>NC_090649.1:762012-1414512 GCF_040937935.1 Hyperolius riggenbachi | reverse complement strand
TTAGTTAGGTTGCAAATAACCTTTTTTTTCCTGTTAGGAATGACTAGCTCCAAGGTCTCTCCCCCTCCTTTCAATCTGGAAAGCGGTGGCAGCAAATTACCTGATTTTCGACTTGAAAAATAGATTCTACAAACGATCAAGATTGTATCATGTATGGACACATCATCCAATCTTAAACGTTTACTTTGCTCACTGTCTTTGCCTTCAGAAGCCCCTAGTGGATGAGACCTGTAAAATAAGTTGGAGTTTTGGGGTACAGAGGAAAGCAGTAAGGGGAGGAGGAGGGTGGAGTTTGGTAGGTACACAGGGGAGCAGTAAGGGGAGGAGGAGGGTGGAGTATGGGAGTACACAGAAGAGAGCACTAAGGGAAGCAGGAAGGTGGAGTTTGGTAGGTACACAGGGGGAGCAGTAAGGGGAGGAAGGTGGAGTTTGAGGGATACACAGGGGGAGCAGTAAGGGAAGCAGGAGGGAGGAGTTTGGGGGGTACACAGGGGAGCAGTAAGGGGAGGAGGAGGGTGGAGTTTGGGGGATACACAGGGGAGCAGTAAGGGAAGTAGGAGGGTGGAGTTTGGGGGGTACATAGTGGAGCAGTAAGTGAAGTAGGATGGTGAAGTATGGGAGTACACAGAAGAGAGCACTAAGGGAAGCAGGAGGGTGGAGTTTGGTAGGTACACAGGGGGAGCAGTAAGGGGAGGAAGGTGAAGTTTGGGGGTACATAGGAGAGCAGTAAGTGAAGTAGGAGAGTGGAGTTTGGGGGATACACGGGGGGAGCAGTAAGGGGAGGAAGGTGGAGTTTGAGGGATACACAGGGGAGCAGTAAGGGAAGTAGGAGGGTGGAGTTTGGGGGATACACACGGGAGCAGTAAGGGGAAGAGGAGGGTGGAGTTGGGGTATACACAGGAGAGCAGAAAAGGATGGAGGAGGGTGGAGTTTGGAGGTACACAGGGGAGCAGTACGACAGTGAGAAGCGGAGGATTATGGGGGATTTCTTACATGGTGCTTTGCTCCTTCATCCGCTGTTTCAATGTTGCATTGCATCTGTACCACCTGGTGATTGAAAAGATAGGAAAAGATTGTCAGCTCTTGGGATCAGAAGGGACCAGGGATAAACAGACAGCCTGGCAGAGCTGATCACCTTGCGGGTCTCCACTTCTGCTGGCTCTGGTGTTGGGGTTTTCACAGACGGGGGGACGACAGGCGATGTCACCTCCTCCTGCTGAGGCTGCTGAGGCCGCGAAATCCCGAAGGCGGTCAGGGGGTAAATCCCATTCCTGCAGGCCAAACATAAAGACAATAGCCTCAGTTCATAGGAGTGACCACAACCGGAACGCACTGATCCCTTCCTCCCGCCCACTGACAGCACACGCCCCCTCCCTCCCGCCCACTGACAGCACACGCCCCCTCCCTCCCGCCCACTGACAGCACACGCCCCCTCCATCCCGCCCACTGACAGCACACGCCCCCTCCATCCCACCCACTAACAGCACATGCTCCCTCCACCCCGCCCACTGACAGCACACGCCCCCTCCCTCCCACTGACAGCACACGCCCCCTCCAACCCACCCAGTAACAGCACACGCCCCCTCCCTCCCACTGACAGCACACGCTCCCTCCATCCCGCCACTAACACAACACGCCCCCTTCATCCCATCACTAACACACGCCCCCTCCATCCCACTACTAACAACACACACCCCCTCCTTCCCGCCACTAACACATGCCCCTCCTTCCCGCCACTAACACACGCCCACTCCATCCCAAGACTAACAACATACGCCCCCTCCATCCTGCCACTAACACACGCCCTCTCTAACACACGCTCTCTCCATCCTGCCACTAACACACGCTCTCTCCTTCCCACCACTAACAACACATGCCCCCTCCATCCCTGACATGAAACACCAAATCCCCCAACCTTACCGCACATCTTCCAGAAACTTGTCCAGTTCAAGCGCCGGCGACTGAGAGTATCTGTAACAGAAGAGGAGTTCAAGTGTAAAGCAGCTTATAGTATAAGCCCCGCCTCCACACAGCCCCGCCCCTCACACATGCCCCTCCCCCAGCAGCGACTGAGAGCATCTGTAACAGAAGAGGAGTTCAGGTGTAAAGCAGCTTATGGTATAAGCCCCGCCTCCGCACAGCCCCGCCCCTCACACATTCCCCTCCCCCAGCAGCAACTGAGAGGATCCGCAACAGAAGAGGAGTTTATGTGTAAAAGCAGCTTATAGTATAAGCCCCGCCTCCGCACAGCCCCGCCCCTCACACATTCCCCTCCCCCAGCAGCAACTGAGATAATCTGCAACAGAAGAGGAGTTCATGTGTATAGCAGCTTATAGTATAAGCCCCGCCTCCGCACAGCCCCGCCCCTCACACATTCCCCTCCCCCAGCAGCAGCTGAGATAATCTGCAACAGAAGAGGAGTTCATGTGTATAACAGCTTATAGTATAAGCCCCGCCCCCGCATAGCCCCTCCCATCACACATGCCCCTCCCCCAGCAGCAACTGAGATAATCTGCAACAGAAGAGGAGTTCATGTGTATAGCAGCTTATAGTATAAGCACCGCCCCCGCACAGCCCCTCCCCTCACACATGCCCCTCCCCCAGCAGCAACTGAGATAATCTGCAACAGAAGAGGAGTTCATGTGTAAAGCAGCTTATAGTATAATCCCCGCCCCCGCATAGCCCCTCCCCTTACACATGCCCCTCCCCCAGCAGCAACTGAGATAATCTGCAACAGAAGAGGAGTTCACGTGTATAGCAGCTTATAGTATAAGCCCCGCCCCCGCACAGCCCCTCTCACACATTCCCCTCCCCCAGCAGCAACTGAGATAATCTGCAACAGAAGAGGAGTTCATGTGTATAGCAGCTTATAGTATAAGCCCCGCCCCCGCACAGCCCCTCCCCTCACACATTCCCCTCCCCCAGCAGCAACTGAGATAATCTGCAACAGAAGAGGAGTTCATGTGTATAGCAGATTATAGTATAAGCCCCGCCTCCGCACAGCCCCCCCCTCACACATGCCCCTCCCCCAGCAGCAACTGAGAGAATCTGCAACAGAAGAGGAGTTCATGTGTATAGCAGCTTATAGTATAAGCCCCGCCCCCGCATAGCCCCTCCCATCACACATGCCCCCTCCCCCAGCAGCAACTGAGAGAATCTGCAACAGAAGAGGAGTTTATGTGTATAGCAGCTTATAGTATAAGCCCCGCCCCTGCATAGCCCCTCCCATCACACATGCCCCTCCCCCAGCAGCAACTGAGATAATCTGCAACAGAAGAGGAGTTCATGTGTATAGCAGCATATAGTATAAGCCCCGCCCCCGCACAGCCCCTCCCATCACACATTCCCCTCCCCCAGCAGCGACTGAGAGAATCTGCAACAGAAGAGGAGTTCATGTGTAAAGCAGCTTATAGTATAAGCCCCGCCCCCGCACAGCTCCTCCCCTCACACATTCCCCTCCCCCAGCAGCAACTGAGAGGATCCGCAACAGAAGAGGAATTCACGTGTATAGCAGCTTATAGTATAAGCCCCGCCTCCACACAGCCCCGCCCCTCACACATTCCCCTCCCCCAGCAGCAACTGAGAGGATCCGCAACAGAAGAGGAATTCACGTGTATAGCAGCTTATAGTATAAGCCCCGCCTCCACACAGCCCCGCCCCTCACACATTCCCCTCCCCCAGCAGCAACTGAGAGGATCCGCAACAGAAGAGGAGTTCATGTGTATAGCAGCTTATAGTATAAGCCCCGCCCCCGCACAGCCCCTCCCCTCACACATGCCCCTCCCCCAGCAGCAACTGAGATAATCTGCAACAGAAGAGGAGTTCACGTGTATAGCAGCTTATAGTATAAGCCCCGCCCCCGCATAGCCCCTCCCATCACACATGCCCCTCCCCCAGCAGCAACTGAGATAATCTGCAACAGAAGAGGAGTTCATGTGTATAGCAGCTTATAGTATAAGCCCCGCCCCCACACAGCCCCTCCCCTCACACATTCCCCTCCCCCAGCAGCAACTGAGAGAATCTGCAACAGAAGAGGAGTTCATGTGTATAGCAGCTTATAGTATAAGCCCCGCCCCCGCACAGCCCCTCCCATCACACATGCCCCTCCCCCAGCAGCAGCTGAGATAATCTGCAACAGAAGAGGAGTTCATGTGTATAGCAGCTTATAGTATAATCCCCGCCCCCGCATAGCCCCTCCCCTTACACATGCCCCTCCCCCAGCAGCAACTGAGAGAATCTGCAACAGAAGAGGAGTTCATGTGTATAGCAGCTTATAGTATAAGCCCCGCCCCTGCACAGCCCCTCCCCTCACACATGCCCCTCCCCCAGCAGCAACTGAGATAATCTGCAACAGAAGAGGAGTTCATGTGTATAGCAGCTTATAGTATAAGCCCCGCCTCCGCACAGCCCCTCCCATCACACATGCCCCTCCCCCAGCAGCAACTGAGAGAATCTGCAACAGAAGAGGAGTTCATGTGTACAGCAGCTTATAGTATAAGCCCCGCCCCCGCACAGCCCCTCCCCTCACACATGCCCCTCCCCCAGCAGCAACTGAGAGAATCTGCAACAGAAGAGGAGTTCATGTGTATAGCAGCTTATAGTATAAGCCCCGCCCCCACATAGCCCCTCCCATCACACATGCCCCCTCCCCCAGCAGCAACTGAGATAATCTGCAACAGAAGAGGAGTTCATGTGTAAAGCAGCATATAGTATAAGCCCCGCCCCCGCACAGCCCCTCCCATCACACATTCCCCTCCCCCAGCAGCGACTGAGAGAATCTGCAACAGAAGAGGAGTTCATGTGTAAAGCAGCTTATAGTATAAGCCCCGCCCCCGCACAGCTCCTCCCCTCACACATTCCCCTCCCCCAGCAGCAACTGAGATAATCTGCAACAGAAGAGGAGTTCATGTGTATAGCAGCTTATAGTATAAGCCCCGCCCCCGCACAGCTCCTCCCCTCACACATTCCCCTCCCCCAGCAGCAACTGAGATAATCTGCAACAGAAGAGGAGTTCATGTGTATAGCAGCTTATAGTATAAGCCCCGCCTCCGCACAGCCCCGCCCCTCACACATTCCCCTCCCCCAGCAGCAACTGAGAGGATCCGCAACAGAAGAGGAGTTCATGTGTACAGCAGCTTATAGTATAAGCCCCGCCCCCGCACAGCCCCTCCCCTCACACATGCCCCTCCCCCAGCAGCAACTGAGATAATATGCAACAGAAGAGGAGTTCATGTGTATAGCAGCTTATAGTATAAGCACCGCCCCCGCACAGCCCCTCCCCTCACACATGCCCCTCCCCCAGCAGCAACTGAGATAATCTGCAACAGAAGAGGAGTTCATGTGTATAGCAGCTTATAGTATAAGCCCCGCCCCCGCACAGCCCCTCCCCTCACACATGCCCCTCCCCCAGCAGCAACTGAGATAATCTGCAACAGAAGAGGAGTTCATGTGTATAGCAGCTTATAGTATAAGCCCCGACCCCGCATAGCCCCTCCCATCACACATGCCCCTCCCCCAGCAGCAACTGAGATAATCTGCAACAGAAGAGGAGTTCATGTGTATAGCAGCTTATAGTATAAGCCCCGCCCCCGCACAGCCCCTCCCCTCACACATTCCCCTCCCCCAGCAGCAACTGAGAGAATCTGCAACAGAAGAGGAGTTCATGTGTATAGCAGCTTATAGTATAAGCCCCGCCCCTGCACAGCCCCTCCCCTCACACATGCCCCTCCCCCAGCAGCAACTGAGATAATCTGCAACAGAAGAGGAGTTCATGTGTATAGCAGCTTATAGTATAAGCCCCGCCCCCGCACAGCCCCTCCCATCACACATGCCCCTCCCCCAGCAGCAACTGAGAGAATCTGCAACAGAAGAGGAGTTCATGTGTATAGCAGCTTATAGTATAAGCCCCGCCCCCGCACAGCCCCTCCCCTCACACATGCCCCTCCCCCAGCAGCAACTGAGATAATATGCAACAGAAGAGGAGTTCATGTGTATAGCAGCTTATAGTATAAGCCCCGCCCCCGCACAGCCCCTCCCCTCACACATTCCCCTCCCCCAGCAGCAACTGAGAGAATCTGCAACAGAAGAGGAGTTCATGTGTAAAGCAGCTTATAGTATAAGCCCCGCCTCCGCACAGCCCCTCCCCTCACACATTCCCCTCCCCTAGCAGCAACTGAGAGAATCTGCAACAGAAGAGGAGTTCATGTGTATAGCAGCTTATAGTATAAGCCCCGCCCCCCCACAGCCCCTCCCCTCACACATTCCCCTCCCCCAGCAGCAACTGAGATAATCTGCAACAGAAGAGGAGTTCATGTGTATAGCAGATTATAGTATAAGCCCCGCCCCCGCACAGCCCCTCCCATCACACATGCCCCTCCCCCAGCAGCAGCTGAGAATCTGCAACAGAAGAGGAGTTCATGTGTATATACAGATTATAGTATAAGCCCCGCCCCCGCATAGCCCCTCCCATCACACATGCCCCTCCCCCAGCAGCAACTGAGAGAATCTGCAACAGAAGAGGAGTTCATGTGTATAGCAGATTATAGTATAAGCCCCGCCCCCACACATGCCCCTCCCCCAGCAGCAGCTGAGAATCTGCAACAGAAGAGGAGTTCATGTGTATAGCAGATTATAGTATAAGCCCCGCCCCCGCATAGCCCCTCCCATCACACATGCCCCTCCCCCAGCAGCAACTGAGAGATTCTGCAACAGAAGAGGAGTTCACGTGTATAGCAGCTTATAGTATAAGCCCCGCCCCCGCACAGCCCCTCTCATCACACATGCCCCTCCCCCAGCAGCAGCTGAGAATCTGCAACAGAAGAGGAGTTCATGTGTATAGCAGATTATAGTATAAGCCCCGCCCCCGCATAGCCCCTCCCATCACACATGCCCCTCCCCCAGCAGCAACTGAGAGAATCTGCAACAGAAGAGGAGTTCATGTGTATAGCAGATTATAGTATAAGCCCCGCCCCCGCACAGCCCCTCCCATCAGACATGCCCCTCCCGCAGCAGCAGCTGAGAATCTGCAACAGAAGAGGAGTTCATGTGTATATACAGATTATAGTATAAGCCCCGCCCCCGCATAGCCCCTCCCATCACACATGCCCCTCCCCCAGCAGCAACTGAGAGAATCTGCAACAGAAGAGGAGTTCATGTGTATAGCAGATTATAGTATAAGCCCCGCCCCCGCACAGCCCCTCCCCTCACACATGCCCCTCCCCCAGCAGCAGCTGAGATAATCTGCAACAGAAGAGGAGTTCATGTGTATAGCAGCTTATAGTATAAGCCCCGCCCCCACATAGCCCCTCCCATCACACATGCCCCTCCCCCAGCAGCAACTGAGATAATCTGCAACAGAAGAGGAGTTCATGTGTATAGCAGATTATAGTATAAGCCCCGCCCCCACACAGCCCCTCCCCTCACACATGCCCCTCCCCCAGCAGCAACTGAGATAATCTGCAACAGAAGAGGAGTTCATGTGTATAGAAGCTTGTAGTATAAGCCCCGCCTCCGCACAACCCCTCCCCTCACACATGCCCCTCCCCCAGCAGCAGCTGAGATAATCTGCAACAGAAGAGGAGTTCATGTGTATAGCAGCTTATAGTATAAGCCCCGCCCCCGCACAGCCCCTCCCCTCACACATGCCCCTCCCCCAGCAGCAACTGAGATAATCTGCAACAGAAGAGGAGTTCATGTGTATTGCAGCTTATAGTATAAGCCCCGCCCCCGCACAGCTCCTCCCCTCACACATGCCCCTCCCCCAGCAGCAACTGAGATAATCTGCAACAGAAGAGGAGTTCATGTGTATAGCAGCTTATAGTATAAGCACCGCCCCCGCACAGCCCCTCCCCTCACACATGCCCCTCCCCCAGCAGCAGCTGAGATAATCTGCAACAGAAGAGGAGTTCTTGTGTATAGCAGCTTATAGTATAAGCCCCGCCCCCGCACAGCCCCTCCCATCACACATGCCCCTCCCCCAGCAGCAACTGAGAGAATCTGCAACAGAAGAGGAGTTCACGTGTATAGCAGCTTATAGTATAAGCCCCGCCCCGCATAGCCCCTCCCATCACACATGCCCCTCCCCCAGCAGCAACTGAGAGAATCTGCAACAGAAGAGGAGTTTATGTGTATAGCAGCTTGTAGTATAAGCCCCGCCCCTGCACAGCCCCTCCCCTCACACATGCCCCTCCCCCAGCAGCAACTGAGATAATCTGCAACAGAAGAGTTCAGGTGAATTGCAGCTTATAGTATAAGCCACGCCCCCGCACAGCCGCACCCTCACACATCCCCCCTCGTCAGGGGCAGGACCTGAGGTGGCCTCACCCCAATAATGACACAGACTTTAAATTTCGGCTATAGGGGAGGTGTTACTGTACTGGCTGGGTGGGGCATGTGTGGAGGGGGAGTGGCATATTGTAGCACTGGGCGTGTCCCTGCAAAGGCTATAGGGGAGGTGTTACTGTACTGGCTGGGTGGGTCATGTGTGGAGGGGGAGTGGCAGAATGTAGCACTGGGCGTGTCCCTGCACAGGCTATAGGGGAGGTGTTACTGTACTAGCTGGGTGGGGCATGTGTGGAGGGGGAGTGGCAGAAGGTAGCGCTGGGCGTGTCCCTGTGCAGGCTATAGGGGACGTGTTACTGTACTGGCTGGGTGGGGCATGTGTGGAGGGGGAGTGGCAGAATGTAGTGCTGGGTGTGTCCCTGTACAGGCTATAGGGGAGGTGTTACTGGACTGGCTGGGTGGGGCATGTGTGGAGGGGGAGTGGCAGAAGGAAGCGCTGGGCGTGTCCCTGTACAGGCTATAGGGGAGGTGTTACTGGACTGGCTGGGTGGGGCATGTGTGGAGGGGGAGTGGCAGAATGTAGCGTTGGGCGTAGCGCTGGGCGTGTCCCTGTACAGGCTATAGGGGAGGTGTTACTGTACTGGCTGGCTGGGGCATGTGTGGAGGGGGAGTGGCAGAATGTAGCGCTGGGCGTGTCCCTGTACAGGCTATAGGGGAGGTGTTACTGTACTGGCTGGGTGGGGCATGTGTGGAGGGGGAGGGGCAGAATGTAGCGTTGGGCGTAGCGCTGGGCGTGTCCCTGTACAGGCTATAGGGGAGGTGTTACTGGACTGGCTGGGTGGGGCATGTGTGGAGGGGGAGTGGCAGAAGGTAGCGCTGGGCGTGTCCCTGTACAGGCTATAGGGGACGTGTTACTGTACTGGCTGGGTGGGGCATGTGTGGAGGGGGAGTGGCAGAATGTAGCACTGGGCGTGTCCCTGTACAGGCTATAGGGGAGGTGTTACTGTACTGGCTGGGTGGGGCATGTGTGGAGGGGGAGTGGCAGAATGTAGCGCTGGGCGTGTCCCTGTACAGGCTATAGGGGACGTGTTACTGTACTGGCTGGGGCATGTGTGGAGGGGGAGTGGCAGAATGTAGCACTGGGCGTGTCCCTGTACAGGCTATAGGGGAGGTGTTACTGTACTGGCTGGGTGGGGCATGTGTGGAGGGGGAGTGGCAGAATGTAGCGTTGGGCGTAGCGCTGGGCGTGTCCCTGTACAGGCTATAGGGGAGGTGTTACTGGACTGGCTGGGTGGGGCATGTGTGGAGGGGGAGTGGCAGAAGGTAGCGCTGGGCGTGTCCCTGTACAGGCTATAGGGGACGTGTTACTGTACTGGCTGGGTGGGGCATGTGTGGAGGGGGAGTGGCAGAATGTAGCACTGGGCGTGTCCCTGTACAGGCTATAGGGGAGGTGTTACTGTACTGGCTGGGTGGGGCATGTGTGGAGGGGGAGTGGCAGAATGTAGCGCTGGGCGTGTCCCTGTACAGGCTATAGGGGAGGTGTTACCGTACTGGCTGGGTGGGGCATGTGTGGAGGGGGAGTGGCAGAATGTAGCACTGGGCGTGTCCCTGTACAGGCTATAGGGGAGGTGTTACTGTACTGGCTGGGTGGGGCATGTGTGGAGGGGGAGTGGCAGAATGTAGCGTTGGGCGTAGCGCTGGGCGTGTCCCTGTACAGGCTATAGGGGAGGTGTTACTGTACTGGCTGGGTGGGGCATGTGTGGAGGGGGAGTGGCAGAAGGTAGCGCTGGGCGTGTCCCTGTACAGGCTATAGGGGACGTGTTACTGTACTGGCTGGGTGGGGCATGTGTGGAGGGGGAGTGGCAGAATGTAGCACTGGGCGTGTCCCTGTACAGGCTATAGGGGAGGTGTTACTGTACTGGCTGGGTGGGGCATGTGTGGAGGGGGAGGGGCAGAATGTAGCGCTGGGCGTCTCCCTGTCTATACTCACATCATACGACTCCCCTCACTGTTGCTCTGGGGGATCTCGGCCATCACAGCGTTCATGTCTCGGTTCTTTGTCATCTCTTCAAGCGCATTCTCTGGGATCATATCTGTAGGAGAGGCGGAGATAACATTTATATCCATAGGGGGAGGTGCACAGTGTGAGAGAGGGGCGCAGGGCACAAAGACCAGCAGGAGTGTGTGCAAAGGTAAAAACTAAAAGTATGTGTGCAGAGACCGGCAGGGGTGTGTGCAGAGACTGGCAGGGATGTGTGCAGAGACTGGCAGGGATGTGTGCAGAGACTGGCAGGGATGTGTGCAGAGACTGGCAGGGATGTGTGCAGAGACTGGCAGGGATGTGTGCAGAGACTGGCAGGGATGTGTGCAGAGACTGGCAGGGATGCGTGCAGAGACCGGCAGGGATGTGTGCAGAGACTGGCAGGGATGCGTGCAGAGACTGGCAGGGATGTGTGCAGAGACTGGCAGGGATGTGTGCAGAGACTGGCAGGGATGTGTGCAGAGACTGGCAGGGATGTGTGCAGAGACTGGCAGGGATGTGTGCAGAGACTGGCAGGGATGTGTGCAGAGACTGGCAGGGATGTGTGCAGAGACTGGCAGGGATGTGTGCAGAGACAAGCAGAGACCGGCAGGGATGTGTGCAGAGACTGGCAGGGATGTGTGCAGAGACTGGCAGGGATGTGTGCAGAGACTGGCAGGGATGTGTGCAGAGACGTGCAGAGACTGGCAGGGATGTGTGCAGAGACTGGCAGGGATGTGTGCAGAGACTGGCAGGGATGTGTGCAGAGACTGGCAGGGATGTGTGCAGAGACTGGCAGGGATGTGTGCAGAGACTGGCAGGGATGTGTGCAGAGACTGGCAGGGATGTGTGCAGAGACTGGCAGGGATGTGTGCAGAGACTGGCAGGGATGTGTGCAGAGACTGGCAGGGATGTGTGCAGAGACAAGCAGAGACTGGCAGGGATGTGTGCAGAGACAAGCAGAGACCGGCAGGGATGTGTGCAGAGACTGGCAGGGATGTGTGCAGAGACTGGCAGGGATGTGTGCAGAGACTGGCAGGGATGTGTGCAGAGACTGGCAGGGATGTGTGCAGAGACTGGCAGGGATGTGTGCAGAGACTGGCAGGGATGTGTGCAGAGACTGGCAGGGATGTGTGCAGAGACTGGCAGGGATGTGTGCAGAGACTGGCAGGGATGTGTGCAGAGACTGGCAGGGATGTGTGCAGAGACAAGCAGAGACTGGCAGGGATGTGTGCAGAGACTGGCAGGGATGTGTGCAGAGACTGGCAGGGATGTGTGCAGAGACTGGCAGGGATGTGTGCAGAGACAAGCAGAGACTGGCAGGGATGTGTGCAGAGACTGGCAGGGATGTGTGCAGAGACTGGCAGGGATGTGTGCAGAGACAAGCAGAGACTGGCAGGGATGTGTGCAGAGACTGGCAGAGACCGGCAGGGATGTGTGCAGAGACTGGCAGAGACTGGCAGGGATGTGTGCAGAGACCGGCAGGGATGTGTGCAGAGACCGGCAGGGATGTGTGCAGAGACCGGCAGGAATGTGTGCAGAGACCGGCAGGAATGTGTGCAGAGACAAGCAGAGACCGGCAGGGATGTGTGCAGAGACCGGCAGGAATGTGTGCAGAGACCGGCAGGAATGTGTGCAGAGACCGGCAGGAATGTGTGCAGAGACCGGCAGGAATGTGTGCAGAGACCGGCAGGAATGTGTGCAGAGACCGGCAGGAATGTGTGCAGAGACCGGCAGGGATGTGTGCAGAGACCGGCAGGGATGGGAAAGATAAAGGGAGCAGCACAGACTCAAGAAAACTTTTCACACCATGAATCTCTCCTGTATATACTTACGCTGGTGACCCACAATGCAGTGCGCTGCCAGCAGCTTCAGGGAGGGAACCTCAAACAGAGCCTGGTGAAAAAGTAACTCCCTGGCTGTGGGCCGCTTGCTTGGATCTGTTTCCAAACATTTCTGGATGAATTCCTACACAACAAAGCCAGATACATCGTCACAACATCTGCATTTCTCATCTGGTGCTTCTATCTAGAGTGTTCTAGTCTTCTCTTCCACCAAACTCTCCACAATTACTACCCAAAAATC
The DNA here is from genome assembly GCF_040937935.1 of Hyperolius riggenbachi. NCBI lineage: Eukaryota > Metazoa > Chordata > Amphibia > Anura > Hyperoliidae > Hyperolius > Hyperolius riggenbachi. The sequence goes on along the minus strand of NC_090649.1, from coordinate 1,402,127 downwards.
TGCACTTCACCCCTAGGCCTACCACATCGCTGCAGTCCCCACTTCTTATAAGGCCCACACACCTCCACCATCTCTGAACCATCACCTCCCAGACTCCTCCACTCCACCCACAAATCCAATACCCTCTACCAGATCTCTCCACTCCTCACATCTCCACCATCACCTCCCAGACTCCTCCACTCCACCCACAGCTCCAGTATCTTCTACCAGATCTCTCCAGTCCTCATATCTCCACCATCACCTCCCAGACTCCTCCACTCCACCCACAGATCCAATACCCTCTACCAGATCTCTCCAGTCCTCACATCTCCACCATCACCTCCCAGACTCCTCCACTCCACCCACAGCTCCAGTATCTTCTACCAGATCTCTCCAGTCCTCATATCTCCACCATCACCTCCCAGACTCCTCCACTACACCCACAGATCCAATACCCTCTACCAGATCTCTCCAGTCCTCACATCTCCACCATCACCTCCCAGACTCCTCCACTCCACCCACAGCTCCAGTATCTTCTACCAGATCTCTCCAGTCCTCATATCTCCACCATCACCTCCCAGACTCCTCCACTCCACCCACAGATCCAATACCCTCTACCAGATCTCTCCAGTCCTCACATCTCCACCATCACCTCCCAGACTCCTCCACTCCACCCACAGCTCCAGTATCTTCTACCAGATCTCTCCAGTCCTCATATCTCCACCATCACCTCCCAGACTCCTCCACTACACCCACAGATCCAATACCCTCTACCAGATCTCTCCAGTCCTCACATCTCCACCATCACCTCCCAGACTCCTCCACTCCACCCACAGCTCCAGTATCTTCTACCAGATCTCTCCAGTCCTCATATCTCCACCATCACCTCCCAGACTCCTCCACTACACCCACAGCTCCAATATCTTCTACCAGATCTCTCCAGTCCTCACATCTCCACCATCACCTCCCAGACTCCTCCACTCCACTCACAGCTCCAATATCTTTTACCAGATCTCTCCAGTCCTCACATCTCCACCATCACCTCCCAGACATCTCCACTCCACCCACAGCCCCAGTATCTTCTACCAGATCTCTCTAGTCCTCACATCTCCACCATCACCTCCCAGACTACTCCACCCACAGCTCCAATAGCTTCTACCAGATCTCTCCAGTCCTCACATCTCCACCATCACCTCCCAGACTACTCCACCCGCAGCTCCAGTATCTTCTACCAGATCTCTCCAGTCCTCACATCTCCACCATCACCTCCCAGACTACTCCACCCACAGCTCCAATATCTTCTACCAGATCTCTCCAGTCCTCACATCTCCACCATCACCTCCCAGACTCCTCCACCCACAGCTCCAGTATCTTCTACCAGATCTCTCCAGTCCTCACATCTCCACCATCACCTCCCAGACTCCTCCACTTCACCCACCGGTCCAATAAACTCTACCACATCTCTCCAGTCCTCACATCTCCACCATCACTTCCCAGACTACTCCACCCGCAGCTCCAATATCTTCTACCAAATCTCTCCAGCCCTCACATCTCCACCATCACCTCCCAGACTCCTCCACCCACAGCTCCAATATCTTCTACCAGATCTCTCCAGGCCTCATATCTCCACCATCACCTCCCAGACTATTCCACCCACAGCTCCAATATCTTCTACCCCATCTCTCCAGTCCTCACATCTCCACCATCACATCCCAGGCTCCTCCACTCCACCCGCAGCTCCAATATCTTCTACCAGATCTCTCCAGTCCTCACATCTCCACCATCACATCCCAGACTCCTCCACTCCACCCACAGCTCCAATATCTTCTACCCCATATCTCCAGTCCTCACATCTCCACCATCACCCTCCCAGACTCCTCCACTCCACCCACAGCTCCAATATCTTCTACCCCATCTCTCCAGTCCTCACATCTCCACCATCACATCCCAGACTCCTCCACTTCATCCACCGGTCTAATAAACTCTACCACATCTCTCCAGTCCTCACATCTCCACCATCACCTCCCAGACTCCTCCACTTCACCCACAGCTCTAATATCTTCTACCAGATCTCTCCAGTCCTCACATCTCCACCATCACCTCCCAGACTACTCCACCCACAGCTCCAATATCTTCTACCAGATCTCTCCAGTCCTCATATCTCCACCATCACCTCCCAGACTCTTCCACTCATAGTTCCAGTATCTTCTACTTCATCTCTCCACTCCTCACATCTCCACCATCGCCTCCCAAGACTACTCCACCCGCAGCTCCAATATCTTCTACCAGATCTCTCCAGTCCTCACATCTCCACCATCACCTCCCAGACTACTCCACCTACAGCTCCAATATCTTCTACCATCTCTCTCTAGTCCTCACATCTCCACCATCACCTCCCAGACTTCTCCACTCCACCCGCAGCTCCAATATCTTCTACCAGATCTCTCCAGTCCTCACATCTCCACCGTCACCTCCCAGACTCCTCCACCCGCAGCTATAATATCTGCTACCAGATCTCTCCAGTCCTCACATCTCCACCATCACCTCCCAGACTACTCCACCCGCAGCTCCAATATCTTCTACCAGATCTCTGCAGTCCTCACATCTCCACCATCACTTCCCAGACTACTCCACTCCACCTACAGCTCCAATATCTTCTACCAGATCTCTCCAGTCCTCACATCTCCACCATCACCTCCCAGACTCCTCTACTCCACCCGCAGCTCCAATATCTTCTACCAGATCTCTCCAGTCCTCACATCTCCACCATCACCTCCCAGACTCCTCCACCCCACTCACAGCTCCAATATCTTCTACCAGATCTCTCCAGTCATCACATCTCCACCATCACCTCCCAGACTACTCCACCCACAGCTCCAATATCTTCTACCAGATCTCTCCAGTCCTCACATCTCCACCATCACTTCCCAGACTACTCCACTTCACCTACAGCTCCAATATCTTCTACCAGATCTCTCCAGTCCTCACATCTCCACCATCACCTCCCAGACTCCTCCACTCCAAATATCTTCTACCAGATCTCTCCACTCCTCACATCTCCACCATCACCTCCCAGACTCCTCCACTCCACCCGCAGCTCCAATATCTTCTACCAGATCTCTCCAGTCCTCACATCTCCACCATCAACTCCCAGACTACTCCACTCCACTCACAGCTCCAATATCTTCTACCAGATCTCTCCAGTCCTCACATCTCCACCATCACCTCCCAGACTCCTCCACTCCACCCGCAGCTCTAATATCTTCTACCCCATCTCTCCAGTCCTCACATCTCCACCATCACCTCCCAGACTACTCCACCCACAGCTCCAATATCTTCTACCAGATCTCTCCAGTCCTCACATCTCCACCATCACCTCCCAGACTCCTCCACTCCACCCGCAGCTCCAATATCTTCTACCCCATCTCTCCAGTCCTCACATCTCCACCATCACCTCCCAGACTACTCCACCCACAGCTCCAATATCTTCTACCAGATCTCTCCAGTCCTCATATCTCCACCATCACCTCCCAGACTCTTCCACTCATAGTTCCAGTATCTTCTACTTCATCTCTCCACTCCTCACATCTCCACCATCGCCTCCCAAGACTACTCCACCCGCAGCTCCAATATCTTCTACCAGATCTCTCCAGTCCTCACATCTCCACCATCACCTCCCAGACTACTCCACCTACAGCTCCAATATCTTCTACCATCTCTCTCTAGTCCTCACATCTCCACCATCACCTCCCAGACTCCTCCACTCCACCCGCAGCTCCAATATCTTCTACCAGATCTCTCCAGTCCTCACATCTCCACCATCACTTCCCAGACTCCTCCACCCGCAGCTCCAATATCTGCTACCAGATCTCTCCAGTCCTCACATCTCCACCATCACCTCCCAGACTACTCCACCCGCAGCTCCAATATCTTCTACCAGATCTCTGCAGTCCTCACATCTCCACCATCACTTCCCAGACTACTCCACTCCACCTACAGCTCCAATATCTTCTACCAGATCTCTCCAGTCCTCACATCTCCACCATCACCTCCCAGACTCCTCTACTCCACCCGCAGCTCCAATATCTTCTACCAGATCTCTCCAGTCCTCACATCTCCACCATCACCTCCCAGACTCCTCCACCCCACTCACAGCTCCAATATCTTCTACCAGATCTTTCCAGTCATCACATCTCCACCATCACCTCCCAGACTACTCCACCCACAGCTCCAATATCTTCTACCAGATCTCTCCAGTCCTCACATCTCCACCATCACTTCCCAGACTCCTCCACCCGCAGCTCCAATATCTTCTACCAGATCTCTCCAGTCCTCACATCTCCACCATCACCTCCCAGACTACTCCACTCCACCTACAGCTCCAATATCTTCTACCAGATCTCTCCAGTCCTCACATCTCCACCATCACCTCCCAGACTCCTCCACTCCAAATATCTTCTACCAGATCTCTCCACTCCTCACATCTCCACCATCACCTCCCAGACTCCTCCACTCCACCCGCAGCTCCAATATCTTCTACCAGATCTCTCCAGTCCTCACATCTCCACCATCAACTCCCAGACTACTCCACTCCACTCACAGCTCCAATATCTTCTACCAGATCTCTCCAGTCCTCACATCTCCACCATCAACTCCCAGACTACTCCACTCCACTCACAGCTCCAATATCTTCTACCAGATCTCTCCAGTCCTCACATCTCCACCATCACCTCCCAGACTCCTCCACTCCACCCGCAGCTCTAATATCTTCTACCAGATCTCTCCAGTCCTCACATCTCCACCATCACCTCCCAGACTACTCCACCCACAGCTCCAATATCTTCTACCATCTCTCTCTAGTCCTCACATCTCCACCATCACCTCCCAGACTCCTCCACTCCACCCGCAGCTCCAATATCTTCTACAAGATCTCTCCAGTCCTCACATCTCCACCATCACCTCCCAGACTCCTCCACCCGCAGCTCCAATATCTTCTACCAGATCTCTCCAGTCCTCACATCTCCACCATCACCTCCCAGACTACTCCACCCGCAGCTCCAATATCTGCTACCAGATCTCTCCAGTCCTCACATCTCCATCATCACCTCCCAGACTCCTCCACCCACAGCTCCAATATCTTCTACCAGATCTCTCCAGTCCTCACATCTCCACCATCACCTCCCAGACTACTCCACCTACAGCTCCAATATCTTCTACCATCTCTCTCTAGTCCTCACATCTCCACCATCACCTCCCAGACTCCTCCACTCCACCCGCAGCTCCAATATCTTCTACCAGATCTCTCCAGTCCTCACATCTCCACCATCACCTCCCAGATTCCTCCACTCCACCCACAGCTCCAATATCTTCTACCAGATCTCTCCAGTCCTCACATCTCCACCATCACCTCCCAGACTACTCCACTTCACCTACAGCTCCAATATCTTCTACCAGATCTCTCCAGTCCTCACATCTCCACCATCACCTCCCAGACTACTCCACCCGCAGCTCCAATATCTTCTACCAGATCTCTCCAGTCCTCACATCTCCACCATCACCTCCCAGACTCCTCCACTCCAAATATCTTCTACCAGATCTCTCCACTCCTCACATCTCCACCATCACCTCCCAGACTCCTCCACTCCACCCACAGCTCCAATATCGTCTACCAGATCTCTCCAGTCCTCACATCTCCACCATCAACTCCCAGACTACTCCACTCCACTCACAGCTCCAATATCTTCTACCAGATCTCTCCAGTCCTCACATCTCCACCATCACCTCCCAGACTCCTCCACTCCACCCGCAGCTCTAATATCTTCTACCCCATCTCTCCAGTCCTCACATCTCCACCATCACCTCCCAGACTACTCCACCCACAGCTCCAATATCTTCTACCATCTCTCTCTAGTCCTCACATCTCCACCATCACCTCCCAGACTCCTCCACTCCACCCGCAGCTCCAATATCTTCTACCAGATCTCTCCAGTCCTCACATCTCCACCATAAACTCCCAGACTACTCCACCCACAGCTCCAATATCTTCTACCAGATCTCTCCAGTCCTCACATCTCCACCATCACCTTCCAGACTCCTCCACTCCACTCACAGCTCCAATATCTTCTACCAGATCTCTCCAGTCCTCACATCTCCACCATCACCTCCCAGACTACTCCACCCACAGCTCCAATAGCTTCTACCAGATCTCTCCAGTCCTCACATTTCCACCATCACCTCCCAGATTCCTCCACTCCACCCGCAGCTCCAATATCTTCTACCAGATCTCTCCAGTCCTCACATCTCCACCATCACCTCCCAGACTCCTCCACTCCACCTACAGCTCCAATATCTTCTACCAGATCTCTCCAGTCCTCACATCTCCACCATCACCTCCCAGACTACTCCACCCGCAGCTCCAATATCTTCTACCAGATCTCTCCAGTCCTCACATCTCCACCATCACCTCCCAGACTACTCCACCCGCAGCTCCAATATCTTCTACCAGATCTCTCCAGTCCTCACATCTCCACCATCACCTCCCAGACTCCTCCACCCACAGCTCCAATATCTTCTACCCCATCTCTCCAGTCCTCACATCTCCACAATCACCTACCAGACTCCTCCACTCCACTCACAGCTCCAATATCTTCTACCCCATCTCTCCAGTCCTCACATCTCCACCATCACCTCCCAGACTCCTCCACTTCACCCGCAGCTCCAATATCTTCTACCCCATCTCTCCAGTCCTCACATCTCCAACATCACCTCCCAGACTCCTCCACTCCACCCACAGCTCCAATATCTTCTACCCCATCTCTCCAGTCCTCACATCTCCACCATCACCTCCCAGACTCCTCCACTTCACCCGCAGCTCCAATATCTTCTACCCCATCTCTCCAGTCCTCACATCTCCACCATCACCTCCCAGACTACTCCACCCGCAGCTCCAATATCTTCTACCAGATCTCTCCAGTCCTCATATCTCCACCATCATCTCCCAGACTCCTCCACCCACAGCTCTAGTATCTTCTACCAGATCTCTCCAGTCCTCATATCTCCACCATCATCTCCCAGACTACTCCACCCGCAGCTCCAATATCTTCTACCAGATCTCTGCAGTCCTCACATCTCCACCATCACTTCCCAGACTACTCCACTCCACCTACAGCTCCAATATCTTCTACCAGATCTCTCCAGTCCTCACATCTCCACCATCACCTCCCAGACTCCTCTACTCCACCCGCAGCTCCAATATCTTCTACCAGATCTCTCCAGTCCTCACATCTCCACCATCACCTCCCAGACTCCTCCACCCCACTCACAGCTCCAATATCTTCTACCAGATCTCTCCAGTCATCACATCTCCACCATCACCTCCCAGACTACTCCACCCACAGCTCCAATATCTTCTACCAGATCTCTCCAGTCCTCACATCTCCACCATCACTTCCCAGACTCCTCCACCCGCAGCTCCAATATCTTCTACCAGATCTCTCCAGTCCTCACATCTCCACCATCACCTCCCAGACTACTCCACCCACAGCTCCAATATCTTCTACCATCTCTCTCTAGTCCTCACATCTCCACCATCACCTCCCAGACTCCTCCACTCCACCCGCAGCTCCAATATCTTCTACCAGATCTCTCCAGTCCTCACATCTCCACCATAAACTCCCAGACTACTCCACCCACAGCTCCAATATCTTCTACCAGATCTCTCCAGTCCTCACATCTCCACCATCACCTTCCAGACTCCTCCACTCCACTCACAGCTCCAATATCTTCTACCAGATCTCTCCAGTCCTCACATCTCCACCATCACCTCCCAGACTACTCCACCCACAGCTCCAATAGCTTCTACCAGATCTCTCCAGTCCTCACATTTCCACCATCACCTCCCAGATTCCTCCACTCCACCCGCAGCTCCAATATCTTCTACCAGATCTCTCCAGTCCTCACATCTCCACCATCACCTCCCAGACTCCTCCACTCCACCTACAGCTCCAATATCTTCTACCAGATCTCTCCAGTCCTCACATCTCCACCATCACCTCCCAGACTACTCCACCCGCAGCTCCAATATCTTCTACCAGATCTCTCCAGTCCTCACATCTCCACCATCACCTCCCAGACTACTCCACCCGCAGCTCCAATATCTTCTACCAGATCTCTCCAGTCCTCACATCTCCACCATCACCTCCCAGACTCCTCCACCCACAGCTCCAATATCTTCTACCCCATCTCTCCAGTCCTCACATCTCCACAATCACCTACCAGACTCCTCCACTCCACTCACAGCTCCAATATCTTCTACCCCATCTCTCCAGTCCTCACATCTCCACCATCACCTCCCAGACTCCTCCACTTCACCCGCAGCTCCAATATCTTCTACCCCATCTCTCCAGTCCTCACATCTCCAACATCACCTCCCAGACTCCTCCACTCCACCCACAGCTCCAATATCTTCTACCCCATCTCTCCAGTCCTCACATCTCCACCATCACCTCCCAGACTCCTCCACTTCACCCGCAGCTCCAATATCTTCTACCCCATCTCTCCAGTCCTCACATCTCCACCATCACCTCCCAGACTACTCCACCCGCAGCTCCAATATCTTCTACCAGATCTCTCCAGTCCTCATATCTCCACCATCATCTCCCAGACTCCTCCACCCACAGCTCTAGTATCTTCTACCAGATCTCTCCAGTCCTCATATCTCCACCATCATCTCCCAGACTACTCCACCCGCAGCTCCAATATCTTCTACCAGATCTCTGCAGTCCTCACATCTCCACCATCACTTCCCAGACTACTCCACTCCACCTACAGCTCCAATATCTTCTACCAGATCTCTCCAGTCCTCACATCTCCACCATCACCTCCCAGACTCCTCTACTCCACCCGCAGCTCCAATATCTTCTACCAGATCTCTCCAGTCCTCACATCTCCACCATCACCTCCCAGACTCCTCCACCCCACTCACAGCTCCAATATCTTCTACCAGATCTCTCCAGTCATCACATCTCCACCATCACCTCCCAGACTACTCCACCCACAGCTCCAATATCTTCTACCAGATCTCTCCAGTCCTCACATCTCCACCATCACTTCCCAGACTCCTCCACCCGCAGCTCCAATATCTTCTACCAGATCTCTCCAGTCCTCACATCTCCACCATCACCTCCCAGACTACTCCACTCCACCTACAGCTCCAATATCTTCTACCAGATCTCTCCAGTCCTCACATCTCCACCATCACCTCCCAGACTCCTCCACTCCAAATATCTTCTACCAGATCTCTCCACTCCTCACATCTCCACCATCACCTCCCAGACTCCTCCACTCCACCCGCAGCTCCAATATCTTCTACCAGATCTCTCCAGTCCTCACATCTCCACCATCAACTCCCAGACTACTCCACTCCACTCACAGCTCCAATATCTTCTACCAGATCTCTCCAGTCCTCACATCTCCACCATCACCTCCCAGACTCCTCCACTCCACCCGCAGCTCCAATATCTTCTACCAGATCTCTCCAGTCCTCACATCTCCACCATCAACTCCCAGACTACTCCACTCCACTCACAGCTCCAATATCTTCTACCAGATCTCTCCAGTCCTCACATCTCCACCATCAACTCCCAGACTACTCCACTCCACTCACAGCTCCAATATCTTCTACCAGATCTCTCCAGTCCTCACATCTCCACCATCACCTCCCAGACTCCTCCACTCCACCCGCAGCTCTAATATCTTCTACCAGATCTCTCCAGTCCTCACATCTCCACCATCACCTCCCAGACTACTCCACCCACAGCTCCAATATCTTCTACCATCTCTCTCTAGTCCTCACATCTCCACCATCACCTCCCAGACTCCTCCACTCCACCCGCAGCTCCAATATCTTCTACAAGATCTCTCCAGTCCTCACATCTCCACCATCACCTCCCAGACTCCTCCACCCGCAGCTCCAATATCTTCTACCAGATCTCTCCAGTCCTCACATCTCCACCATCACCTCCCAGACTACTCCACCCGCAGCTCCAATATCTGCTACCAGATCTCTCCAGTCCTCACATCTCCATCATCACCTCCCAGACTCCTCCACCCACAGCTCCAATATCTTCTACCAGATCTCTCCAGTCCTCACATCTCCACCATCACCTCCCAGACTACTCCACCTACAGCTCCAATATCTTCTACCATCTCTCTCTAGTCCTCACATCTCCACCATCACCTCCCAGACTCCTCCACTCCACCCGCAGCTCCAATATCTTCTACCAGATCTCTCCAGTCCTCACATCTCCACCATCACCTCCCAGATTCCTCCACTCCACCCACAGCTCCAATATCTTCTACCAGATCTCTCCAGTCCTCACATCTCCACCATCACCTCCCAGACTACTCCACTTCACCTACAGCTCCAATATCTTCTACCAGATCTCTCCAGTCCTCACATCTCCACCATCACCTCCCAGACTACTCCACCCGCAGCTCCAATATCTTCTACCAGATCTCTCCAGTCCTCACATCTCCACCATCACCTCCCAGACTCCTCCACTCCAAATATCTTCTACCAGATCTCTCCACTCCTCACATCTCCACCATCACCTCCCAGACTCCTCCACTCCACCCACAGCTCCAATATCGTCTACCAGATCTCTCCAGTCCTCACATCTCCACCATCAACTCCCAGACTACTCCACTCCACTCACAGCTCCAATATCTTCTACCAGATCTCTCCAGTCCTCACATCTCCACCATCACCTCCCAGACTCCTCCACTCCACCCGCAGCTCTAATATCTTCTACCCCATCTCTCCAGTCCTCACATCTCCACCATCACCTCCCAGACTACTCCACCCACAGCTCCAATATCTTCTACCATCTCTCTCTAGTCCTCACATCTCCACCATCACCTCCCAGACTCCTCCACTCCACCCGCAGCTCCAATATCTTCTACCAGATCTCTCCAGTCCTCACATCTCCACCATAAACTCCCAGACTACTCCACCCACAGCTCCAATATCTTCTACCAGATCTCTCCAGTCCTCACATCTCCACCATCACCTTCCAGACTCCTCCACTCCACTCACAGCTCCAATATCTTCTACCAGATCTCTCCAGTCCTCACATCTCCACCATCACCTCCCAGACTACTCCACCCACAGCTCCAATAGCTTCTACCAGATCTCTCCAGTCCTCACATTTCCACCATCACCTCCCAGATTCCTCCACTCCACCCGCAGCTCCAATATCTTCTACCAGATCTCTCCAGTCCTCACATCTCCACCATCACCTCCCAGACTCCTCCACTCCACCTACAGCTCCAATATCTTCTACCAGATCTCTCCAGTCCTCACATCTCCACCATCACCTCCCAGACTACTCCACCCGCAGCTCCAATATCTTCTACCAGATCTCTCCAGTCCTCACATCTCCACCATCACCTCCCAGACTACTCCACCCGCAGCTCCAATATCTTCTACCAGATCTCTCCAGTCCTCACATCTCCACCATCACCTCCCAGACTCCTCCACCCACAGCTCCAATATCTTCTACCCCATCTCTCCAGTCCTCACATCTCCACAATCACCTACCAGACTCCTCCACTCCACTCACAGCTCCAATATCTTCTACCCCATCTCTCCAGTCCTCACATCTCCACCATCACCTCCCAGACTCCTCCACTTCACCCGCAGCTCCAATATCTTCTACCCCATCTCTCCAGTCCTCACATCTCCAACATCACCTCCCAGACTCCTCCACTCCACCCACAGCTCCAATATCTTCTACCCCATCTCTCCAGTCCTCACATCTCCACCATCACCTCCCAGACTCCTCCACTTCACCCGCAGCTCCAATATCTTCTACCCCATCTCTCCAGTCCTCACATCTCCACCATCACCTCCCAGACTACTCCACCCGCAGCTCCAATATCTTCTACCAGATCTCTCCAGTCCTCATATCTCCACCATCATCTCCCAGACTCCTCCACCCACAGCTCTAGTATCTTCTACCAGATCTCTCCAGTCCTCATATCTCCACCATCATCTCCCAGACTCCTCCACCCACAGCTCCAATATCTTCTACCAGATCTCTCCAGTCCTCATATCTCCACCATCATCTCCCAGACTCCTCCACCCACAGCTCCAATATCTTCTACCCCATCTCTCCAGTCCTCACAGCTCCACCATCACATCCCAGGCTCCTCCACTCCACCTGCAGCTCCAATATCTTCTACCAGATCTCTCCAGTCCTCACATCTCCACCATCACATCCCAGACTCCTCCACTCCACCCACAGCTCCAATATCTTCTACCCCATATCTCCAGTCCTCACATCTCCACCATCACCCTCCCAGATTCCTCCACTCCACCCACAGCTCCAATATCTTCTACCCCATCTCTCCAGTCCTCACAGCTCCACCATCTAGCTCCACACATTAACTACATCTGCATTATCACCTCCCAGGTTTCTTCATTCCACCCCAGCACTGTACTTACCCCTCCCGTCCTGAAAATGATTTACCTTTTCTTCAGCACTTACCCTCTGCAGGGGATCTTCCAGAAACTGAATGGCATTATTTATGGCTTCCTGAGGGACGTATGAAGACTCTCCATTGCCCTGGATTTCCAGCACAGCCATCTAAAGAAGGTATAAAGGGTGAGCAATCAAGACTGCAACACATCACAGAGGTTCCTGCAGGTCAGACATTCTCCAGAACACATCACAGAGATTCCTGCAGGTCAGACAATCACCAGAACACATCACAGAGGTTCCTGCAGATCAGACCTTCACCAGAACACATCACAGAGGTTCCTGCAGATCAGACATTCTCCAGAACACATCACAGAGGTTCCTGCAGATCAGACAATCACCAGAACACATCTCAGAGGTTCCTGCAGGTCAGACAATCACCAGAACACATCACAGAGGTTCCTGCAGGTCAGACCTTCACCAGAACACATCACAGAGGTTCCTGCAGATCAGACATTCTCCAGAACACATCACAAAGGTTCCTGCAGGTCAGACAATCACCAGAACACATCACAGAGGTTCCTGCAGGTCAGACAATTACCAGAACACATCACAGAGGTTCCTGCAGATCAGACATTCACCAAAACACATCACAGAGGTTCCTGCAGATCAGACAATCACCAGAACACATCACAGAGGTTCCTGCAGATCAGACCTTCACCAGAACACATCACAGAGGTTCCTGCAGATCAGACCTTCACCAGAACACATCACAAAGGTTCCTGCAGGTCATACCTTCACCAGAACACATCACAGAGGTTCCTGCAGATCAGACATTCACCAAAATACATCACAGAGGTTCCTGCAGATCAGACATTCACCAGAACACATCACAGAGGTTCCTGCAGATCAGACCTTCACCAGAACACATCACAGAGGTTCCTGCAGGTCATACCTTCACCAGAACACATCACAGAGGTTCCTGCAGGTCATACCTTCACCAGAACACATCACAGAGGTTCCTGCAGATCAGACATTCTCCAGAACACACCACAGAGGTTCCTGCAGATCAGACCTTCACCAGAACACATCACAGAGGTTCCTGCAGATCAGACAATCACCAGAACACATCACAGAGGTTCCTGCAGGTCAGACCTTCACCAGAACACATCGCAGAGGATCCTGCAGATCAGACCTTCACCAGAACAGATCACAGAGGTTCCTGCAGATCAGACAATCACCAGAACACATCACAGAGGTTCCTGCAGATCAGACATTCTCCAGAACACATCACAAAGGTTCCTGCAGGTCAGACCTTCACCAGAACACATCACAGAGGTTCCTGCGGGTCATACCTTCACCAGAACACATCACAGAGGTTCCTGCAGATCAGACAATCACCAGAACACATCACAAAGGTTCCTGCAGGTCATACCTTCACCAGAACACATCACAGAGGTTCCTGCAGATCAGACATTCACCAAAACACATCACAGAGGTTCCTGCAGATCAGACATTCTCCAGAACACATCACAGAGGTTCCTGCAGATCAGGCAATCACCAGAACACATCACAGAGGTTCCTGCAGGTCAGACCTTCACCAGAACACATCACAGAGGTTCCTGCAGATCAGACCTTCACCAGAACACATCACAGAGGTTCCTGCAGATCAGACCTTCACCAGAACACATCACAGAGGTTCCTGCAGATCAGACATTCACCAGAACACATCACAGAGGTTCCTGCAGATCAGACATTCTCCAGAACACATCACAAAGGTTCCTGCAGGTCATACCTTCACCAGAACACATCACAGAGGTTCCTGCAGATCAGACATTCACCAAAACACATCACAGAGGTTCCTGCAGATCAGACATTCACCAGAACACATCACAGAGGTTCCTGCAGATCAGACAATCACCAGAACACATCACAGAGGTTCCTGCAGATCAGACATTCTCCAGAACACATCACAAAGGTTCCTGCAGGTCAGATCTTCACCAGAACACATCACAGAGGTTCCTGCGGGTCATACCTTCACCAGAACACATCACAGAGGTTCCTGCAGATCAGACAATCACCAGAACACATCACAAAGGTTCCTGCAGGTCATACCTTCACCAGAACACATCACAGAGGTTCCTGCAGATCAGACATTCACCAAAACACATCACAGAGGTTCCTGCAGATCAGACATTCTCCAGAACACATCACAGAGGTTCCTGCAGATCAGACAATCACCAGAACACATCACAGAGGTTCCTGCAGGTCAGACCTTCACCAGAACACATCACAGAGGTTCCTGCAGATCAGACCTTCACCAGAACACATCACAGAGGTTCCTGCAGATCAGACCTTCACCAGAACACATCACAGAGGTTCCTGCAGATCAGACATTCACCAGAACACATCACAGAGGTTCCTGCAGATCAGACATTCTCCAGAACACATCACAAAGGTTCCTGCAGGTCAGACCTTCACCAGAACACATCACAGAGGTTCCTGCAGATCAGACATTCACCAGAACACATCACAGAGGTTCCTGCAGATCAGACCTTCACCAGAACACATCACAGAGGTTCCTGCAGATCAGACATTCACCAGAACACATCACAGAGGTTCCTGCAGATCAGACATTCTCCAGAACACATCACAAAGGTTCCTGCAGGTCATACCTTCACCAGAACACATCACAGAGGTTCCTGCAGATCAAACATTCACCAAAACACATCACAGAGGTTCCTGCAGATCAGACATTCTCCAGAACACATCACAAAGGTTCCTGCAGATCAGACATTTACCAGAACACATCACAGAGGTTCCTGCAGGTCATACCTTCACCAGAACACATCACAGAGGTTCCTGCAGATCAGACAATCACCAGAACACATCACAGAGGTTCCTGCAGATCAGACATTCACCAGAACACATCACAGAGGTTCCTGCAGATCAGACCTTCACCAGAACACATCACAGAGGTTCCTGCAGATCAGACATTCTCCAGAACACATCACAGAGGTTCCTGCAGATCAGACCTTCACCAGAACACATCACAGAGGTTCCTGCAGATCAGACATTCACCAAAACACATCACAGAGGTTCCTGCAGATCAGACAATCACCAGAACACATCACAGAGGTTCCTGCAGATCAGACATTCTCCAGAACACATCACAAAGGTTCCTGCAGATCAGACCTTCACCAGAACACATCACAGAGGTTCCTGCAGATCAGACATTCTCCAGAACACATCACAGAGGTTCCTGCAGATCAGACCTTCACCAGAACACATCACAGAGGTTCCTGCAGGTCAGACAATCACCAGAACACATCACAGAGGTTCCTGCAGGTCAGACAATCACCAGAACACATCACAGAGGTTCCTGCAGGTCAGACAATCACCAAACACTCACAGAAGTAGCTCCACCCATATAGCCCTGCATAGGAGGTTCATCTTCCAGCTACTGTAACATTTGTAGTTAGGTGTTGAATGGTGCTGGCTCTTCAGAGGACCTTCAGATAAGTTGCAAACTTTGGAATATTTCGTTTCACTGTTTCTTTTAGAAATGAACAGAACTATGGAATTGTGAAGGTGCCGACATTCATGGTTTCTTTCCCTGGAGTCTCTGCCAGTTGTTATGCTTTTCTAGAGTGTATCCAGCAGTAATGACAAGTTCCATAGTTTAGGCCTGCATTTCGGGCTACGCACCCCAGCGGTGGAAGATGACAGAAGCTACCTCTAGCCTACCCTCCACACTGGCAGGATTCACAAAGCTTTTTCACCTGATCTATGTTACCTTTTGAAACTCCGAAAGAGCAACAAATAATATAATTAAGGTAAGAAAAGTAATATTGAAATGAAGTTAATCAGGAACAACTTTGAGTAATGATTTTGCTTGTAAATGTGCTGAAAGGTTATTTTTATCAAATAGGTGAGAAGTCATGTATGAGAAGTGTTGTGAATAGAGCACATAGCCCCCCTTTCTGCCACCACAGCATCCCATCTCACCTCCAGAGCACACATTCCGAACGAGTAGATATCCACCGCGGTGGTCACGTTGGTCACCTCTGGAAGAGAAGGTCACCGTTAGATCGGGGATCACTTGTGGGCACAGTGTGTGTGCTGCCCCAAGACATTACACAACGGAAAGCCACTCAGCAAGCCTCATGATGGAAAAGACCAGAGACAAGAACTGTGTGGAGCGCACTGCAGCCAATCAGCTACGTCTGAGAAGGCAGCCCAGACAGTTCTTATTTCAGACATTCCATTACAGAGGCTTAGACATCGTGGATTGTGTGCGGCCACAGATCTGAACACACACAGTATACATAATAGATGTGTCGGTACCTCCATACTCCGGAGCAAAAAAATGGAGATTCTTCTGTTCCTCTCGGCAGGTTTTGACATGATTGTTGATGGTGTCCGGAGCAACTGGAAAGAAAGATGCAGTTACTACGTGTCTTTACCGTATCTGGCCCTTATAGTAGCCTATAGAATGCCATAGAGAGCAGCTATCGCCCAGCCAAGAACCTGGAACCTCATAAGCAACAGAACCTGGTACTTGGCTGATGAAAGACCCATCTCAGATACTGTAAGAAATATCATGAGATGGTGAGAAAAGGTAAAACTACAGACCACATGAAATGTAAAATCACTGTGTCCAATTAACGGCATTCCCCCCCACTACCCTCAAACCAAGACCGTCCTCACTCTCTACATACCACAGAAAGAGTCTCCTGCAAAACCATTCCTTACACCAGTCATCAAGTTCTACGGAACATCTTCCAGACCAGAGCAAGCCTGGTATTTATCACCATGTACTACCACATACCCTACTACACACCTCCCTCACCAAGCTAAGCCTGATCTGGCACCTGTCACCATGTTCTGCAGAAGATATTGCCCACCAAACAGACCTGGCACCAGTCACCATGTACTACCACATACCCTACTACACACCTCCCTCACCAAGCTAAGCCTGATCTGGCACCTGTCACCATGTTCTGCAGAAGATATTGCCCACCAAACAGACCTGGCACCAGTCACCATGTACTACCACATACCCTACTACACACCTCCCTCACCAAGCTAAGCCTGATCTGACACCTACCACCATGTTCTGCAGAAGATATTTCCCACCAAACAGACCTGGCACCAGTCACCATGTACTACCACATACCCTACTACACACCTCCCTCACCAAGCTAAGCCTGATCTGGCACCTGTCACCATGTTCTGCAGAAGATATTGCCCACCAAACAGACCTGGTACCAGTCACCATGTACTACCACATACCCTACTACACACCTCCCTCACCAAGCTAAGCCTGATCTGGCACCTGTCACCATGTTCTGCAGAAGATATTGCCCACCAAACAGACCTGGCACCAGTCACCATGTACTACCACATACCCTACTACACACCTCCCTCACCAAGCTAAGCCTGATCTGGCACCTGTCACCATGTTCTGCAGAAGATATTGCCCACCAAACAGACCTGGCACCAGTCACCATGTACTACCACATACCCTACTACACACCTCCCTCACCAAGCTAAGCCTGATCTGACACCTACCACCATGTTCTGCAGAAGATATTTCCCACCAAACAGACCTGGCACCAGTCACCATGTACTACCACATACCCTACTACACACCTCCCTCACCAAGCTAAGCCTGATCTGGCACCTGTCACCATGTTCTGCAGAAGATATTGCCCACCAAACAGACCTGGTACCAGTCACCATGTACTACCACATACCCTACTACACACCTCCCTCACCAAGCTAAGCCTGATCTGGCACCTGTCACCATGTTCTGCAGAAGATATTCCCCCACCAAACAGACCTGGCACCAGTCACCATGTACTACCATACCCTACTACACACCTCCCTCACCAAGCTAAGCCTGATCTGGCACCTGTCACCATGTTCTGCAGAAGATATTCCCCCACCAAACAGACCTGGCACCAGTCACCATGTACTACCACATACCCTACTACACACCTCCCTCACCAAGCTAAGCCTGATCTGGCACCTGTCACCATGTTCTGCAGAAGATATTCCCCCACCAAACAGACCTGGCACCAGTCACCATGTACTACCATACCCTACTACACACCTCCCTCACCAAGCTAAGCCTGATCTGGCACCTGTCACCATGTTCTGCAGAAGATATTCCCCCACCAAACAGACCTGGCACCAGTCACCATGTACTACCACATACCCTACTACACACCTCCCTCAACAAGCTAAGCCTGATCTGGCACCTGCCACCATGTTCTGCAGAAGATATTCCCCACCAAACTGACCTGGCACCAGTCACCATGTACTACCACATACCCTACTACACACCTCCCTCACCAAGCTAAGCCTGATCTGGCACCTGTCACCATGTTCTGCAGAAGATATTCCCCCACCAAACAGACCTGTCACCAGTCACCATGTACTACCACATACCCAACTACACACCTCCCTCACCAAGCTAAGCCTGATCTGGCACCTACCACCATGTTCTGCAGAAGATATTCCCCCACCAAACAGACCTGGCACCAGTCACTATGTACTACCACATACCCTACTACACACCTCCCTCACCAAGCTAAGCCTGATCTGGCACCTGTCACCATGTTCTGCAGAAGATATTCCCCCACCAAACAGACCTGGCACCAGTCACCATGTACTACCACATACCCTACTACACACCTCCCTCACCAAGCTAAGCCTGATCTGGCACCTGCCACCATGTTCTTCAGAAGATATTGCCCACCAAACAGACCTGGCACCAGTCACCATGTACTACCACATACCCTACTACACACCTCCCTCACCAAGCTAAGCCTGATCTGGCACCTGTCACCATGTTCTGCAGAAGATATTCCCCCACCAAACAGACCTGGCACCAGTCACCATGTACTACCACATACCCTACTACATACCTCCCTCACCAAGCTAAGCCTGATCTGGCACCTACCACCATGTTCTGCAGAAGATATTCCCCCACCGAACAGCCCTGGCACCAGTCACCATGTACTACCACATACCCTACTACACACCTCCCTCACCAAGCTAAGCCTGATCTGGCACCTGCCACCATGTTCTGCAGAAGATATTGCCCACCAAACAGACCTGGCACCAGTCACCATGTACTACCACATACCCTACTACACACCTCCCTCACCAAGCTAAGCCTGATCTGGCACCTGCCACCATGTTCTGCAGAAGATATTGCCCACCAAACAGACCTGGCACCAGTCACCATGTACTACCATGCCCTACTACACACCTCCCTCACCAAGCTAAGCCTGATCTGGCACCTGCCACCATGTTCTGCAGAAGATATTGCCCACCAAACAGACCTGGCACCAGTCACCATGTACTACCATGCCCTACTACACACCTCCCTCACCAAGCTAAGCCTGATCTGGCACCTGCCACCATGTTCTGCAGAAGATATTCCCCCACCAAACAGACCTGGCACCAGTCACCATGTACTACCATACCCTACTACACACCTCCCTCACCAAGCTAAGCCTGATCTGGCACCTGCCACCATGTTCTGCAGAAGATATTCCCCACCAAACAGACCTGGCACCAGTCACCATGTACTACCATACCCTATTACACACCTCCCTCACCAAGCTAAGCCTGATCTGGCACCTACCACCATGTTCTGCAGAAGATATTCCCCCACCAAACAGACCTGGCACCAGTCACCATGTACTTCCATACCCAACTACACACCTCCCTCAGCAAGCTAAGCCTGATCTGGCACCTGCCACCATGTTCTGCAGAAGATATTCCCCAGCAAACAGACCTGGCACCAGTCACCATGTACTACCATACCCTACTACACACCTCCCTCACCAAGCTAAGCCTGATCTGGCACCTGTCACCATGTTCTGCAGAAGATATTGCCCACCAAACAGACCTGGCACCAGTCACCATGTACTACCACATACCCTACTACATACCTCCCTCACCAAGCTAAGCCTGATCTGGCACCTACCACCATGTTCTGCAGAAGATATTCCCCACCAAACAGACCTGGCACCAGTCACCATGTACTACCACATACCCTACTACACACCTCCCTCACCAAGCTAAGCCTGATCTGGCACCTGTCACCATGTTCTGCAGAAGATATTCCCCCACCAAACAGACCTGGCACCAGTCACCATGTACTACCACATACCCTACTACACACCTCCCTCACCAAGCTAAGCCTGATCTGGCACCTGCCACCATGTTCTGCAGAAGATATTCCCCCACCAAACAGACCTGGCACCAGTCACCATGTACTACCATACCCTACTACATACCTCCCTCACCAAGCTAAGCCTGATCTGGCACCTGCCACCATGTTCTTCAGAAGATATTGCCCACCAAACAGACCTGGCACCAGTCACCATGTACTACCACATACCCTACTACACACCTCCCTCACCAAGCTAAGCCTGATCTGGCACCTGTCACCATGTTCTGCAGAAGATATTCCCCCACCAAACAGACCTGGCACCAGTCACCATGTACTACCACATACCCTACTACATACCTCCCTCACCAAGCTAAGCCTGATCTGGCACCTACCACCATGTTCTGCAGAAGATATTCCCCCACCAAACAGACCTGGCACCAGTCACCATGTACTACCACATACCCTACTACACACCTCCCTCACCAAGCTAAGCCTGATCTGGCACCTGTCACCATGTTCTGCAGAAGATATTGCCCCACCAAACAGACCTGGCACCAGTCACTATGTACTACCACATACCCTACTACACACCTCCCTCACCAAGCTAAGCCTGATCTGGCACCTGTCACCATGTTCTGCAGAAGATATTCCCCCACCAAACAGACCTGGCACCAGTCACCATGTACTACCACATACCCTACTACACACCTCCCTCACCAAGCTAAGCCTGATCTGGCACCTGTCACCATGTTCTGCAGAAGATATTCCCCCACCAAACAGACCTGGCACCAGTCACCATGTACTACCACATACCCTACTACACACCTCCCTCACCAAGCTAAGCCTGATCTGGCACCTGCCACCATGTTCTTCAGAAGATATTGCCCACCAAACAGACCTGGCACCAGTCACCATGTACTACCACATACCCTACTACACACCTCCCTCACCAAGCTAAGCCTGATCTGGCACCTGTCACCATGTTCTGCAGAAGATATTCCCCCACCAAACAGACCTGGCACCAGTCACCATGTACTACCACATACCCTACTACACACCTCCCTCACCAAGCTAAGCCTGATCTGGCACCTGCCACCATGTTCTTCAGAAGATATTGCCCACCAAACAGACCTGGCACCAGTCACCATGTACTACCACATACCCTACTACACACCTCCCTCACCAAGCTAAGCCTGATCTGGCACCTGTCACCATGTTCTGCAGAAGATGTTCCCCACCAAACAGACCTGGCACCAGTCACCATGTACTACCACATACCCAACTACACACCTCCCTAACCAAGCTAAGCCTGATCTGGCACCTGCCACCATGTTCTTCAGAAGATATTGCCCACCAAACAGACCTGGCACCAGTCACCATGTACTACCACATACCCTACTACACACCTCCCTCACCAAGCTAAGCCTGATCTGGCACCTGTCACCATGTTCTGCAGAAGATATTGCCCACCAAAAAGACCTGGCACCAGTCACCATGTACTACCACATACCCAACTACACACCTCCCTAACCAAGCTAAGCCTGATCTGGCACCTGTCACCATGTTCTGCAGAAGATATTGCCCACCAAACAGACCTGGTACCAGTCACCATGTACTACCACATACCCTACTACACACCTCCCTCACCAAGCTAAGCCTGATCTGGCACCTGTCACCATGTTCTGCAGAAGATATTCCCCACCAAACAGACCTGGCACCAGTCACCGTGTACTACCACATACCCAACTACACACCTCCCTCACCAAGCTAAGCCTGATCTGGCACCTGTCACCATGTTCTGCAGAAGATATTGCCCACCAAACAGACCTGGCACCAGTCACCATGTACTACCACATACCCTACTACACACCTCCCTCACCAAGCTAAGCCTGATCTGGCACCTGTCACCATGTTCTGCAGAAGATATTCCCCCACCAAACAGACCTGGCACCAGTCACCATGTACTACCATACCCTACTACACACCTCCCTCACCAAGCTAAGCCTGATCTGGCACCTGTCACCATGTTCTGCAGAAGATATTGCCCACCAAACAGACCTGGCACCAGTCACCATGTACTACCACATACCCTACTACACACCTCCCTCACCAAGCTAAGCCTGATCTGGCACCTGCCACCATGTTCTGCAGAAGATATTCCCCCACCAAACAGACCTGGCACCAGTCACCATGTACTACCATACCCTACTACACACCTCCCTCACCAAGCTAAGCCTGATCTGGCACCTGCCACCATGTTCTGCAGAAGATATTCCCCCACCAAACAGACCTGGCACCAGTCACCATGTACTACCATACCCTACTACATACCTCCCTCACCAAGCTAAGCCTGATCTGGCACCTGCCACCATGTTCTGCAGAAGATATTGCCCACCAAACAGACCTGGCACCAGTCACCGTGTTCAAAGTGATATTATAATCATGTGCAAGCACAATGAAGACACCTCCATGTGCCTCTTAAAGAGGAGCTGTTAGGTATAAGGTCTCAGAGAAAATAAACACATATATCAGTAGCTAAAGATTGGCTGTACTTACATTACATATGCATTTCACTGTCCACGTTTGTACTTCACAGAATTTTTATATAGTATATGCAGAGAATGATGCTCCTGACAGCCCATGGCAGCTTCCATGTTTTTCTGTCTTCTATGAAGCCAAATGTGTCGTCATGTCCTGCCTGCTTCCTGATCACAGAAAAGCTCGTACTGAATAACACAGTGTGCAGTGAAAATTAATTAGCCATGTGGCTAGGAACAATAGCTGACTCCTGCAGTGTCTGCCCCGAGATTTATCAGTGCTATGCGCTGGACTGATTACAAGCTGCTGTAACGTCTCATTAGCAGCCGAGGGGAGGGCCCCAGAATGCTTTGCAGTATAGTATGCGGCTTGCGTCCTCTTGGGTCTAACAGCTTTGCTGATAAGCACACATCAAAGGTAAGAGAGATTTTTATCTTCACTAATGCCTTTTTGGCTTCCTTCTAAACTGTTTAACATAGGAGAATAGAGGTTTAAATTAGCTTCTGCAGCCTGACAGTTACTCTTTAAGAATAAATACATTGTATTTATTATTTTCCGGGTCAAAGAGTTCACTTGCGTCGGGGAGTGAATTAAAAAAAACGCTCGAGAAAAGCGCTTATAAAAGCACTTTACACAAAAATGCAACGCTCACCCAAGCGCCAGGATTAAAAAAAACCAAACTCGTCAAAAAGCGCCCAACGCGAACAGAACACAATCCCTCAGAATGATGCATGCTCTCTGAAGAGCTTGTACTGGTCTGATGAGGCCACCAGAGGAAGTTCTCCAGATATATACTGTAACACACATTCAGAATGATGCATGCTCTCGGAAGGTCTTGTACTGGTCTCCTGATGAGGCCACCAGAGGAAGTTCTCCAGATATATACTGTAACACACATTCAGAATGATGCATGCTCTCTGAATGGCTTGTATTGATCTCCTGATGAGGTCACCAGAGGAAGCTCTCTAGATATATACTGTAACACACATTCAGAATGATGCCTGCTCTCTGAAGGTCTTGTACTGGTCTCCTGATGAGGCCACCAGAGGAAGTTCTCCAGATATATACTGTAACACACATTCAGAATGATGCATGCTCTCTGAAGGTCTTGTACTGGTCTCCTGATGAGGCCACCAGAGGAAGTTCTCCAGATATATACTGTAACACACATTCAGAATGATGCCTGCTCTCTGAAGAGCTTGTACTGGTCTCCCGATAAGGTCACCAGAGGAAGTTCTCCAGATATATACTGTAACACACATTCAGAATGATGCCTGCTCTCTGAATGGCTTGTACTGATCTCCTGATGAGGCCACCAGAGGAAGCTCTCCAGATATATACTGTAACACACATTAAGAATGATGCCTGCTCTCTGAAGAGCTTGTACTGGTCTCCTGATGAGGCCACCAGAGGAAGTTCTACAGATATATACTGTAACACACATTCAGAATGATGCATGCTCTCGGAAGGTCTTGTACTAGTCTCCCGATGAGGCCACCAGAGGAAGCTCTCCAGGTATATACTGTAACACATTCAGCTCTCTGAAGGTCTTGTACTGGTCTCCTGATGAGGCCACCAGAGGAAGCTCTCCAGATATATACTGTAACACACATTCAGAATGATGCATGCTCTCTGAAGGTCTTGTACTGATCTGATTGGGCCACCAGAGGAAGTTCTCCAGATATATACTGTGACACACATTCAGAATGATGCCTGCTCTCTGAAGAGCTTGTACTGGTCTCCTGATGAGGCCACCAGAGGAAGTTCTCCAGATATATACTGTAACACACATTCAGAATGATACATGCTCTGTGAATGGCTTGTACTGGTCTCCTGATGAGGCCACCAGAGGAAGCTCTCCAGATATATACTGTAACACACATTCAGAATGATGCCTGCTCTCTGAATGGCTTGTACTGGTCTCCTGATGAGGTCACCAGAGGAAGCTCTCCAGATATATACTGTAACACACATTCAGAATGATGCATGCTCTCTGAAGGTCTTGTACTGGTCTCCTGATGAGGCCACCAGAGGAAGTTCTCCAGATATATACTGTAACACACATTCAGAATAATGCATGCTCTCTGAAGGTCTTGTACTGGTCTCCTGATGAGGCCACCAGAGGAAGTTCTCCAGATATATACTGTAACACACATTCAGAATGATGCCTGCTCTCTGAAGGTCTTGTACTGGTCTCCTGATGAGGCCACCAGAGGAAGTTCTCCCGATATATACTGTAACACACATTCAGAATGATGCATGCTCTCTGAATGGCTTGTACTGGTCTCCTGATGAGGTCACCAGAGGAAGCTCTCCACATATATACTGTAACACACATTCAGAATGATGCATGCTCTCTGAAGGTCTTGTATTGATCTCCTGATGAGGTCACCAGAGGAAGCTCTCCAGATATATACTGTAACACACATTCAGAATTATGCCTGCTCTCTGAATGCCGTGTACTGGTCTCCTGATGAGGCCACCAGAGGAAGCTCTCCAGATATATACTGTAACACACATTCAGAATGATGCCTGCTCTCTGAATGGCTTGTACTGGTCTCCTGATGAGGTCACCAGAGGAAGCTCTCCAGATATATACTGTAACACACATTCAGAATGATGCCTGCTCTCTGAATGGCTTGTACTGGTCTCCTGATGAGGTCACCAGAGGAAGCTCTCCCGATATATACTGTAACACACATTCAGAATGATGCCTGCTCTCTGAAGGTCTTGTACTGGTCTCCTGATGAGGCCACCAGAGGAAGTTCTCCCTATATATACTGTAACACACATTCAGAATGATGCATGCTCTCTGAAGGTCTTGTACTGGTCTCCTGATGAGGCCACCAGAGGAAGTTCTCCAGATATATACTGTAACACACATTCAGAATGATGCCTGCTCTGTGACGGTCTTGTACTGGTCCCCTGATGAGGTCACCAGAGGAAGTTCTCCAGATATATACTGTAACACACATTCAGAATGATGCCATTCAGAATAATAATAATAAAAAATGCCTGCTCTCTGAAGGTCTTGTACTGGTCTCCTGATGAGGCCACCAGAGGAAGTTCTCCAGATATATACTGTGACACACATTCAGAATGATGCCTGCTCTCTGAAGGTCTTGTACTGGTCTCCTGATGAGGTCACCAGAGGAAGCTCTCCAGATATATACTGTAACACACATTCAGAATGATGCATGCTCTCTGAAGAGCTTGTACTGGTCTCCTGATGAGGCCACCAGAGGAAGTTCTCCAGATATATACTGTAACACACATTCAGAATGATGCCTGCTCTCTGAATGGCTTGTACTGGTCTCCTGATGAGGCCACCAGAGGACGTTCTCCAGATATATACTGTAACACACATTCAGAATGATGCCTGCTCTCTGAATGCCTTGTACTGGTCTCCTGATGAGGCCACCAGAGGAAGCTCTCCAGATATATACTGTAACACACATTCAGAATGATGCCTGCTCTCTGAATGGCTTGTACTGATCTGATTGGGCCACCAGAGGAAGTTCTCCAGATATATACTGTGACACACATTCAGAATGATGCATGCTCTCTGAATGGCTTGTACTGGTCTCCTGATGAGGCCACCAGAGGAAGTTCTCCAGATATATACTGTAACACACATTCAGAATGATGCCTGCTCTGTGACGGTCTTATACTGGTCCCCTGATGAGGCCACCAGAGGAAGTTCTCCAGATATATACTGTAACACACATTCAGAATGATGCCTGCTCTCTGAAGGTCTTGTACTGGTCTCCTGATGAGGTCACCAGAGGAAGTTCTCCAGATATATAGTGTAACACACATTCAGAATGATGCATGCTCTCTGAAGGTCTTGTACTGGTCTCCTGATGAGGCCACCAGAGGAAGTTCTCCAGATATATACTGTAACACACATTCAGAATGATGCCTGCTCTCTGAATGGCTTGTACTGATCTGATTGGGCCACCAGAGGAAGTTCTCCAGATATATACTGTGACACACATTCAGAATGATGCATGCTCTCTGAATGGCTTGTACTGGTCTCCTGATGAGGCCACCAGAGGAAGTTCTCCAGATATATACTGTAACACACATTCAGAATGATGCCTGCTCTGTGACGGTCTTATACTGGTCCCCTGATGAGGCCACCAGAGGAAGTTCTCCAGATATATACTGTAACACACATTCAGAATGATGCCTGCTCTCTGAAGGTCTTGTACTGGTCTCCTGATGAGGTCACCAGAGGAAGTTCTCCAGATATATAGTGTAACACACATTCAGAATGATGCCTGCTCTCTGAAGGTCTTGTACTGGTCTCCTGATGAGGTCACCAGAGGAAGTTCTCCAGATATATACTGTAACACACATTCAGAATGATGCCTGCTCTGTGACGGTCTTGTACTGGTCCCCTGATGAGGCCACCAGAGGAAGTTCTCCAGATATATACTGTAACACACATTCAGAATGATGCCTGCTCTCTGAAGGTCTTGTACTGGTCTCCTGATGAGGCCACCAGAGGAAGTTCTCCCGATATATACTGTAACACACATTCAGAATGATGCCTGCTCTCTGAAGGTCTTGTACTGGTCTCCTGATGAGGCCACCAGAGGAAGTTCTCCCTATATATACTGTAACACACATTCAGAATGATGCATGCTCTCTGAAGGTCTTGTACTGGTCTCCTGATGAGGCCACCAGAGGAAGTTCTCCAGATATATACTGTAACACACATTCAGAATGATGCCTGCTCTGTGACGGTCTTGTACTGGTCCCCTGATGAGGCCACCAGAGGAAGTTCTCCAGATATATACTGTAACACACATTCAGAATGATGCCTGCTCTCTGAAGGTGTTGTACTGGTCTCCTGATGAGGCCACCAGAGGAAGTTCTCCCGATATATACTGTAACACACATTCAGAATGATGCATGCTCTCTGAATGGCTTGTACTGGTCTCCTGATGAGGTCACCAGAGGAAGTTCTCCAGATATATACTGTAACACACATTCAGAATGATGCCATTCAGAATAATAATAATAATAAAAAATGCCTGCTCTCTGAAGGTCTTGTACTGGTCTCCTGATGAGGCCACCAGAGGAAGTTCTCCAGATATATACTGTAACACACATTCAGAATGATGCCTGCTCTCTGAAGAGCTTGTACTGGTCTCCTGATGAAGTCACCAGAGGAAGTTCTCCAGATATATACTGTAACACATTCAGAATGATGCCTGCTCTCTGAAGGTCTTGTACTGGTCTCCTGATGAGGCCACCAGAGGAAGTTCTCCAGATATATACTGTAACACACATTCAGAA
This sequence comes from Hyperolius riggenbachi, assembly GCF_040937935.1. Taxonomy (NCBI): domain Eukaryota; kingdom Metazoa; phylum Chordata; class Amphibia; order Anura; family Hyperoliidae; genus Hyperolius; species Hyperolius riggenbachi. The sequence continues at coordinate 1,373,630 of NC_090649.1, read as the reverse complement.
TGATGCCTGCTCTCTGAATGGCTTGTACTGGTCTCCTGATGAGGTCACCAGAGGAAGTTCTCCAGATATATACTGTAACACATTCAGAATGATGCATGCTCTCTGAAGAGCTTGTACTGGTCTCCTGATGAGGCCACCAGAGGAAGCTCTCCAGATATATACTGTAACACACATTCAGAATGATGCCTGCTCTCTGAAGGTCTTGTACTGGTCTCCTGATGAGGTCACCAGAGGAAGCTCTCCAGATATATACTGTAACACACATTCAGAATGATGCCTGCTCTCTGAAGGTCTTGTACTGGTCTCCTGATGAGGTCACCAGAGGAAGTTCTCCAGATATATAGTGTAACACACATTCAGAATGATGCCTGCTCTCTGAAGGTCTTGTACTGGTCTCCTGATGAGGTCACCAGAGGAAGTTCTCCAGATATATACTGTAACACACATTCAGAATGATGCATGCTCTCTGAAGGTCTTGTACTGATCTCCTGATGAGGTCACCAGAGGAAGTTCTCCAGATATATACTGTAACACGCATTCAGAATGATGCCTGCTCTCTGAAGAGCTTGTACTGGTCTCCTGATGAGGCCACCAGAGGAACCTCTCCAGATATATACTGTAACACACATTCAGAATGATGCCTGCTCTCTGAATGCCGTGTACTGATCTCCTGATGAGGTCACCAGAGGAAGTTCTCCAGATATATACTGTAACACATTCAGAATGATGCCTACTCTCTGAATGGCTTGTACTGATCTCCTGATGAGGCCACCAGAGGAAGCTCTCCAGATATATAGTGTAACACACATTCAGAATGATGCCTGCTCTCTGAAGATCTTGTACTGATCTCCTGATGAGGCCACCAGAGGAAGTTCTCCAGATATATACTGTAACACACATTCAGAATGATGCCTGCTCTCTGAATGCCGTGTACTGGTCTCCTGATGAGGCCACCAGAGGAAGTTCTCCAGATATATACTGTAACACACATTCAGAATGATGCATGCTCTCTGAAGGTCTTGTACTGATCTCCTGATGAGGTCACCAGAGGAAGTTCTCCAGATATATACTGTAACACACATTCAGAATGATGCCTGCTCTCTGAATGGCTTGTACTGGTCTCCTGATGAGGTCACCAGAGGAAGTTCTCCAGATATATACTGTAACACACATTCAGAATGATGCCTGCTCTCTGAAGGTCTTGTACTGATCTCCTGATGAGGCCACCAGAGGAAGTTCTCCAGATATATACTGTAACACACATTCAGAATGATACATGCTCTGTGAATGGCTTGTATTGATCTCCTGATGAGGTCACCAGAGGAAGTTCTCCAGATATATACTGTAACACACATTCAGAATGATGCCTGCTCTCTGAATGGCTTGTACTGGTCTCCTGATGAGGCCACCAGAGGAAGCTCTCCAGATATATACTGTAACACACATTCAGAATGATGCCTGCTCTCTGAATGGCTTGTACTGATCTGATTGGGCCACCAGAGGAAGTTCTCCAGATATATACTGTGACACACATTCAGAATGATGCATGCTCTCTGAATGGCTTGTACTGGTCTCCTGATGAGGCCACCAGAGGAAGTTCTCCAGATATATACTGTAACACACATTCAGAATGATGCCTGCTCTGTGACGGTCTTATACTGGTCCCCTGATGAGGCCACCAGAGGAAGTTCTCCAGATATATACTGTAACACACATTCAGAATGATGCCTGCTCTCTGAAGGTCTTGTACTGGTCTCCTGATGAGGCCACCAGAGGAAGTTCTCCCGATATATACTGTAACACACATTCAGAATGATGCATGCTCTCTGAAGGTCTTGTACTGGTCTCCTGATGAGGCCACCAGAGGAAGTTCTCCAGATATATACTGTAACACACATTCAGAATGATGCCTGCTCTGTGACGGTCTTGTACTGGTCCCCTGATGAGGCCACCAGAGGAAGTTCTCCAGATATATACTGTAACACACATTCAGAATGATGCCTGCTCTCTGAAGGTCTTGTACTGGTCTCCTGATGAGGCCACCAGAGGAAGTTCTCCCTATATATACTGTAACACACATTCAGAATGATGCATGCTCTCTGAAGGTTTTGTACTGGTCTCCTGATGAGGCCACCAGAGGAAGTTCTCCAGATATATACTGTAACACACATTCAGAATGATGCCTGCTCTGTGACGGTCTTGTACTGGTCCCCTGATGAGGCCACCAGAGGAAGTTCTCCAGATATATACTGTAACACACATTCAGAATGATGCCTGCTCTCTGAAGGTCTTGTACTGGTCTCCTGATGAGGCCACCAGAGGAAGTTCTCCCGATATATACTGTAACACACATTCAGAATGATGCCTGCTCTCTGAAGGTCTTGTACTGGTCTCCTGATGAGGCCACCAGAGGAAGTTCTCCCTATATATACTGTAACACACATTCAGAATGATGCATGCTCTCTGAAGGTCTTGTACTGGTCTCCTGATGAGGCCACCAGAGGAAGTTCTCCAGATATATACTGTAACACACATTCAGAATGATGCCTGCTCTGTGACGGTCTTGTACTGGTCCCCTGATGAGGCCACCAGAGGAAGTTCTCCAGATATATACTGTAACACACATTCAGAATGATGCCTGCTCTCTGAAGGTCTTGTACTGGTCTCCTGATGAGGCCACCAGAGGAAGTTCTCCCGATATATACTGTAACACACATTCAGAATGATGCATGCTCTCTGAATGGCTTGTACTGGTCTCCTGATGAGGTCACCAGAGGAAGTTCTCCAGATATATACTGTAACACACATTCAGAATGATGCCATTCAGAATAATAATAATAATAAAAAATGCCTGCTCTCTGAAGGTCTTGTACTGGTCTCCTGATGAGGCCACCAGAGGAAGTTCTCCAGATATATACTGTAACACACATTCAGAATGATGCCTGCTCTCTGAAGAGCTTGTACTGGTCTCCTGATGAAGTCACCAGAGGAAGTTCTCCAGATATATACTGTAACACATTCAGAATGATGCCTGCTCTCTGAAGGTCTTGTACTGGTCTCCTGATGAGGCCACCAGAGGAAGTTCTCCAGATATATACTGTAACACACATTCAGAATGATGCCTGCTCTCTGAATGGCTTGTACTGGTCTCCTGATGAGGTCACCAGAGGAAGTTCTCCAGATATATACTGTAACACATTCAGAATGATGCATGCTCTCTGAAGAGCTTGTACTGGTCTCCTGATGAGGCCACCAGAGGAAGCTCTCCAGATATATACTGTAACACACATTCAGAATGATGCCTGCTCTCTGAAGGTCTTGTACTGGTCTCCTGATGAGGTCACCAGAGGAAGCTCTCCAGATATATACTGTAACACACATTCAGAATGATGCCTGCTCTCTGAAGGTCTTGTACTGGTCTCCTGATGAGGTCACCAGAGGAAGTTCTCCAGATATATAGTGTAACACACATTCAGAATGATGCCTGCTCTCTGAAGGTCTTGTACTGGTCTCCTGATGAGGTCACCAGAGGAAGTTCTCCAGATATATACTGTAACACACATTCAGAATGATGCATGCTCTCTGAAGGTCTTGTACTGATCTCCTGATGAGGTCACCAGAGGAAGTTCTCCAGATATATACTGTAACACGCATTCAGAATGATGCCTGCTCTCTGAAGAGCTTGTACTGGTCTCCTGATGAGGCCACCAGAGGAACCTCTCCAGATATATACTGTAACACACATTCAGAATGATGCCTGCTCTCTGAATGCCGTGTACTGATCTCCTGATGAGGTCACCAGAGGAAGTTCTCCAGATATATACTGTAACACATTCAGAATGATGCCTACTCTCTGAATGGCTTGTACTGATCTCCTGATGAGGCCACCAGAGGAAGCTCTCCAGATATATAGTGTAACACACATTCAGAATGATGCCTGCTCTCTGAAGATCTTGTACTGATCTCCTGATGAGGCCACCAGAGGAAGTTCTCCAGATATATACTGTAACACACATTCAGAATGATGCCTGCTCTCTGAATGCCGTGTACTGGTCTCCTGATGAGGCCACCAGAGGAAGCTCTCCAGATATATACTGTAACACACATTCAGAATGATGCATGCTCTCTGAAGGTCTTGTACTGTTCTCCTGATGAGGTCACCAGAGGAAGTTCTCCAGATATATACTGTAACACACATTCAGAATGATGCCTGCTCTCTGAATGGCTTGTACTGGTCTCCTGATGAGGTCACCAGAGGAAGTTCTCCAGATATATACTGTAACACACATTCAGAATGATGCATGCTCTCTGAAGGTCTTGTACTGGTCCCCTGATGAGGCCACCAGAGGAAGTTCTACAGATATATACTGTAACACACATTCAGAATGATGCCTGCTCTCTGAAGAGCTTGTACTGGTCCCCTGATGAGGCCACCAGAGGAAGTTCTCCAGATATATACTGTAACACACATTCAGAATGATGCATGCTCTCTGAAGGTCTTGTACTGATCTCCTGATGAGGTCACCAGAGGAAGTTCTCCAGATATATACTGTAACACACATTCAGAATGATGCCTGCTCTCTGAATGGCTTGTACTGGTCTCCTGATGAGGTCACCAGAGGAAGTTCTCCAGATATATACTGTAACACACATTCAGAATGATGCCTGCTCTCTGAAGGTCTTGTACTGATCTCCTGATGAGGCCACCAGAGGAAGTTCTCCAGATATATACTGTAACACACATTCAGAATGATACATGCTCTGTGAATGGCTTGTATTGATCTCCTGATGAGGTCACCAGAGGAAGTTCTCCAGATATATACTGTAACACACATTCAGAATGATGCCTGCTCTCTGAATGGCTTGTACTGGTCTCCTGATGAGGCCACCAGAGGAAGCTCTCCAGATATATACTGTAACACACATTCAGAATGATGCCTGCTCTCTGAATGGCTTGTACTGGTCTCCTGATGAGGTCACCAGAGGAAGTTCTCCAGATATATACCGTAACACACATTCAGAATGATGCCTGCTCTCTGAATGGCTTGTACTGGTCTCCTGATGAGGCCACCAGAGGAAGTTCTCCAGATATATACTGTAACACACATTCAGAATGATGCATGCTCTCTGAAGGTCTTGTACTGGTCTCCTGATGAGGCCACCAGAGGAAGTTCTCTAGATATATACTGTAACACACATTCAGAATGATGCATGCTCTCTGAAGGTCTTGTACTGGTCTCCTGATGAGGCCACCAGAGGAAGCTCTCCAGATATATACTGTAACACACATTCAGAATGATGCATGCTCTCTGAAGGTCTTGTACTGGTCTCCTGATGAGGCCACCAGAGGAAGCTCTCCAGATATATACTGTAACACACATTCAGAATGATGCATGCTCTCTGAAGAGCTTATACTGGTCTCCTGATGAGGCCACCAGAGGAAGCTCTCCAGATATATACTGTAACACATTCAGAATGATGCCTGCTCTCTGAATGGCTTGTACTGGTCTCTTGATGAGGTCACCAGAGGAAGTTCTCCAGATATATACTGTGACACACATTCAGAATGATGCCTGCTCTCTGAAGGCCTTGTGCTGGTCTCCTGATGAGGTCACCAGAGGAAGCTCTCCAGATATATACTGTAACACACATTCAGAATGATGCATGCTCTCTGAATGGCTTGTACTGGTCTCCTGATGAGGCCACCAGAGGAAGTTCTCCAGATATATACTGTAACACACATTCAGAATGATGCATGCTCTCTGAAGGTCTTGTACTGGTCTCCTGATGAGGCCACCAGAGGAAGCTCTCCAGATATATACTGTAACACACATTCAGAATGATGCCTGCTCTCTGAATGGCTTGTACTGGTCTCCTGATGAGGTCACCAGAGGAAGTTCTCCCTATATATACTGTAACACACATTCAGAATGATGCCTGCTCTCTGAAGGTCTTGTACTGGTCTCCTGATGAGGCCACCAGAGGAAGTTCTCCCTATATATACTGTAACACACATTCAGAATGATGCATGCTCTCTGAAGGTCTTGTACTGGTCCCCTGATGAGGCCACCAGAGGAAGTTCTCCAGATATATACTGTGACACACATTCAGAATGATGCCTGCTCTCTGAAGAGCTTGTACTGGTCTCCTGATGAGGCCACCAGAGGAAGCTCTCCAGATATATACTGTAACACATTCAGAATGATGCATGCTCTCTGAAGAGCTTGTACTGGTCTCCTGATGAGGCCACCAGAGGAAGCTCTCCAGATATATACTGTAACACACATTCAGAATGATGCATGCTCTCTGACGGTCTTGTACTGGTCCCCTGATGAGGCCACCAGAGGAAGTTCTCCAGATATATACTGTAACACACATTCAGAATGATGCATGCTCTCTGAAGGTCTTGTACTGGTCTCCTGATGAGGCCACCAGAGGAAGTTCTCCCTATATATACTGTAACACACATTCAGAATGATGCATGCTCTCTGAAGGTCTTGTACTGGTCTCCTGATGAGGCCACCAGAGGAAGTTCTCCAGATATATACTGTAACACACATTCAGAATGATGCCTGCTCTCTGACGGTCTTGTACTGGTCCCCTGATGAGGCCACCAGAGGAAGTTCTCCAGATATATACTGTAACACACATTCAGAATGATGCCTGCTCTCTGAAGGTCTTGTACTGGTCTCCTGATGAGGCCACCAGAGGAAGTTCTCCCTATATATACTGTAACACACATTCAGAATGATGCATGCTCTCTGAAGGTCTTGTACTGGTCTCCTGATGAGGCCACCAGAGGAAGTTCTCCAGATATATACTGTAACACACATTCAGAATGATGCCATTCAGAATAATAATAATAAAAAATGCCTGCTCTCTGAAGGTCTTGTACTGGTCTCCTGATGAGGCCACCAGAGGAAGTTCTCCAGATATATACTGTAACACACATTCAGAATGATGCCTGCTCTCTGAATGGCTTGTACTGGTCTCCTGATGAGGTCACCAGAGGAAGTTCTCCAGATATATACTGTGACACACATTCAGAATGATGCCTGCTCTCTGAAGAGCTTGTACTGATCTCCTGATGAGGCCACCAGAGGAAGTTCTCCAGATATATACTGTAACACACATTCAGAATGATGCCTGCTCTCTGAAGGTCTTGTACTGGTCTCCTGATGAGGTCACCAGAGGAAGTTCTCCAGATATATACTGTAACACACATTCAGAATGATGCCTGCTCTCTGAATGGCTTGTACTGGTCTCCTGATGAGGTCACCAGAGGAAGTTCTCCAGATATATACTGTAACACACATTCAGAATGATGCCTGCTCTCTGAAGAGCTTGTACTAGTCTCCTGATGAGGCCACCAGAGGAAGCTCTCCAGATATATACTGTAACACACATTCAGAATGATGCATGCTCTCTGAAGGTCTTGTACTGGTCTCCTGATGAGGCCACCAGAGGAAGTTCTCCCGATATATACTGTAACACACATTCAGAATGATGCCTGCTCTCTGAATGGCTTGTACTGGTCTCCTGATGAGGTCACCAGAGGAAGTTCTCCAGATATATACTGTAACACACATTCAGAATGATGCCTGCTCTCTGAATGGCTTGTACTGGTCTCCTGATGAGGCCACCAGAGGAAGTTCTCCAGATATATACTGTAACACACATTCAGAATGATGCCTGCTCTCTGAATGGCTTGTACTGGTCTCCTGATGAGGCCACCAGAGGAAGTTCTCCAGATATATACTGTAACACACATTCAGAATGATGCATGCTCTCTGAAGGTCTTGTACTGGTCTCCTGATGAGGCCACCAGAGGAAGTTCTCTAGATATATACTGTAACACACATTCAGAATGATGCATGCTCTCTGAAGGTCTTGTACTGGTCTCCTGATGAGGCCACCAGAGGAAGCTCTCCAGATATATACTGTAACACACATTCAGAATGATGCATGCTCTCTGAAGGTCTTGTACTGGTCTCCTGATGAGGCCACCAGAGGAAGCTCTCCAGATATATACTGTAACACACATTCAGAATGATGCATGCTCTCTGAAGAGCTTATACTGGTCTCCTGATGAGGCCACCAGAGGAAGCTCTCCAGATATATACTGTAACACATTCAGAATGATGCCTGCTCTCTGAATGGCTTGTACTGGTCTCTTGATGAGGTCACCAGAGGAAGTTCTCCAGATATATACTGTGACACACATTCAGAATGATGCCTGCTCTCTGAAGGCCTTGTGCTGGTCTCCTGATGAGGTCACCAGAGGAAGCTCTCCAGATATATACTGTAACACACATTCAGAATGATGCATGCTCTCTGAATGGCTTGTACTGGTCTCCTGATGAGGCCACCAGAGGAAGTTCTCCAGATATATACTGTAACACACATTCAGAATGATGCATGCTCTCTGAAGGTCTTGTACTGGTCTCCTGATGAGGCCACCAGAGGAAGCTCTCCAGATATATACTGTAACACACATTCAGAATGATGCCTGCTCTCTGAATGGCTTGTACTGGTCTCCTGATGAGGTCACCAGAGGAAGTTCTCCCTATATATACTGTAACACACATTCAGAATGATGCCTGCTCTCTGAAGGTCTTGTACTGGTCTCCTGATGAGGCCACCAGAGGAAGTTCTCCCTATATATACTGTAACACACATTCAGAATGATGCATGCTCTCTGAAGGTCTTGTACTGGTCCCCTGATGAGGCCACCAGAGGAAGTTCTCCAGATATATACTGTGACACACATTCAGAATGATGCCTGCTCTCTGAAGAGCTTGTACTGGTCTCCTGATGAGGCCACCAGAGGAAGCTCTCCAGATATATACTGTAACACACATTCAGAATGATGCATGCTCTCTGACGGTCTTGTACTGGTCCCCTGATGAGGCCACCAGAGGAAGAAGTTCTCCAGATATATACTGTAACACACATTCAGAATGATGCCTGCTCTCTGAAGAGCTTGTACTGGTCTCCTGATGAGGCCACCAGAGGAAGCTCTCCAGATATATACTGTAACACATTCAGAATGATGCATGCTCTCTGAAGAGCTTGTACTGGTCTCCTGATGAGGCCACCAGAGGAAGCTCTCCAGATATATACTGTAACACACATTCAGAATGATGCATGCTCTCTGACGGTCTTGTACTGGTCCCCTGATGAGGCCACCAGAGGAAGTTCTCCAGATATATACTGTAACACACATTCAGAATGATGCATGCTCTCTGAAGGTCTTGTACTGGTCTCCTGATGAGGCCACCAGAGGAAGTTCTCCCTATATATACTGTAACACACATTCAGAATGATGCATGCTCTCTGAAGGTCTTGTACTGGTCTCCTGATGAGGCCACCAGAGGAAGTTCTCCAGATATATACTGTAACACACATTCAGAATGATGCCTGCTCTCTGACGGTCTTGTACTGGTCCCCTGATGAGGCCACCAGAGGAAGTTCTCCAGATATATACTGTAACACACATTCAGAATGATGCCTGCTCTCTGAAGGTCTTGTACTGGTCTCCTGATGAGGCCACCAGAGGAAGTTCTCCCTATATATACTGTAACACACATTCAGAATGATGCATGCTCTCTGAAGGTCTTGTACTGGTCTCCTGATGAGGCCACCAGAGGAAGTTCTCCAGATATATACTGTAACACACATTCAGAATGATGCCATTCAGAATAATAATAATAAAAAATGCCTGCTCTCTGAAGGTCTTGTACTGGTCTCCTGATGAGGTCACCAGAGGAAGTTCTCCAGATATATACTGTAACACATTCAGAATGATGCCTGCTCTCTGAATGGCTTGTACTGGTCTCCTGATGAGGTCACCAGAGGAAGTTCTCCAGATATATACTGTGACACACATTCAGAATGATGCCTGCTCTCTGAAGAGCTTGTACTGATCTCCTGATGAGGCCACCAGAGGAAGTTCTCCAGATATATACTGTAACACACATTCAGAATGATGCCTGCTCTCTGAAGGTCTTGTACTGGTCTCCTGATGAGGTCACCAGAGGAAGTTCTCCAGATATATACTGTAACACACATTCAGAATGATGCCTGCTCTCTGAATGGCTTGTACTGGTCTCCTGATGAGGTCACCAGAGGAAGTTCTCCAGATATATACTGTAACACACATTCAGAATGATGCCTGCTCTCTGAAGAGCTTGTACTGGTCTCCTGATGAGGTCACCAGAGGAAGCTCTCCAGATATATACTGTAACACACATTCAGAATGATGCCTGCTCTCTGAATGGCTTGTACTGGTCTCCTGATGAGGTCACCAGAGGAAGTTCTCCAGATATATACTGTAACACATTCAGAATGATGCATGCTCTCTGAAGAGCTTGTACTAGTCTCCTGATGAGGCCACCAGAGGAAGCTCTCCAGATATATACTGTAACACACATTCAGAATGATGCATGCTCTCTGAAGGTCTTGTACTGGTCTCCTGATGAGGCCACCAGAGGAAGTTCTCCCGATATATACTGTAACACACATTCAGAATGATGCATGCTCTCTGAAGGTCTTGTACTGGTCTCCTGATGAGGTCACCAGAGGAAGCTCTCCAGATAAATAGTGTAACACACATTCAGAATGATGCATGCTCTCTGAAGGTCTTGTCACCAGAGGAAGCTCTCCAGATATATACTCTAACACACATTCAGAATGATGCCTGCTCTCTGAAGGGCTTGTACTGGTCTCCTGATGAGGCCACCAGAGGAAGCTCTCCAGATATATACTGTAACACACATTCAGAATGATGCCTGCTCTCTGAATGGCTTGTACTGGTCTCCTGATGAGGTCACCAGAGGAAGTTCTCCAGATATATACTGTAACACACATTCAGAATGATGCCTGCTCTCTGAATGGCTTGTACTGGTCTCCTGATGAGGTCACCAGAGGAAGTTCTCCAGATATATACTGTAACACACATTCAGAATGATGCCTGCTCTCTGAAGGTCTTGTACTGGTCTCCTGATGAGGCCACCAGAGGAAGTTCTCCAGATATATACTGTAACACACATTCAGAATGATACATGCTCTCTGAAGGTCTTGTACTGGTCTCCTGATGAGGTCACCAGAGGAAGTTCTCCAGATATATACTGTAACACATTCAGAATGATGCATGCTCTCTGAAGAGCTTGTATTGATCTCCTGATGAGGCCACCAGAGGAAGCTCTCCAGATATATACTGTAACACACATTCAGAATGATGCCTGCTCTCTGAAGGTCTTGTACTGGTCTCCTGATGAGGTCACCAGAGGAAGCTCTCCAGATATATAGTAACACACATTCAGAATGATGCCTGCTCTCTGAAGGTCTTGTACTGGTCTCCTGATGAGGTCACCAGAGGAAGCTCTCCAGATATATACTGTAACACATTCAGAATGATGCCTGCTCTCTGAAGGTCTTGTACTGATCTCCTGATGAGGTCACCAGAGGAAGTTCTCCAGATATATAGTGTAACACACATTCAGAGTGATGCCTGCTCTCTGAAGGTCTTGTACTGGTCTCCTGATGAGGTCACCAGAGGAAGTTCTCCAGATATATACTGTAACACACATTCAGAATGATGCATGCTCTCTGAAGGTCTTGTACTGATCTCCTGATGAGGTCACCAGAGGAAGTTCTCCAGATATATACTGTAACACGCATTCAGAATGATGCCTGCTCTCTGAATGGCTTGTACTGGTCTCCTGATGAGGTCACCAGAGGAAGTTCTCCAGATATATACTGTAACACACATTCAGAATGATGCCTGCTCTCTGAAGAGCTTGTACTGGTCTCCTGATGAGGCCACCAGAGGAAGCTCTCCAGATATATACTGTGACACACATTCAGAATGATGCCTGCTCTCTGAATGCCGTGTACTGATCTCCTGATGAGGTCACCAGAGGAAGTTCTCCAGATATATACTGTAACACACATTCAGAATGATGCCTGCTCTCTGAATGCCGTGTACTGGTCTCCTGATGAGGCCACCAGAGGAAGCTCTCCAGATATATACTGTAACACACATTCAGAATGATGCCTGCTCTCTGAAGGTCTTGTACTGGTCTCCTGATGAGGCCACCAGAGGAAGCTTTCCAGATATATACTGTAACACACATTCAGAATGATGCCTGCTCTCTGAATGGCTTGTACTGGTCTCCTGATGAGGCCACCAGAGGAAGCTCTCCAGATATATAGTGTAACACACATTCAGAATGATGCCTGCTCTCTGAAGGTCTTGTACTGGTCTCCTGATGAGGCCACCAGAGGAAGCTTTCCAGATATATACTGTAACACACATTCAGAATGATGCCTGCTCTCTGAATGGCTTGTACTGATCTCCTGATGAGGCCACCAGAGGAAGTTCTCCAGATATATACTGTAACACACATTCAGAATGATGCCTACTCTCTGAATGGCTTGTACTGATCTCCTGATGAGGCCACCAGAGGAAGCTCTCCAGATATATACTGTAACACACATTCAGAATGATGCCTGCTCTCTGAATGCCGTGTACTGATCTCCTGAGGACAGCAATAGAAGTTCTCCAGAAAGATATTGTTCACACAGAAAAAAGAAATAATAATAAAAAAAAATCAAACAAATTGTTATATGCCCTCTCATCAGTATGTTGTGAATAGCTCTTTTATCCCACCCTAAGAAACTCAATAGTCAGCAAATTTAACATTTTCTTTTATGATCACATCCACCAATAAATTAACCATGAACATCTAAGAAAGATGTTCTCAACACAAGCTGTCAAAGCATGCTATACTTATGTCCGATGTCCGATACTTGCTCTCTCCAAACCTATAACTTCCTACAGGTCTGCTGAAGAGTGGAGCAGCAGAAGACATCTAGCCCTTCACCAACATCTAAATTCAGAGAACCTGTCACTCCTCTTTAACATGTTCAATATACAGTTGTGTTCAAAAATATTCAATCCCCAATGCTGTAAAGGGTTTTAGGGAATGTAGTGTACATTTGTAATTGTGTTCAGAATGAAATCTTACAAAGTCTTTTTAAAGAACCAAACACAACTAAAATGACATCAATTGTTTTTGTAACACAGTATTAAAGGGAAGGTTCAGGGAGGGAGGTAAAAAAATAGAAATCAATATCCACTTACCTGGGGCTTCCTCCAGCCCGTGGCAGGCAGGAGGTGCCCTCGCCGCCGCACCGCAGGCTCCCGGTGGTCTCCGTTGGCCGACCCGACCTGGCCAGGCCGGCTGCCAGGTCGGGCTCTGCTGCGCTCCAAGGCCTGGCACTTCTGCGTCCCACGCGGGCGCGCTGACGTCATCGGACGTCCGCCGGGCTGTACTGTGCAGGCGCAGTAGTTCTGCGCATGCGCAGTACAGTCCGGCGGACGTCCAATGACGTCAGCACGCCCGCATGGGACGCAGAAGTGCCAGGCCATGGAGCGCAGCAGAGCCCGACCTGGCAGCCGGCCTGGCCAGGTCGGGTCGGCCACCGGGAGCCTGCGGAGCGGCGGCGAGGGCACCTCCTGCCTGCCACGGGCTGGAAGAAGCCCCAGGTAAGTGGATATTGATTTTTATTTTTTTACCTCCCTCCCTTTAAATGTTTTTTTTTTTTTTTTTTTTTTTTTTTGTGATTTCTTCATTGACACAATTATTCAACCCCTAAAGACCACCACTCTTAAAAGGACTTACGAGGCCAAAATGGCTAAAAAAAGCCAAGTACCTTTAAGATGTTTAAATGCACGGAGGACGCCGTCCGCGCCCTCCGCGCAGTTCCGCCGGGTCCCCTTCCTGAGATCGCGACCCCACAGGCCGGGTCGGGCTCCCGTGCCGCTCCCAATATGGCCGCTTCCTCTGGCCGCGGCTGCGCAGCTCTACGGCCAACCCCTCCGATCCACGCTACAGTGCGTGGTTCGGGGGGTTGGCCGTAGAGCTGCGCAGCCGCACTAGCGGCCAGGCGGACTGCTCAGCCGCGGCCACAGGAAGCGGCCATATTGGGAGCGGCACGAGAGCCCGACCCGGCCTGTGGGGGGCGATCTCAGGAAGGGGACCCGGCGGAACTGCACGGAGGGCGCGGACGGTGTCCTCCGTGCATTTAAACATCTTAAAGGTACTTGGCTTTTTTTTAGCCATTTTGGCCTCGTAAGTCCTTTAAGAACAGAGGTTCATTTAAGTGTTTGATCAGGTATTGATGTTAATGAGCAGCAATCAAGCATAATAAGCACCAATTAGGCAGATTTAAAATGACTGTGATACTCAGCTCCTTCTAGACATTTAAGGCCCCTACACACGTCGGATTTTCCCGAACGACAGATCGTTTGAACATCCCGTCGTTCAGTCAGCCGCACGCCAAATCGGGCGTGTGTACAGTCCGCTGTTCGGGTGATAAGACTGGTCTTGAGCGATCTGCCGGGCGTGTGTATGGGCCTTTACTGGTGTGTTTACAAACATGGTGAAGTCAAGAGAATGGTCCAGGAAGACAAAAGAGGTGATTTCTCTTCACAGGAAGGGCAATGGCTATAAGATTGCAAAGATGTTAAACATACCAAGAGACACCATAGGAAGACATCATTCCCAAATTCAAGGCAAAGGGCACTGTTGAAACGCTACCTGGTCGTGGCAGAAAGAAGATGCTGACTTCGACTGCTGTGCGCTACCTGAAGCGCAAAGTAGAGAAAAGTCCCCGTGTGACTGCTGAGGAACCGAAAAAGGATTTGTCAGATGCGGGTACTGAAGTTTCAGCTCAGACAATAAGGCGCACACTGCGTAATGAAGGCCTCCATGCCAGAACTCCCAGGCGCACCCCCTTGCTGTCTCCAAAGAATAAGAAGAGTTGACTGCAGTATGCCAAAAGTTATGTGGACAAACGACAAAAGTTTTGGGATAGTGTTCTGTGGACTGATGAAACAAAATTAGAACTGTTTGGGCCCATGAATCAACGCTATGCTTGGAGGAGGAAGAACAAGGCCTATGAAGAAAAGAACACCTTGCCTACTGTGAAGCATGGCGGGGGGTCAATCATGCTTTGGGGCGGTTTTGCTTCTGCAGGTACAGGGAAGCTTCAGCGTGTGCAAGGTACCATGAATTCTCTTCAGTACCAGGAGATAGTGGATGAAAACGTGACGCAGTCCGTCACAAACCTGAGGCTTGGAGACGACCTCTCAACAGGACAATGATCCCAAGCATACCTCCAAGTCCACTAGAGCATGGTTGCAGATTAAAGGCTGGAACATTCTGGAATGGCCATCGCAGTTACCAGACTTAAATCCGATTGAGAACCTCTGGTGGGACTTAAAGAAAGCAGTTGCAGCGCACAAGCCTAAGAATGTGACTGAACTGGAGGCTTTTGCCCATGAAGAATGGGCTAAGATACCCGTAGATCGCTGCAAGACACGTGTGGCAAGCTATGCTTCACGTTTACAAGCTGTTATAACTGGAAAAGGATGTTGTACTAAGTACTAAGAATGAATGTCACTTGGGGGTGGAATAAAACTGATAATTATGTGAGCACAGAAACCAGTGTTAGTTACCTGGTAACATCCTTTTTAGTAACCTCCAGGACAGGTCCACCATGAGACGACATAGGCTCCTCCCAGAAACAGGAAACGTTCCACTTGAGCACTCTATAAATTTTAAACCGACTCCTCTAACCTCAGTCAACCACAAGAACTGTTAACCAAAAAGAGGGTCATTATACCATGTACCTATATACATAACTACATACATACCTAAATACATTTCCATACACATATATCTATACATATATATATATCCCGTTATCCGGGTGGGTTACGGACCTGTCCTGGAGGTTACTAAAAAGGATGTTACCAGGTAACTAACACTGGTTTTTCCAGTAACCTTCAGGACAGGTCCACCATGAGAAGATGAGCAAGAAGATCTTACCAATTCTAGGGTGGGCCGACTGCCTGTAGAACTTTCCCCCCAGAGGATTGTTGTCTTGCAGTCATCAGATTCACCCTGTAATGTCTTGAGAAGGTTCCCATACTTGACCACGTAGCGGCTCTACAAATTTCTTCTGGCGTAGCACCCGCTCTGTAGGCCCATGATGTGGCTTGTGCCCTAGTTGAATGAGCCCTAACTGTACCTAGCAGTGTAGATCCTGCTAACCTATAGGCCTCCTCTATACATATCTTTATCCACTTGGCTTTAGTTCTTTTAGACATCTTTCTACCCTTTGTAGCTCCTGCGGTATTGATAAATAGAGCTCTTGATTCTCTGAAATCTGCTACTCTATCCAAATAAGCTATAAGGGACCTTCTGACGTCCAAGGATGGTTCTTCATTGAATGATGGTAGTACAATTTCCTGTAACCTATGAAATTTTGTAGCTACCTTAGGAAGGAATTCCTCACATGTTTTTAATATCACCTTGTCCTTAAACATTAGACAAAAGGGTTCGTCACAGCATAAGGCTTCCAGCTCGCTCACTCTTCTGGCTGAAGTAATTGCTACTAAAAAAATTACTTTCATTGTTAATTGTCTTATCGGAATTTCCGTTATTGGTTCAAATTGGTCTCCCTTTAAAACTCTTAATACGAAGGATAGACCCCAAGAAGGAACCTTCCTATTGCTTATAGGTTTCTTTCTTTCTATAGACCTAAAGAAATGAATGATAAGGGGATCGTTGGCTAGCCTTATGTCCAGATAAGTAGATATTGCTGTCACCTGTACCTTCAATGTACTGAGAGCAATGTTCTTCTCTACTCCGTCCTGCAGAAATTCTAACACTGTGGGTATCACTCCTCCGGAAAATCCTGATTGTTCCTTCCACATGTTGAAAGTCTTCCAGTATTTTAAGTATATTTTCCTGGTTATCTTTTTTCTACAGTCCAGAAGTGTAGTGATAACTCTTTCTGAAACCCCTCTCTTCCTTAAAGGAGACCTCTCAGAAGCCAGGCAGACAGGTTTAGATTTGGTATGTAACTTACACTTCCTCTCTGTACCTGAGACAGCACTTTCCCGTGAGGGAGTCTCACTGGTCCCTCCAGTCTCATCTTCAGGAGAATCGGATACCAGCTTCTCCCTGGCCAGTCTGGAGCTATAAAAATCAAAGTTGCTCTGGTCTGCATTAATTTCTGCAAAACTCGGGGTATCAGTTGAATTGGTGGGAACGCATATGCCTTCTTGAAGGTCCAACTTTGACTGAGCGCGTCCACTGCCTCCGCCCCTTCTCCTGGATTTAAGGAATAAAATCTTCTGCATTTTGTGTTTCTTTTGTTCGCAAAAATGTCCAGCTGGGGCCGACCCCATCTCCTGACTAACGTGCTGAAGACCTTCCTAGATATTTCTATCTCGGAATTCGATAGTCTGTGTCGGCTTAGGAAATCCCTTTAGGTGGACTGCTGATAAGGATAGGAAATTGTCTTCCGCTATCGTTAGGATTTCTATTGCCAGGTCTAGAAGCTTCTTTGACCTTGTCCCCCCTTGGCGGTTTATGTAGGCTACTGTTGTCGTATTGTCTGTCCTGATCTGCACATGTTGCCCTTTCAGTAACTGTACTGTCCGTACTAATGTCTCTTTTACTGCTCTTAGCTCTCTGTAATTTGACGACTGGTGCCTTATTAGTCTTGGCCAGAGACCCTGGAACATCTTTCCGTCTAGATGAGCTCCCCATCCTAGGAGACTTGCATCCGTGGTAATATATCTTTGTGTTGGGATTGTCCATAATCTTCCTTCGGTTAGAATCTTTTCTGACGTCCACCATTCTAATGACTTTAATACTGTCTCTGGACAGGTTACCTCTGTTTCCAAATCCTCCTGCTTCTTGCTCCAGACTTCCATCATCCAATATTGGAGTTGTCTTGTGTGCAATAACGCCCACTGGATTGCAGGGGATGTTGACGTCAGAAATCCTAGTATTCGCATGACTTCTCTTATTGTTAGATTTGGATATGTTATACAATCTTGTATTATCCTCTTTAACTTTGTCATTTTTTCTTCTGTTAAGTACAGCCTTTCTTTTTCTGAGTTTATGACTACTCCTAGAAACTGTATCTTTGATGTCGGTTCCAATACCGACTTCTCCCAATTTATCAGCCAACCGAGAGCCTGAAGTTGATCCAGCACCTTGTTCGTGTCCTCCTTTGCCTGTTGATAAGAGTCTGCCACTACTAGTAAGTCGTCTAGATAGGGAATTACCAGAATTCCCTTTACGTGAAAGTCCTTTATCACCTCCCCCATTACTTTCGTGAATATGCGGGGTGCTGATGAAATGCCGAAGGGCAGAACTCTGAACTGGAGGTGCTGGATTGAATCCTTCCGTTTTACCGCAAATCTGAGAAATTTTTGTGACGACTCTCTTATTGGGATATGCCAGTAGGCGTCCCTCAGATCTATATTCGTCATGACGCAGTTGGGGGTTAGTAAGTTTCTCACAGAGAAGATCGATTCCATCCTGAATCTTTGATAAGTCACAAACGGGTTTAAAGGTTTTAGGTTCAAGATTAGCCTGAATTTGCCCGTCGGTTTCTTTACTAGAAAAATCGTAGAGTAAAATCCCTTGCGATGTTGATCGCAAGGAACCGGAACAACCACTTTCTCCTCTATCATATCCTTTATGATGCCTTGTAAGGCCTGACGCTTTTGTTTGTCCCTTGGCAGAGGAGTGGAAACAAACCTGTTACTTGGAAGTGATTGAAATTGGATCTTGTACCCTTGATTTACCAGACTGAGGATGAAATAGTTTCTGCTTACTTCCGTCCATTGAGAATAAAATTGTGTTAGACGACCCCCAACTCTCTCTTTGGCGTCACTTTTTCTCTTTGTTTTCTGGTTTCCGAAAGGGAAAATTCCTTTTCGTTCCCTCTCTATTGATAGCCCAGGGTTTCCTTCTCTGCTGAGGTTTATCCCTGCTTTCCTGTCTATTCCTTCTGAAGAACCTTTTATTTTGTATAAATTTCTTTTTCTTTGGGAATCCCTTCTTTCTATTTCCTGTTCTCTCCAGTATCTCATCCAGCTGGGCCCCAAACAACAGGTCTCCATCAAAGGGTATGTTACACACTCTTGCTTTTGAGGCCTGACTGCCTTCCCAATTCTTTATCCATAAATTACGTCTTGCGGAATTAATTAAAGCAGAAGTTCTTGCATTCACTTTTATGTTTTCTGCTGCTGCGTCTGTTATGTAATCCGTAGCCTTTGACACCACATCTAATGACTCTAGGATCTCCTCTTTAGATGCTCCTCTCTCTACCTTTTCTTCAACATCCTTTACCCATAAGGCTAATACCCTGGATACACATGTTGTTGCAGCTGCTGGCCGAAAATTTGCTCCTGCTGACGTCCATGACTTCTTAAGTGCAAACTCCACCTTCTTATCCTGTGGATCTTTAAGATATCCCAGATCCTCAAAAGCTAATTCGTTATCCTTATTAACTTGAGAGAATGCTGCATCAAGTCTAGGACATCGATCCCATACTTTGGCATCCGCTTCAGTGAATGGAAACCTCTTAATAAACCCCTTAGACATGAACAATTTTCTATCTGGGTATTTCCATTGACTAAGAATAGTATTCTTTGTAGACCTATGTACCGGAAATGTAAGTGGCTCATCCGGTTCCATCTATCATGTAAAGATATCTCTTCAGATTTCTTTGGTTCAATTTTTAAAGTCTTATTGATCGCCAATATTAGCTGATCAGTCTCATCAGCCGGAAATCTGAATCTAGACACTTTCTTTATTTCTGATATACTCTCCATACTCTTGGCTGAAGATATTTCAGATTCATTATCATCCTCCCCTTCTTCAGCCTCTTCATCTTCAGAGGAAGAAATGATAGGTCTTTTGGTGGAGGATTTACTCTTACTCTTAGCTGGCTGTTCAGACCCTGTTTCACCAGTACAAGGTACAGGAGTTGCCAGTGCAGCCGTACTAGCGCTAGCACTAGACGTATCTGTAGGTGGGGTCATAGCAGCAGAAAAAACTTCCTTTAAGGATTTAATTGTATCAGACATTTCTTGCTTAACTGCTGTCATAATCTCCTCTTTCAAACCCCCTGATTGCTCTTGAATTAATTTTACAAAACAGGGTTGGCAAAACTGTTTAGTGTACGTATGGGCAAGTTTTGTGTCACAGAGCGGGCAACGCCTCCTAGGCCTTGAAGGGTCAGCAGACTCTGTGCCCTATAATAAAACACAATAAAAACCAAATGTCAATCCTCTGCCTACAACTGTAGCTATAATGACACCCAGGTGCATAAAATTCTCAGAGCGTGGTTAGAGTAATCATCCGTTCACTAGAATGAAAAAAAGGTACATGTATATCAATAAACTATACATAAACCTTAACTGAGGTACTCTGGGGAAAAAATATACACAATATATGCAGAGACAACAGGCCTTCTAATTCGTAATAAGACATCTAGATGAATTAGCAACAAAGTAACTGCCAGATGTCCCAAAATATATGCATGGATATCCATACTAAGCCTTGCATAAATTCAAACCTCAGACAGACGCAATATATACATGAATAAGTATCCTCTGTCAAAGTAAGAGACCTCAGATCAGACGCAATATATACATGAATAAGTATCCTCTGTCAAAGTAAGAGACCTCAGATCAGACGCAATATATACATGAATAAGTATCCTCTGTCAAAGTAAGAGACCTCAGATCAGACGCTTAAGCAGTATCATATGCTATGTGTCTTAATATTTATAATTAGATCAGACCTCAGCATAGACGCGGTATAGGGCTCCTCGGCTCATACCATAAAGGTCACCAAGCCTTCCGCCCATCTTACCTTTCCCGGCTCCTGCTTAGCGTCCATCCTGCTCCGCTCGCACAACGAAATGCCGAGCCATGCAGGTATCCGGCGTCTCTTCACTCACGCGACCGGAAGTGACGTCGCGTATGGGCGGAAGTCCGCTCTACGAGCGCCGCCATTGAGGGCAACCCGATTGCCAATCCCTCCGGACGCCCAGGATTGCCCCCTCGTCACTTCCGGCGCGCCACAGCCTCCGCCAAGAGAGAATCATGGACGCCGCTCGCGTCCTCGGAACCACCACCACCCGGGCAGCCAAGACGCCTGCTAAGAAGGTAAAACAGACCCGACCTTCTTACATCGGACCCCCATCCTCTCCAGGCAGGTCCACCATGCGTCGCCAACCAAAGGTCCCCAGCACACCTGGCTAGACGGACCGGCGAGCGACATAGAGTACTCTTTCCTGGAACAGGAAACGTCAACTGAGGTTAGAGGGGTCGGTTTAAAATTTTTAGAGTGCTCAAGTGGAACGTTTCCGGTTCCTGGGAGGAGCCTATGTCGTCTCATGGTGGACCTGTCCTGGAGGTTACTGGAAAAAAGACATTTGTGGTTATTTCATTATAAATGTTATGTTATATTTGTCTGACTCACAAGTGCCTCTTTGATTTAATTGTAAACAAGATGGCTGAAATTATCAAAATCAATGTCAAACTGTCCAAAACACTGAATTTCAGTGGGGGTTGAATAATTTTGAACACAACTGTAAATGTGGATCAGAAGCCCTTTTCATCTAAGCCACCAGTAGCTAGTACCATCCTTTGCTCACAGATATTCCGGCTTATCACAGACGTCCATGATATGTAACCCAACTCTGAGGAACATCGTACTTTCTATACTCTGAGGAACATCATACTTTCTATACTCTGAGGAACATCATACTTTCTATACTCTGAGGAACATCATACTTTCTATACTCTGAGGAACATCATACTTTCTATACTCTGAGGAACATCGCACTTTCTACAGGTGAGGGATAAATGCTTCTCTCTCTGCTCTGTCAGCTCTAAAATCTGTGTGCTGGCATTATTTAGTGACATAGCAGATCTAATCTCTAAATGTACATCTGCTCTGAAAGAATGAAACAGTTGAGAAGTTGTGGATAAGGGACCATGTTACTTTTCATAAACCGCCTCACTATTATTTATAAACACAAGTCCTGAACCTCCATCTTCCCTGCCAGCTCTGCGACACTTGATGGTCATTGTGACACCAGCCTCTGAAGACCATTATGAACGTTCACATGGCTCGCTGGGTGCATGAAGTCAATGAAGAGGCTACTGCCTGTATAGTTATCAATGTCCCCAATGAATGGTCATGGAGAAGTATATATCTTGGCCAGTGGTAGCATTCCAGGAAACAGGCCTAGTTCTGCCACCTCTGCAGGACACAGTAAGGAAGGTGGCCCACTGGCCAATGTCATGATATATATTCCATTCTACATGGTCTACATCATACTCGAGCACAGAGCAGTCAGTAAGCAAGCAGCAGCAGACAAGTATAGATCGCAGGAGGAGGGCTGGGAGTGCAATGATGATGAGAGGGGAGAATAGAAGCCATCTAAAGGGGATCATGCATAGACAGGAGGGGGGAGGCTCCTACATGCTATGGAGCTACAAAACATCCAACATCTACCGGGACAGAACCCCCGATCTGCCAAGCCAGGAGAGAGAATGTCAGGCAAGCATACCCCCCACTTCTATACTACAGTCACCCATGATCCTCCACCTTACATGGGTGAATGCCACAGGCTGAACACACAAACATGGCAACAACAAGAACATGACAGAGGCTGAAAAGTCATCTCACCATTAGCAAAAATCCTATGAAAGACTGTGGTACATAGCAGCCGAAGCAGGAGATAAAACAAGACAGATCATGAGTGGATGAAAGGGCTAGGGCCGGGGGAGGGGGGGGGGACACGTCAAAGTCACCATTATACACGGCTGCCACACCCCTCACACGCCTGTACCTCAACTTATTCCACCCCCTCCATCATTATACACGGCTGCCACATCCCTCACACGCCTGTACCTCAACATACACAACCCCCCCTCCCTTCATCATTATACACGTCTGCCACACAGCAACACCCCTCACACGCCTGTACCTCAGCATACACCCCCCCCCTCCATCATTATACACGGCTGCCACACAGCAACACCCCTCACACGCCTGTACCTCAACATACACAACCCCCCCACCCTTCATCATAATACACGGCTGCCACACAGCAACGCCCCTTACACGCCTGTACCTCAACATACACACCACCCCCTCCCTTCATCATTATACACGGCTGCCACACAGCAACACCCCTCACGCCTGTACCTCAACATACACACCACCCCCTCCCTTCATCATTATACACGGCTGCCACACAGCAACGCCCCTTACACGCCTGTACCTCAACATACACACCACCCCCTCCCTTCATCATTATACACGGCTGCCACACAGCAACGCCCCTCACACGCCTGCACCTCAACATACACAACCCCCCTTCATTCCATCCCCTCCATCATCATATCACCTACCCGACACCCACACAAGCCCCCTCTCACCCACCTGACACCAACACAGCCCCCTCTCACCCACCTGACATACAGCCCACTCTCACCACACAGCCCCCTCTCACCCACCTGACATACAGCCCACTCTCACCACACAGCCCCCTCTCACCCACCTGGCACCAACACAGCCCACTCTCACCCATCTGGCACCAACACAGCCCCCTCTCACCCACCTGACATACAGCCCACTCTCACCACACAGACCCCCTCTTACCAATCTGGCAACCACACAGCCAACTCTCACCCACCTGACACCCACATGGCCCACTCTCACCCACACAGCCCCCTCTCATATACACACATACCCATGTACATACACCCTCAGCGCTGGACACCCCCCGTACCACCACCAGACTGGAAGCACATATCAGTGCATATCCATAATTCTGTCACACTCACACTAAGGCCAGGTAAAATGACGGGGTGGGGTATTTTACCAAGGATCCGCCCTGCCCATTTGGCCTTCTCCCCAAGCACTGGTACCCCCCGCTTTATGTCACACTGTGTCACCTTCACAATATTATGGGAGAGGCGGAGCCTTACCAGAGCCGATCTTGATGAGTCCGTTGTGTTGGATGAAGATAGTATCACAAGTGAGGTTCCCATGGATGATCGGAGGATCACATGTATGGAGGTAACTGGGGGTAACACATAGGAGCCAGAGTGAGTAAGACACAGAACAGTCGTATGGTCACATGTCCTTCCCTCCCAATAATGCCTCAATTTCCTACACTGAATCCTCCAACTCCCCATTCCTGTATAGGTCTCCCGCCATCCCTGCTCCTCCCTCTGACTACAGACATCCCCTGAGGAGATAGTGGGATGAGCCACACATTCCTGTACAGGTCTCTGCATACCATCTCCTGCCATCCCTGCTCCTCCCTCTGACTACAGACATCCCCTGAGGAGATAGTGGGAGGAGCCACACATTCCTGTACAGGTCTCTGCATACCATCTCCTGCCATCCCCGCTCCTCCCTCTGACTACAGACATCCCCTGAGGAGATAGTGAGAGGAGCCACACATTCCTGTACAGGTTTCTGCATCACTTCCTGCCATCCCTGCTCTTCCCTCTTACTACAGACATCCCCTGAGGAGATAGTGGGAGGAGCCACACATTCCTGTACAGGTCTCTGCATACCATCTCCTGCCATCCCTGCTCCTCCCTCTGACTACAGACATCCCCTGAGGAGATAGTGGGAGGAGCCACACATTCCTGTACAGGTCTCTGCATACCATCTCCTGCCATCCCCGCTCCTCCCTCTGACTACAGACATCCCCTGAGGAGATAGTGGGAGGAGCCACACATTCCTGTACAGGTCTCTGCATCACTTCCTGCCATCCCTGCTCTTCCCTCTTACTACAGACATCCCCTGAGGAGATAGTGGGAGGAGCCACACATTCCTGTACAGGTCTCTGCATACCATCTCCTGCCATCCCCGCTCCTCCCTCTGACTACAGACATCCCCTGAGGAGATAGTGGGAGGAGCCACACAATCCTGTACAGGTCTCTGCATCACTTCCTGCCATCCCTGCTCTTCCCTCTTACTACAGACATCCCCTGAGGAGATAGTGGGAGGAGCCACACATTCCTGTACAGGTCTCTGCATACCATCTCCTGCCATCCCCGCTCCTCCCTCTGACTACAGACATCCCCTGAGGAGATAGTGGGAGGAGCCACACATTCCTGTACAGGTTTCTGCATCACTTCCTGCCATCCCTGCTCTTCCCTCTTACTACAGACATCCCCTGAGGAGATAGTGAGAGGAGCCACACATTCCTGTACAGGTTTCTGCATCACTTCCTGCCATCCCTGCTCTTCCCTCTTACTACAGACATCCCCTGAGGAGATAGTGGGAGGAGCCACACATTCCTGTACAGGTCTCTGCATACCATCTCCTGCCATCCCTGCTCCTCCCTCTGACTACAGACATCCCCTGAGGAGATAGTGGGAGGAGCCACACATTCCTGTACAGGTCTCTGCATACCATCTCCTGCCATCCCCGCTCCTCCCTCTGACTACAGACATCCCCTGAGGAGATAGTGAGAGGAGCCACACATTCCTGTACAGGTCTCTGCATACCATCTCCTGCCATCCCCGCTCCTCCCTCTGACTACAGACATCCCCTGAGGAGATAGTGGGAGCAGCCACACATTCCTGTACAGGTCTCTGCATACCATCTCCTGCCATCCCTGCTCCTCCCTCTGACTACAGACATCCCCTGAGGAGATAGTGGGAAGAGCCACACTTATTTCTGTACAGACTTTTGCATACTCTGGACCACTCCTTCGTATCCATAGTGATGGTTCTGCGAAGCCTCACTGCTGCTTCTTTTGTCTACAGCTTGTGGACTACTGCCAGCAGCATCCTTCCCCTCCTGCCACCAGCAGAGCCTATCCCCTCCCACCACCAGTACCGCCCACCACATCCTTCCCCTCCCGCGCGCCAGCAGAGTCAGTCTCCTCCCACTACCACCAAGAGCATCCTTCCCCTACCGCCACCAGCAGAGCCCGTCCCCTCCTGCCACCAGCACCACTGCCCCCTCTCACCAAAAGAACCACCCATCCCCTCCTGCTGTTAGGAACCAGTCCAAGTCTTCAGAGACGGTTCCTGATGGAGGTTTCGACCAGATCGAGAGGGGGAGCAGCCTTATTCAAGCTAACACAAGGCTGTTGCCCTCAACAACACTCTGCCACCACTAGCAGTCGTCCGCGACGATACTGCTAGACACTACAAGCATTTCATACATTGCTGCCGAGCTGCTCACACTCACGCTAATGCTTACATATTTGGGGTCAGCCACAGGCTTTACGCCAAAGTACGAGAAAGCCACACACACAGAGCAATCTCACACGGCAGCAATGAGCAATCCGAGCATACAATCAGGCACTGAACTTGTAACACAATACACTGCAGTCTCTCTCTAGATGTCAATCTCTGCTTAGCACACAGAAGCTAACTTATTAAATAAAGATTTAATATTAAAAAAAAGTGGAACAGTGCAGAAATAAAATATAAACAAAGATATTTACAAATAAACTAACTAAATAGAACAAAGACAACAAGACAATTTGCTTATCAAAATAAAAAGGGAATAAATCAGAAATCAAACTTTACCCGCGTAAAGGTCCAAACTTGGTGGGAGAATGCCGTTTCTGATCAGAAATCAGGGTAGCCCAAGCTTCTTGCTATCACCTGGGGGGCTTCAAGTAATACATCTTGGGAGCTGTTTCTTATAGTACAAAATATGCCCTGGGGGCTACCCAAACTCCTCATCCAAAATGAATCTAATTTCCTCACATTCTACCAAACAAAAAGTGACATCATGGTTGTTACATCCAGGCTCAACTCTCATGCAAAGACCAGAACTTCCTGCAGGCCCTCTGAGACAGCCCAGCTGTGTACTGGGACAATAGCTTTCCTATAGGAATGGATAGCTGTGTAGGTGTTCTGTGCGCTCCTGACAGCCTACAGCCACATCAGACTATTCATGACAATGGCTGGCTAATTAACAGTTTTCTTAACATCTCCTACTGCACTTGAAAGGAAATGGAATGCAAATATACACTGCTCACATACCATGGTGTTTTCCAAACACAGCAGACAGACAAGATGTAGGCTCCCAAAACATACAAAGTTCAACAAAATGGCTATTATATCATGTACAACATCACACCCGCCACCAGCACCGCCCATTGCAAGCACCATCCTTCCCCCTCCCGCCGCCAGCAGAGTCCGCCTCTCCCACCATCACCCGCCGCCAGAAGCATCCTTCCCCTCCCGCCGCCAGCAGAGTCCGCCCCTCCCACCATCACCCGCCGCCAGGAGCATCCTTCCCCTCCCGCCGCCAGCAGAGTCCGCCCCTCCCACCATCACCCGCCTCCAGCAGCATCCTTCTCCTCCCGCCGCCAGCAGAGTCCGCCCCTCCCACCATCACCCGCCTCCAGCAGCATCCTTCCCCTCCCACCGCCAGCAGAGTCCGCCCCTCCCACCATCACCCGCCGCTAGGAGCATCCTTCCCCTCCCGCCGCCAGCAGAGTCCGCCTCTCCCACCATCACCCGCCTCCAGCAGCATCCTTCCCTTCCCGCCTCCAGCAGCATCCTTCCCCTCCCACCATCACCCGCCGCCAGGAGCATCCTTCCCCTCCCGCCGCCAGCAGAGTCCGCCCCTCCCACCATCACCCGCCACCAGCAGCATCCTTCCCCTCCCGCCGCCAGCAGAGTCCGCCTCTCCCACCATCACCCGCCTCCAGTAGCATCCTTCCCCTCCCGCCGCCAGCAGAGTCCGCCTCTCCCACCATCACCCGCCTCCAGCAGCATCCTTTCCCCTCCCACCGCCAGCAGAGTCCACCGCTACCACCCTCACCCGCCTCCAGCAGCATCCTTCCCTTCCCGCCTCCAGCAGCATCCTTCCCCTCCCACCATCACCCGCCGCCAGGAGCATCCTTCCCCTCCCGCCGCCAGCAGAGTCCGCCCCTCCCACCATCACCCGCCTCCAGCAGCATCCTTTCCCTCCCGTCGCCAGCAGAGTCCGCCCCTCCCACCATCACCCGCCTCCAGCAGCATCCTTTCCCTCCCGTCGCCAGCAGAGTCCGCCCCTCCCACCATCACCCGCCTCCAGCAGCATCCTTCCCCTCCCGCCGCCAGCAGAGTCCGCCCCTCCCACCATCACCCGCCTCCAGCAGCATCCTTTCCCTCCCGTCGCCAGCAGAGTCCGCCCCTCCCACCATCACCCGCCGCCAGGAGCATCCTTCCCCTCCTGCCGCCAGCAGAGTCCGCCCCTCCCACCATCACCCGCCTCCAGCAGCATCCTTTCCCTCCCGTCGCCAGCAGAGTCCGCCCCTCCCACCATCACCCGCCTCCAGCAGCATCCTTCCCCTCCCGCCGCCAGCAGAGTCCGCCCCTCCCACCATCACCCGCCTCCAGCAGCATCCTTTCCCTCCCGTCGCCAGCAGAGTCCGCCCCTCCCACCATCACCCGCCTCCAGCAGCATCCTTCCCCTCCCGCCGCCAGCAGAGTCCGCCCCTCCCACCATCACCCGCCACCAGCAGCATCCTTCCCCTCCCGCCGCCAGCAGAGTCCGCCCCTCCCACCATCACCCGCCACCAGCAGCATCCTTCCCCTCCCGCCGCCAGCAGAGTCCGCCCCTCCCACCATCACCCGCCACCAGCAGCATCCTTCCCCTCCTGCCGCCAGCAGAGTCCGCCCCTCCCACCATCACCCGCCTCCAGCAGCATCCTTTCCCTCCTGTCGCCAGCAGAGTCCGCCCCTCCCACCATCACCCGCCTCCAGCAGCATCCTTCCCCTCCCGCCGCCAGCAGAGTCCGCCCCTCCCACCATCACCCGCCTCCAGCAGCATCCTTTCCCTCCCGTCGCCAGCAGAGTCCGCCCCTCCCACCATCACCCGCCTCCAGCAGCATCCTTTCCCTCCCGTCGCCAGCAGAGTCCGCCCCTCCCACCATCACCCGCCTCCAGCAGCATCCTTCCCCTCCCGCCGCCAGCAGAGTCCGCCTCTCCCACCATCACCCGCCGCCAGAAGCATCCTTCCCCTCCCGCCGCCAGCAGAGTCCGCCCCTCCCACCATCACCCGCCACCAGCAGCATCCTTCCCCTCCCGCCGCAAGCAGAGTCCGCCTCTCCCACCATCACCTGCCTCCAGCAGCATCCTTCCCCTCCCGCCGCCAGCAGAGTCCGCCTCTCCCACCATCACCCGCCTCCAGTAGCATCCTTCCCCTCCCGCCGCCAGCAGAGTCCGCCTCTCCCACCATCACCCGCCTCCAGCAGCATCCTTTCCCCTCCCGCCGCCAGCAGAGTCCACCGCTACCACCCTCACCCGCCTCCAGCAGCATCCTTCCCTATCCGCCTCCAGCAGCATCCTTCCCCTCCCACCATCACCCGCCGCCAGGAGCATCCTTCCCCTCTCGCCGCCAGCAGAGTCCGCCCCTCCCACCATCACCCGCCTCCAGCAGCATCCTTCCCCTCCCGCCGCCAGCAGAGTCCGCCCCTCCCACCATCACCCCCCTCCAGCAGCATCCTTTCCCTCCCGTCGCCAGCAGAGTCCGCCCCTCCCACCATCACCCGCCTCCAGCAGCATCCTTCCCCTCCCGCCGCCAGCAGAGTCCGCCCCTCCCACCATCACCCGCCTCCAGCAGCATCCTTTCCCTCCCGTCGCCAGCAGAGTCCGCCCCTCCCACCATCACCCGCCTCCAGCAGCATCCTTTCCCTCCCGTCGCCAGCAGAGTCCGCCCCTCCCACCATCACCCACCTCCAGCAGCATCCTTCCCCTCCCGCGGCCAGCAGAGTCTGCCCCTCCCATCATCACCCGCCTCCAGCAGCATCCTTCCCCTCCCGCCGCCAGCCAAGCCCGCCTCTCCCACCACCCGCCGCCAGGAGCATCCTTCCCCTCCCGCCGCCAGCCAAGCCGCCACTCCCACCACCTGCCGCCTCCAGCAGCATCCTTCCCCTCCCGCCGCCAGCAGAGTCCGCCCCTCCCACCATTACCCGCATCCAGCAGCATCCTTCCCTTCCCGCCGCCAGCAGAGTCCACCCCTCCCACCATCACCCGCCTCCAGCAGCATCCTTTCCCCTCCGGCCGCCAGCCAAGCCCGCCTCTCCCACCACCCGCCGCCAGGAGCATCCTTCCCCTCCCGCCGCCAGCCAAGCCGCCTCTCCCACCACCTGCCGCCTCCAGCAGCATCCTTCCCCTCCCGCCGCCAGCAGAGTCCGCCCCTCCCACCATCACCCGCATCCAGCAGCATCCTTCCCCTCCCGCCGCCAGCAGAGTCCGCCCCTACCACCATCACCCGCCTCCAGCAGCATCCTTTCCCCTCCCGTCGCCAGCCAAGCCCGCCTCTCCCACCACCCGCCTCCAGCAGCATCCTTCCCCTCCTGCCGCCAGCAGAGTCCTCCCCTCCCATCATCACCCGCCTCTAGCAGCATCCTTCCCCTCACGCCGCCAGCAGAGTCCACCCCTCCCACCATCACCCGCCTCCAGCAGCATCCTTTCCCTCCCGCCGCCAGCAGAGCCTGTCCCCTTCCACCACCGACACTGCCCACAGCATACTTCTCCTCCCGCCGCCATCAGAGCCTGCCCCTCCCACCACCAGCACGACCCGCTGCCAGCAGCATCCTTTCCCCTCCCGCCGCCAGCCAAGCCTGCCTCTCCCACCACCCGCCGCCAGGAGCATCCTTCCCCTCACGCCGTCAGCAGAGCCCACCCCTCCCACCACCTGCCGCCAGCAGCATCCTTTCCCTCCCGCCGCCAGCAGAGTCTGTCCCCTTCCACCACCAGCACCGCCCAGAGCATACGTCTCCTCCTGCCATCAGAGCCCGCCCCTCCCACCACCACCCGCCGCCAGCAGAGCCCGTCCTTCCCACCATCACCCGCCGCCAGCAGCACCCGTCCCCTCCCGCCGCCAGCCAAGTCCACCTCTCCCACCACCCACCGCCAGGAACATACTTCCCCCTCCCGCTGCCAGCAGAGCCCGCCCCTCCCACCATCACCCGCTGCCAGCAGCATCCTTCCCCTCCCGCCGCCAGCAGAGCCCACCCCTCCCACCAGCAGCACCCTTTCCCTCCTGCCGCCAGCAGAGCCTGTGCCCTTCCACCACCAGCACCGCCCATAGCATACTTCTCCTCCCGCCGCCATCAGAGCCCGCCCCTCCCACCACCACCCGCATCCTTGTCCTCCCGCCGCCATCAGAGCCTGTTCCCCTTCCACCACCACCCAAAGCATACTTTTCCTCCCGCCGCCATCAGAGCCTGCCCCTCCCACCACCAGCACCACCTGCAGCATCCTTCCCCTCCCGCCGCCAGCAGAGTCCGCCTCTCCCACCATCACCCGCCTCCAGCAGCATCCTTTCCCCTCCCGCCGCCAGCAGAGTCCACCGCTACCACCCTCACCCGCCTCCAGCAGCATCCTTCCCTTCCCGCCTCCAGCAGC
This sequence comes from Hyperolius riggenbachi, assembly GCF_040937935.1. Lineage (NCBI taxonomy): Eukaryota > Metazoa > Chordata > Amphibia > Anura > Hyperoliidae > Hyperolius > Hyperolius riggenbachi. Next base: position 1,342,342 of record NC_090649.1, on the reverse strand, counting down.
ATCCTTCCCCTCCCACCATCACCCGCCGCCAGGAGCATCCTTCCCCTCTCGCCGCCAGCAGAGTCCGCCCCTCCCACCATCACCCGCCTCCAGCAGCATCCTTCCCCTCCCGCCGCCAGCAGAGTCCGCCCCTCCCACCATCACCCGCCTCCAGCAGCATCCTTTCCCTCCCGTCGCCAGCAGAGTCCGCCCCTCCCACCATCACCCGCCTCCAGCAGCATCCTTCCCCTCCCGCCGCCAGCAGAGTCCGCCCCTCCCACCATCACCCGCCTCCAGCAGCATCCTTTCCCTCCCGTCGCCAGCAGAGTCCGCCCCTCCCACCATCACCCGCCGCCAGGAGCATCCTTCCCCTCCTGCCGCCAGCAGAGTCCGCCCTTCCCACCATCACCCACCTCCAGCAGCATCCTTCCCCTCCCGCCGCCAGCAGAGTCCGCCCCTCCAACCATCACCCGCCTCCAGCAGCATCCTTCCCCTCCCGCAGCATCCTTCCCCTCCCACCATCACCCGCCTCCAGCAGCATCCTTCCCCTCCCGCCGCCAGCAGAGTCCGCCCCCTTTCACCATCACCCGCCTCCAGCAGCATCCTTTCCCCTCCCGCCGCCAGTCAAGCCCGCCTCTCCCAACACCCGCCGCCAGGAGCATCCTTCCCCTCCCGCCGCCAGCCAAGCCGCCTCTCCCACCACCTGCCGCCTCCAGCAGCATCCTTCACCTCCCGCCGCCAGCAGAGTCCGCCCCTCCCACCATCACCCGCCTCCAGCAGCATCCTTCCCCTCCCGCCGCCAGCAGAGTCCGCCCCTCCCACCATCACCTGCCTCCAGCAGCATCCTTCCCCTCCCGCGGCCAGCAGAGTCTGCCCCTCCCATCATCACCCGCCTCCAGCAGCATCCTTCCCCTCCCGCCGCCAGCCAAGCCCGCCTCTCCCACCACCCGCCGCCAGGAGCATCCTTCCCCTCCCGCCGCCAGCCAAGCCGCCACTCCCACCACCTGCCGCCTCCAGCAGCATCCTTCCCCTCCCGCCGCCAGCAGAGTCCGCCCCTCCCACCATTACCCGCATCCAGCAGCATCCTTCCCTTCCCGCCGCCAGCAGAGTCCACCCCTCCCACCATCACCCGCCTCCAGCAGCATCCTTTCCCCTCCCGCCGCCAGCCAAGCCCGCCTCTCCTACCACCCGCCGCCAGGAGCATCCTTCCCCTCCCGCCGCCAGCCAAGCCGCCTCTCCCACCACCTGCCGCCTCCAGCAGCATCCTTCCCCTCCCGCCGCCAGCAGAGTCCGCCCCTTCCACCATCACCCGCATCCAGCAGCATCCTTCCCCTCCCGCCGCCAGCAGAGTCTGCCCCTACCACCATCACCCGCCTCCAGCAGCATCCTTTCCCCTCCCGTCGCCAGCCAAGCCCGCCTCTCCCACCACCCGCCTCCAGCAGCATCCTTCCCCTCCTGCCGCCAGCAGAGTCCGCCCCTCCCATCATCACCCGCCTCTAGCAGCATCCTTCCCCTCACGCCGCCAGCAGAGTCCGCCCCTCCCACCATCACCCGCCTCCAGCAGCATCCTTTCCCTCCCGCCGCCAGCAGAGCCTGTCCCCTTCCACCACCGACACTGCCCACAGCATACTTCTCCTCCCGCCGCCATCAGAGCCTGCCCCTCCCACCACCAGCACGACCCGCTGCCAGCAGCATCCTTTCCCCTCCCGCCGCCAGCCAAGCCTGCCTCTCCCACCACCCGCCGCCAGGAGCATCCTTCCCCTCACGCCGTCAGCAGAGCCCACCCCTCCCACCACCTGCCGCCAGCAGCATCCTTTCCCTCCCGCCGCCAGCAGAGTCTGTCCCCTTCCACCACCAGCACCGCCCAGAGCATACTTCTCCTCCTGCCATCAGAGCCCGCCCCTCCCACCACCACCCGCCGCCAGCAGAGCCCGTCCTTCCCACCATCACCCGCCGCCAGCAGCACCCGTCCCCTCCCGCCGCCAGCCAAGTCCACCTCTCCCACCACCCACCGCCAGGAACATACTTCCCCCTCCCGCTGCCAGCAGAGCCCGCCCCTCCCACCATCACCCGCTGCCAGCAGCATCCTTCCCCTCCCGCCGCCAGCAGAGCCCACCCCTCCCACCAGCAGCACCCTTTCCCTCCTGCCGCCAGCAGAGCCTGTGCCCTTCCACCACCAGCACCGCCCATAGCATACTTCTCCTCCCGCCGCCATCAGAGCCCGCCCCTCCCACCACCACCCGCATCCTTGTCCTCCCGCCGCCATCAGAGCCTGTTCCCCTTCCACCACCACCCAAAGCATACTTTTCCTCCCGCCGCCATCAGAGCCTGCCCCTCCCACCACCAGCACCACCTGCAGCATCCTTCCCCTCCCGCCGCCATCAGAGCCCGCCCCTCTCACCACCAGCACCACCCGCAGCATCCTTCCCCTCCCACTGCCATCAGAGCCGCCCCTCCCACTACCACCCGCCAGCAGCATCCTTCCCCTCTCGCCACCATCAGAGCCCGCCCCTCCCACTACTAGCACCAACCGCAGCATCCTTCCCCTCCCGCCGCCAGCAGAGCCCGCCCTCCCACCACCCCGGAGCATCCTTCCCCTCCCGCCATCAGCAGAGCCCGCCCTCCCACCACCCCGGAGCATCCTTCCCCTCCCGCCATCAGCAGAGCCCGCCCTCCCGCCACCCCGGAGCATCCTTCCCCTCCCGCCGCCAGCAGAGCCCGCCCTTCCCACCATCAGCAGCATCCTTCCCCTCCTGCCACCAGCAGAGCCCGCCCTCCCACCACCCCGGAGCATCCTTCCCCTCCCGCCATCAGCAGAGCCCGCCCTCCCACCACCTTGGAGCATCCTTCCCCTCCAGACGCTAGCAGAGCCCGCCCTTCCCACCATCAGCAGCATCCTTCCCCTCCCGCCATCAGCAGAGCCCGCCCTCCCACCACCCCGGAGCATCCTTCCCCTCCCGCCGCCAGCAGAGCCCATCTCCTCCCATCACCGCTTGTCATCTCCCCACCTCTCTCCATAGAGCCGGACAAGAGGATGGGTTGATGGGCAGCATCTGCACAGCAGTTATTCCTACAGCTGAACCACTAGCACCAGCCCTGTATAGCAGTGACAGGAAGTCTATAGGCAGCTGAACTGCAGCACTGGCATGTCCTGAGCTGCTGCTTCCCCTGTATGTATGCAATATGCAATGGTTACCTCTATATACCTCTTAGCATAGGAGAGCTCCTTCTAGGTTCATCAACTTACCTCAACGCAGACAGTATTTGAGTGCACCATCTCTTCCATGCCTGAAACATACACAACACAGGCTGTAATAGCTGCAGAGATAGGAGGGGGCGGGCGTATGCAGGAGGGGGCGGTGTGTAGACAGCAGTGGGTGGGGTGTAGGCAGGAGGAGGCAAGGTGTGTGCGGGAGGAGGCAAGGTGTATGCAGGAGGCAAGGTGTATGCAGGAGGCAAGGTGTATGCAGGAGGTGACAGGGTGTATGCGGGAGGAGGCAAGGTGTATGCAGGAGGCAAGGTGTATGCAGGAGGGGACAGGGTGTATGCAGGAGGGGACAGGGTGTATGCGGGAGGAGGCAAGGTGTATGCTGGAGGGGACAGGGTGTGTGCGGGAGGAGGCAAGGTGCATGCAGGAGGCAAGGTGTATGCAGGAGGGGACAGGGTGTATGCGGGAGGGGACAGGGTGTATGCAGGAGGGGACAGGGTGTATGCAGGAGGGGACAGGGTGTATGCAGGAGGGGACAGGGTGTATGCAGGAGGGGACAGGGTGTGTGCAGGAGGGGACAGGGTGTGTGCAGGAGGGGACAGGGTGTGTGCAGGAGGGGACAGGGTGTGTGCAGGAGGGGACAGGGTGTGTGCAGGAGGAGGAAAGGTGTATGCAGGAGGGGACAGGGTGTGTGCGGGAGGAGGAAAGGTGTATGCAGGAGGGGACAGGGTGTGTGAGGGAGGAGGCAAGGTGTATGCAGGAGGAGGAAAGGTGTATGCAGGAGGCAAGGTGTATGCAGGAGGAGGCAAGGTGTATGCAGGAGGGTACAGGGTGTATGCGGGAGTCAAGGTGTATGCAGGAGGGTACAGGGTGTATGCAGGAGGGGACAGGGTGTATGCGGGAGGAGGCAAGGTGTATGCAGGAGGGGACAGGGTGTGTGCGGGAGGAGGCAAGGTGCATGCAGGAGGCAAGGTGTATGCAGGAGGGGACAGGGTGTATGCAGGAGGGGACAGGGTGTATGCGGGAGGAGGCAAGGTGTATGCAGGAGGGGACAGGGTGTGTGCGGGAGGAGGCAAGGTGCATGCAGGAGGCAAGGTGTATGCAGGAGGGGACAGGGTGTATGCGGGAGGGGGCGGTGTGTAGACAGCAGTGGGTGGGGTGTAGGCAGGTGGAGGCAAGGTGTATGCAGGAGGGGACAGGGTGTATGCAGGAGGGGACAGGGTGTATGCAGGAGGGGACAGGGTGTGTGCAGGAGGGGACAGGGTGTGTGCAGGAGGGGACAGGGTGTGTGCAGGAGGGGACAGGGTGTGTGCAGGAGGGGACAGGGTGTATGCAGGAGGGGACAGGGTGTGTGCAGGAGGAGGAAAGGTGTATGCAGGAGGGGACAGGGTGTGTGCGGGAGGAGGAAAGGTGTATGCAGGAGGGGACAGGGTGTGTGAGGGAGGAGGCAAGGTGTATGCAGGAGGCAAGGTGTATGCAGGAGGAGGCAAGGTGTATGCAGGAGGGTACAGGGTGTATGCGGGAGTCAAGGTGTATGCAGGAGGGTACAGGGTGTGTGCGGGAGGAGGCAAGGTGTATGCAGGAGGAGGAAAGGTGTATGCAGGAGGAGGCAAGGTGTATGCAGGAGGAGGCAAGGTGTATGCGGGAGGAGGCAAGGTGTATGCAGGAGGGTACACGTGTATGCGGGAGGAGGCAAGGTGTATGCAGGAGGAGGCAAGGTGTATGCAGGAGGAGGCAAGGTGTATGCAGGAGGAGGCAAGGTGTATGCAGGAGGAGGCAAGGTGTATGCAGGAGGGGACAGGGTGTGTGCGGGAGGAGGCAAGGTGTATGCAGGAGGCAAGGTGTATGCAGGAGGCAAGGTGTATGCAGGAGGCAAGGTGTATGCAGGAGGCAAGGTGTATGCAGGAGGCAAGGTGTATGCAGGAGGAGGCAAGGTGTATGCAGGAGGCAAGGTGTATGCAGGAGGCAAGGTGTATGCAGGAGGCAAGGTGTATGCAGGAGGCAAGATGTATGCAGGAGGAGGCAAGGTGTATGCAGGAGGGGACAGGGTGTGTGCGGGAGGAGGAAAGGTGTATGCAGGAGGCAAGGTGTATGCAGGAGGCAAGGTGTATGCAGGAGGCAAGGTGTATGCAGGAGGAGGCAAGGTGTATGCAGGAGGCAAGATGTATGCAGGAGGCAAGATGTATGCAGGAGGAGGCAAGGTGTATGCAGGAGGGGACAGGGTGTGTGCGGGAGGAGGAAAGGTGTATGCAGGATGCATGTGTGACGCTCAGTTTACAGGCTCATCCATCAGATGAAGTCAGATATGAGCTTGACAGAACCAATTTAGAGGAGAGAGCGGGGACTGCTCGGCACCGATCTCAGCAGGAAATCTGACATGTAGCCCTCCTGTCCAAGCTTCAAAGACCCCCATCTGAGTTCTTCATCTAGAACTGACCTGCTGTAACCCTTAAATGTCTATGATAATCCATAGACTTCTGTATTTGTAATATTTCTGGTGTTACAAAGATAGCAGGTCCTTCAAATTCACAGTGTGTGTTGGACTTCACGTGACACTGGTTCTGAGAGATATTCAACCATCTGGATCTTCCAGAACTAGTGTTACAAACGGTGGAAGTCAAAAGACAAAAATTACTTATGGTAACGTCTTTTCCAGAAGTCGAAAGGACAGCAACCCTGAGACTTGTCTCCCTCCATGACACACTGGACAGGAAGCTAGATAAAAGATTTGCATAATTGATTAGATAGGCATTAGTCAGGTATATAGCGTCATGAGCCCTTACCCCATCAATAATAAAAAAAAATGACTACACACAAAATGATGCTTCCAATAATAAAAAAAAAAAACATCAGGGTGGATAGTAAGGGTGCTGTCCTTTCGACTTCTGGAAAAGACGTTACCGAAAGTAATTTCGGTCTTTCCCAGAACGTCTCAGGACAGCAATCCTGAGATGATATACAAGATATTTTTTTAGGGAGGGACAACAGCCTGCAGTATTTTCCTGCCAAAACATAAATCAGAGTTAGACAATACATCAAGCTTATAATGTTTTACAAACGTATTGTGGCTCCACCAGGTGGCTGCTTTGCAAATTTGCTCAATTGAAGCTCCTGCCCTCTCTGCCCAGGAAGTAGAGACTGCTCTGGTCCAATGAGCTTTGATTGAAGACAAAAGCAGTTCCCCTTGATGATAATAGGACAATGCAATGGCCTGTTTAATCCATCTGGTGATGGGTGCTCTGGAAGCTTGTTTGCCCCTGAATTTGCCAGCAAACAGAACAAGTAAGGCATTGGATTTTCCCCATGATTTGGAACGGTGAAGATATTCAATCACACATTTTATTACATCTAAGCAGTGAAGTTTTTCCTCTTTCTGGTTCGAGGGATTAGTACAGAAGGAAGGAAGGAAAATTTATTGGGATCTGTGGAACTTTGAGACCACTTTTGGAAGAATAGATATATCTAAGCGGAGAGTGATCCTATCCTCACTGATAATGCAGTAGGGTTCATTCATTGAAAGAGCCTGTAACTCTCCTATTCTTCTGGCCGATGTTATTGCTAACAAAAAAGCAGTCTTAAAGGGACTCCGAGCTCAGAGTAAAAATAAAATTTTAACTTACCCGGGGCTTTTTCCATCCCAGCCCTGGTCGGGACGTCCCACGCCGGCCTCCTGGCTCTTCACCCGGCGGCTGTCCACATAGCGCCTGCGCCGTGCTGTCACGCCGGCCGCCGTCATGACGCGCGGCGGCCGGCGTGTGACGTCATTCGTGACGTATACGGAAGGAGAAGGCCCGACACTCGCCAGTGTCGCCCGGGGGACCGGCCTGTCCGCGCTATGCGGACAGCCGCCGGGTGAAGAGCCAGGAGGCCGGCGTGTGACGTCATTCGTGACGTATACGGAAGGAGAAGGCCCGACACTCGCCAGTGTCGCCCGGGGGACCGGCCTGTCCGCGCTATGCGGACAGCCGGCGGGAGAAGAGCCAGGAGGCCGGCGTGTGACGTCATTCGTGACGTATACGGAAGGAGAAGGCCCGACACTCGCCAGTGTCGCCCGGGGGACCAGCCTGTCCGCGCAATGCGGACAGCCGCCGGGTGAAGAGCCAGGAGGCCGGCGTGGGACCTCCCGACCAGGGCTGGGATGGAAAAAGCCCCGGGTAAGTTCAAATTTTATTTTTACTCTGAGCTCGGAGTCCCTTTAAGTGTCAAAAGTTTATCTGATATGCCAGTAACTGGTTCAAAGGGTGTCTCACATAAAGCCTGCAACACCGTGTTCAGATCCCATGACTGAACCTTAGCGTGGATAACAGGTCGAAGCCTTCTCAGTGCCTTAAAAAAACAGGTAACATACTCTTCCTCCGCCAATCTTCTTTCCAAGAATACACCTAATGCTGAAACTTGTACTTTCAAAGTGCTGAGACTTAAACCTTTCTAAAATCCACATTGCAGGAACTCCAGAACGGAATTAGAATGTGACGTATTCATTGAATTTTGTAAACACCAGTTGTTATATACCTTCCACGCCTTATGATAAATCTGACGAGTGACTTTCTTTCTACTTTGAATAAGTGTCTCTGTCAGCTTATTAGAGAATCCCTTGCTTTTTAATATACTCCATTCAGGTTCCATGCAGAAAGCTGAAGTAGGCTGAGATTGGGATGAAATGCCGGGCCCTGGATCAACAGATCCCGACAGTCCAGAAGAATCAGATGATTCGTAGCTAATCGCTGTAGAAGAGCAAACCAAGGTCTTTTGGGCCAGTAGGGAACTTGTGCTTGGTCTCGATATATTGGTCTCGATATATTATGTTCAACACTCTTGATATCAGGTGTAGAGGTGGAAAGATGTACATCTTGTGACGACTCCAGGAGATCGAGAATGCGTCTACTTTCCAAGGACTGTCCTGTGGACAGAGAGAGCAAAACAGAGGGCATTTTGCATTGCTTCTCCTTGCAAATAAATCTGAGGGGCTCCCCAGAGCTCTGCAATCTGCAGAAACACCTGCTCGTTGAGACTCCACTCGTCCTGTGAGAGGTTCCGTCTGCTTTGATAATCCGCTAGACAGTTCAGAGTCCCTTTTAGATGGACAGCCTTTAATGACAGTAGATTCAACTCTGCCCAGTGCAGAATCCTTGAGGCCTGAGCCCATAAGGACTTGCTCCTTGTGCCCCCCTGCCGGTTCAGGTAGGCTACCACTGTACTGTTGTCTGTGCAGATAGTTACATGGGCCTGAAGAATTTCCATCTTGAAGGCCTGTAGTGCTTTCCATAGAGCTTGCAATTCCCGGCTGTTTGATGAACACCCGCGAAGATGAGCTGACCACTGACCATGTGCTAGAAGAGTATCCAGGTGCGCTCCCTAACCCCAAGAGCTTGCGTCGGTTGTTATTATAACCTGTGTTGGAAAGTCCCAGAGATTTCCCGTGGATAGGTGATTTGGTTCCCACCACCACAGAAGAAAATGCTTGGTACTCCATGAAATGGCAAACCTTTTGTCCAGGGAGGATAGGCGTTTGTCCCATTTGGACAGAATCCAGTTTTGAAGGACTCTCGAGTGAAGTTGACCCCACTGAACTGCAGGGAATGACGCTGTCAACAATCCCAGTAATGCCATGGCCTTTCCTCAGAGATACGATCTTCAGACTCTGAAAGGAAATAACAGAATTCAGAACCACAGCAGTTTTTCTATCTGGCAGGAAAAGTCCTTTACTGGAAGAACAAATTGCAAAGCCTAGAAACTCCATATACTGTTGTGGGTGTAAGGAGGATTTTTCCCAGTAAATCAACTACCCCAGGGATTGAAGAAACTCAAGTGTAAACTCCATCTGGAGATTCACAGAGTCCACAGAAGGTCCCCAAATTAGCAAATCATCCAAGTAAGCAATTATCTGGATAGATTTTAATCTCAGGATAGCCAACACTTCTGCCATGACTTTAGTGAACAACCATGGAGCAGAAGATAAAGGGGAGTGCATTGAACTGAGAATGTCTTCCCTCTCCTTGCAGAAACACTGGGAACCTCAGGTATTGCTGTGATTCCACATGAATAGGTAGATGTAAGCATGCATCCGTGAGATCCAGTGATGTCAACATACAGCTTTCTTGAAGCAGATTTACCACTGAGCGAACGTTGTCCATTCGGAACCTTCTGTACTTGACTGCTTTGTTCAGTCTCTTTAGATTTAGGATAAACCTTAGTTTCCCTGAGGTTTCCTTATAAGAAATATCGGAGAATAAAATCCCAGACCTTCTTGACATCTTGTGACTTGTCGGATGACTCTTTTTTTCCAGGAGAGCGGCCACTTCGTTTTGTAATACCTGTGCCTGTTCTGGAGCTTTTGGAGAGGGGGTCACAAAGAATTGTCTTGGTGGGCGAGTTACAAACTCTATCTTGTATCCTTGTAGAATTCGGTTTAACAACCAGTCGTTTTGGAAGTTCAGTTGCCACTCTTCGAAGAAGGGAGACCGTGTGCTGCCCACCGGAATCCTGGCGTCATTGGTTTGAGGTTTGATTTGTAGAGGTGTATGATGGATTGCCTCTCGGGTGCTGGGTCTTTTTTGGCCACCTTTTTTTCTGGCTCGGTTTTTCCTGAAGGACGAAAGCAACGGTTAACACAGAAATTTTCTCTTTTAAATGGAAAGTTCTTCTTCTTATCCGCTGTTCTTTCTAAAGTTTCTTCTAACTTTGTACCACACAATAGATTGCCTTTGCATGGGATCCCACAATTTGGATTTGGAAGAGGCATCTCCCTGACATGTTTTCCGCCAGACTCCTCTCCTGGCTGAATTTACTAGCGCCGTTGTCCTGGCTGTAAGACGGACCGAGTCATCTGCAGCGTCAGAAAGATAATTAGTAGCATGTAGCATTTTAGGAAAGGAATTCAATATCTCTTCTCTAAGCATCCCAGTAGCAATCTGTGACTGTATGTCTAACAACCACAAAAGGCCTGGCCACTGCTGTAAATGCTATGGAAGGTTTAAAAGGCCGCTTCCCATGCCCTCCTCAGAATGTTATCCATTTTTTTATCAATCGGGTCTTTTAAGCTACCAAAGTCCTCAAATTGGAGATCTGATCTCCTGGAAACGTTAGATAATGAATGGTCTTGTTTAGGAGAAGCACCCCAGAACTTTTGATCCTCTGAACTATATGGATATCTTTTGTCTAAAGATTTTGGCCATAATGCTCTTTTCTCAGGATTGAGGCTGCCATGCACAGGATAAAAGAACTTTGTGGTTAAGATAAAGTTTCGTACATTTGATGAAGGGGTGTTAAAATCTTTCTCTCAGTAGTAATACTCATAGCCTTGTGCATGGCTTCTAATAAATCTTTCATAAAATCAGTGGAAAAAGCTAATTTATGATCTTTCCCACTTTTCTGTTCAGATTTTTCTACTTCTGAAGGGATCTCATCAAATGAGGAAATGTCCAATTCCCCCTCAGATCTCTCTGATTCCTCAGACTCCTCATCTAATTTCATTTTCTTAGATGGAGGAATATCAACAGGAACAGGAAAAGCAGGCCCAGGCAACTCAGAGGCAGGCGGGGAAGCTGCTGTGGCCACATCTAAAGATACAGGCGTAACAACAGAGATAGAGGATGACATACGTCCATCACATACTGCACATTTCTTAGCTGACTTCTGAGTAGCTTTAGAACCAGAGCGCTTAAAGGAGAACTGTAGTGAGGGGTATATGGAGGCTGCCATATTTATTTCCTTTTACACAATGCCAGTTCCCTGGCAGCCCTGCTGGTCTATTTGGCTGAAGACATGTTTGAATCACACCAGAAACAAGCATGCAGCTAGTCTTGTCAGATCTGACATTTGTCAGAAACACCTGATCTGCTGCATGCTTGTTCAGGGGCTATGGCTGAAAGTATTAGGGGCAGAGGATCAGCAGGGCTGCCAGGTAACTGGTATTGCCTAAATGTAAATAAATATGGCAGCCTCCATATACTTCTCACTACAGTTCTCCTTTAACAGTTTCTCTAGTTTTATCAGGTTTGTCAACTTTATCAGGCTTATCAGGTTTAGGATCCATCTTCACATCCAATGTTCCCGCTTTAGGCTACAACAATACACAATAAGAAAAAAAGCCATTAGCCTGAAAGACCCTCTATAGATCCTGCCTATGTATCATAGAACCACTAATGTTACATACCAGAGAGGGAACGGAGCTTGACTCCACAGAGCCCTGGGAGGAAGATCCAGTGGCAGCCTCCATGGTCAGCTATCAGAAACTGACCAAGAACTCAAACCTTAAATGGTTATGCACACCAGGTGATCACCACCTGAAATCAATTTCCCGCCCCTAGTCAATACCTTATTGCTCACCTTGATGCTGACATTTCAGTCCCAAGCAGCCTCCTCGCGCGCTCCAACACTCTGAGCGACTATGTCCACCAAAATGCAGCGAAACAGCAGCCTGGGACGCACGCCAGCCACCAGCCACTTCCCGATTGCGGCATCTAGTCACGTGATGTGCCGATCACGTGACCCACGGGCGGAACTTCCGGATCTGCAGCGCTGATCCTCCGGAAAAGACAGGAGAAGGCATGTGCACGCTGCATATCCCCGCGCTGGAGCTAACTAGTCAGTGCAGGCAAGGGGGATACACCAGCCGCGGCTGGCCAGCCCTGCTCCCCTCACCTAGCATCCTGCTGGACAGGAAAACAACTGATGGGGGTAAGGGCTCATGACGCTATATACCTGACTAATGCCTATCTAATCAATTATGCAAATCTTTTATCTAGCTTCCTGTCCAGTGTGTCATGGAGCGAGACAAGTCTCAGGGTTGCTCTCCTGAGACGTTCTGGGAAAACGGTGTTATGAGTTAGCCATGGTCCTCATGTGTAGTATCAGAAGATTCATAAAATTATGCTGAGTGTGAATATTCATTCTGTTTCTTGATGTGACCTATGGGCACGGAGAAAGCGGGCAAAACAGGAATTGGGCCCAAATCTCTCCATCTAATGGGGCACTGACCCTTTTCAAATTTCACAAGGCGGGACTTGTACGTGTCATAACCCCTCCCATCTGTAGCGAGGAATAAAACCCCAATGACACTGGGCCCAGCTGTACAAAGTCCTTCATCTAAAATCCTCGTGGAATAACATCCCGGCAGCCAGCTGGACACTGTGAGAAATGATCCAAGTGATTTTGCCAAAGGCCTGGTGGCCGCATGGCAACCGCCATCTTGGACTTTCTGCCAAAGACTCGCGATTGCCGCATGGACTACCAATAACGGTATTTGATCTGTATTTTAAGACATTCTGTTTCTCTTTCATCTCTACTCTCTTTCTATCAAACCAATCTGTTCTGCCGGACAGGTATATCTATCTGTGGGCTAAAGGACACCCGAGGCGAAAATAAACTAATGTAATAAACAATTGTATCTATCCTCCGTTTCCTAAAAATGACTTAAAATATTCCATAGTTTTAATTTATGTTTAAATCTACTTTTTAAGTTTTAACTGTTTTATTGTTTTGCTCAATGACTCATTCATTGAAGTATGCTAGAGCTAAAATCTATGAACTATTGACTATCTTTTTCCAGCTCTCAGAAGCCATTTTCTGCTAGGAAAGTGTTTTATAGTTGGAATTTCTTATCAGTGAGGGTCACACTGTAGTCACTTCCAGTCTGAGTCAGGAAATTACCTGATTTCCAGCGTGAAATCGATATATTTAGTTGCCCGATTGTACATACAATCAGGATTGTACATGTATGGGAACCTTCAATCAATCTCAACCATTACGCACACAGTGAATTTGCCTCCAACAGTCTCTAGTACATGAGACCTGCATGGCAACAGTGGCCTAGTAATACGGGATTGGTGAGGGATTGTCACATTACATATTGTCAACCAATCTTTATGGTCAGTCTGCTCACCGTACTTCCTGCTATTGGGTGCGACTATTCCCCGATTGCTAACGGGAGCAGATAAGACAGGATTGGCACGCTCTGTCACATTACTACCTTCCGACGACCCAGCAACTGGTCTTTTAACGTCTTGTAGACGAGATCACGGGGCTGGATTGTCACAGTATGTTGGTGGCAGGAGGGGTGGGGTGTATGCAGGAGTGTATGTAGGAAGCAGCAAGGGAAAGGGTGTATGCAGGAGGGGGTGGGGTGTATGCGAAAGGAGGCAAGGTGTATGCAGGAGGAAGGTGGGGGCGGGGTGTATGCAGGAGGAAAGGCAGGAGGGGGTGGAGTGTATTTAGGAAGTAGCAGGTGAAAGGGTGTATGCAGGAGGGGGTGGGGTGTATGCGAATGGAGGCAAGGTGTATGCAGGAGGCAGGATGTATGCAGGAGGAAGGAGGGGGCGGGGTGTATGCAGAAGGAAAGGCAGGAGGGGGTGGAGTGTATGTAGGAAACAGCAGGGGAAAGGATGTATGCAGGAGGAGGCGAGGTGTATGCAGGAGGGGGCGGGGTGTGTGCAGAAGGAGGCAAGGTGCATGCAGGTGGCAGGAGGGGTGGAGTGTATGCAGAAGGAGAGGCAGGAGGGGATGGAGTGTATGTAGGAAGCAGCAAGGGAAAGGGTGTATGCAGGAGGAGGCGAGGTGTATGCAGGAGGGGGCGGGGTGTGTGCAGAAGGAGGCAAGGTGCATGCAGGTGGCAGGATGGGTGGAGTGTATGCAGAAGGAGAGGCAGGAGGGGATGGAGTGTATGTAGGAAGCAGCAAGGGAAAGGGTGCATGCAGGAGGAGGCAAGGTGTATGCAGGAGGCAGGAGGGGGCGGGTTGTATGCAGAAGGAAAGGAGGAGGGGGTGGAGTGGATGTAGGAAGCAGCAGGGGAAAGGGTGTATGCAGGAGGGGGCGGGGTGTGTGCGGAAGGAGGCAAGGTGTATGCAGGTGGCAGGAGGGGTGGGGTGTATGCAGGAGGAGAGGTAGGAGGGGATCGAGTGTATGTAGGAAGCAGCAACAGAAAGGGTGCATGCAGGAGGGGGCGGGTGCAGGCAGGAGGAGGCAAGGTGTATGTAGGAGGGAGCGGGGTGTAAGCAGGAGGAAAGGCAGGAGGGGGTGGAGTGTATGTAGGAAGCAGCAGGGGAAAGGGTGTATGCAGGAGGAGGCGAGGTGTATGCAGGAGGAGGGGTGTATGCAGGAGGAGGCAAGGTGTATGTAGGAGGGGGTGGGGTGTATGCAGGAGGACAGGCAGAAGGGGGTGGAGTGTATGTAGGAAGCAGCAGGGGAAAGGGTGTATGCAGGAGGAGGCGAGGTGTATGCAGGAGGAAGGAGGGGGCGGGGGGGAAAGCAGGAGGGTGTATGCAGGGGGGTGTGCAGGAGACAGGTAGGACGTGCTTTGCAGTGATGCAGGAAGGAACACACTGTTACCTTCTCATTCATGGTTTTGTGGTTCTTCTTGGTCTTCTTCAGGAATTGTTTGAGGCTCCCGGAGGACATATACTCTGTAATGAAGATGACCTGTGAAAAGAAAAAAATAATAGAAGACTAAACAAATAACTGCACAATTTGGGCAATCACAAATAGGGAGGCTCCCTTTGCTGATTGGCTATTTGCAATTGGCACAGTATTTGGCCTGAGGAAGTAGGCTTAGATTTGTGAAATGCGTTGCCTGTGCTAAATAAATATCTCTTTGTCTATACAAAGATCTCGTTATTGAGGTAAACAACCATTTCTTCCGATTTTATCTTGTTTTTAATCCAATTTTATTCACACTGGGGCGCCTCTTTACCCAAATTGTGCTTTACATACCCCCAACACGCACTGTTGGAGGGGTCTAGACAGACTACACATGGTTTAACCGGTTCAGCACCGCAGTGTCGAAAACCTCATGCATCCGAGCAACGTTCACCTCCCATTCATTCGCCAAAAACTTTATTGCTACTTATCACAATTAATTGATCGATATCTTGTTTTTTCCGCCACTAATTAGGCTTTCTTTGGGTAGTACATTTTGCCAAGAATTATTTTTTTCTAAATCCATTTTAACAGGAAGCTTAAAGAGACACTGAAGCGAAAAAAAATGATGATATTATGATTTGTATATGTAGCACAGCTAAGAAATAAAACATTAAGATCAGATACATCAGTGTAATTGTTTCCAGTACAGGAAGAGTTGAGAAACTCCAGTTGTTATCTCTATGCAAACAAGCCATTAAGCTCTCCGACTAAGTTAGTCGTGGAGAGGGCTGTTATCTGACTTTTATTATCTCAACTGTTCCTGGACTGTTTACTTTTCCTCTGCTAGAGGAGAGTTCGTTACTTCACAGACTGCTATGAAAGACTCATTTTGAATGCTGAGTGTTGTGTAATCTGCACATATTATAGAATGATGCAATGTTAGAAAAAACACTATATACCTGAAAATAAAAGTATGAGAATAATTTTCTTTGTTGCTAATCTTCTAGTAATTATTCATAGTACACAACCAATTCATTATATCATATATTTTTTTTCGCTTCAGTGTCTCTTTAAGAAAAATGAAAAAAATTCATTATTTCTTAGTTTTTGGCCATTATAGTTTGAAATCAATATACGCTACTGTAATTAAAGAGACACAAGCGAAAAAAAATATGATATAGTGAATTGGTTGCGTACTATGAATAATTACTAGAAGATTAGCAGCAAAGAAAATATTCTCATACTTTTATTTTCAGGTATATAGTGTTTTTCTAACATTGCATCATTCTCTAATATGTGCAGATTACACAACACTCTGCATTCAAAATGATTCTTTCAGAGCAGTCTGTGAACTAATGACCTCTCCTCTGGCAGATAAAAAGTAAAAAATTAACTAACAGTTGAGATAATAAAAAAGTCAGAAAACAGCCCTTTCCACGACTTTGAAAGTCTTAGAGCTTAATGGCTTTTTTGCATAAAGATAACAACTGGAGTTTCTTAACTCTTCCTGTACTGGAAACAATTAGACTGATGTATCTGATCTTAATGTTTTATTTCTTAGCTGTACTACACATACAAATCATAATATCATATTTTTTTTTCGCTTCAGTGTCTCTTTAAAACTCATGTATTTTATTTGCCCATCTGTCCCGGTTATTACACCGTTTAAACGATGTCCCTATCACAATTTATGGTGCCGATATTTCATTTAGAAATAAAGGTGCATTTTTTCAATTTGCGTCCATCACTATTTATAAGCTTATAATTTTAAATAATATAATAACATACTCTCTTGACATGCATATTTAAAAAGTTCAGACCCTTGGGTAACTATTTGTGTTTTTGTTTTGTTTTTTGTTGTAATTTTTTTTTTTATAAAAAAAATGTATGTGGGTAATTTTTGGTGTGGGAGGGAAACTGCTAATTTTAAATGTAAAATAATAGAATTGTTTAATTAAAAATGTATGTGGGTGCAGTTTACTATTTGGCCACAAGATGGCCACAGTAAAAAAAAGTCCTGGATGCAAACGATCTCGCATCCAGGAACTAAAAAGAAGAGAAGTTTCCTGGGGGCAGAAATACAGCGCTCTCTGAATAGAAAGCGTATTTTTTTCTGCGGGGAAGTTAGATCGGTGAATGGGAATTATATTCTCATTCACTGATCGGGGGGCTAGCGGCGGGCGCGTGCGGGGGCGCACCCACCATGCGGCGGCAGCAGCAGTGCCCATCTGGACGCGTAAGCTCGTCCAGATAGGCCGAACTGGTTAAACCATAGCGATAATCTGTCACTTTTACCAAGGAGAGCGAGCACACCCAGGTCTGGCTGGACCGCCCTGCTTCCTGTGGTCTGCAGCCCGCCTTTGTGAGTAGCACAATTACCATACCTGTTGATATCCCGTATATGAAAACATATTGCGCTATTGAACTCCAGTTCTTTTGTCTCCGGTGTATTTTTTGAGGGTGCTGAGACACCCCTACCACTCTACAGACAAATTACTGATGTGATACGACCGGCACACACAACGCAATGTTTATTCCCAATCAAGCAACCATCCAATCAAAGTGATCAGCTGACAGGAAGTGAATTCCCTGCTGGAGTATCGATGTATTGTGTGTGGCCAGCAGTAGTCAGGCTCTGACGGGACAGCTATTTTTCCGTTAGACGTCCTGAGAGATGCCGATTGGTCTTGCACACTATGCAGTGTGTATTGTGCACCTCACCAATCTATGCAAAAAGTGACCTGACGGGAATCCGATCGCGATTGGTCAATGTTACCACTTCCATACAGGATGAGATCTGTAGAACAGATTTTAAATACAGATTGCGTATGTAAGCATACTACATGGAGGTGGAAAAATTGGCGATTGGATGTAGACTGCGCTGAAAATATTCCAACTAAAATATCTTTCATAAATACGTAAAATCAAACATTGGATTAGATGCTAGAATATCATTAACCTGCAATAGAAATGGCAGTAAGCTGGTAGATGCAGTGAATAGCATCGAATGATAATTGGCTTTAGTTTGTCCTGAATCACTGCTGTATAAAATGTAGGCTGCTAAGAGACCAATTCATCCATAATTATTGTACTAACATAATTCATAGATTGGATTCCCCATATATGTGAATTTTAATGGTCTGCTCCTTCACAAGCACTATGACGTTGTTGCATACACTTGGTAATAAGTCTATAGAACAGATCCTCCTATGCCTGTAGTGGTCCGCTTCTCTATAGACACTGCAGCGTTATTGCATAAATACATTACATTTTCCTGCCACAGTAGAAATATGCCTGTGTTGAGTCCAATGCTAGAGAACAGTTCCTTAGTTTATGGAGCATATAATGGTGTTAGATGGAATATACTGTGCTCAGCTGACCAGACCTAATCACGCTCCTTGGTGTTTGTAATTGGCAAATGATGCAATGTTGCGATATGGGAGCCGCTGGATCCCACCTGCTCCGGCCGGTAGCAGAAGTGGGAGAGACTAGACTTGCTGCTTGATGGTTCCTGCAGCGTCGGGCGGCCTGCCCGGCTCCTGTGGGGTGAGTGAGATACAGCTCTGGTAGCCGGTTGCCTGCTTTGAGAAAGGAAAGCGGTCCTTCCGAAACGTCAGCGATAGGCATCAACACGTGTGACATCACACGCTACGGGGGAGGAGACATGTCCGAAGTACGCTGGCTGGGAGCTCTGCAGCGGATGGAACCCTTGGACTACCAGCTACCAGAGCCGTGTCTCACTCACCCCACAGGAGCCGGGCAGGCCGCCCGATGCTGCAGGAACCATCAAGCAGCAAGCCTAGTCTCTCCCACTTCTGCTACCGGCCGGAGCAGGTGGGATCCAGCGGCTCCCATATCGCAACATTGCATCATTTGCCAATTACAAACACCAAGGAGCGTGATTAGGTCTGGTCAGCTGAGCACAGTATATTCCATCTAACACCATTATATGCTCCATAAACTAAGGAACTGTTCTCTAGCATTGGACTCAACACAGGCATATTTCTACTGTGGCAGGAGGATGTAATGTATTTATGCAATAACGCTGCAGTGTCTATAGAGAAGCTGACCACTACAGCACCTTCTTCACTGATATAGGAGGATCTGCTGACCTCTCTACCGTACAGAACATCGGGGCTGAACATGTGATGACCTCTGCAGGAGAAGCACCTGGATTATCCTGATAGTAAAGCATTCTAGGGTCTCCAATCATCTCTGCTGACCTCTCTACCGTACAGAACATCGGGGCTGAACATGTGATGACCACTGCAGGAGAAGCACCTGGATTATCCTGATAGTAAAGCATTCTAGGGTCTCCAGTCATTTCTGCTGACCTCTCTACCATACAGAACATCGGGGCTGAACATGTGATGACCACTGCAGGAGAAGCACCTGGATTATCCTGATAGTAAAGCATTCTAGGGTCTCCAGTCATCTCTACTGACCTCTCTACCATACAGAACATCGGGGCTGAACATGTGATGACCACTGCAGGAGAAGCACCTGGATTATCCTGATAGTAAAGCATTCTAGGGTCTCCAGTCATCTCTGCTGACCTCTCTACCATACAGAACATCGGGGCTGAGCATGTGATGACCACTGCAGGAGAAGCCCTGGATTATCCTGATAGTAAAGCATTCTAGGGTCTCCAGTCATCTCTACTGACCTCTCTACCGTACAGAACATCGAGGCTGAACATGTGATGATCTCTGCAGGAGAAGCACCTGGATTATCCTGATAGTAAAGCATTCTAGGGTCTCCAGTCATTTCTACTGACCTCTCTACCATACAGAACATCGAGGCTGAACATGTGATGACCTCTGCAGGAGAAGCACCTGGGTTATCCTGATAGTAAAGCATTCTAGGGTCTCCAGTCATTTCTACTGACCTCTCTACCATACAGAACATCGGGGCTGAGCATGTGATGACCACTGCAGGAGAAGCCCTGGATTATCCTGATAGTAAAGCATTCTAGGGTCTCCAGTCATCTCTACTGACCTCTCTACCGTACAGAACATCGAGGCTGAACATGTGATGTCTCCTGCAGGATAAGTACCTGGATTATCCTGATAGTAAAGCATTCTAGGGTCTCCAGTCATCTCTGCTGACCTCTCTACCATACAGAACATCGAGGCTGAACATGTGATGACCTCTGCAGGAGAAGCACCTGGGTTATCCTGATAGTAAAGCATTCTAGGGTCTCCAATCATCTCTGCTGACCTCTCTACCGTACAGAACATCGGGGCTGAACATGTGATGACCTCTGCAGGAGAAGCTCTGGATTATCCTGATAGTAAAGCATTCTAGGGTCTCCAGTCATTTCTACTGACCTCTCTACCATACAGAACATCGGGGCTGAACATGTGATGACCTCTGCAGGAGAAGCACCTGGGTTATCCTGATAGTAAAGCATTCTAGGGTCTCCAGTCATCTCTGCTGACCTCTCTACCGTACAGAACATCGGGGCTGAACATATGATGACCTCTGCAGGAGAAGCACCTGGGTTATCCTGATAGTAAAGCATTCTAGGGTCTCCATAGTAAAGAGCTGAGCAGCGCTACTTAAAAACAGATGAATGCTTACCTGCAAAAGTGTGCAAGCCCCACTGATGGGATAAAATACACACTGAGCATACACATGACCTGTCTACCGCTTGGAGGATGTTGGTTTCCTATAACAACCTGCATGCAATTTGTTAGGTACTTGTCCCTCCCACTGTCGAAGAAGTCTTTCCTCCATGGGAGGGGACCTAACACTAACTAAACTATACCTATGCATATGCATAGCCTGGGCGCGCTACCAAGTGAAATTGAAAATTGCGTAAAAAAGTGGGATCAGCGCATCACCAGGCCGCCTCTGAATGGCCTCTGCTCAGAGATGCGCTGAGCCCCCCCAGAGACTGCAAACGCACCTTGAACCAAACAGAAGCTCTGCATATACACCAAAAGCAAAACTGTTAAGTGGGAGCAGCTGGCCGGAAATAAATTAAAACATAGTAAAGAGCTGAGCAGCGCTACTTAAAAACAGATGAATGCTTACCTGCAAAAGTGTGCAAGCCCCACTAATGGGATAAAGTACACACTGAGCACACACATGACCTGTCTACCGCTTGGAGGATGTTAGTTTTCTATAACAGCTTGCATGCAACTTGTTAAGTACTTGTCCCTCCCACTGTCGAAGAAGTCTTTCCTCCATGGGAGGGGACCTAACACTAACTAAATTCTACCTATGCATATGCATAGCCTGGGCGCGCTACCAGTTTTTTACGCAATTTTCAATTTTACTTGGTAGCGCGCCCAGGCTATGCATAGGTATAGTTTAGTTAGTGTTAGGTCCCCTCCCATGGAGGAAAGACTTCTACGACAGTGGGAGGGACGAGTACCTAACAAGTTGCATGCAAGCTGTTAGTGGAAACTAACATCCTCCAAGTGGTAGACAGGTTGTATGTGTGTGCTCAGTGTGTACTTTATCCCATTAGTGGGGCTTGCACACTTTTGCAGGTAAGCATTCATCTGTTTTTAAGTAGCGCTGCTCAGCTCTTTACTATGGCCACATACACACATCAGACCATAGTCTTTGGAAAATGAAAGATCACAGACCAATTTTACCACCCTTCCTGTAGTATGAGAGCCATACCTACACGGTATTTTCTATTGAGCTGAACTCCACATCAGGAAAAAACCTTTGCAAGATGCTGCACACACAGATGCTGTACAGACACAAAAGATCAGTATCTGCAAAAGATCTGTTCCTGCCAAAAATCCATTCCTGCAAATTGCAATGATAGTCTATGAGATCTGCAGATCATCATACACACATGATTTAACTGACATTCATCTGCAGATCAGATGCACCAGGATGGATTTTCAGATCTGCATAACTGCAGATGAATGTCAGTTAAATCATGTGTGTATGATGATCTGCAGATCTCATAGACTATCATTGCAATTTGCAGGAATGGATGTTTGGCAGGAACAGATCTTTTGCAGATACTGATCTTTTGTGTCTGTACAGAATCTGTGTGTGCAGCATCTTGCCAAGATTTTTTTCTGATTTGGAGTTCAGCTCCATAGAAAAGACTGTGTAGAGTATGGCTCTCATACTACATGGAAGGGGGTAAGATTTCTGTCTGATGGGGAGTGCAGCTCCATAGAAAAGACTGTGTAGAGTATGGCTCTTATACTACAGGAAGGGTGGTAAGATTGGTCTGTGATCTTTCATTTTCCAAAGACTATGGTCTGATGTGTGTATGTGGCCTTAGTTTTAATTTATTTCCGGCCAGCTGCTCCCACTTAACAGTTTTGCTTTTGGTGTATATGCAGAGCTTCTGTTTGGTTCAAGGTGCGTTTGCAGTCTCTGAGGGGGCTCAGCGCATCTCTGAGTTGAGGCCAATCGGTGGCGGCCTGGTGATGCGCTGATCCCACTTTTTTACGCAATTCTAGGGTCTCCAGTCATCTCTGCTGATCTCTCTACCGTACAGAACATCGGGGCTGAACATATGATGACCTTATGATGGGCAGCACGGTGGCGTAGTGGTTAGCGCTCTCGCCTTGCAGCGCTGGGTCCCCGGGAGAAGCACCCGTATGACATTATCCTGATAGTAAAGCATTCTAGGGCACACACACTTACCCGCGCCCGGTTCTCCTTCACATCTGCCCAGTACTTGTGGAATTTCACAATGTTTAAATGTTCCAGCTGAATCAGGTTGTCAAAAACAGCTTTCACTTTGTCCTGCAGAGGAAGGAGAGCAAATTACCCAGCATTCCAGTCATAAATAAGACTGAATGTCCTCCCATGTACTAAGCGTCCGTAGTGTTTAGCAGCACAGAAATGCCCCGCCCCTCCACCCGTGTGCTTAGCAGCCGTGGTCTTAGCTATACAGAAATGCCCCGCCCCTTCCCCCACGTGCTGAGCAGCCGTGGTCTTAGCAATACAGAGATGCCCCGCCCCTCCACCCACGTGCTGAGCAGCCGTGGTCTTAGCTATACAGAAATGCCCCGCCCCTTCCCCCACGTGCTGAGCAGCCGTGGTCTTAGCAATACAGAAATGCCCCGCCCCTCCACCTACGTGCTGAGCAGCCGTGGTCTTAGCAATACAGAAATGCCCCGCCCCTTCACCCACGTGCTGAGCAGCCGTGGTCTTAGCAATACAGAAAAGCCCCGCCCCTCCACCCACGTGCTGAGCAGCCGTGGTCTTAGCATTACAGAAATGCCCCGCCCCTTCACCCACGTGCTGAGCAGCCGTGGTCTTAGCAATACAGAAATGCCCCGCCCCTTCCTCCACGTGCATTACAGAAATGCCCCGCCCCTTCACCCACGTGCTGAGTGGTCTTAGCAATACAGAAATGCCCCGCCCCTCCACCCACGTGCTGAGCAGCCGTGGTCTTAGCAATACAGAAATGCCCCGCCCCTCCACCCACGTACTGAGCAGCCGTGGTCTTAGCATTACAGAAATGCCCCGCCCCTTCACCCACGTGCTGAGCAGCCGTGGTCTTAGCAATACAGAAATGCCCCGCCCCTCCACCCACGTGCTGAGCAGCCGTGGTCTTAGCAATACAGAAATGCCCCGCCCCTTCCTCCACGTGCTGAGCAGCCGTGGTCTTTAGCATTACAGAAATGTCCCGCCCCTCCACCCACGTGCTGAGCAGCCGTGGTCTTAGCAATAAAAAAATGCCCCGCCCCTTCCTCCACGTGCTGAGCAGCCGTGGTCTTTAGCATTACAGAAATGCCCCGCCCCTTCCTCCACGTGCTGAGCAGCCGTGGTCTTTAGCAATACAGAAATGCCCCGCCCCTCCACCCACGTGCTGAGCAGCCGTGGTCTTAGCAATACAGAAATGCCCCGCCCCTTCACCCACGTGCTGAGCAGCCGTGGTCTTAGCAATACAGAAATGCCCCGCCCCTTCCTCCACGTGCTGAGCAGCCGTGGTCTTTAGCAATACAGAAATGCCCCGCCCCTTCCTCCACGTGCTGAGCAGCCGTGGTCTTAGCAATACAGAAATGCCCCGCCCCTTCCTCCACGTGCTGAGCAGCCGTGGTCTTTAGCAATACAGAAATGCCCCGCCCCTTCCTCCACTGCTGAGCAGCCGTGGTCTTTAGGCCATGGATGGGGCACTTACCTCTTGCAGCTTGAAATTCTTCCGCTCTGAAAACTGGACCTCGTTCCAGACCACTTCCACCCCTTCCTCTGTGTCCATGGCCAGGTATGCACTGTCAATGCCGGGAACATTGCGCTGGTTCACCTGAGAGTACAGACAATTCCCCATCAGCTACAAGCCTACGCCCTACTGCCACCCCTCACCCATCCCACCCTCACCCATCCCACCCTACTGCCACCCCTCACCCATCCCACCCTCACCCTACTGCCACCCCTTCTTCTGTGTCCATGGCCAGGTATGCACTGTCAATGCCGGGAACATTGCGCTGGTTCACCTGAGAGTACAGACAATTCCCCATCAGCTACAAGCCTACGCCCTACTGCCACCCCTCCCACCCTACTGCCACCCCTCACCCTCCTGCCACCCCTACCCATCCCACCCTGACCCTACTGCCACCCCTACCAATCCCACCCTCACCCATCCCACCCTCACCCATCCCACCCTACTTCCACCCCTCACCCTCCTGCCACCCCTACCCATCCCACCCTCACCCTACTGCCACCCCTACCCATCCCACCCTCACCCTACTGCCACCCCTACCCATCTCATCCTAACCCTACTGCCACCCCTCACCCATCCTGCCGCCCCTCACCCATCTCATCCTAACCCTACTGCCACCCCTCACCCTAACCACGGGGGCTGTCCAATAAAAGCCAGTCGCACTCTGCAACCAGTGCTGTCAGTTTGTGCAGCTTTGGCTAGCTCAGGCTCTGTACTCAGCCCGCTTCTTCCTGATTGACTTCCTGGCTTGTTCCTGACCTCATTTCCGCCTGTCCTGACCCTTGGCTAGTTCTCAGATTACGCTTCTTTACTGCCTGTCCTGACCCTTGGCTTGTCTGCTACCTGCCCTCGCCCCCTGGCCTGTCTGACTGCCAGTTCTGCATTGTGGTGTCATTTGTTCTCCAAACCACTGTTCGAGTTCTCTCCGAGTCCAACCTTGTGGGCAATAGGCAGCAAAGTCCATCATGCCTTGGTGAAGACCCGTGGTCACTTCGATTCTGTGCTCTGGGAGACTTTCACCTCAGTGGGGAGGTTAGCAACACGCCTGAAGATTTATAACACCCAATATGACTCAGTGACCTCCACTATGGCCTGATATGACTCACTTACCCGAGCTATGACCCGATATGACTCAGTGACCCCAGCTAGGGCCTGATATGACTCCGTGACCACCGCTATAGCCCGATATGACTCTGTGACCCCAGCCAGGGACTGATATGACTCCGTGACCACCGCTATGGCCCGATATGACTCTGTGACCCCAGCCAGGGCCAGATATGACTCAGTGACCTCCACTATGGCCTGATATGACTCACTTACCCGAGCTACGGCCTGATATGACTCAGTGACCCCAGCTATGGACCGATATGACTCAGTGACCCCAGCTATGGACCGATATGACTCAGTGACCCCAGCTATGGACCGATATGACTCAGTGACCCCAGCTATGGACCGATATGACTCAGTGACCCCAGCTATGGACCGATATGACTCAGTGACCCCAGCTATGGACCGATATGACTCAGTGACCCCAGCTATGGACCGATATGACTCAGTGACCCCAGCTATGGCCTGATATGACTCAGTGACCCCAGCCAGGGCCAGATATGACTCAGTGACCTCCACTATGGCCAGATATGACTCAGGGTGCCCAGCTATTATTCTTATTTATTGTATTTATAAAGAGCCAACATATTACGCAGCGCTGGACATTAATTTAGGTTACAGACAATATTTAGGGGTGACATACAGCAATATGACAATACAGGAATACAGCTATGGCCCGATATGACTTATTGACCCGAGCTAAATACCAGTAGAACTCAGTGACCCCAGCTATGGCCCAATATGACTGAATGAACCCAGCTATGGCTCGATATGACTCAGTGACCCCAGCTATGGCTCGATATGACTCAGTGACCCCAGCTATGGCCAGATATGACTCAATGACCCCTGCTATTGCCCGACATGACTTAATGACCCTAGCTATGACCCAATATGACTCGGTAACCCCCGCAAGGGCCAGATATGGCTCAGTGACCCCAGCTAGGGACAGATATGACTCAGTGACCCCAGCTATAGCCAAATATGACTCATGAGATGAGGCGCTCCTCAGGAGTAGCTCAGAAAGAGAAGAAGCATGTGGCTCACCTCTTCCCGCCTCTTCTGCCAGCGACCACATGGAGACTCCTCCAGAATCTCTGATTCATCCTCGCTCTCCTCCTCTTCCTCCTCCTGGGCGGCCACTGCTGGAGCGCTGACAGGAGGGGACATGGACACCACACTCTCTGGTTTAGGGTCCGAGCCAGTGCTGGAGAAGACTTTACTCTCCCCTTCCGACATTGCTGCAGAGGTTCAGCCACCGAGACAGGAAACTGCAGCTGCAAGACCCAAAGAGCAAAGTGTGAGATCACCGAACGGCATCAAGGGAGAACACCGAGCAACATGCCCTGCCACAGGACTACGGGGTCTACACAGTGTCACCAGGAGGGAGAGGGGGTAGCTGTAAGGAGGGGCTTCCAAGACAAGGTCAATGTCTCCCATCCACCCTTCTAACTGTGCCCAAAATGTTGTTTTCCTTTTCCAAGACAACCCACCCCCTCACGTACGGTGGGATGCAAGGGGTGGTGGAGGGGTGTCACATATGGGCGGGGGATGGGCGTAGCAGTGGGTGGGCTGTCACACCTGGGAGGGGCGGTGGTGGAGTGTCACATATGGGAGGGGGATGGGAGGGGCAGAGGAGCGGTGTCACACCTGGGAGGGTAATGGGAGGGGCAGAGGAGGGGTGTCACACCTGGGAGGGGGATGGGAGGGGCACAGGAGGGGTGCCACACCTGGGAGGGTAATGGGAGGGGCAGAGGAGGGATGTCACACCTGGGAGGGTAATGGGAGGGGCAGAGGAGGGATGTCACACCTGGGAGGGTAATGGGAGGGGCAGAGGAGGGGTGTCACACCTGGGAGGGGCAGAGGAGGGGTGTCACACCTGGGAGGGTAATGGGAGGGGCAGAGGAGGGGTGTCACACCTGGGAGGGTAATGGGAGGGGCAGAGGAGGGGTGTCACATATGGGAGGGTAATGGGAGGGGCAGAGGAGGGGTGTCACACCTGGGAGGGGCAGAGGAGGGGTGTCACACCTGGGAGGGTAATGGGAGGGGCAGAGGAGGGGTGTCACACCTGGGAGGGTAATGGGAGGGGCAGAGGAGGGATGTCACACCTGGGAGGGTAATGGGAGGGGCAGAGGAGGGGTGTCACACCTGGGAGGGGCAGAGGAGGGGTGTCACACCTGGGAGGGGCAGAGGAGGGGTGTCACACCTGGGAGGGTAATGGGAGGGGCAGAGGAGCGGTGTCACACCTGGGAGGGTAATGGGAGGGGCAGAGGAGGGGTGCCCCACCTGGGAGGGTAATGGGAGGGGCAGAGGAGGGGTGCCCCACCTGGGAGGGTAATGGGAGGGGCAGAGGAGGGGTGCCCCACCTGGGAGGGTAATGGGAGGGGTGCCCCACCTGGGAGGGTAATGGGAGGGGCAGAGGAGGGGTGCCCCACCTGGAAGGGTAATGGGAGGGGCAGAGGGTGGGGTGTCACACCTGGGAGGGTATTGGGAGGTGCAGAGGAGGGGTGTCACACCTGGGAGGGTAATGGGAGGGGCAGAGGAGGAATGTCACACCTGGGAGGGGCAGAGGAGGGGTGTCACACCTGGGAGGGTAATGGGAGGGGCAGGGGAGGAATGTCACACCTGGGAGGGGCAGAGGAGGGGTGTCACACCTGGGAGGGTAATGGGAGGGGCAGAGGAGAGGTGTCACACCTGGGAGGGTGATGGGAGGGGCAGAGGAGGGGTGTCACACCTGGGAGGGTGATGGGAGGGGCAGAGGAGGGGTGTCACACCTGGGAGGGTAATGGGAGGGGCAGAGGAGGGGTGCCACACCTGGGAGGGTAATGGGAGGGGCAGAGGAGGGGTGTCACACCTGGGAGGGGCAGAGGAGGGGTGTCACACCTGGGAGGGGCAGAGGAGGGGTGCCACACCTGGGAGGGGCAGAGGAGGGGTGCCACACCTGGGAGGGTATTGGGAGGGGCAGAGGAGGGGAGCCACACCTGGGAGGGTAATGGGAGGGGCAGAGGAGGGGAGCCACACCTGGGAGGGTAATGGGAGGGGCAGAGGAGGGGTGTCACACCTGGGAGGGTAATGGGAGGGGCAGAGGAGGGGTGTCACACCTGGGAGGGTAATGGGAGGGGCAGAGGAGGGGTGCCACACCTGGGAGGGTAATGGGAGGGGCAGAGGAGGGGTGTCACACCTGGGAGGGTAATGGGAGGGGCAGAGAAGGGGTGCCACACCTGGGAGGGTAATGGGAGGGGCAGAGGAGGGGTGTCACACCTGGGCGGGGCAGAGGAGGAGTGTCACACCTGGGAGGGTAATGGGAGGGGCAGAGGAGGGATGTCACACCTGGGAGGGTAATGGGAGGGGCAGAGGAGGGGTGTCACACCTGCAAGGGTAATGGGAGGGGCAGAGGAGGGGTGTCACACCTGGGCGGGGCAGAGGAGGAGTGTCACACCTGGGAGGGTAATGGGAGGGGCAGAGGAGGGATTTCAAACCTGGGAGGGGCAGAGGAGGAGTGTCACACCTGGGAGGGTAATGGGAGGGGCAGAGGAGGGATGTCACACCTGGGAGGGTAATGGGAGGGGCAGAGGAGGGGTGTCACACCTGCAAGGGTAATGGGAGGGGCAGAGGAGGGGTGTCACACCTGGGCGGGGCAGAGGAGGAGTGTCACACCTGGGAGGGTAATGGGAGGGGCAGAGGAGGGGTGTCACACCTGGGAGGGTAATGGGAGGGGCAGAGGAGGGGTGTCACACCTGGGAGGGTAATGGGAGGGGCAGAGGAGGGGTGCCACACCTGGGAGGGTAATGGGAGGGGCAGAGGAGGGGTGTCACACCTGGGAGGGTAATGGGAGGGGCAGAGAAGGGGTGCCACACCTGGGAGGGTAATGGGAGGGGCAGAGGAGGGGTGTCACACCTGGGCGGGGCAGAGGAGGAGTGTCACACCTGGGAGGGTAATGGGAGGGGCAGAGGAGGGATGTCACACCTGGGAGGGTAATGGGAGGGGCAGAGGAGGGGTGTCACACCTGCAAGGGTAATGGGAGGGGCAGAGGAGGGGTGTCACACCTGGGCGGGGCAGAGGAGGAGTGTCACACCTGGGAGGGTAATGGGAGGGGCAGAGGAGGGATTTCAAACCTGGGAGGGGCAGAGGAGGAGTGTCACACCTGGGAGGGTAATGGGAGGGGCAGAGGAGGGATGTCACACCTGGGAGGGTAATGGGAGGGGCAGAGGAGGGGTGTCACACCTGCAAGGGTAATGGGAGGGGCAGAGGAGGGGTGTCACACCTGGGCGGGGCAGAGGAGGAGTGTCACACCTGGGAGGGTAATGGGAGGGGCAGAGGAGGGGTGCCACACCTGGGAGGGTAATGGGAGGGGCAGAGGAGGGGTGTCACACCTGGGAGGGTAATGGGAGGGGCAGAGGTGGGATGTCAAACCTGGGAGGGTAATGGGAGGGGCAGAGGAGGGGTGTCACACCTGGAAGGGTAATGGGAGGGGCAGAGGAGGGGTGTCACACCTGCAAGGGTAATGGGAGGGGCAGAGGAGGGGTGTCACACCTGGGCGGGGCAGAGGAGGAGTGTCACACCTGGGAGGGTAATGGGAGGGGCAGAGGAGGGATTTCAAACCTGGGAGGGTAATAGGAGGGGCAGAGGAGGGGTGTCACACCTGGGAGGGTAATGGGAGGGGCAGAGGAGGGGTGCCACACCTGGGAGGGTAATGGGAGGGGCAGAGGAGGGGTGTCACACCTGGGAGGGTAATGGGAGGGGCAGAGGAGGGGTGCCACACCTGGGAGGGGCAGAGGAGGGGGTGTCACACCTGGAAGGGTAATGGGAGGGGCAGAGGAGGGGTGTCACACCTGGGAGGGTAATGGGAGGGGCAGAGGAGGGATGTCACACCTGGGAGGGTAATGGGAGGGGCAGAGGAGGGATGTCACACCTGGGAGGGTAATGGGA
The DNA here is from genome assembly GCF_040937935.1 of Hyperolius riggenbachi. Classification (NCBI taxonomy): domain Eukaryota; kingdom Metazoa; phylum Chordata; class Amphibia; order Anura; family Hyperoliidae; genus Hyperolius; species Hyperolius riggenbachi. The sequence continues at coordinate 1,312,613 of NC_090649.1, read as the reverse complement.
GGGGCAGAGGAGGGGTGTCACACCTGGAAGGGTAATGGGAGGGGCAGAGGAGGGGTGTCACACCTGGGCGGGGCAGAGGAGGAGTGTCACACCTGGGAGGGTAATGGGAGGGGCAGAGGAGGGATGTCACGCCTGGGAGGAAAATGGGAGGGGCAGAGGAGGGGTGTCACACCTGGGAGGGTAATGGGAGGGGCAGAGGAGGGGTGCCACACCTGAGAGGGTAATGGGAGGGGCAGAGGAGGGGTGCCACACCTGGGAGGGTAATAGGAGGGGCAGAGGAGGGATGCCACACCTGGGAGGGTAATGGGAGGGGGTGTCACACCTGGGAGGGTAATGGGAGGGGCAGAGGAGGGGGGTCACACCTGGGAGGGTAATGGGAGGGGCAGAGGAGGGATGTCACACCTGGGAGGGTAATGGGAGGGGCAGAGGAGGGGTGTCACACCTGGAAGGGTAATGGGAGGGGCAGAGGAGGGGTGTCACACCTGGGCGGGGCAGAGGAGGAGTGTCCCACCTGGGAGGGTAATGGGAGGGGCAGAGGAGGAATGTCCCACCTGGGAGGGTAATGGGAGGGGCAGAGGAGGGATGTCACACCTGGAAGGGTAATGGGAGGGGCAGAGGAGGGGTGTCACACCTGGGAGGGTAATGGGAGGGGCAGAGGAGGGGTGTCACACCTGGGAGGGTAATGGGAGGGGCAGAGGAGGGGTGTCACACCTGGGAGGGTAATGGGAGGGGCAGAGGAGGGGTGCCACACCTGGGAGGGTAATGGGAGGGGCAGAGGAGGGGTGTCACACCTGGGAGGGTAATGGGAGGGGCAGAGGAGGGGTGTCACACCTGGGAGGGTAATGGGAGGGGCAGAGGAGGGGTGCCACACCTGGGAGGGTAATGGGAGAGGCAGAGGAGGGGTGCCACACCTGGGAGGGTAATGGGAGGGGCAGAGGAGGGGTGTCACACCTGGGAGGGTAATGGGAGGGGCAGAGGAGGGGTGCCACACCTGGGAGGGTAATGGGAGGGGCAGAGGAGGGGTGTCACACCTGGGAGGGTAATGGGAGGGGCAGAGGAGGGGTGCCACACCTGGGAGGGTAATGGGAGGGGCAGAGGAGGGGTGCCACACCTGGGAGGGTAATGGGAGGGGCAGAGGAGGGGTGTCACACCTGGGAGGGTAATGGGAGGGGCAGAGGAGGGGTGTCACACCTGGGAGAGTAATGGGAGGGGTGTCACACCTGGGAGGGTGATGGGAGGGGCAGAGGAGGGATGTCACACCTGGGAGGGTAATAGAAGGGGCAGAGGAGGGGTGTCACACCTGGGAGGGTAATGGGAGGGGCAGAGGAGGGGTGTCACACCTGGGAGGGTAATGGGAGGGGCAGAGGAGGGGTGCCACACCTGGGAGGGGCAGAGGAGGGGGTGTCACACCTGGGAGGGTAATGGGAGGGGCAGAGGAGGGGTGTCACACCTGGGAGGGTAATGGGAGGGGCAGAGGAGGGATGTCACACCTGGGAGGGTAATGGGAGGGGCAGAGGAGGGATGTCACACCTGGGAGGGTAATGGGAGGGGCAGAGGAGGGGTGTCACACCTGGAAGGGTAATGGGAGGGGCAGAGGAGGGGTGTCACACCTGGAAGGGTAATGGGAGGGGCAGAGGAGGGGTGTCACACCTGGGAGGGTAATGGGAGGGGCAGAGGAGGGGTGTCACACCTGGGAGGGTAATGGGAGGGGCAGAGGAGGGGTGCCACACCTGGGAGGGTAATGGGAGGGGCAGAGGAGGGGTGCCACACCTGGGAGGGTAATGGGAGGGGCAGAGGAGGGGTGTCACACCTGGGAGGGTAATGGGAGGGGCAGAGGAGGGATGTCACACCTGGGAGGGTAATGGGAGGGGCAGAGGAGGGGTGTCACACCTGGGAGGGTAATGGGAGGGGCAGAGGAGGGGTGCCACACCTGGGAGGGTAATGGGAGGTGGGAGGGTAATGGGAGGGGCAGAGGAGGGGTGTCACACCTGGGCGGGGCAGAGGAGGAGTGTCACACCTGGGAGGGTAATGGGAGGGGCAGAGGAGGGATTTCAAACCTGGGAGGGGCAGAGGAGGAGTGTCACACCTGGGAGGGTAATGGGAGGGGCAGAGGAGGGATGTCACACCTGGGAGGGTAATGGGAGGGGCAGAGGAGGGGTGTCACACCTGCAAGGGTAATGGGAGGGGCAGAGGAGGGGTGTCACACCTGGGCGGGGCAGAGGAGGAGTGTCACACCTGGGAGGGTAATGGGAGGGGCAGAGGAGGGGTGCCACACCTGGGAGGGTAATGGGAGGGGCAGAGGAGGGGTGTCACACCTGGGAGGGTAATGGGAGGGGCAGAGGTGGGATGTCAAACCTGGGAGGGTAATGGGAGGGGCAGAGGAGGGGTGTCACACCTGGAAGGGTAATGGGAGGGGCAGAGGAGGGGTGTCACACCTGCAAGGGTAATGGGAGGGGCAGAGGAGGGGTGTCACACCTGGGCGGGGCAGAGGAGGAGTGTCACACCTGGGAGGGTAATGGGAGGGGCAGAGGAGGGGTGCCACACCTGGGAGGGTAATGGGAGGGGCAGAGGAGGGGTGTCACACCTGGGAGGGTAATGGGAGGGGCAGAGGTGGGATGTCAAACCTGGGAGGGTGATGGGAGGGGCAGAGGAGGGATGTCACACCTGGGAGGGTAATAGAAGGGGCAGAGGAGGGGTGTCACACCTGGGAGGGTAATGGGAGGGGCAGAGGGGGGGTGTCACACCTGGGAGGGTAATGGGAGGGGCAGAGGAAGGGTGCCACACCTGGGAGGGGCAGAGGAGGGGGTGTCACACCTGGGAGGGTAATGGGAGGGGCAGAGGAGGGGTGTCACACCTGGGAGGGTAATGGGAGGGGCAGAGGAGGGATGTCACACCTGGGAGGGTAATGGGAGGGGCAGAGGAGGGATGTCACACCTGGGAGGGTAATGGGAGGGGCAGAGGAGGGGTGTCACACCTGGAAGGGTAATGGGAGGGGCAGAGGAGGGGTGTCACACCTGGAAGGGTAATGGGAGGGGCAGAGGAGGGGTGTCACACCTGGGAGGGTAATGGGAGGGGCAGAGGAGGGGTGTCACACCTGGGAGGGTAATGGGAGGGGCAGAGGAGGGGTGCCACACCTGGGAGGGTAATGGGAGGGGCAGAGGAGGGATGCCACACCTGGGAGGGGCAGAGGGGGTGTCACACCTGGGAGGGTAATGGGAGGGGCAGAGGAGGGATGTCACACCTGGGAGGGTAATGGGAGGGGCAGAGGAGGGGTGTCACACCTGGGAGGGTAATGGGAGGGGCAGAGGAGGGGTGTCACACCTGGGCGGGGCAGAGGAGGAGTGTCACACCTGGGAGGGTAATGGGAGGGGCAGAGGAGGAATGTCACACCTGGGAGGGTAATGGGAGGGGCAGAGGAGGGATGTCACACCTGGAAGGGTAATGGGAGGGGCAGAGGAGGGGTGTCACACCTGGGAGGGTAATGGGAGGGGCAGAGGAGGGGTGTCACACCTGGGAGGGTAATGGGAGGGGCAGAGGAGGGGTGTCACACCTGGGAGGGAAATGGGAGGGGCAGAGGAGGGGTGCCACACAGGGGAGGGTAATGGGAGGGGCAGAGGAGGGGTGTCACACCTGGGAGGGTAATGGGAGGGGCAGAGGAGGGGTGCCACACCTGGGAGGGTAATGGGAGGGGCAGAGGAGGGGTGCCACACAGGGGAGGGTAATGGGAGGGGCAGAGGAGGGGTGTCACACCTGGGAGGGTAATGGGAGGGGCAGAGGAGGGGTGCCACACCTGGGAGGGTAATGGGAGGGGCAGAGGAGTGGTGCCACACCTGGGAGGGTAATGGGAGGGGCAGAGGAGGGGTGCCACACCTGGGAGGGTAATGGGAGGGGCAGAGGAGGGGTGCCACACCTGGGAGGGTAATGGAAGGGGCAGAGGAGGGGTGTCACACCTGGGAGGGTAATGGGAGGGGCAGAGGAGGGGTGTCACACCTGGGAGGGTAATGGGAGGGGCAGAGGAGGGGTGCCACACCTGGGAGGGTAATGGGAGGGGCAGAGGAGGGATGTCACACCTGGGAGGGTAATGGGAGGGGCAGAGGAGGGGTGCCACACCTGGGAGGGTAATGGGAGGGGCAGAGGAGGGATGTCACACCTGGGAGGGTAATGGGAGGGGCAGAGGAGGGGTGTCACACCTGGGAGGGTAATGGGAGGGGCAGAGGAGGGGTGTCACACCTGGGAGAGTAATGGGAGGTGGGAGGGTAATGGGAGGGGCAGAGGAGGGGTGCCACACCTGGGAGGGTAATGGGAGGGGCAGAGGAGGGGTGTCACACCTGGGAGGGTAATGGGAGGGGCAGAGGAGGGATGTCACACCTGGGAGGGGCAGAGGAGGGGTGTCACACCTGGGAGGGTAATGGGAGGGGCAGAGGAGGGATGTCACACCTGGGAGGGTAATGGGAGGGGCAGAGGAGGGGTGTCACACCTGGGAGGGTAATGGGAGGGGCAGAGGAGGGGTGTCACACCTGGGAGAGTAATGGGAGGTGGGAGGGTAATGGGAGGGGCAGAGGAGGGGTGTCACACCTGGGAGGGTAATGGGAGGGGCAGAGGAGGGATGTCACACCTGGGAGGGTAATGGGAGGGGCAGAGGAGGGATGTCACACCTGGGAGGGTAATAGGAGGGGCAGAGGAGGGGTGCCACACCTGGGAGGGTAATGGGAGGGGCAGAGGAGGGGTGCCACACCTGGGAGGGTAATGGGAGGGGCAGAGGAGGGGTGTCACACCTGGGAGGGTAATGGGAGGGGCAGAGGAGGGATGTCACACCTGGGAGGGGCAGAGGAGGGGTGTCACACCTGGGAGGGTAATGGGAGGGGCAGAGGAGGGATGTCACACCTGGGAGGGTAATGGGAGGGGCAGAGGAGGGGTGTCACACCTGGGAGGGTAATGGGAGGGGCAGAGGAGGGGTGTCACACCTGGGAGAGTAATGGGAGGTGGGAGGGTAATGGGAGGGGCAGAGGAGGGGTGCCACACCTGGGAGGGTAATGGGAGGGGCAGAGGAGGGGTGTCACACCTGGGAGGGTAATGGGAGGGGCAGAGGAGGGATGTCACACCTGGGAGGGTAATAGGAGGGGCAGAGGAGGGGTGCCACACCTGGGAGGGTAATGGGAGGGGCAGAGGAGGGGTGTCACACCTGGGAGGGTAATGGGAGGGGCAGAGGAGGGATGTCACACCTGGGAGGGTAATGGGAGGGGCAGAGGAGGGATGTCACACCTGGGAGGGGCAGAGGAGGGATGTCACACCTGGGAGGGTAATGGGAGGGGCAGAGGAGGGGTGTCACACCTGGGAGGGTAATGGGAGGGGCAGAGGAGGGGTGTCACACCTGGGAGGGTCGGTGGTGGGGTGTCACCCTTCGGAGGGGGTGGGAATACCTCTGGGGGGTCCTGTACACCCGGCAGGGGGAGGGGCCTCACCTCTCCACAAGCTGCTCCTTATACCTCCGCACAGTCGGGTGTAGCGTTGTCTGGTGACGTCACACGCACGGCACGCACGGGGGGGGTGTAGCACAAGTAGGCTGGATGTCACCTGAGTACGGAGAGGCACGCGGGACACTCCTCTTCTCTCCGCGAGCCTCTGTGCGCGCTCCCGAGTATGGGACGCGCTCGTAAGAAGGAGACACGGGTGACGTCACGGACATGCGCAGTGGTAGGCGTGCCGTGTATCGCTATTGCGCATGCCTAATCATCACACGGGCTGTAACTAGGCACAGGCTGCTGTGACGTCACGGACATGCGCAGTGGTAGGCGTGCCGTGTATCGCTATTGCGCATGCCTAATCATCACACGGGCTGTAACTAGGCAGAGGCTGCTGTGACGTCACGTACATGCGCAGTGGTAGGCGTGCCGTGTGTCGCTCAGCCTGTGTCACGGACATGCGCAGTGGGAGCGCAGCGCAATGTGATGAGAGCACTAGTGATGGGATTTCCGGTGTGATGTCAGATAGTGCAGCTCCCCCCCCCGCATGCGCAGTAGGAGCCTGCGCCCCATTACATTGTGCAGCCACGTGTGAAACGTCCTAAATATCTCCGCTTCCGCACCACGTACACCCCCGACATTCTCAGGGGAGGGAGGGAGGGGACCCCCACATCTAGCTCTGTGCCGAATTGCAGCCCCCGAGCCCCGCTGGTTTTTGCAGCAAACCTATCTCGGGAACCAGCAGGTCTCGGGGGCTGCAATTGGGCACAGAGCTGGATCTGGGGGTCCCCTCCCTCCCCTGAGAATGTCGGGGGTGTACGTGGTGCAGAAGCGGAGATATTTAGGGTAAATAATGTCTAACTTCCCACTGAGCATGCGTGATACTCACTGAGGGAGGAGCTTCCGGGCTGCAATATCTGACATTACACCTCCAGCCCCGGAACCAGCATGTGTGATACTCAGTGAGGAAGGCTGCTTCCGGGCTGCCCATTCTGACATTACACCTCCAGCCCCGGAACCAGCATGCGCGATACTCAGTGAGGAAGGCTGCTTCCGGGCTGCCCATTCTGACATTACACCTCCAGCCCTGGAACCAGCATGCGCGATACTCAGTGAGGAAGGCTGCTTCCGGGCTGCCAATTCTGACATTACACCTCCAGCCCCGGAACCAGCATGCGTGATACTCAGTGAGGAAGGCTGCTTCCGGGCTGCCCATTCTGACATTACACCTCCAGCCCTGGAACCAGCATGCGCGATACTCAGTGAGGAAGGCTGCTTCCGGGCTGTCCATTCTGACATTACACCTCCAGCCCTGGAACCAGCATGTGTGATACTCAGTGAGGAAGGCTGCTTCCGGGCTGCAATATCTGACATTACACCTCCAGCCCCGGAACCAGCATGCGTGATACTCACTGAGGGAGGAGCTTCCAAAGTTGCAATATCTGACATTACACCTCCAGCCCCGGAACCAGCATTCGCGATACTCAGTGAGGAAGGCTGCTTCCGGGCTGCAATATCTGACATTACACCTCCAGCCCCGGAACCAGCATGTGCGATACTCAGTGAGGAAGGCTGCTTCCGGGCTGCAATATCTGACATTACACCTCCAGCCCCGGAACCAGCATGCGCGATACTCAGTGAGGAAGGCTTCTTCCGGGCTGCAATATCTGACATTACACCTCCAGCCCCGGAACCAGCATGCGCGATACTCAGTGAGGAAGGCTGCTTCCGGGCTGCAATATCTGACATTACACCTCCAGCCCCGGAACCAGCATGTGCGATACTCAGTGAGGAAGGCTGCTTCCGGGCTGCAATATCTGACATTACACCTCCAGCCCCGGAACCAGCATGTGCGATACTCAGTGAGGAAGGCTGCTTCCGGGCTGCAATATCTGACATTACACCTCCAGCCCCGGAACCAGCATGCGCGATACTCAGTGAGGAAGGCTGCTTCCGGGCTGCAATATCTGACATTACACCTCCAGCCCTGGAACCAGCATGCGCGATACTCAGTGAGGAAGGCTGCTTCCGGGCTGCAATATCTGACATTACACCTCCAGACCTGGAACCAGCATGCGCGATACTCAGTGAGGAAGGCTGCTTCCGGGCTGCAATATCTGACATTACACCTCCAGCCCCGGAACCAGCATGTGTGATACTCAGTGAGGAAGGCTGCTTCCGGGCTGCCCATTCTGACATTACACCTCCAGCCCCGGAACCAGCATGCGCGATACTCAGTGAGGAAGGCTGCTTCCGGGCTGCCCATTCTGACATTACACCTCCAGCCCTGGAACCAGCATGCGCGATACTCAGTGAGGAAGGCTGCTTCCGGGCTGCCAATTCTGACATTACACCTCCAGCCCCGGAACCAGCATGCGTGATACTCAGTGAGGAAGGCTGCTTCCGAGCTGCCCATTCTGACATTACACCTCCAGCCCTGGAACCAGCATGCGCGATACTCAGTGAGGAAGGCTGCTTCCGGGCTGTCCATTCTGACATTACACCTCCAGCCCTGGAACCAGCATGTGTGATACTCAGTGAGGAAGGCTGCTTCCGGGCTGCAATATCTGACATTACACCTCCAGCCCCGGAACCAGCATGCGTGATACTCACTGAGGGAGGAGCTTCCGAGGTTGCAATATCTGACATTACACCTCCAGCCCCGGAACCAGCATTCGCGATACTCAGTGAGGAAGGCTGCTTCCGGGCTGCAATATCTGACATTACACCTCCAGCCCCGGAACCAGCATGTGCGATACTCAGTGAGGAAGGCTGCTTCCGGGCTGCAATATCTGACATTACACCTCCAGCCCCGGAACCAGCATGCGCGATACTCAGTGAGGAAGGCTTCTTCCGGGCTGCAATATCTGACATTACACCTCCAGCCCCGGAACCAGCATGCGCGATACTCAGTGAGGAAGGCTGCTTCCGGGCTGCAATATCTGACATTACACCTCCAGCCCCGGAACCAGCATGCGCGATACTCAGTGAGGAAGGCTGCTTCCGGGCTGCAATATCTGACATTACACCTCCAGCCCCGGAACCAGCATGCGCGATACTCAGTGAGGAAGGCTGCTTCCGGGCTGCAATATCTGACATTACACCTCCAGCCCCGGAACCAGCATGCGCGATACTCAGTGAGGAAGGCTGCTTCCGGGCTGCAATATCTGACATTACACCTCCAGCCCTGGAACCAGCATGCGCGATACTCAGTGAGGAAGGCTGCTTCCGGGCTGCAATATCTGACATTACACCTCCAGACCTGGAACCAGCATGCGCGATACTCAGTGAGGAAGGCTGCTTCCGGGCTGCAATATCTGACATTACACCTCCAGCCCCGGAACCAGCATGTGTGATACTCAGTGAGGAAGGCTGCTTCCGGGCTGCCCATTCTGACATTACACCTCCAGCCCCGGAACCAGCATGCGCGATACTCAGTGAGGAAGGCTGCTTCCGGGCTGCAATATCTGACATTACACCTCCAGCCCCGGAACCAGCATGCGTGATACTCAGTGAGGAAGGCTGCTTCCGGGCTACAATATCTGACATTACACCTTCGGCCCCGGAACCAGCATGCGCGATACTCAGTGAGGAAGGCTGCTTCCGGGCTGCAATATCTGACATTACACCTCCAGCCCCAGAACCAGCATGCGCGATACTCAGTGAGGAAGGCTGCTTCTGGGCTGCACTATCTGACATTACACCTCCAGCCCCGGAACCAGCATGCAAGATACTCAGTGAGGAAGGCTACTTCCGGGCTGCCCATTCTGACATTACACCTCCAGCCCCGGAACCAGCATGTGCGATACTCAGTGAGGAAGGCTGCTTCCGGGCTGCAATATCTGACATTACACCTCCAGCCCCGGAACCAGCATGCGCGATACTCAGTGAGGAAGGCTGCTTCCGGGCTGCAATATCTGACATTACACCTCCAGCCCCGGAACCAGCATGTGTGATACTCAGTGAGGAAGGCTGCTTCCGGGCTGCCCATTCTGACATTACACCTCCAGCCCTGGAACCAGCATGCGCGATACTCAGTGAGGAAGGCTGCTTCCGGGCTGCAATATCTGACATTACACCTCCAGCCCCGGAACCAGCATGCGCGATACTCAGTGAGGAAGGCTGCTTCCGGGCTGCAATATCTGACATTACACCTCCAGCCCCGGAACCAGCATGCGCGATACTCAGTGAGGAAGGCTGCTTCCGGGCTGCAATATCTGACATTACACCTCCAGCCCCGGAACCAGCATGCGTGATACTCAGTGAGGAAGGCTGCTTCCGGGCTGCAATATCTGACATTACACCTCCAGCCCCGGAACCAGCATGCGCGATACTCAGTGAGGAAGGCTGCTTCCGGGCTGCAATATCTGACATTACACCTCCAGCCCCGGAACCAGCATGCGTGATACTCAGTGAGGAAGGCTGCTTCCGGGCTGCAATATCTGACATTACACCTCCAGCCCCGGAACCAGCATGCGCGATACTCAGTGAGGAAGGCTGCTTCCGGGCTGCAATATCTGACATTACACCTCCAGCCCCGGAACCAGCATGCGCGATACTCAGTGAGGAAGGCTGCTTCTGGGCTGCACTATCTGACATTACACCTCCAGCCCCGGAACCAGCATGCGAGATACTCAGTGAGGAAGGCTACTTCCGGGCTGCAATATCTGACATTACACCTCCAGCCCCGGAACCAGCATGCGCGATACTCAGTGAGGAAGGCTGCTTCCGGGCTGCAATATCTGACATTACACCTCCAGCCCTGGAACCAGCATGTGCGATACTCAGTGAGGAAGGCTGCTTCCGGGCTGCAATATCTGACATTACACCTCCAGCCTCGGAACCAGCATGCGCGATACTCAGTGAGGAAGGCTGCTTCCGGGCTGCAATATCTGACATTACACCTCCAGCCCCGGAACCAGCATGCGCGATACTCAGTGAGGAAGGCTGCTTCCGGGCTGCAATATCTGACATTACACCTCCAGCCCCGGAACCAGCATGCGAGATACTCAGTGAGGAAGGCTACTTCCGGGCTGCAATATCTGACATTACACCTCCAGACCCGGAACCAGCATGCGCGATACTCAGTGAGGAAGGCTGCTTCCGGGCTGCAATATCTGACATTACACCTCCAGCCCCGGAACCAGCATGCGCGATACTCAGTGAGGAAGGCTGCTTCCGGGCTGCAATATCTGACATTACACCTCCAGCCTCGGAACCAGCATGCGCGATACTCAGTGAGGAAGGCTGCTTCCGGGCTGCAATATCTGACATTACACCTCCAGCCCCGGAACCAGCATGCGCGATACTCAGTGAGGAAGGCTGCTTCCGGGCTGCAATATCTGACATTACACCGGCTCTTCTCGGAGAATCGGCTCTTCTGAATCGGCTCCCAGTAAAGAGCCGACTCTTACGGCTCTGAATCGGCTCTTCATTAAATATCACTAAACACCACTCAGAATCGGAGTAAAAGCCCCGCCCCCGTCTCCATGACAACTCCAGACTGCTTCTCTGACTGGGGCAATCCCTCCTGCTACTGCTCTGCTCTGCCCCATACACTCCTACAAGCTGCACGAGGAGGACTACATCTCCCAGCATGCCTCAGCGCCCTTTATTACACAGCAAGGCAGAGCTGTGTGGGGCGGCTGAGCAGAGGAGGACTACATCTCCCAGCATGCCTCAGCACCCTTTATTACACAGCAAGGCAGAGCTGTGTGGGGCGGCTGAGCAGAGGAGGACTACATCTCCCAGCATGCCTCAGCGCCCTTTATTACACAGCAAGGCAGAGCTGTGTGAGGAGGCTGAGCAGAGGAGGACTACATCTCCCAGCATGCCTCAGCGCCCTTTATTACACAGCAAAGCAGAGCTGTGCGGGGCGGCTGAGCAGAGGAGGACTACATCTCCCAGCATGCCTCAGCACCCTTTATTACACAGCAAGGCAGGGCTGTGTGGGGCGGCTAAACAGAGGAGGACTACATCTCCCAGCATGCCTCAGCGCCCTTTATTACACAGCAAGGCAGAGCTGTGTGGGGCGGCTGAGCAGAGGAGGACTACATCTCCCAGCATGCCTCAGCACCCTTTATTACACAGCAAGGCAGAGCTGTGCGGGGCGGCTGAGCAGAGGAGGACTACATCTCCCAGCATGCTTCAGCGCCCTTTATTACACAGCAAGGCAGAGCTGTGCGGGGCGGCTGAGCAGAGGAGGACTACATCTCCCAGCATGCCTCAGCGCCCTTTATTACACAGCAAGGCAGAGCTGTGTGGGGCGGCTGAGCAGAGGAGGACTACATCTCCCAGCATGCCTCAGCGCCCTTTATTACACAGCAAGGCAGAGCTGTGTGGGGCGGCTGAGCAGAGGAGGACTACATCTCCCAGCATGCCTCAGCACCCTTTATTACACAGCAAGGCAGAGCTGTGCGGGGAGGCTGAGCAGAGGAGGACTACATCTCCCAGCATGCCTCAGCACCCTTTATTACACAGCAAGGCAGGGCTGTGCGAGGAGGCTGAGCAGAGGAGGACTACATCTCCCAGCATGCCTCAGCACCCTTTATTACACAGCAAGGCAGGGCTGTGTGGGGCGGCTGAGCAGAGGAGGACTACATCTCCCAGCATGCCTCAGCGCCCTTTATTACACAGCAAGGCAGAGCTGTGTGGGGCGGCTGAGCAGAGGAGGACTACATCTCCCAGCATGCCTCAGCGCCCTTTATTACACAGCAAGGCAGAGCTGTGCGGGGAGGCTGAGCAGAGGAGGACTACATCTCCCAGCATGCCTCAGCACCCTTTATTACACAGCAAGGCAGAGCTGTGTGGGGCGGCTGAGCAGAGGAGGACTACATCTCCCAGCATGCCTCAGCGCCCTTTATTACACAGCAAAGCAGAGCTGTGTGGGGCGGCTGAGCAGAGGAGGACTACATCTCCCAGCATGCCTCAGCACCCTTTATTACACAGCAAGGCAGAGCTGTGTGGGGCGGCTGAGCAGAGGAGGACTACATCTCCCAGCATGCCTCAGCGCCCTTTATTACACAGCAAAGCAGAGCTGTGTGGGGCGGCTGAGCAGAGGAGGACTACATCTCCCAGCATGCCTCAGCACCCTTTATTACACAGCAAGGCAGAGCTGTGTGGGGAGGCTGAGCAGAGGAGGACTACATCTCCCAGCATGCCTCAGCACCCTTTATTACACAGCAAGGCAGAGCTGTGTGGGGCGGCTGAGCAGAGGAGGACTACATCTCCCAGCATGCTTCAGCGCCCTTTATTACACAGCAAGGCAGAGCTGTGTGAGGAGGCTGAGCAGAGGAGGACTACATCTCCCAGCATGCCTCAGCGCCCTTTATTACACAGCAAGGCAGAGCTGTGCGGGGCGGCTGAGCAGAGGAGGACTACATCTCCCAGCATGCCTCAGCACCCTTTATTACACAGCAAGGCAGAGCTGTGTGGGGCGGCTGAGCAGAGGAGGACTACATCTCCCAGCATGCCTCAGCACCCTTTATTACACAGCAAGGCAGAGCTGTGCGGGGCGGCTGAGCAGAGGAGGACTACATCTCCCAGCATGCCTCAGCGCCCTTTATTACACAGCAAGGCAGAGCTGTGTGGGGCGGCTGAGCAGAGGAGGACTACATCTCCCAGCATGCCTCAGCACCCTTTATTACACAGCAAGGCAGAGCTGTGTGGGGCGGCTGAGCAGAGGAGGACTACATCTCCCAGCATGCCTCAGCGCCCTTTATTACACAGCAAGGCAGAGCTGTGTGGGGCGGCTGAGCAGAGGAGGACTACATCTCCCAGCATGCCTCAGCACCCTTTATTACACAGCAAGGCAGAGCTGTGTGGGGCGACTGAGCAGAGGAGGACTACATCTCCCAGCATGCCTCAGGGCCCTTTATTACACAGCAAGGCAGAGCTGTGCGGGGCGGCTGAGCAGAGGAGGACTACATCTCCCAGCATGCCTCAGCGCCCTTTATTACACAGCAAGGCAGAGCTGTGCGGGGCGGCTGAGCAGAGGAGGACTACATCTCCCAGCATGCCTCAGCGCCCTTTATTACACAGCAAGGCAGAGCTGTGTGGGGCGGCTGAGCAGAGGAGGACTACATCTCCCAGCATGCCTCAGCGCCCTTTATTACACAGCAAGGCAGAGCTGTGCGGGGCGGCTGAGCAGAGGAGGACTACATCTCCCAGCATGCCTCAGCGCCCTTTATTACACAGCAAGGCAGAGCTGTGCGGGGCGGCTGAGCAGAGGAGGACTACATCTCCCAGCATGCCTCAGCGCCCTTTATTACACAGCAAGGCAGAGCTGTGCGGGGCGGCTGAGCAGAGGAGGACTACATCTCCCAGCATGCCTCAGCGCCCTTTATTACACAGCAAGGCAGAGCTGTGTGGGGCGGCTGAGCAGAGGAGGACTACATCTCCCAGCATGCCTCAGCGCCCTTTATTACACAGCAAGGCAGAGCTGTGCGGGGCGGCTGAGCAGAGGAGGACTACATCTCCCAGCATGCCTCAGCGCCCTTTATTACACAGCAAGGCAGAGCTGTGCGGGGCGGCTGAGCAGAGGAGGACTACATCTCCCAGCATGCCTCAGCGCCCTTTATTACACAGCAAATCAGAGCTGTGCGGGGCGGCTGAGCAGAGGAGGACTACATCTCCCAGCATGCCTCAGCGCCCTTTATTACACAGCAAGGCAGAGCTGTGCGGGGCGGCTGAGCAGAGGAGGACTACATCTCCCAGCATGCCTCAGCGCCCTTTATTACACAGCAAGGCAGAGCTGTGTGGGGCGGCTGAGCAGAGGAGGACTACATCTCCCAGCATGCCTCAGCGCCCTTTATTACACAGCAAGGCAGAGCTGTGTGGGGCGGCTGAGCAGAGGAGGACTACATCTCCCAGCATGCCTCAGCGCCCTTTATTACACAGCAAATCAGAGCTGTGCGGGGCGGCTGAGCAGAGGAGGACTACATCTCCCAGCATGCCTCAGCGCCCTTTATTACACAGCAAGGCAGAGCTGTGCGGGGCGGCTGAGCAGAGGAGGACTACATCTCCCAGCATGCCTCAGCGCCCTTTATTACACAGCAAGGCAGAGCTGTGCAGGGCGGCTGAGCAGAGGACTACATCTCCCAGCATGCCTCAGCGCCCTTTATTACACAGCAAGGCAGAGCTGTGCAGGGAGGCTGAGCAGAGGACTACATCTCCCAGCATGCCTCAGCACCCTTTATTACACAGCAAGGCAGAGCTGTGTGGGGAGGCTGAGCAGAGGAGGACTACATCTCCCAGCATGCCTCAGCACCCTTTATTACACAGCAAGGCAGAGCTGTGCGGGGCGGCTGAGCAGAGGAGGACTACATCTCCCAGCATGCCTCAGCACCCTTTATTACACAGCAAGGCAGAGCTGTGTGGGGCGGCTGAGCAGAGGAGGACTACATCTCCCAGCATGCCTCAGCACACTTTATTACACAGCAAGGCAGAGCTGTGTGGGGCGGCTGAGCAGAGGAGGACTACATCTCCCAGCATGCCTCAGCGCCCTTTATTACACAGCAAGGCAGAGCTGTGTGGGGCGGCTGAGCAGAGGAGGACTACATCTCCCAGCATGCCTCAGCGCCCTTTATTACACAGCAAGGCAGAGCTGTGCGGGGCGGCTGAGCAGAGGAGGACTACATCTCCCAGCATGCTTCAGCGCCCTTTATTACACAGCAAGGCAGAGCTGTGCGGGGCGGCTGAGCAGAGGAGGACTACATCTCCCAGCATGCTTCAGCGCCCTTTATTACACAGCAAGGCAGAGCTGTGTGGGGCGGCTGAGCAGAGGAGGACTACATCTCCCAGCATGCCTCAGCGCCCTTTATTACACAGCAAGGCAGAGCTGTGCGGGGCGGCTGAGCAGAGGAGGACTACATCTCCCAGCATGCCTCAGCGCCCTTTATTACACAGCAAGGCAGAGCTGTGCGGGGCGGCTGAGCAGAGGAGGACTACATCTCCCAGCATGCCTCAGCACCCTTTATTACACAGCAAGGCAGAGCTGTGCGGGGAGGCTGAGCAGAGGAGGACTACATCTCCCAGCATGCTTCAGCGCCCTTTATTACACAGCAAGGCAGAGCTGTGTGGGGAGGCTGAGCAGAGGAGGACTACATCTCCCAGCATGCCTCAGCGCCCTTTATTACACAGCAAGGCAGAGCTGTGTGGGGAGGCTGAGCAGAGGAGGACTACATCTCCCAGCATGCCTCAGGGCCCTTTATTACACAGCAAGGCAGAGCTGTGCGGGGAGGCTGAGCAGAGGAGGACTACATCTCCCAGCATGCCTCAGCGCCCTTTATTACACAGCAAGGCAGAGCTGTGCGGGGAGGCTGAGCAGAGGAGGACTACATCTCCCAGCATGCCTCAGCGCCCTTTATTACACAGCAAGGCAGAGCTGTGCGGGGAGGCTGAGCAGAGGACTACATCTCCCAGCATGCCTCAGCGCCCTTTATTACACAGCAAGGCAGAGCTGTGTGGGGCGGCTGAGCAGAGGAGGACTACATCTCCCAGCATGCCTCAGCGCCCTTTATTACACAGCAAGGCAGAGCTGTGCGGGGCGGCTGAGCAGAGGAGGACTACATCTCCCAGCATGCCTCAGCGCCCTTTATTACACAGCAAGGCAGAGCTGTGCGGGGCGGCTGAGCAGAGGAGGACTACATCTCCCAGCATGCCTCAGCGCCCTTTATTACACAGCAAGGCAGAGCTGTGTGGGGCGGCTGAGCAGAGGAGGACTACATCTCCCAGCATGCCTCAGCGCCCTTTATTACACAGCAAGGCAGAGCTGTGCGGGGCGGCTGAGCAGAGGAGGACTACATCTCCCAGCATGCCTCAGCGCCCTTTATTACACAGCAAGGCAGAGCTGTGCGGGGCGGCTGAGCAGAGGAGGACTACATCTCCCAGCATGCCTCAGCGCCCTTTATTACACAGCAAATCAGAGCTGTGCGGGGCGGCTGAGCAGAGGAGGACTACATCTCCCAGCATGCCTCAGCGCCCTTTATTACACAGCAAGGCAGAGCTGTGCGGGGCGGCTGAGCAGAGGAGGACTACATCTCCCAGCATGCCTCAGCGCCCTTTATTACACAGCAAGGCAGAGCTGTGTGGGGCGGCTGAGCAGAGGAGGACTACATCTCCCAGCATGCCTCAGCGCCCTTTATTACACAGCAAGGCAGAGCTGTGTGGGGCGGCTGAGCAGAGGAGGACTACATCTCCCAGCATGCCTCAGCGCCCTTTATTACACAGCAAATCAGAGCTGTGCGGGGCGGCTGAGCAGAGGAGGACTACATCTCCCAGCATGCCTCAGCGCCCTTTATTACACAGCAAGGCAGAGCTGTGCGGGGCGGCTGAGCAGAGGAGGACTACATCTCCCAGCATGCCTCAGCGCCCTTTATTACACAGCAAGGCAGAGCTGTGCAGGGCGGCTGAGCAGAGGACTACATCTCCCAGCATGCCTCAGCGCCCTTTATTACACAGCAAGGCAGAGCTGTGCAGGGAGGCTGAGCAGAGGACTACATCTCCCAGCATGCCTCAGCACCCTTTATTACACAGCAAGGCAGAGCTGTGTGGGGAGGCTGAGCAGAGGAGGACTACATCTCCCAGCATGCCTCAGCACCCTTTATTACACAGCAAGGCAGAGCTGTGCGGGGCGGCTGAGCAGAGGAGGACTACATCTCCCAGCATGCCTCAGCACCCTTTATTACACAGCAAGGCAGAGCTGTGTGGGGCGGCTGAGCAGAGGAGGACTACATCTCCCAGCATGCCTCAGCACACTTTATTACACAGCAAGGCAGAGCTGTGTGGGGCGGCTGAGCAGAGGAGGACTACATCTCCCAGCATGCCTCAGCGCCCTTTATTACACAGCAAGGCAGAGCTGTGTGGGGCGGCTGAGCAGAGGAGGACTACATCTCCCAGCATGCCTCAGCGCCCTTTATTACACAGCAAGGCAGAGCTGTGCGGGGCGGCTGAGCAGAGGAGGACTACATCTCCCAGCATGCTTCAGCGCCCTTTATTACACAGCAAGGCAGAGCTGTGCGGGGCGGCTGAGCAGAGGAGGACTACATCTCCCAGCATGCTTCAGCGCCCTTTATTACACAGCAAGGCAGAGCTGTGTGGGGCGGCTGAGCAGAGGAGGACTACATCTCCCAGCATGCCTCAGCGCCCTTTATTACACAGCAAGGCAGAGCTGTGCGGGGCGGCTGAGCAGAGGAGGACTACATCTCCCAGCATGCCTCAGCGCCCTTTATTACACAGCAAGGCAGAGCTGTGCGGGGCGGCTGAGCAGAGGAGGACTACATCTCCCAGCATGCCTCAGCACCCTTTATTACACAGCAAGGCAGAGCTGTGCGGGGAGGCTGAGCAGAGGACTACATCTCCCAGCATGCCTCAGCACCCTTTATTACACAGCAAGGCAGAGCTGTGTGGGGCGGCTGAGCAAGAGGAGGACTACATCTCCCAGCATGCCTCAGCACCCTTTATTACACAGCAAGGCAGAGCTGTGCGGGGCGGCTGAGCAGAGGAGGACTACATCTCCCAGCATGCCTCAGCACCCTTTATTACACAGCAAGGCAGAGCTGTGCGGGGAGGCTGAGCAGAGGAGGACTACATCTCCCAGCATGCTTCAGCGCCCTTTATTACACAGCAAGGCAGAGCTGTGTGGGGAGGCTGAGCAGAGGAGGACTACATCTCCCAGCATGCCTCAGCGCCCTTTATTACACAGCAAGGCAGAGCTGTGTGGGGAGGCTGAGCAGAGGAGGACTACATCTCCCAGCATGCCTCAGGGCCCTTTATTACACAGCAAGGCAGAGCTGTGCGGGGAGGCTGAGCAGAGGAGGACTACATCTCCCAGCATGCCTCAGCGCCCTTTATTACACAGCAAGGCAGAGCTGTGCGGGGAGGCTGAGCAGAGGAGGACTACATCTCCCAGCATGCCTCAGCGCCCTTTATTACACAGCAAGGCAGAGCTGTGCGGGGAGGCTGAGCAGAGGACTACATCTCCCAGCATGCCTCAGCGCCCTTTATTACACAGCAAGGCAGAGCTGTGTGGGGCGGCTGAGCAGAGGAGGACTACATCTCCCAGCATGCCTCAGCACCCTTTATTACACAGCAAGGCAGAGCTGTGCGGGGCGGCTGAGCAGAGGAGGACTACATCTCCCAGCATGCCTCAGCGCCCTTTATTACACAGCAAGGCAGAGCTGTGCGGGGCGGCTGAGCAGAGGAGGACTACATCTCCCAGCATGCCTCAGCACCCTTTATTACACAGCAAGGCAGGGCTGTGTGGGGCGGCTGAGCAGAGGAGGACTACATCTCCCAGCATGCCTCAGCGCCCTTTATTACACAGCAAGGCAGAGCTGTGCGGGGCGGCTGAGCAGAGGAGGACTACATCTCCCAGCATGCCTCAGCGCCCTTTATTACACAGCAAGGCAGAGCTGTGCGGGGCGGCTGAGCAGAGGAGGACTACATCTCCCAGCATGCCTCAGCGCCCTTTATTACACAGCAAGGCAGAGCTGTGTGGGGCGGCTGAGCAGAGGAGGACTACATCTCCCAGCATGCCTCAGCACCCTTTATTACACAGCAAGGCAGAGCTGTGTGGGGCGGCTGAGCAGAGGAGGACTACATCTCCCAGCATGCCTCAGCACCCTGTATTACACAGCAAGGCAGAGCTGTGTGGGGCGACTGAGCAGAGGAGGACTACATCTCCCAGCATGCCTCAGCGCCCTTTATTACACAGCAAGGCAGAGCTGTGTGGGGCGGCTGAGCAGAGGAGGACTACATCTCCCAGCATGCCTCAGCACCCTTTATTACACAGCAAGGCAGAGCTGTGTGGGGCGGCTGAGCAGAGGAGGACTACATCTCCCAGCATGCCTCAGCGCCCTTTATTACACAGCAAGGCAGAGCTGTGCGGGGCGGCTGAGCAGAGGAGGACTACATCTCCCAGCATGCATCAGCGCCCTTTATTGCAGGGCAAAGCAGAGCTGTGTGGGGCGGCTGAGCAGAGGAGGACTACATCTCCCAGCATGCCTCAGCGCCCTTTATTACACAGCAAGGCAGAGCTGTGTGGGGCGGCTGAGCAGAGGAGGACTACATCTCCCAGCATGCCTCAGCGCCCTTTATTACACAGCAAGGCAGAGCTGTGCGGGGCGGCTGAGCAGAGGAGGACTACATCTCCCAGCATGCCTCAGCACCCTTTATTACACAGCAAGGCAGAGCTGTGCGGGGCGGCTGAGCAGAGGACTACATCTCCCAGCATGCCTCAGCGCCCTTTATTACACAGCAAGGCAGAGCTGTGCGGGGCGGCTGAGCAGAGGAGGACTACATCTCCCAGCATGCCTCAGCGCCCTTTATTACACAGCAAGGCAGAGCTGTGCGGGGCGGCTGAGCAGAGGAGGACTACATCTCCCAGCATGCCTCAGCGCCCTTTATTACACAGCAAAGCAGAGCTGTGTGGGGCGGCTGAGCAGAGGAGGACTACATCTCCCAGCATGCCTCAGCGCCCTTTATTACACAGCAAGGCAGAGCTGTGCGGGGCGGCTGAGCAGAGGAGGACTACATCTCCCAGCATGCCTCAGCGCCCTTTATTACACAGCAAGGCAGAGCTGTGCGGGGAGGCTGAGCAGAGGAGGACTACATCTCCCAGCATGCCTCAGCGCCCTTTATTACACAGCAAGGCAGAGCTGTGTGGGGCGGCTGAGCAGAGGAGGACTACATCTCCCAGCATGCCTCAGCGCCCTTTATTACACAGCAAGGCAGAGCTGTGTGGGGCGGCTGAGCAGAGGAGGACTACATCTCCCAGCATGCCTCAGCGCCCTTTATTACACAGCAAGGCAGAGCTGTGCGGGGCGGCTGAGCAGAGGAGGACTACATCTCCCAGCATGCCTCAGCACCCTTTATTACACAGCAAGGCAGAGCTGTGTGGGGCGGCTGAGCAGAGGAGGACTACATCTCCCAGCATGCCTCAGCACCCTTTATTACACAGCAAGGCAGAGCTGTGTGGGGCGGCTGAGCAGAGGACTACATCTCCCAGCATGCCTCAGCGCCCTTTATTACACAGCAAGGCAGAGCTGTGCGGGGAGGCTGAGCAGAGGACTACATCTCCCAGCATGCCTCAGCACCCTTTATTACACAGCAAGGCAGAGCTGTGTGGGGCGGCTGAGCAGAGGAGGACTACATCTCCCAGCATGCCTCAGCGCCCTTTATTACACAGCAAAGCAGGGCTGTGCGGGGCGGCTGAGCAGAGGAGGACTACATCTCCCAGCATGCCTCTGCACCCTTTATTACACAGCAAGGCAGAGCTGTGCGGGGCGGCTGAGCAGAGGACTACATCTCCCAGCATGCCTCAGCACCCTTTATTACACAGCAAGGCAGAGCTGTGCGGGGCGGCTGAGCAGAGGAGGACTACATCTCCCAGCATGCCTCAGCACCCTTTATTACACAGCAAGGCAGAGCTGTGCGGGGCGGCTGAGCAGAGGAGGACTACATCTCCCAGCATGCCTCAGCGCCCTTTATTACACAGCAAGGCAGAGCTGTGCGGGGCGGCTGAGCAGAGGAGGACTACATCTCCCAGCATGCCTCAGCACCCTTTATTACACAGCAAGGCAGAGCTGTGTGGGGCGGCTGAGCAGAGGAGGACTACATCTCCCAGCATGCCTCAGCGCCCTTTATTACACAGCAAGGCAGAGCTGTGTGGGGCGGCTGAGCAGAGGAGGACTACATCTCCCAGCATGCCTCAGCGCCCTTTATTACACAGCAAGGCAGAGCTGTGCGGGGAGGCTGAGCAGAGGACTACATCTCCCAGCATGCCTCAGCGCCCTTTATTACACAGCAAAGCAGAGCTGTGTGGGGCGGCTGAGCAGAGGAGGACTACATCTCCCAGCATGCCTCAGCGCCCTTTATTACACAGCAAGGCAGAGCTGTGCGAGGAGGCTGAGCAGAGGAGGACTACATCTCCTAGCATGCCTCAGCGCCCTTTATTACACAGCAAGGCAGAGCTGTGCGGGGCGGCTGAGCAGAGGAGGACTACATCTCCCAGCATGCCTCAGCGCCCTTTATTACACAGCAAGGCAGAGCTGTGTGGGGCGGCTGAGCAGAGGAGGACTACATCTCCCAGCATGCCTCAGCACCCTTTATTACACAGCAAAGCAGGGCTGTGCGGGGCGGCTGAGCAGAGGAGGACTACATCTCCCAGCATGCCTCAGCACCCTTTATTACACAGCAAGGCAGAGCTGTGTGGGGTGGCTGAGCAGAGGAGGACTACATCTCCCAGCATGCCTCAGCGCCCTTTATTACACAGCAAGGCAGAGCTGTGCGGGGCGGCTGAGCAGAGGAGGACTACATCTCCCAGCATGCCTCAGCGCCCTTTATTACACAGCAAGGCAGAGCTGTGCGGGGCGGCTGAGCAGAGGAGGACTACATCTCCCAGCATGCTTCAGCGCCCTTTATTACACAGCAAGGCAGAGCTGTGTGAGGAGGCTGAGCAGAGGAGGACTACATCTCCCAGCATGCCTCAGCGCCCTTTATTACACAGCAAAGCAGGGCTGTGTGGGGCGGCTGAGCAGAGGAGGACTACATCTCCCAGCATGCCTCAGCGCCCTTTATTACACAGCAAAGCAGGGCTGTGTGGGGCGGCTGAGCAGAGGAGGACTACATCTCCCAGCATGCCTCAGCACCCTTTATTACACAGCAAAGCAGGGCTGTGCAGGGCGGCTGAGCAGAGGAGGACTACATCTCCCAGCATGCCTCAGCACCCTTTATTACACAGCAAGGCAGAGCTGTGCGGGGCGGCTGAGCAGAGGAGGACTACATCTCCCAGCATGCCTCAGAGCCCTTTATTATACAGCAAGGCAGAGCTGTGTGGGGCGGCTGAGCAGAGGAGGACTACATCTCCCAGCATGCCTCAGCGCCCTTTATTACACAGCAAGGCAGAGCTGTGTGGGGCGGCTGAGCAGAGGAGGACTACATCTCCCAGCATGCCTCAGCACCCTTTATTACACAGCAAGGCAGAGCTGTGTGGGGCGGCTGAGCAGAGGAGGACTACATCTCCCAGCATGCCTCAGCGCCCTTTATTACACAGCAAGGCAGAGCTGTGTGGGGCGGCTGAGCAGAGGAGGACTACATCTCCCAGCATTCCTCAGGGCCCTTTATTACACAGCAAATTTAGGGCTGTGTGGGGCGGCTGAGCAGAGGAGGACTACATCTCCCAGCATGCCTCAGCGTCCTTTATTACACAGCAAGGCAGAGCTGTGCGGGGCGGCTGAGCAGAGGAGGACTACATCTCCCAGCATGCCTCAGCGCCCTTTATTACACAGCAAGGCAGAGCTGTGTGGGGCGGCTGAGCAGAGGAGGACTACATCTCCCAGCATGCCTCAGCACCCTTTATTACACAGCAAGGCAGAGCTGTGTGGGGCGGCTGAGCAGAGGAGGACTACATCTCCCAGCATGCCTCAGCACCTTTTATTACACAGCAAGGCAGAGCTGTGTGGGGCGGCTGAGCAGAGGAGGACTACATCTCCCAGCATGCCTCAGCGTCCTTTATTACACAGCAAAGCAGAGCTGTGTGGGGCGGCTGAGCAGAGGAGGACTACATCTCCCAGCATGCCTCAGCGCCCTTTATTACACAGCAAGGCAGAGCTGTGTGGGGCGGCTGAGCAGAGGAGGACTACATCTCCCAGCATGCCTCAGCACCCTTTATTACACAGCAAGGCAGAGCTGTGCGGGGCGGCTGAGCAGAGGAGGACTACATCTCCCAGCATGCCTCAGCGCCCTTTATTACACAGCAAAGCAGAGCTGTGTGGGGCGGCTGAGCAGAGGAGGACTACATCTCCCAGCATGCCTCAGCGCCCTTTATTACACAGCAAGGCAGAGCTGTGTGAGGAGGCTGAGCAGAGGAGGACTACATCTCCCAGCATGCCTCAGCGCCCTTTATTACACAGCAAAGCAGAGCTGTGTGGGGCGGCTGAGCAGAGGAGGACTACATCTCCCAGCATGCCTCAGCGCCCTTTATTACACAGCAAGGCAGAGCTGTGTGGGGCGGCTGAGCAGAGGAGGACTACATCTCCCAGCATGCCTCAGCGTCCTTTATTACACAGCAAAGCAGAGCTGTGTGGGGCGGCTGAGCAGAGGAGGACTACATCTCCCAGCATGCCTCAGCGCCCTTTATTACACAGCAAGGCAGAGCTGTGCGGGGCGGCTGAGCAGAGGACTACATCTCCCAGCATGCCTCAGCGCCCTTTATTACACAGCAAAGCAGAGCTGTGTGGGGCGGCTGAGCAGAGGAGGACTACATCTCCCAGCATGCCTCAGCACCCTTTATTACACAGCAAAGCAGAGCTGTGTGGGGCGGCTGAGCAGAGGAGGACTACATCTCCCAGCATGCCTCAGCACCCTTTATTACACAGCAAAGCAGGGCTGTGCGGGGCGGCTGAGCAGAGGAGGACTACATCTCCCAGCATGCCTCAGCACCCTTTATTACACAGCAAGGCAGAGCTGTGCGGGGCGGCTGAGCAGAGGAGGACTACATCTCCCAGCATGCCTCAGCGCCCTTTATTACACAGCAAGGCAGAGCTGTGCGGGGCGGCTGAGCAGAGGAGGACTACATCTCCCAGCATGCCTCAGCGCCCTTTATTACACAGCAAGGCAGAGCTGTGCGGGGCGGCTGAGCAGAGGAGGACTACATCTCCCAGCATGCTTCAGCGCCCTTTATTACACAGCAAGGCAGAGCTGTGTGAGGAGGCTGAGCAGAGGAGGACTACATCTCCCAGCATGCCTCAGCGCCCTTTATTACACAGCAAAGCAGGGCTGTGTGGGGCGGCTGAGCAGAGGAGGACTACATCTCCCAGCATGCCTCAGCGCCCTTTATTACACAGCAAAGCAGAGCTGTGTGGGGCGGCTGAGCAGAGGAGGACTACATCTCCCAGCATGCCTCAGCACCCTTTATTACACAGCAAAGCAGGGCTGTGCGGGGCGGCTGAGCAGAGGAGGACTACATCTCCCAGCATGCCTCAGCACCCTTTATTTCACAGCAAGGCAGAGCTGTGCGGGGCGGCTGAGCAGAGGAGGACTACATCTCCCAGCATGCCTCAGCGCCCTTTATTACACAGCAAGGCAGAGCTGTGCGGGGCGGCTGAGCAGAGGAGGACTACATCTCCCAGCATGCCTCAGCGCCCTTTATTACACAGCAAGGCAGAGCTGTGCGGGGCGGCTGAGCAGAGGAGGACTACATCTCCCAGCATGCCTCAGCGCCCTTTATTACACAGCAAGGCAGAGCTGTGCGGGGCGGCTGAGCAGAGGAGGACTACATCTCCCAGCATGCCTCAGCACCCTTTATTACACAGCAAGGCAGAGCTGTGCGGGGCGGCTGAGCAGAGGAGGACTACATCTCCCAGCATGCCTCAGCGCCCTTTATTACACAGCAAGGCAGAGCTGTGTGGGGCGGCTGAGCAGAGGAGGACTACATCTCCCAGCATGCCTCAGCACCCTTTATTACACAGCAAGGCAGAGCTGTGTGGGGCGGCTGAGCAGAGGAGGACTACATCTCCCAGCATGCCTCAGCGCCCTTTATTACACAGCAAGGCAGAGCTGTGTGGGGAGGCTGAGCAGAGGAGGACTACATCTCCCAGCATGCCTCAGCGCCCTTTATTACACAGCAAGGCAGAGCTGTGCGGGGCGGCTGAGCAGAGGAGGACTACATCTCCCAGCATGCCTCAGCGCCCTTTATTACACAGCAAGGCAGAGCTGTGTGGGGCGGCTGAGCAGAGGAGGACTACATCTCCCAGCATGCCTCAGCGCCCTTTATTACACAGCAAGGCAGAGCTGTGTGGGGCGGCTGAGCAGAGGAGGACTACATCTCCCAGCATGCCTCAGCACCCTTTATTACACAGCAAGGCAGAGCTGTGTGAGGAGGCTGAGCAGAGGAGGACTACATCTCCCAGCATGCCTCAGCACCCTTTATTACACAGCAAAGCAGAGCTGTGTGGGGCGGCTGAGCAGAGGAGGACTACATCTCCCAGCATGCCTCAGCACCCTTTATTACACAGCAAGGCAGAGCTGTGTGGGGCGGCTGAGCAGAGGACTACATCTCCCAGCATGCCTCAGCGCCCTTTATTACACAGCAAGGCAGAGCTGTGTGGGGCGGCTGAGCAGAGGACTACATCTCCCAGCATGCCTCAGCACCCTTTATTACACAGCAAGGCAGAGCTGTGCGGGGCGGCTGAGCAGAGGAGGACTACATCTCCCAGCATGCCTCAGCGTCCTTTATTGCAGAGCAAAGCAGAGCTGTGCGGGGCGGCTGAGCAGAGGAGGACTACATCTCCCAGCATGCCTCAGCACCCTTTATTACACAGCAAGGCAGAGCTGTGTGGGGCGGCTGAGCAGAGGAGGACTACATCTCCCAGCATGCCTCAGCACCCTTTATTACACAGCAAGGCAGAGCTGTGTGGGGCGGCTGAGCAGAGGAGGACTACATCTCCCAGCATGCCTCAGCGCCCTTTATTACACAGCAAGGCAGAGCTGTGTGGGGCGGCTGAGCAGAGGAGGACTACATCTCCCAGCATTCCTCAGGGCCCTTTATTACACAGCAAATTTAGGGCTGTGTGGGGCGGCTGAGCAGAGGAGGACTACATCTCCCAGCATGCCTCAGCGTCCTTTATTACACAGCAAGGCAGAGCTGTGCAGGGCGGCTGAGCAGAGGAGGACTACATCTCCCAGCATGCCTCAGCGCCCTTTATTACACAGCAAGGCAGAGCTGTGTGGGGCGGCTGAGCAGAGGAGGACTACATCTCCCAGCATGCCTCAGCACCCTTTATTACACAGCAAGGCAGAGCTGTGCGGGGCGGCTGAGCAGAGGAGGACTACATCTCCCAGCATGCCTCAGCGTCCTTTATTACACAGCAAGGCAGAGCTGTGCAGGGCGGCTGAGCAGAGGAGGACTACATCTCCCAGCATGCCTCAGCGCCCTTTATTACACAGCAAGGCAGAGCTGTGCGGGGAGGCTGAGCAGAGGACTACATCTCCCAGCATGCCTCAGCACCCTTTATTACACAGCAAGGCAGAGCTGTGCGGGGCGGCTGAGCAGAGGAGGACTACATCTCCCAGCATGCCTCAGCACCCTTTATTACACAGCAAGGCAGAGCTGTGTGGGGCGGCTGAGCAGAGGAGGACTACATCTCCCAGCATGCCTCAGCACCCTTTATTACACAGCAAGGCAGAGCTGTGTGGGGCGGCTGAGCAGAGGACTACATCTCCCAGCATGCCTCAGCGCCCTTTATTACACAGCAAAGCAGAGCTGTGTGGGGCGGCTGAGCAGAGGAGGACTACATCTCCCAGCATGCCTCAGCACCCTTTATTACACAGCAAGGCAGAGCTGTGCGGGGCGGCTGAGCAGAGGAGGACTACATCTCCCAGCATGCCTCAGCACCCTTTATTACACAGCAAGGCAGAGCTGTGTGGGGCGGCTGAGCAGAGGAGGACTACATCTCCCAGCATGCCTCAGCGCCCTTTATTACACAGCAAGGCAGAGCTGTGCGGGGAGGCTGAGCAGAGGACTACATCTCCCAGCATGCCTCAGCGCCCTTTATTACACAGCAAATCAGGGCTGTGTGGGGCGGCTGAGCAGAGGAGGACTACATCTCCCAGCATGCCTCAGCGCCCTTTATTACACAGCAAGGCAGAGCTGTGCGGGGCGGCTGAGCAGAGGAGGACTACATCTCCCAGCATGCCTCAGCGCCCTTTATTACACAGCAAATCAGAGCTGTGCGGGGCGGCTGAGCAGAGGAGGACTACATCTCCCAGCATGCCTCAGCGCCCTTTATTACACAGCAAGGCAGAGCTGTGTGGGGCGGCTGAGCAGAGGAGGACTACATCTCCCAGCATGCCTCAGCACCCTTTATTACACAGCAAGGCAGAGCTGTGCGGGGAGGCTGAGCAGAGGACTACATCTCCCAGCATGCCTCAGCACCCTTTATTACACAGCAAGGCAGAGCTGTGTGGGGAGGCTGAGCAGAGGAGGACTACATCTCCCAGCATGCCTCAGCGCCCTTTATTACACAGCAAGGCAGAGCTGTGCGGGGCGGCTGAGCAGAGGAGGACTACATCTCCCAGCATGCCTCAGCTCCCTTTATTACACAGCAAGGCAGAGCTGTGCGGGGCGGCTGAGCAGAGGAGGACTACATCTCCCAGCATGCCTCAGCGCCCTTTATTACACAGCAAGGCAGAGCTGTGCGGGGCGGCTGAGCAGAGGAGGACTACATCTCCCAGCATGCCTCAGCGCCCTTTATTACACAGCAAATCAGAGCTGTGCGGGGCGGCTGAGCAGAGGAGGACTACATCTCCCAGCATGCCTCAGCACCCTTTATTACACAGCAAGGCAGAGCTGTGCGGGGAGGCTGAGCAGAGGACTACATCTCCCAGCATGCCTCAGCACCCTTTATTACACAGCAAGGCAGAGCTGTGTGGGGCGGCTGAGCAGAGGAGGACTACATCTCCCAGCATGCCTCAGCGCCCTTTATTACACAGCAAGGCAGAGCTGTGCGGGGCGGCTGAGCAGAGGAGGACTACATCTCCCAGCATGCCTCAGCGCCCTTTATTACACAGCAAGGCAGAGCTGTGTGAGGAGGCTGAGCAGAGGAGGACTACATCTCCCAGCATGCCTCAGCGCCCTTTATTACACAGCAAGGCAGAGCTGTGTGGGGCGGCTGAGCAGAGGACTACATCTCCCAGCATGCCTCAGCGCCCTTTATTACACAGCAAGGCAGAGCTGTGTGGGGCGGCTGAGCAGAGGAGGACTACATCTCCCAGCATGCCTCAGCACCCTTTATTACACAGCAAAGCAGGGCTGTGTGGGGCGGCTGAGCAGAGGAGGACTACATCTCCCAGCATGCCTCAGCGCCCTTTATTACACAGCAAGGCAGAGCTGTGTGGGGCGGCTGAGCAGAGGAGGACTACATCTCCCAGCATGCCTCAGCGCCCTTTATTACACAGCAAGGCAGAGCTGTGCGGGGCGGCTGAGCAGAGGAGGACTACATCTCCCAGCATGCCTCAGCGCCCTTTATTACACAGCAAGGCAGAGCTGTGCGGGGCGGCTGAGCAGAGGAGGACTACATCTCCCAGCATGCTTCAGCGCCCTTTATTACACAGCAAGGCAGAGCTGTGCGGGGCGGCTGAGCAGAGGAGGACTACATCTCCCAGCATGCTTCAGCGCCCTTTATTACACAGCAAGGCAGAGCTGTGTGGGGCGGCTGAGCAGAGGAGGACTACATCTCCCAGCATGCCTCAGGGCCCTTTATTACACAGCAAGGCAGAGCTGTGCGGGGCGGCTGAGCAGAGGAGGACTACATCTCCCAGCATGCCTCAGCGCCCTTTATTACACAGCAAGGCAGAGCTGTGCGGGGCGGCTGAGCAGAGGAGGACTACATCTCCCAGCATGCCTCAGCGCCCTTTATTACACAGCAAGGCAGAGCTGTGCGGGGCGGCTGAGCAGAGGAGGACTACATCTCCCAGCATGCCTCAGCACCCTTTATTACACAGCAAGGCAGAGCTGTGTGGGGCGACTGAGCAGAGGAGGACTACATCTCCCAGCATGCCTCAGCGTCCTTTATTACACAGCAAGGCAGAGCTGTGCAGGGCGGCTGAGCAGAGGAGGACTACATCTCCCAGCATGCCTCAGCACCCTTTATTACACAGCAAGGCAGAGCTGTGCGGGGCGGCTGAGCAGAGGAGGACTACATCTCCCAGCATGCCTCAGCACCCTTTATTACACAGCAAGGCAGAGCTGTGTGAGGAGGCTGAGCAGAGGAGGACTACATCTCCCAGCATGCCTCAGCGCCCTTTATTACACAGCAAAGCAGAGCTGTGTGGGGCGGCTGAGCAGAGGAGGACTACATCTCCCAGCATGCCTCAGCGCCCTTTATTACACAGCAAGGCAGAGCTGTGTGGGGCGGCTGAGCAGAGGAGGACTACATCTCCCAGCATGCCTCAGCGCCCTTTATTACACAGCAAGGCAGAGCTGTGTGGGGCGGCTGAGCAGAGGAGGACTACATCTCCCAGCATGCCTCAGCACCCTTTATTACACAGCAAGGCAGAGCTGTGCGGGGCGGCTGAGCAGAGGAGGACTACATCTCCCAGCATGCCTCAGTGTCCTTTATTACACAGCAAGGCAGAGCTGTGCGGGGCGGCTGAGCAGAGGAGGACTACATCTCCCAGCATGCCTCAGCACCCTTTATTACACAGCAAGGCAGAGCTGTGTGGGGCGGCTGAGCAGAGGAGGACTACATCTCCCAGCATGCCTCAGCGCCCTTTATTACACAGCAAGGCAGGGCTGTGTGGGGAGGCTGAGCAGAGGAGGACTACATCTCCCAGCATGCCTCAGCACCCTTTATTACACAGCAAGGCAGGGCTGTGCGGGGCGGCTGAGCAGAGGAGGACTACATCTCCCAGCATGCCTCAGCGCCCTTTATTACACAGCAAGGCAGAGCTGTGCGGGGCGGCTGAGCAGAGGAGGACTACATCTCCCAGCATGCCTCAGCGCCCTTTATTACACAGCAAGGCAGAGCTGTGTGGGGAGGCTGAGCAGAGGAGGACTACATCTCCCAGCATGCCTCAGCGCCCTTTATTACACAGCAAGGCAGAGCTGTGCGGGGCGGCTGAGCAGAGGAGGACTACATCTCCCAGCATGCCTCAGCACCCTTTATTACACAGCAAGGCAGAGCTGTGTGGGGCGGCTGAGCAGAGGAGGACTACATCTCCCAGCATGCCTCAGCGCCCTTTATTACACAGCAAGGCAGAGCTGTGCGGGGCGGCTGAGCAGAGGAGGACTACATCTCCCAGCATGCCTCAGCGCCCTTTATTACACAGCAAGGCAGAGCTGTGTGAGGAGGCTGAGCAGAGGAGGACTACATCTCCCAGCATGCCTCAGCACCCTTTATTACACAGCAAGGCAGAGCTGTGCGGGGCGGCTGAGCAGAGGAGGACTACATCTCCCAGCATGCCTCAGCACCCTTTATTACACAGCAAGGCAGAGCTGTGCGGGGCGGCTGAGCAGAGGAGGACTACATCTCCCAGCATGCTTCAGCACCCTTTATTACACAGCAAGGCAGAGCTGTGTGGGGCGGCTGAGCAGAGGAGGACTACATCTCCCAGCATGCCTCAGCGCCCTTTATTACACAGCAAGGCAGAGCTGTGCGGGGAGGCTGAGCAGAGGACTACATCTCCCAGCATGCCTCAGCACCCTTTATTACACAGCAAGGCAGAGCTGTGCGGGGCGGCTGAGCAGAGGAGGACTACATCTCCCAGCATGCTTCAGCACCCTTTATTACACAGCAAGGCAGAGCTGTGCGGGGCGGCTGAGCAGAGGAGGACTACATCTCCCAGCATGCCTCAGCGCCCTTTATTACACAGCAAGGCAGAGCTGTGCGGGGCGGCTGAGCAGAGGAGGACTACATCTCCCAGCATGCCTCAGCACCCTTTATTACACAGCAAGGCAGAGCTGTGTGGGGCGGCTGAGCAGAGGAGGACTACATCTCCCAGCATGCCTCAGCACTCTTTATTACACAGCAAATCAGAGCTGTGCGGGGCGGCTGAGCAGAGGAGGACTACATCTCCCAGCATGCCTCAGCACCCTTTATTACACAGCAAGGCAGAGCTGTGTGGGGCGGCTGAGCAGAGGAGGACTACATCTCCCAGCATGCCTCAGCGCCCTTTATTACACAGCAAATCAGAGCTGTGCGGGGCGGCTGAGCAGAGGACTACATCTCCCAGCATGCCTCAGCACCCTTTATTACACAGCAAGGCAGAGCTGTGCGGGGCGGCTGAGCAGAGGAGGACTACATCTCCCAGCATGCCTCAGCGCCCTTTATTACACAGCAAGGCAGAGCTGTGCGGGGCGGCTGAGCAGAGGAGGACTACATCTCCCAGCATTCCTCAGCGCCCTTTATTACACAGCAAGGCAGAGCTGTGCGGGGCGGCTGAGCAGAGGAGGACTACATCTCCCAGCATGCCTCAGCGCCCTTTATTACACAGCAAAGCAGAGCTGTGTGGGGCGGCTGAGCAGAGGAGGACTACATCTCCCAGCATGCCTCAGCGCCCTTTATTACACAGCAAATCAGAGCTGTGTGGGGCGGCTGAGCAGAGGAGGACTACATCTCCCAGCATGCCTCAGCGCCCTTTATTACACAGCAAGGCAGAGCTGTGTGGGGCGGCTGAGCAGAGGAGGACTACCTCAGCGCCCTTTATTACACAGCAAATCAGAGCTGTGCGGGGCGGCTGAGCAGAGGAGGACTACATCTCCCAGCATTCCTCAGGGCCCTTTATTACACAGCAAAGCAGAGCTGTGTGAGGAGGCTGAGCAGAGGAGGACTACATCTCCCAGCATGCCTCAGCACCCTTTATTACACAGCAAGGCAGAGCTGTGTGGGGCGGCTGAGGCATCGGCTCTTTTGAAACTGAGAACCGGCTCTTGTCTCTTAGAGCCGGCTCGTTCGCAAACGACCCATCACTACTGGTCACACTCAGGGCTGGTCACACTCAGGGCTGGTCACACTCGGGCTGGTCACACTCAGGGGCTCGGTCACACTCGGGGTTGGTCACACTCGTGGCTGGTCACACTCGCGGCTGGTCACACTCGCGGCTGGTCACACTCGCGGCTGGTCACACTCGGGGCTGGTCACACTCGGGCTCGGTCACACTCGGGGCTGGTCACACTCGGGCTCGGTCACACTCGGGGCTGGTCACACTCAGGGCTGGTCACACTCGGGGCTGGTCAAACTCGGGCTCGGTCACACTCGGGGCTGGTCACACTCGTGGCTGGTCACACTCGTGGCTGGTCACACTCGCGGCTGGTCACACTCGCGGCTGGTCACACTCGCGGCTGGTCACACTCGGGGCTGGTCACACTCGGGCTCGGTCACACTCGGGGCTGGTCACACTCGGGCTCGGTCACACTCGGGGCTGGTCACACTCAGGGCTGGTCACACTCGGGGCTGGTCAAACTCGGGCTCGGTCACACTCGGGGCTGGTCACACTCAGGGCTGGTCACACTTGCGGCTGGTCACACTCGGGGCTGGTCACACTCGGGCTCGGTCACACTCGGGGCTGGTCACACTCGGGGCTGGTCACACTTGCGGCTGGTCACACTCGGGGCTGGTCACACTCGGGCTCGGTCACACTCGGGGCTGGTCACACTCGGGGCTGGTCACACTTGCGGCTGGTCACACTCGGGGCTGGTCACACTCGCAGCTCGGTCACACTCGGGGCTGGTCAGACTTGGGGCTGGTCACACTCGGGTTCGGTCACACTCAGGGGCTGGTCACACTCAGGGGCTGGTCACACTACGCTTCTGGACTGCGATACAACGGAGAATGGGCCAACACAAACCACATCTACAAAAAAAAAAAGCCAGACAGACCTTTTGAGAAGGAGAGGTGCCATAGTCATTGTGAAAACCATTGACAATATCCAGGAGGCTCAAAGACATTTGTCCAACACCATGCCAAACTACAGGGGAACCCCACAGGATGGCACTCAATAAGGGGGTAAATGTTTTGCCCGTGAACATTAGAGCACATGTATGGACTTGAATCCCTGAATAGCCTAGAACAAGCTGCCCATTATTTCCAGGAGTGTAAAACTCACAGAGAACATCTCAGGGTGGTTGGAAAACATCTTGAATCCTCTGGTCTGTAAAAGACTCAGCTACATACAGGATACCACCCACCTCCTGAACCAACTGGTGGCCATAGGTCCAGTGCCTGAGGGAACCATTCTGGCCACAATGGACATGGAGTTTCAGTACACCAACACCCCCCATGATGACGTGATTGCAGCCTGTCATAAATATCTTCAGGGTCGGGACAAACCTGTACAGCCGATTCCTGGACTGATGAGATTCATTCCAGGGCTGTGGAGTCGGAGTTGAGGAGTCGGAGCAATTTTGGGTATGCGGAGTCGGAGATTTCATAAACTGTGGAGTCGGAGTCGGATGATTTTGTATAAAATCAACAGCCTTGGTAAGTATAAAGGGGCCCATACACCTAACGCTTTTCCTGCCGATATACAGCCGTTTCCATCACAGTGATCAAAACGGCAGTGAAATCGCCGCGCACACCGCTGACAGAACGATCGATTTCCGTCCGAAATCGATCGTTCCCGTCGATTCCCGTCGACCCATCCGTGCGGAAGATTTTTCTCGGTCGCCGGCGGGTCGGGAGTGCGGCGTTCGAATGCCCGACGACCGACGCAATACAGCGGTAATACATTACCTGCTCCAGCGGGCGCGAGTCCCCTGGTCTTCTTCTCCGCTTCAGGCTTCGGGCTCCAGAGCTACACAGAACTTCCTGTCCCGGCAGGAAGTTTAAACAGTAGAGCGCCCTCTACTGTTTAAACTTCCCCTGGACAGGAAGTTCAGTAGCCGGAGCATGGCAGGGCCGGAGAAGAGGACAGCGGGGACTCGCGCCGGCTGGAGCAGGTAATGTATGCAGGGGGGGGGGGGGGGGGGCGGCAGCAGCGGCAGCTCCACAGATCGTGATCGGTTTCAGGCTGAAATCGATTCACAATCTGTTTGCAGTAAAGGTGGCCATACGATCCCTCTCTGATCAGATTCGATCAGAGAGGGATCTATCTGCTGGTCGAATCTGACAGCAAATCGACCAGTGTATGGCCACCTTTAGACTAAGGAGTTGGAGTCAAAGTCATTTTGGGTACCTGAGTCGCAGTTGGTGGTTTCATAAACTGAGGAGTCGGATGATTTTGTACAAAATCAACAGCCCTGGTAGGTATTAGACTAAGGAGTTGGAGTCGATGAGTCAGAGTCGGAGCCATTTTGGGTACCTGGAGTCGGAGTTGGTGGTTTCATAAACTGAAGAGTTGGAGTTGGAGTCGGAAGATTTTTGTACCGACTCAACAGCCCTGATCCATTCTCACCCATAATTATTTCACTTTTGGACAGGACCTCTATTTACAACAGATGGAAGTGGCAATGGGTTCACAATCTGTACCACAGTAAGCAAATCTCTTCATGGCCAAAATCGAAGAGGAATACCTCAATACATGTCATATAAAACCCATGGACTACTTCTGTTTT
This sequence comes from Hyperolius riggenbachi, assembly GCF_040937935.1. Lineage (NCBI taxonomy): Eukaryota > Metazoa > Chordata > Amphibia > Anura > Hyperoliidae > Hyperolius > Hyperolius riggenbachi. Next base: position 1,278,101 of record NC_090649.1, on the reverse strand, counting down.
ATAGATGAACTTTTAATCAACTGGTCTGCTAGTGAAAAGGATCTTCTCCAATTCCACAGGAACTTCAGTGCGTTTCATCCCACAATCAAACTGAAGCTTACCTACTCTCACACGCAAATTAAAACTTTCTGGACACCACCATATACATCGGGGGGGGGGGGGGGGGGGGGGCAGCCTAACTTAAATAGAGCCGTCGTGCTTCCTCCCAAGCCGATTTCCGCCATTACCACCGCCGATCGTTAGATTTAAGAATGAGAACAAAGTTTCCAATTATGAATCTCCCCTCTAGGCCACCATTGATGCCTGCGTCACCTACCTAGTTACAATGTAGCAACACATTACCTCCTACAGTGTACTTATTGTACGTGGATAGGAAGTACTGGGTGAGGCCAAATAGTAAAATGACACTTACTGACTTTAGGGAATAAAAATGTTTTAATATGTACATCAAGAGGGCATATTATTATTAAATTATGGGCTAAAAATTAGTGATGGATGTAAAACTGAAAAAATGCACCTTTTTGTTTCCAAATAAAATATTGTCACCATACATTATACTAGGGATATAATTGTAACGTTGCAATAACCGGGACAAATAAGCAAATAAAATGTGTGGATTTTAATTATGGTAGCATGTATTTTTTTAATACTATATTATTCCCATTAAAATAAAATAATTCTCAGCATATTGTACCACCCAAACAAAGCTTAATTGGTGGCAGAAAAAACAAGGTGTAGATCATTTTGTTGTGATAACTAGTGATAAAGTTATTGGGGAATGAAAGGAAGGAGCACTGAAATGTGAAAATTCCTCTAGTCCAGTGGTCCTCAAACTAAGGCTGTGGGCCAAATGCAGCCCCCTGAGGCTTTTTTACCAGCCCCCATACACAATATGTATTACTTATAGATGCAGTCAGCTACATCTTTAAATATTGGTGGTCCACAAATAGAATAGCAGTGCTGGCACCACCCATCCACATGGAAGCCAGTAAGCAGTCATTCAAAGGTTTCCAATGAAATTCCACATCAGGTGACACTGCTGTCCAATTGGACTTCAGGTTGTCACCTGGGTATGCTTCACTGTCTGGCCCGCAAAGACATCATTTTATGTATACTCCGGCCCCTAGCAGTCTGAAGTATGTTGACCTGGCCCTCGACCCAAAATGTTTGGGAACCCCTGCTCTAATCCATAAGGTGAAAAATACCCGTGGGGTGAAATGGTTAAAAGAAACTAGAGCGGATGAAACATAAAAGTTGAATACATACCTGGGGCTTCCTCCAGCCCCATAAGCTCGGATCACTCCCACGCCGGTGCCCTCCGCTGCCTGCAGCTCCAGTACCAGGTCCCGTCACTTCCTCCAGCCCCGTAAGCTCGGATCACTCCCACGCCGCCATCCATCGCTGCCCGCAGCTCCGGTAACGGGTCCCATCACTTCCTCCAGCCCCATAAGCTCGGATCACTCCCACGCCGGTGCCCTCCGCTGCCTGCAACTCCAGTACCAGGTCCCATCACTTCCTCCAGCCCCGTAAGCTCGGATCACTCCCACGCCTGTGCCCTCCGCTGCCCGCAGCTCCGGTAACGGGTCCCATCACTTCCTCCAGCCCCGTAAGCTCGGATCTCTTCCATGCCGCAGTCCTTCACTGCCCGCAGCTCCGGTAATGGGTCCCATCACTTCCCCCAGCCCCATAAGCTCGGATCGCTCCCACACCGCCGCCCTCCGCTGCCCGCAGCTCCAGTACTGGGTGCCGTAACATCCTCCAGCCCCATAAGCTCAGATCACTCCCACACCACCATCCCCCGCTGCCCGCAGCTCCAGTACCAGGCCCTGACACTTCCTCCAGCCCCATAAGCACAGATCACTCCCACGCCGGTGCCCTCCGCTGCCTGCAGCTCCAGTACCGGGTCCCATCACTTCCTCCAGCCCCACAAGCACGGATCACTCCCACGCCGGTGCCCTCCGCTGCCTGCAGCTCCAGTACCGGGTCCCATCACTTCCTCCAGCCCCATAAGCTCGGATCACTCCCACGCCGCCGCCCTCCGCAGCTACGGTACTGGGTCCCGTCACTTCCTCCAGCCCCATGGGCACGGATCACTCCCACGCCGCCATCCTCCGCTGCCCGCAGCTCCGGTACCGGATCCCGTCACTTCCTCCAGCCCCATAAGCTTGGATCACTCCCACGCCGCCGCCCTACGCTGCCCGCAGCTCCGGTACCGGGTCCCGTCACTTCCTCCAGCCCCATAAGCTCGGGTCACTCCCACGCCGCCGCCCTCCGCTGCCCGCAGCTCCGGTACCGGATCCCGTCACTTCCTCCAGCCCCATAAGCTTGGATCACTCCCACGCCACCGCCCTACGCTGCCCGCGGCTCCGGTACCGGGTCACGTCACTTCCTCCAGCCCCATAAGCTCGGGTCACTCCACGCCGCCACCCTCCGCTGCCCGCAGCTCCGGTACCGGGTCCCGTCACTTCCTCCAGCCCCATAAGCTCGGATCACTCCCACGCCACCGCCCTCCGCTGCCTGCAGCTCCAGTACCGGGTCCCATCACTTCCTCCAGCCCCATAAGCACGGATCACTCCCACGCCGGTGCCCTCCGCTGCCTGCAACTCCAGTCCTGGGTCCCGTCACTTCCTCCAGCCCCATAAGCTCGGATCTCTCTCATGCCGCCGCCCTTCGCTGCCCGCAGCTCCGGTAACGGGTCCCATCACTTCCTCCAGCCCCATAAGCTCGGATCACTCCCACGCCGATGCCCTCCGCTGCCTGCAGCTCCAGTACCGGGTCCCATCACTTCCTCCAGCCCCATAAGCACGGATCACTCCCACGCCGGTGCCCTCCGCTGCCTGCAGCTCCAGTACAGGGTCCCGTCACTTCCTCCAGCCCCATAAGCTCGGATCACTCCCACGCCGCCGCCCTCCGCTGCACGCAGCTCCGGTACAGGGTCCCGTCACTTCCTCCAGCCCCATAAGCTCGGATCACTCCCACGCCGCCGCCCTCCGCAGCTACGGTACTGGGTCCCGTCACTTCCTCTAGCCCCATGGGCACGGATCACTCCCACGCCGCCATCCTCCGCTGCCCGCAGCTCCGGTACCAGATCCCGTCACTTCCTCCAGCCCCATAAGCTCGGGTCACTCCCACGCCGCCGCCCTCCGCTGCCCGCAGCTCCGGTACCGGGTCCCGTCACTTCCTCCAGCCCCATAAGCTCGGATCACTCCCACGCCACCGCCCTCCGCTGCCTGCAGCTCCAGTACCGGGTCCCATCACTTCCTCCAGCCCCATAAGCACGGATCACTCCCACGCCGGTGCCCTCCGCTGCCTGCAACTCCAGTACCGGGTCCCGTCACTTCCTCCAGCCCCATAAGCTCGGATCACTCCCTCACCGCCGCCCTCCGCTGCCCGCAGCTCCGGTACCGGGTTCGTCACTTCCTCCAGCCTCATAAGCTCGGATCACTCCCACGCCGCCGCCCTCCGCAGCTACGGTACTGGGTCCCGTCACCTCCTCCAGCCCCATGGGCACGGATCACTCCCACGCCGCCATCCTCCGCTGCCCGCAGCTCCGGTACCGGATCCCGTCACTTCCTCCAGTCCCATAAGCTCTGATCACTCCCACGCCGCCGCCCTACGCTGCCCGCAGCTCCGGTACCGGGTCCCATCACTTCCTCCAGCCCCATAAGCTCGAATCACTCCCACGCCACCATCCCTCGCTGCCCGCAGCTCCGGTACCGGGTCCCATCACTTCCTCCAGCCCCATAAGCTTGGATCACTCCCACGCCGCCGCCCTCCGCTGCCCGCAGCTCCAGAACCGGGCCCTGACACTTCCTCCAGCCCCATAAGCTCGGATCACTCCCACGCTGCCGTCCTCCGCTGCCCGCAGCTCCGGTACCAGATCCCGTCACTTCCTCCAGCCCCATAAGCTCAGGTCACTCCCACGCCGCTGCCCGCAGCTCCGGTACCGGGTCCCGTCACTTCCTCCAGCCCCATAAGCTCGGATCACTCCCACGCCACCGCCCTCCGCTGCCTGCAGCTCCAGTACCGGGTCCCATCACTTCCTCCAGCCCCATAAGCACGGATCACTCCCACGCCGGTGCCCTCCGCTGCCTGCAACTCCAGTCCTGGGTCCCGTCACTTCCTCCAGCCCCATAAGCTCGGATCTCTCTCATGCCGCCGCCCTTCGCTGCCCGCAGCTCCGGTAACGGGTCCCATCACTTCCTCCAGCCTCATAAGCTCGGATCACTCCCACGCCGCCGCCCTCCGCAGCTACGGTACTGGGTCCCGTCACCTCCTCCAGCCCCATGGGCATGGATCACTCCCACGCCGCCATCCTCCGCTGCCCGCAGCTCCGGTACCGGATCCCGTCACTTCCTCCAGTCCCATAAGCTCGGATCACTCCCACGCCGCCGCCCTACGCTGCCCGCAGCTCCGGTACCGTGTCCCGTCACTTCCTCCAGCCCCATAAGCTCGAATCACTCCCACGCCACCATCCCTCGCTGCCCGCAGCTCCGGTACCGGGTCCCATCACTTCCTCCAGCCCCATAAGCTTGGATCACTCCCACGCCGCCGCCCTCCGCTGCCCGCAGCTCCGGATCCGGGCCCTGACACTTCCTCCAGCCCCATAAGCTCGGATCACTCCCACGCTGCCGTCCTCCGCTGCCCGCAGCTACGGTACTGGGTCCCGTCACTTCCTCCAGCCCTATAAGCTCGGACGACTTCCACGCCGCCATCCTCCGCTGCCTGCAGCTCCAGTACTTGGTCCCGTCACTTCCTCCAGCCCCATAAGCTCGGATCACTCCCACGCCGCCATCCACCGCTGCCCACAGCTCCGGTACCAGGTCCCGTCACTTCCTCCAGCCCCATAAGCTCGGATCGCTCCCACGCCGCTGTCCTCCGCTGCCTGCAGCTCCAGTACTGGGTCCCTTTACTTCCTCCAACCCCATAAGCTCAGACCACTCCCACGCCGCCCACAGCTCCAGTACCGGGTCCCATCACTTCCTCCAGCCCCATAAGCACGGATCACTCCCAAGCCGGTGCCCTCCGCTGCCTGCAGCTCCAGTACCGGGTCCCGTCACTTCCTCCAGCCCCATAACCTCGGATCACTCCCACGCCGCCGCCCTCCGCTGCCCGCAGCTCCGGTACCGGGTCCCGTCACTTCCTCCAGCCCCATAAGCTCGGATCACTCCCACGCCGCCGCCCTCCGCAGCTACGGTACTGGGTCCCGTCACCTCCTCCAGCCCCATGGGCACGGATCACTCCCACGCCGCCATCCTCCGCTGCCCGCAGCTCCGGTACCGGATCCCGTCACTTCCTCCAGCCCCAGAAGCTCGGATCACTCTCACGCCGCCGCCCTACGCTGCCCGCAGCTCCGGTACCGGGTCCCGTCACTTCCTCCAGCCCCATAAGCTCAGATCGCTCCCACGCCGCTGCCCGCAGCTCCGGTACCGGGTCCCGTCACTTCCTCCAGCCCCATAAGCTTGGATCGCTCCTACGCCACTGCCCTCCGCTGCCTGCAGCACCGGTACCCGGTCCCGTCACTTCCTCCAGCCCCATAAGCTCGGATCACCCCCACGCCACCATCCCCCGCTGCCCGGCGCCAGCAGCTCCGGAACCGAGTCCTGTAAATTCATCCAGCCCCATAAGCTCGGATCACTCCCACGCTGCTGTCCTCTGCTGCCTGCAGCTCCGGTACCGGGTCCCGTCACTTCCTCCAGCCCCATAAGCTTGGATCGCTCCCACACTGCCGCCCTCCGCTGCCCGCAGCTCCGATACCTGGTCCCGTCACTTCCTCCAGCCCCATAAGCTCGGATCACTCCCACGCCACCATCCCCCGCTGTCTGCAGCTCCGGTACCGGGTCCCATCACTTCCTCCAGCCCCATAAGCTTGGATCACTCCCACTCCGCCGCCCTCCGCTGCCCGCAGCTCCGGAACCGGGCCCTGACACTTCCTCCAGCCCCATAAGCTCGGATCACTCCCACGCTGCCGTCCTCCGCTGCCCGCAGCTACGGTACTGGGTCCCGTCACTTCCTCCAGCCCCATAAGCTCGGATGACTTCCACGCCGCCGCCCTCCGCTGCCTGCAGCTCCAGTACTTGGTCCCGTAACTTCCTCCAGCCCCATAAGCTCGGATCACTCCCACGCCGCCATCCACCGCTGCCCACAGCTCCGGTACCAGGTCCCGTCACTTCCTCCAGCCCCATAAGCTCGGATCGCTCCCACGCCGCCGTCCTCCGCTTCCTGCAGCTCCGGTACTGGGTCCCTTCACTTCCTCCAGCCCCATAAGCTCAGATCACTCCCACGCCGCCATCCACCGCTGCCCACAGCTCCGGTACCGGGTCCCGTCACTTCCTCCAGCCCCATAAGCTCGGATCGCTCCCACGCCGCCGTCCTCCGCTGCCCACAGCTCCGGTACCAGGTCCCGTCACTTCCTCCAGCCCCATAAGCTTGGATCACTCCTGCGCCGCTGCCTGCAGCTCCGGTACCGGGTCCCGTCACTTCCTCCAGCCCCATAAGTTTGGATCACTCCCACACCGCCATCCTCCACTGCCTGCAGCTCCGGTACTGGGTCCCGTCACTTCCTCCAGCCCCATAAGCTTGGATCACTCCCACGCCGCCGCCCTCCGCTGCCCGCAGCTCCGGTACCAGGTCCCGTCACTTCCTCCAGCCCCATAAGCTCGGATCACTCCCACGCCGCCATCCTCCGCTGCCCGCAGCTCCGGTACCGGGTCCCGTCACTTCCTCCAGCCCCATAAGCTCGGATCACTCCCACGCCGCCGCCCTCCGCTGCCCGCAGCTCCGGTACCGGGTGCCGTCACTTTCTCCAGCCCCATAAGCTCGGATCACTCCCACGCCACCATCCCCCACTGCCCGGCGCCCGCAGCTCCGGAACCGGGTCCTGTAACTTCCTCCAGCCCCATAAGCTCGGATTACTCCTACGCCAACATCCCCCGCTGCCCGCAGCTCCGGTACCGGGTCCCGTCACTTCCTCCAGCCCCATAAGCTTGGACCACTCCCACGCCGCCGCCCTCCGCTGCCCGCAGCTCCGGAACCAGGCCCTGACACTTCCTCCAGCCCCATAAGCTCGGATCACTCCCACGCCGCCATCCACCGCTGCCCACAGCTCCGGTACCGGGTCCCGTCACTTCCTCCAGCCCCATAAGCTCGGATCGCTCCCACGCCGCCATCCTCCGCTGCCTGCAGCTCCAGTACTGGGTCCCGTCACTTCCTCCAACCCCATAAGCTCAGACCACTCCCACGCCGCCATCCACCGCTGCCCACAGCTCCGGTACCGGGTCCCGTCACTTCCTCCAGCCCCATAAGCTCGGATCACTCCCACGCCACCGCCCTCCGCTGCCTGCAGCTCCAGTACCGGGTCCCATCACTTCCTCCAGCCCCATAAGCACGGATCACTCCCAAGCCGGTGCCCTCCGCTGCCTGCAGCTCCAGTACGGGGTCCCGTCACTTCCTCCAGCCCCATAAGCTCGGATCACTCCCACGCCGCCGCCCTCCGCTGCCCGCAGCTCCGGTACCAGGTCCCGTCACTTCCTCCAGTCCCATAAGCTCGGATCACTCCCACGCCGCCGCCCTCCGCAGCTATGGTACTGGGTCCCGTCACCTCCTCCAGCCCCATGGGCACGGATCACTCCCACGCCGCCATCCTCCGCTGCCCGCAGCTCCGGTACCGGATCCCGTCACTTCCTCCAGCCCCATAAGCTCGGATCACTCCCACGCCGCCGCCGTACGCTGCCCACAGCTCCGGTACCGGGTCCCGTCATTTCCTCCAGCCCCATAAGCTCAGATCGCTCCCACGCCGCTGCCCGCAGCTCCGGTACCGGGTTCCGTCACTTCTTCCAGCCCCATAAGCTCGGATCGCCCCCACGCCGCCGCCCTCCGCTGCCCGCAGCTCCGGTACCGGGTCCCGTCACTTCCTCCAGCCCCATAAGCTCGGATCACTCCCACACCACCATCCCCCGCTGCCCGCAGCTCCAGTACCGGGTCCCGTCACTTCCTCCAGCCGCATAAGCTCGGATCGCTCCCACTCCACCGTCCTCCGCTGCCCACAGCTACGGTACCAGGTCCCGTCACTTCCTACAGCCCCATAAGCTTGGATCGCTCCTACGCCACTGCCCTCCGCTGCCTGCAGCACCGGTACCCGGTCCCGTCACTTCCTTCAGCCCCATAAGCTCGGATCACCCCCACGCCACCATCCCCCGCTGCCCGGCGCCCGCAGCTCCGGAACCGAGTCCTGTAAATTCATTTAGCCCCATAAGCTCGGATCACTCCCACGCTGCTGTCCTCTGCTGCCTGCAGCTCCGGTACCGGGTCCCGTCACTTCCTCCAGCCCCATAAGCTTGGATCACTCCCACGCCGCCGCCCTCCGCTGCCCGCAGCTCCGGAACCAGGCCCTGACACTTCCTCCAGCCCCATAAGCTCGGATCACTCCCACGCTGCCTTCCTCCGCTGCCTGCAGCTATGGTACTGGGTCCTGTCACTTTCTCCAGCCCCATAAGCTTGGATCACTCCCACGCCGCCGTCCTCCGCTGCCCACAGCTCCAGTACTGGGTCCCATCACTTCCTCCAGCCTCATAAGCTCGGATCACTGTCACGCCACCATCCCCCGCTGCCAGCAGCTCCGGTACCGGGTCCCGTCACTTCCTCCAGCCTTATGAGCTCGAATCACTCCCGCGCCGCCGCCCTGCGCTGCCCGCAGCTCCGCTACAGGGTCCCGTCACTTCCTCCAGGCCCATAGGCTTGGATCACTCCCACGCCGCCTACCTCCGCTGCCCGCAGCTCCGGAACCGGGCCCTGACACCTCCTCCAGCCCCATAAGCTCCGATCACTCCCACACTGCCGCCCTCCGCTTCCCGCAGCTCTGGTACCGGGTCCCGTCACATCCTCCAGCCCCATAAGCTCGGATCACTCCCACGCCACCATCCTCCGCTGCCCGCAGCTCAGGTACCGGGTTTCGTCACTTCCTACAGCCCCATAAGCTCGGATCACTCCCACGCCGCCGCCCTCCGCTGCCCACAGCTCCGGTACCGGGTCCCATCACTTCCTCCAGCCCCATAAGCTCGGATCACTCCCACGGCACCGCCCTCCGCTGCCCGCAGCTCCGGTACCGGGTCCCATCACTTCCTCCAGCCCCATAAGCTCGGATCGCTCCCACGCCGCCGCCCTCCGCTGCCCGCAGCTCCGGTACCGGGTCCCGTCACTTCTTCCAGCCCCATAAGCTCGGATCACTCTCACGCCGCCATCCTCCGCTGCCCGCAGCTCCGGTACCAGGTCCCGTCACTTCCTCCAGCCCCGTAAGCTCGGATCACTCCCACGCCGCCATCCATCGCTGCCCGCAGCTCCGGTAACGGGTCCCATCACTTCCTCCAGCCCCATAAGCTCGGATCACTCCCACGCCGGTGCCCTCCGCTGCCTGCAGCTCCAGTACCAGGTCCCGTCACTTCCTCCAGCCCCGTAAGCTCGGATCACTCCCACGACGGTGCCCTCCGCTGCCCGCAGCTCCGGTAACGGGTCCCATCACTTCCTCCAGCCCCGTAAGCTCGGATCTCTTCCATGCCGCAGTCCTTCACTGCCCGCAGCTCCGGTAACGGGTCCCATCACTTCCCCCAGCCCCATAAGCTCGGATCGCTCCCACACCGCCGCCCTCCGCTGCCCGCAGCTCCAGTACTGGGTGCCGTAACATCCTCCAGCCCCATAAGCTCAGATCACTCCCACACCACCATCCCCCGCTGCCCGCAGCTCCAGTACCGGGCCCTGACACTTCCTCCAGCCCCATAAGCACGGATCACTCCCACGCCGGTGCCCTCCGCTGCCTGCAGCTCCAGTACCGGGTCCCATCACTTCCTCCAGCCCCATAAGCACGGATCACTCCCACGCCGGTGCCCTCCGCTGCCTGCAGCTCCAGTACCGGGTCCCATCACTTCCTCCAGCCCCATAAGCTCGGATCACTCCCACGCCGCCGCCCTCCGCAGCTACGGTACTGGGTCCCGTCACTTCCTCCAGCCCCATGGGCACGGATCACTCCCACGCCGCCATGCTCCGCTGCCCGCAGCTCCAGTACCGGGTCCCATCACTTCCTCCAGCCCCATAAGCTTGGATCACTCCCACGCCGCCGCCCTACGCTGCCCGCAGCTGCGGTACCGGGTCCCGTCACTTCCTCCAGCCCTATAAGCTCGGGTCACTCCCACGCCGCCGCCCTCCGCTGCCCGCAGCTCCGGTACCGGATCCCGTCACTTCCTCCAGCCCCATAAGCTTGGATCACTCCCACGCCACCGCCCTACGCTGCCCGCGGCTCCGGTACCGGGTCACGTCACTTCCTCCAGCCCCATAAGCTCGGGTCACTCCCACGCCGCCACCCTCCGCTGCCCGCAGCTCCGGTACCGGGTCCCGTCACTTCCTCCAGCCCCATAAGCTCGGATCACTCCCACGCCACCGCCCTCCGCTGCCTGCAGCTCCAGTACCGGGTCCCATCACTTCCTCCAGCTCCATAAGCACGGATCACTCCCACGCCGGTGCCCTCCGCTGCCTGCAACTCCAGTCCTGGGTCCCGTCACTTCCTCCAGCCCCATAAGCTCGGATCTCTCTCATGCCGCCGTCCTTCGCTGCCCGCAGCTCCGGTAACGGGTCCCATCACTTCCTCCAGCCCCATAAGCTCGGATCACTCCCACGCCGATGCCCTCCGCTGCCTGCAGCTCCAGTACCGGGTCCCATCACTTCCTCTAGCCCCATAAGCACGGATCACTCCCACGCCGGTGCCCTCCGCTGCCTGCAGCTCCAGTACAGGGTCCCGTCACTTCCTCCAGCCCCATAAGCTCGGATCACTCCCACGCCGCCGCCCTCCGCTGCACGCAGCTCCGGTACAGGGTCCCGCCACTTCCTCCAGCCCCATAAGCTCGGATCACTCCCACGCCGCCGCCCTCCGCAGCTACGGTACTGGGTCCCGTCACTTCCTCTAGCCCCATGGGCACGGATCACTCCCACGCCGCCATCCTCCGCTGCCCGCAGCTCCGGTACCAGATCCCGTCACTTCCTCCAGCCCCATAAGCTCGGGTCACTCCCACGCCGCCGCCCTCCGCTGCCCGCAGCTCCGGTACCGGGTCCCGTCACTTCCTCCAGCCCCATAAGCTCGGATCACTCCCACGCCACCGCCCTCCGCTGCCTGCAGCTCCAGTACCGGGTCCCATCACTTCCTCCAGCCCCATAAGCACGGATCACTCCCACGCCGGTGCCCTCTGCTGCCTGCAACTCCAGTACCGGGTCCCGTCACTTTCTCCAGCCCCATAAGCTCGGATCACTCCCTCGCCGCCGCCCTCCGCTGCCCGCAGCTCCGGTACCGGGTCCCGTCACTTCCTCCAGCCTCATAAGCTCGGATCACTCCCACGCCGCCGCCCTCCGCAGCTACGGTACTGGGTCCCGTCACCTCCTCCAGCCCCATGGGCACGGATCACTCCCACGCCGCCATCCTCCGCTGCCCGCAGCTCCGGTACCGGATCCCGTCACTTCCTCCAGTCCCATAAGCTCGGATCACTCCCACGCCGCCGCCCTACGCTGCCCGCAGCTCCGGTACCGGGTCCCATCACTTCCTCCAGCCCCATAAGCTCGAATCACTCCCACGCCACCATCCCTCGCTGCCCGCAGCTCCGGTACCGGGTCCCATCACTTCCTCCAGCCCCATAAGCTTGAATCACTCCCACGCCGCCGCCCTCCGCTGCCCGCAGCTCCGGAACCGGGCCCTGACACTTCCTCCAGCCCCATAAGCTCGGATCACTCCCACGCTGCCGTCCTCCGCTGCCCGCAGCTCCGGTACCAGATCCCGTCACTTCCTCCAGCCCCATAAGCTCGAGTCACTCCCACGCCGCCGCCCTCCGCTGCCCGCAGCTCCGGTACCGGGTCCCGTCACTTCCTCCAGCCCCATAAGCTCGGATCACTCCCACGCCACCGCCCTCCGCTGCCTGCAGCTCCAGTACCGGGTCCCATCACTTCCTCCAGCCCCATAAGCACGGATCACTCCCACGCCGGTGCCCTCCGCTGCCTGCAACTCCAGTACCGGGTCCCGTCACTTCCTCCAGCCCCATAAGCTCGGATCACTCCCTCGCCGCCGCCCTCCGCTGCCCGCAGCTCCGGTACCGGGTCCCGTCACTTCCTCCAGCCTCATAAGCTCGGATCACTCCCACGCCGCCGCCCTCCGCAGCTACGGTACTGGGTCCTGTCACCTCCTCCAGCCCCATGGGCATGGATCACTCCCACGCCGCCATCCTCCGCTGCCCGCAGCTCCGGTACCGGATCCCGTCACTTCCTCCAGTCCCATAAGCTCGGATCACTCCCACGCCGCCGCCCTACGCTGCCCGCAGCTCCGGTACCGGGTCCCGTCACTTCCTCCAGCCCCATAAGCTCGAATCACTCCCACGCCACCATCCCTCGCTGCCCGCAGCTCCGGTACCGGGTCCCATCACTTCCTCCAGACCCATAAGCTTGGATCACTCCCACGCCGCCGCCCTCCGCTGCCCGCAGCTCCGGAACCGGGCCCTGACACTTCCTCCAGCCCCATAAGCTCGGATCACTCCCACGCTGCCGTCCTCCGCTGCCCGCAGCTACGGTACTGGGTCCCGTCACTTCCTCCAGCCCTATAAGCTCGGACGATTTCCACGCCGCCATCCTCCGCTGCCTGCAGCTCCAGTACTTGGTCCCGTCACTTCCTCCAGCCCCATAAGCTCGGATCACTCCCACGCCGCCATCCACCGCTGCCCACAGCTCCGGTACCAGGTCCCGTCACTTCCTCCAGCCCCATAAGCTCGGATCGCTCCCACGCCGCCGTCCTCCGCTGCCTGCAGCTCCAGTACTGGGTCCCTTTACTTCCTCCAACCCCATAAGCTCAGACCACTCCCACGCCGCCCACAGCTCCGGTACCGGGTCCCGTCACTTCCTCCAGCCCCATAAGCTCGGATCACTCCCACGCCACCGCCCTCCGCTGCCTGCAGCTCCAGTACCGGGTCCCATCACTTCCTCCAGCCCCATAAGCACGGATCACTCCCAAGCCGGTGCCCTCCGCTGCCTGCAGCTCCAGTAGCGGGTCCCGTCACTTCCTCCAGCCCCATAAGCTCGGATCACTCCCACGCCGCCTCCCTCCGCTGCCCGCAGCTCCGGTACCGGGTCCCGTCACTTCCTCCAGCCCCATAAGCTCGGATCACTCCCACGCCGCCGCCCTCCGCAGCTACGGTACTGGGTCCCGTCACCTTCTCCAGCCCCATGGGCACGGATCATTCCCACGCCGCCATCCTCCGCTGCCCGCAGCTCCGGTACCAGATCCCGTCACTTCCTCCAGCCCCATAAGTTTGGATCACTCCCACGCCGCCGCCCTACGCTGCCCGCAGCTCCGGTACCGGGTCCCGTCACTTCCTCCAGCCCCATAAGCTCAGATCGCTCCCACGCCGCTGCCCGCAGCTCCGGTACCGGGTCCCGTCACTTCCTCCAGCCCCATAAGCTTGGATCGCTCCTACGCCACTGCCCTCCGCTGCCTGCAGCACCGGTACCCGGTCCCGTCACTTCCTCCAGCCCCATAAGCTTGGATCACCCCCACGCCACCATCCCCCGCTGCCCGGCGCCAGCAGCTCCGGAACCGAGTCCTGTAAATTCATCCAGCCCCATAAGCTCGGATCACTCCCACGCTGCTGTCCTCTGCTGCCTGCAGCTCCGGTACCGGGTCCCGTCACTTCCTCCAGCCCCATAAGCTTGGATCGCTCCCACACTGCCGCCCTCCGCTGCCCGCAGCTCCGATACCTGGTCCCGTCACTTCCTCCAGCCCCATAAGCTCGGATCACTCCCACGCCACCATCCCCAGCTGCCCAGCGCCCGCAGCTCCAGAACCGGGTCCTGTAACTTCCTCCAGCCCCATAAGCTCGGATCACTCCCACGCTGCTGTCCTCTGCTGCCTGCAGCTCCGGTACCGGGTCCCATCACTTCCTCCAGACCCATAAGCTTGGATCACTCCCACGCCGCCGCCCTCCGCTGCCCGCAGCTCCGGAACCGGGCCCTGACACTTCCTCCAGCCCCATAAGCTCGGATCACTCCCACGCTGCCGTCCTCCGCTGCCCGCAGCTACGGTACTAGGTCCCGTCACTTCCTCCAGCCCTATAAGCTCGGACGACGTCCACGCCGCCATCCTCCGCTGCCTGCAGCTCCAGTACTTGGTCCCGTCACTTCCTCCAGCCCCATAAGCTCGGATCACTCCCACGCCGCCATCCACCGCTGCCCACAGCTCCGGTACCAGGTCCCGTCACTTCCTCCAGCCCCATAAGCTCGGATCGCTCCCACGCCGCCGTCCTCCGCTGCCTGCAGCTCCGGTACTGGGTCCCTTCACTTCCTCCAGCCCCATAAGCTCAGATCACTACCACGCCGCCATCCACCGCTGCCCACAGCTCCGGTACCGGGTCCCGTCACTTCCTCCAGCCCCATAAGCTCGGATCGCTCCCACGCCGCCGTCCTCCGCTGCCCACAGCTCCGGTACCAGGTCCCGTCACTTCCTCCAGCCCCATAAGCTTGGATCACTCCTGCGCCGCTGCCTGCAGCTCCGGTACCGGGTCCCGTCACTTCCTCCAGCCCCATAAGTTTGGATCACTCCCACGCCGCCATCCTCCACTGCCTGCAGCTCCGGTACTGGGTCCCGTCACTTCCTCCAGCCCCATAAGCTTGGATCACTCCCACGCCGCCGCCCTCCGCTGCCCGCTGCTCCGGTACCAGGTCCCGTCACTTCCTCCAGCCCCATAAGCTCGGATCACTCCCACGCCGCCATCCTCCGCTGCCCGCAGCTCCGGTACCGGGTCCCGTCACTTCCTCCAGCCCCATAAGCTCGGATCACTCCCACGCCGCCGCCCTCCGCTGCCCGCAGCTCCGGTACCGGGTGCCGTCACTTTCTCCAGCCCCATAAGCTCGGATCACTCCCACGCCACCATCCCCCACTGCCCGGCGCCCGCAGCTCCGGAACCGGGTCCTGTAACTTCCTCCAGCCCCATAAGCTCGGATTACTCCCACGCCAACATCCCCCGCTGCCCGCAGCTCCGGTACCGGGTCCCGTCACTTCCTCCAGCCCCATAAGCTTGGACCACTCCCACGCCGCCGCCCTCCGCTGCCCGCAGCTCCGGAACCAGGCCCTGACACTTCCTCCAGCCCCATAAGCTCGGATCACTCCCACGCCGCCATCCACCGCTGCCCACAGCTCCGGTACCAGGTCCCGTCACTTCCTCCAGCCCCATAAGCTCGGATTGCTCCCACGCCGCCATCCTCCGCTGCCTGCAGCTCCAGTACTGGGTCCCGTCACTTCCTCCAACCCCATAAGCTCAGACCACTCCCACGCCGCCATCCACCGCTGCCCACAGCTCCGGTACCGGGTCCCGTCACTTCCTCCAGCCCCATAAGCTCGGATCACTCCCACGCCACCGCCCTCCGCTGCCTGCAGCTCCAGTACCGGGTCCCAACACTTCCTCCAGCCCCATAAGCACGGATCACTCCCCAGCCGGTGCCCTCCGCTGCCTGCAGCTCCAGTACGGGGTCCCGTCACTTCCTCCAGCCCCATAAGCTCGGATCACTCCCACGCCGCCGCCCTCCGCTGCCCGCAGCTCCGGTACCGGGTCCCGTCACTTCCTCCAGTCCCATAAGCTCGGATCACTCCCACGCCGCCGCCCTCCGCAGCTACGGTACTGGGTCCCGTCACCTCCTCCAGCCCCATGGGCACGGATCACTCCCACGCCGCCATCCTCCGCTGCCCGCAGCTTCGGTACCGGATCCCGTCACTTCCTCCAGCCCCATAAGCTCGGATCACTCCCACGCCGCCGCCCTACGCTGCCCAGAGCTCCGGTACCGGGTCCCGTCATTTCCTCCAGCCCCATAAGCTCAGATCGCTCCCACGCCGCTGCCCGCAGCTCCGGTACCGGGTTCCGTCACTTCTTCCAGCCCCATAAGCTCGGATCGCCCCCACGCCGCCGCCCTCCGCTGCCCGCAGCTCCGGTACCGGGTCCCGTCACTTCTTTCAGCCCCATAAGCTCGGATCACTCCCACACCACCATCCCCCGCTGCCCGCAGCTCCAGTACCGGGTCCCGTCACTTCCTCCAGCCGCATAAGCTCGGATCGCTCCCACTCCACCGTCCTCCGCTGCCCACAGCTACGGTACCAGGTCCCGTCACTTCCTACAGCCCCATAAGCTTGGATCGCTCCTACGCCACTGCCCTCCGCTGCCTGCAGCACCGGTACCCGGTCCCGTCACTTCCTTCAGCCCCATAAGCTCGGATCACCCCCACGCCACCATCCCCCGCTGCCCGGCGCCCGCAGCTCCGGAACCGAGTCCTGTAAATTCATTTAGCCCCATAAGCTCGGATCACTCCCACGCTGCTGTCCTCTGCTGCCTGCAGCTCCGGTACCGGGTCCCGTCACTTCCTCCAGCCCCATAAGCTTGGATCACTCCCACGCCGCCGCCCTCCGCTGCCCGCAGCTCCGGAACCAGGCCCTGACACTTCCTCCAGCCCCATAAGCTCGGATCACTCCCACGCTGCCGTCCTCCGCTGCCTGCAGCTATGGTACTGGGTCCGTCACTTCCTCCAGCCCCATAAGCTTGGATCACTCCCACGCCGCCGTCCTCCGCTGCCCACAGCTCCAGTACTGGGTCCCATCACTTCCTCCAGCCTCATAAGCTCGGATCACTGTCACGCCACCATCCCCCGCTGCCAGCAGCTCCAGTACCGGGTCCCGTCACTTCCTCCAGCCTTATGAGCTCGAATCACTCCCGCGCCGCCGCCCTGCGCTGCCCGCAGCTCCGCTACAGGGTCCCGTCACTTCCTCCAGGCCCATAGGCTTGGATCACTCCCACGCCGCCTACCTCCGCTGCCCGCAGCTCCGGAACCGGGCCCTGACACCTCCTCCAGCCCCATAAGCTCCGATCACTCCCACACTGCCGCCCTCCGCTTCCCGCAGCTCTGGTACCGGGTCCCGTCACATCCTCCAGCCCCATAAGCTCGGATCACTCCCACGCCACCATCCTCCGCTGCCCGCAGCTCAGGTACCGGGTTTCGTCACTTCCTACAGCCCCATAAGCTCGGATCACTCCCACGCCGCCGCCCTCCGCTGCCCACAGCTCCGGTACCGGGTCCCATCACTTCCTCCAGCCCCATAAGCTCGGATCACTCCCACGCCACCGCCCTCCGCTGCCCGCAGCTCCGGTACCGGGTCCCATCACTTCCTCCAGCCCCATAAGCTCGGATCGCTCCCACGCCGCCGCCCTCCGCTGCCCGCAGCTCCGGTACCGGGTCCCGTCACTTCTTCCAGCCCCATAAGCTCGGATCACTCTCACGCCGCCATCCTCCGCTGCCCGCAGCTCCGGTACCAGGTCCCATCACTTCCTCCAGCCCCATAAGCTAGGATCACTCCCACACCGCCATCCCCCGCTGCCCGCAGCTCCGTTACCAGGTCCTGTAACTTCCTCCAGCCCCATAAGCTCGGATCGCTCCCACGCCACCATCCCCCGCTGCCCGCAGCTCTGGTACCGGGTCCCGTCACTTCCTCCAGCCCCATAAGCTTGGATCACTCCCACGCCGCCGCCCTCCGCTGCCCGCAGCTCCGGAACCGGGCCCTGACACTTCCTCCAGCCCCATAAGCTCTGATCACTCCCACGCTGCCGTCCTCCGCTGCCCGCAGCTATGGTACTGGGTCCCGTCACTTCCTCCAGCCCCATAAGCTCAGATCACTTCCACGCCGCCATCCTCCGCTGCCTGCAGCTCCGGTACTGGGTCCCGTCACTTCCTCCAGCCCCATAAGCTCGGATCGCTCCCACGCCGCCGTCCTCCGCTGCCCACAGCTCCGGTACCAGGTCCCGTCACCTCCTCCAGCCCCATAAGCTCGGATCACTCCTACGCCGCTGCCTGCAGCTCCGGTACCGGGTCCCGTCACTTCCTCCAGCCCCATAAGCTCGGATCACTCCCACGCCGCCATCCTCCGCTGCCTGCAGCTCCGGTAACGGGTCCCGTCACTTCCTCCAGCCCCATAAGCTCGGATCACTCCCACGCCGCGGCCCTCCGCTGCCCGCAGCTCCGGTTCCCGGGTCCCGTCACTTCCTCCAGCCCCATAAGCTCGGATCACTCCCACGCCACCATCCCCCGCTGCCCGCAGCTCCGGTACCAGGTCCCGTCACATCCTCCAGCCCCATAAGCTCGGATCGCTCCCACGCCGCCGCCCTCCGCTGCCTGCAGCTCCGGTACCGGGTCCCGTCACTTCCTCCAGCCCTATGAGCTCGAATCACTCCCGCGCCGCTGCCCGCAGCTCCGCTACAGGGTCCCGTCACTTCTTCTAGCCCCATAAGCTCGGATCACTCCCACGCCACCATCCTTCGCTGCCCGCAGCTCCGGTACCGGGTCCCGTCACTTCCTCCAGCCCCATAAGCTCGGATCACTCCCACGCCGCCATCCTCCGCTGCCCGCTCCTCCGTTACCGGGCCCTGACACCTCCTCCAGCCCCATAAGCTCCGATCACTCCCACACTGCCGCCCTCCGCTGCCCGCAGCTCCGGTACCAGATCCCGTCACTTCCTCCAGCCCCATAAGCTCGGATCACTTCCACGCTGCCATCCTCTGCTGCCCGCTCCTCCGTTACCGGGCCCTGACACCTCTTCCAGCCCCATAAGCTCGGATCACTCCCACGCCGCTGCCCTCCGCTGCCCGCAGCTCCGGTACCAGGTCCCGTCACTTCCTCCAGCCCCATAAGCGCGGATCACTCCCACGCCACCATCCCCCGCTGCCCGCAGCTCCGGTACCAGGTCCCGTCACTTTCTCCAGCCCCATAATCTCGGATCGCTCCCACGCCGCCGCCCTCCGCTGCCTGCAGCTCCGGTACCGGGTCCCGTCACTTCCTCCAGCCCCATAAGCTCGGATCACTCCCACGCCGCTGTCCTCCGCTGCCCGCAGCTCCGGTACCGGGTCCTGTCACTTCCTCCAGCCCCATAAGCTTGGATCACTCCCACGCCGCCGTCCTCCGCTGCCTGCAGCTCCGGTACCAGGTCCCATTACTTCCTCCAGCCCCATAACCTCGTATCACTCCCACGCCGCCGTCCTCCGCTGCCTGCAGCTCCGGTACTGGGTCCCGTCACTTCCTCCAGCCCCATAAGCTCGGATCACTCCCACGCCGCCATCCTCCGCTGCCTGCAGCTCCGGTACCAGGTCCTGTCACTTCCTCCAGCCCCATAAGCACGGATCACTCCCACGCCGCCATCCACCGCTGCCTGCAGCTCCGGTACTGGGTCCCGTCACTTCCTCCAGCCCCATAAGCTCGGATCACTCCTACGCCGCTGCCTGCAGCTCCGTTACCGGGTCCCATCACTTCCTCCAGCCCCATAAGCTCGGACCGCTCCCACGCCGCCGTCCTCTGCTGCCCGCAGCTCCAGTACCGGGTGCCGTAACATCCTCCAGCCCCATAAGCTCGGATCGCTCCCACGCCGCTGTCCTCCGCTGCCTGCAGCTCCGGTACCGGGTCCCCGTCACTTCCTCCAGCTCCATAAGCTCGGATCGCTCCCACGCCGCCGCCCTCCGCTGCCTGCAGCTCCGGTACCGGGTCCCGTTACTTCCTCCAGCCCCATAAGCTCGGATCACTCCCACGCCGCCGTCCTCCGCTGCCCGCAACTCCAGTACTGGGTGCCGTAAAATCCTTCAGCCCCATAAGCTCGGACCGCTCCCACGCCGCCGCCCTCCGTTGCTTGCAGCTCCGGTACCGGGTCCCATCACTTCCTCCAGCTCCATAAGCTCGGACCGCTCCCACGCCGCCGCCCTCCGCTGCCTGCAGCTCCGGTACCGGGTCCCGTTACTTCCTCCAGTCCCATAAGCTCTGATCACTCCCACGCTGCCGTCCTCCGCTGCTCGCAGCTCCAGTACCAGGTCCCGTCACTTCCTCCAGCCCCATAAGCTCGGATCACTCCCACGCCGCCATCCTCCGCTGCCTGCAGCTCCGGTAACGGGTCCCGTCACTTTCTCCAGCCCCATAAGCTCGGATCACTCCCACGCCACCATCCCCCGCTGCCCGCAGCTCCGGTACCAGGTCCCGTCACTTCCTCCAGCCCCATAAGCTTGGATCGCTCCCACGCCGCCGCCCTCCGCTGCCTGCAGCTCCGGTACCGGGTCCCGTCACTTCCTCCAGCCCTATGAGCTCGAATCACTCCCGCGCCGCCACCCTGCGCTGCCCGCAGCTCCGCTACAGGGTCCCGTCACTTCTTCTAGCCCCATAAGCTCGGATCACTCCCACACTGCCGCCCTCCGCTTCCTGTTGCTCCGGTACTGGGTCCCGTCACTTCCTCCAGCCCCATAAGCTCGGATCACTCGCACGCCACCATCCCCCTCTGCCCGCAGCTCCGGTACCGGGTCCCATCACTTCCTCCAGCCCCATAAGCTCGGATCACTCCCACACCGCCGCCCTCCGCTGCCCGCAGCTCCGGTACCAGGTCCCATCACTTCCTCCAGCCCCATAAGCGCGGATCACTCCCACGCCACCATCCCCCGCTGCCCGCAGCTCCGGTACCAGCTCCGTCACTTTCTCCAGCCCCATAATCTCGGATCGCTCCCACGCCGCCGCCCTCCGCTGCCTGCAGCTCCGGTACCGGGTCCCATCACTTCCTCCAGCCCCATAAGCTCGGATCACTCCCACGCCGCCATCCTCCGCTGCCCGCTCCTCCGTTACCGGGACCTGACACCTCCTCCAGCCCCATAAGCTCCGATCACTCCCACGCGGCCGTCCTCCGCTGCCTGCAGCTTCGGTACCAGGTCCCATCACTTCCTCCAGCCCCATAAGCTCGGATCACTCCCACGCCACCGTCCTCCGCTGCCTGCAGCTCCGGTAACGGGTCCTGTCACTTCCTCCAGCCCCATAAGCTTGGATCACTCCCACGCCGCCGTCCTCCGCTGCCCGCAGCTCCGGTACCGGGTCCCGTCACTTCCTCCAGCCCCATAAGCTCGGATCACTCCCACGCCACCATCCCCCGCTGCTCGCAGCTCCGGTACCGGGTCCCGTAACTTCCCTTAGCCCCATAAGCTCGGATCGCTCCTATGCCGCCGTCCTCCACTGCCTGCAGCTCCGGTACCGGGTCCCGTCACTTCCTCCAGCCCCATAAGCTCGGATCACTCCCACGCCGCCATCCTCCGCTGCCTGCAGCTCCGGTACCAGGTCCTGTCACTTCCTCCAGCCCCATAAGCTCGGATCACTCCTACGCCGCTGCCTGCAGCTCCGGTACCGGGTCCCATCACTTCCTCCGGGCTGGAGCCGGAGGCCGGGCCCCATAAGCTCGGACTGCTCCCACGCCGCCGTCCTCCGCTGCCCGCAGCTCCAGTACCGGGTGCCGTAACATCCTCCAGCCCCATAAGCTTGGATCGCTCCCACGCCGCTGCCCTCCGCTGCCTGCAGCTCCGGTACCGGGTCCCATCACTTCCTCCAGCTCCATAAGCTCGGACCGCTCCCACGCCGCCGTCCTCCGCTGCCCGCAGCTCCGGTACTGGGTGCTGTAACATCCTCCAGCCCCATAAGCTCGGATCGCTCCCACGCCGCCGCCCTCCGCTGCCTGCAGCTCCGGTACAGGGTTCTGTCACTTCCTCCAGCCCCATAAGTTCGGACCGCTCCCACGCCGCCGTCCTCCGCTGCCCGCAGCTCCAGTACCGGGTGCCGTAACATCCTTCAGCCCCATAAGATCGGATCGCTCCCACGCCGCCGCCCTCCGTTGCTTGCAGCTCCGGTACCGGGTCCCATCACTTCCTCCAGTCCCATAAGCTCGGACCGCTCCCACGCCGCCGTCCTCCGCTGCCCGCAGCTCCAGTACCGGGTGCCGTAACATCCTCCAGCCCCATAAGCTCGGATCGCTCCCACGCCGCTGCCCGCAGCTCCGGCACCGGGTCCCATCACTTCCTCCAGTCCCATAAGCTCGGACCGCTCCCACGCCGCCGTCCTCCGCTGCCCGCAGCTCCAGTACCGGGTGCCGTAACATCCTCCAGCCCCATAAGCTCGGACCGCTCCCATGCTGCCGTCCTCCGCTGCCCGCAGCTCCAGTACCGGGTGCCGTAACATCCTCCAGCCCCATAAGCTCGGATCGCTCCCACGCCGCCGCCCTCCGCTGCCTGCAGCTCCGGTACCGGGTCCCATCACTTCCTCCAGTCCCATAAGCTCAGACCGCTCCCACGCCGCCGTCCTCCGCTGCCCGCAGCTCCAGTACTGGGTGCCGTAACATCCTCCAGCCCCATAAGCTCGGATCGCTCCCACGCCGCTGCCCGCAGCTCCGGTACCGGGTCCCGTCACTTCCTCCAGCCCCATAAGCTCGGATCGCTCCCACGCCACCGCCCTCCGCTGCCTGCAGCTCCGGCACCGGGTCCCATCACTTCCTCCAGCCCCATAAGCTCGGATCGCTCCCACGCTGCCATCCTCCGCTGCCTGCAGCTCCGGTACTGGGTCCCATCACTTCCTTCAGCCCCATAAGCTCAGACCGCTCCCACGCCGCCGTCCTCCGCTGCCCGCAGCTCCAGTACCGGGTGCCGTAAAATCCTCCAGCCCCATAAGCTCTATTATTATAGCATCCAGTCTCTGAGACGGAGCTATCCCCTCACACTAAGGGCCTATAATAGATAAATGGGACTTCTTGTGAGGGTATAGCTCCTCCCCAGAGACTGGTTACTATGGGAATAGACTCCTC
This sequence comes from Hyperolius riggenbachi, assembly GCF_040937935.1. Lineage (NCBI taxonomy): Eukaryota > Metazoa > Chordata > Amphibia > Anura > Hyperoliidae > Hyperolius > Hyperolius riggenbachi. The sequence continues at coordinate 1,255,411 of NC_090649.1, read as the reverse complement.
CCTGTCCTGGAGGTCCTCGTGTGAGGGGATGGCTCTGCCTCAGACTGGTTGCTGTGGGAATAGGCTCCTCCCTCTTCTGGAGGTCCTCATGTGGGGGGATGGCTCTGCCTCAGACTGGTTGCTATGGGGATAGGCTCCTCCCTCTTCTGGAGGTCCTCATGTGAGGGGATGGCTCTGCCTCAGACTGGTTGCTATGGGGATAGGCTCCTCCCTCTTCTGGAGGTCCTCATGTGAGGGGATGGCTCCACCTCAGAGGCTGGTTGCTATGGGAATAGACTCCTCCCTCTCCCGAAGGTCCTTCTTGGGAGGGTATAGCTCCTCCTCAGAGACTGGTTGCTATGGGAATAACTACTCCCTGTCCCTGTCCTGGAGGTCCTCATGTGAGGGGATGGCTCTGCCTCAGACTGGTTGCTATGGGGATAGGCTCCTCCCTCTTCTGGAGGTCCTCATGTGAGGGGATGGCTCCACCTCAGAGGCTGGTTGCTATGGGAATAGGCTCCTCCCTCTCCCGAAGGTCCTTCTTGGGAGGGGATGGCTCCTAGGGTTGCCAGGTGTCCGGTTTTAGACCGGACAGTCCGGTTTTTGGCCGCTGTGTCCTGTCCAAAAAGGCATGTTAAACCGGACAATTAAGATGTCCGGTTTTATGCCTTTTGCCACTTGCCGCCACCCGTCCGCCAGCGCTGCGCGACCGCTGATTCGCTGCCTGGCTGTCAGTCAAAGGCACAGCCAGCCAGCTTACGCGGCGTAAGTTACGCCAGCTTAAGTACCGCCCCCGAGCCCGCGCTTCCCGACGTTGCTACGGCAACGCCAACGCTGCGTTGCCAACGCACGCATGACGTGCGTCACTCACGTCATTTGCAATGCGACTCTGCATCTGCGAAGGAAGCAAGGTAAGGTCAGGAGTCTGGAGATATGGTGAGTGAGTGACCCATAATTCTCTGGTTGTATTTCCGCTCTTTGTGTGCATTGGCTCCGCTCTATCTCCCCTCCGTATAGTCCAGGCGTGACTTTCAATCTCATTCAATCTCGCCTGAGCCCGCTGCTTACTATACTTTACACTTGAATTCATACTATTGTACAACGCAATTTATACTCAGGCATGTTCGGAATAGCCGATTTCCGATTCCGGCACAATTCCGCATTCCGACATATAGAAATTCCGTTACCGTTCCATTCCGACGGTATACCGGGGCAGTTCCGCGGAATTCCGATTTATACGGAATTCCGTCTGAAAAATTTTAAAATCTCTCCTCCTCCTCCTCCTCCATCCATCCATCCATCCATCGAAGTAGGGAATTGCAGATTTTCAAAACAGCTTATATACCATAGCTGGGTATGGAACCCAGAACCTAGTGTGTAGTAGGTATCTGTCTTACCCTCTAGACCATGAACCACACTACATGCTAAAGCTGGCGGTAGCATAAACCATACTTCCATTATGATCAATTCGATAGAAAAAGTAGCATGATTAAGGATTTGTACTTTTTGAAAAGCATGCTTATACACCATAGCTGGGATTTGAACCCAGGACCTAGTGTGTAGTAGGTATCTGTCTTACCCTCTAGACCATGACCCACACTACATGCTAAAGCTGGCGGTAGCATAAACCATACTTCCATTATGATCAATTCGATAGAAAAAGTAGCATGATTAAGGATTTGTACTTTTTTGAAAAGCATGCTTATATACCATAGCTGGGATTTGAACCTAGGACCTAGTGTGTAGTAGGTATCTGTCTTAACCTCTAGACCATGACCCACACTACATGCTAAAGCTGGCGGTAGCATAAACCATACTTCCATTATGATCAATTTGATAGAAAAAGTAGCATGATTAAGGATTTGTACTTTTTGAAAAGCATGCTTATGTACCATAGCTGGGATTTGAACCCAGGACCTAGTGTGTAGTAGGTATCTGTCTTACCCTCTAGACCAGGGGTCCCCAAACGTTTTGGGTTGAGGGCCGGGTCAACATACTTCAGACCGCTGGTGGGCCGGAGTAAACATAAAATGATGTAGAAGTCTTTGCGGACCAGACAGTGAAGCATACCCAGGTGACAATCTGCAAGCCAATTGGACAGCAGTGTCACCTGATGTGGAATTTGATTGGAAACCAGCAAAATTTCTGCTTTCTGGCTTCCATGTGGATGGGGGGTGCTGCACTGCTATTCCATATGTGGACCACCAATATTTAAAGATGTAGCTGACTGCATTTATAAGCAATACATTTTCTGTGTGGGGGGCCGGTAAGAAAGCCTTAGGGGGCCACATTCGGCCCGCGGGCCTTAGTTTGAGGACCACTGCTCTAGACCATCAACCACACTCAGGGCCAGGCTTTAGCATGTAGTGTGGTCAGAGGTGGGACAAGGTCCTTCAGCACCCAAGGCTGAGACAGCAAAGTGCGCCCCCCCATCCCTCCCACCCCAGCTGTCACACACTGATTGCTATTACACTAAGAGGTACCCCAGGGCCCCCACCCCCCCACCCCCAACACCTTAATCTCTACTTATCTGGCTTGCAGTCGCTGCCATGTATCACCTTTTCTTATTTCTTTCTGCTTCAAACACAATTGGGAATGACAGCTGAATGAATTGTGCACCCCCTCCTACACTGCGCCCTGAGGCTGCAGCCTCTCCAGCCTCAGCCTTACTAGTGGGTAAGACAGATACCTACTACCATGCAGTGTGGTTCATGGTCTAGAGGGTAAGACAGATACCTACTACACACTAGGTCCTGGGTTCAAATCCCAGCTATGGTATATAAGCATGCTTTTCAAAAAGTACAAATCCTTAATCATGCTACTTTTTCTATCGAATTGATCATAATGGAAGTATGGTTTATGCTAGGCCAGCTTTAGCATGTAGTGTGGGTCATGGTCTAGAGGGTAAGACAGATACCTACTACACACTAGGTTCTGGGTTCAAATCCCAGCTATGGTATATAAGCTGTTTTGAAAATCTGCAATTCCCTACTGCGATGGATGGATGGATGGATGGATGGAGGAGGAGGAGGAGGGAGATTGATTTTTTGTGTTGTGCCGGAAAATTCCGTCGGAATTATAAAATTTCCGCGGAATTCCGTTTGAGAGGTAAAGGAATTCCGATTTGATTACCGGAACCGGAATTAACCTAATTCCGGCCGGAATCACGGAATTCATAATTCCGCGGAATTTTCCGAGCATCCCTATTTATACTGTTATATTTGTTATATTTGCTCAAAATGTAAACATACATGTATGCGCAGATTTATATTTTAACTTTATGCCTATGTATGTCCACTTTATTGTTCTCAATAAAAAAATTTGGTGGGAAATTTTTTTTTTTTTTAAAAACTTCCCGCAAGAAATCGACCACTTCACTGTGCAAAAACGCCATAAATGCATTGCATTATTTGCATAGTTTTCCAGTTTTGTAATAGTTTTCTGCTCTGTCTCTTATTATGTGCATTTACTGGTGAAAAGCGGTCTCTTATTATGTGCATTTACTGGTGAAAAGTGGTCTCTTATGTGCATGTACTGGTGAGGACAGTTAGTGACATGGCTATGTACTCTGTAATGTGCTGCAGAAGATGTCAGTGCGATATAAATACTGTAAAAAAACATTTTTTAAAAAGCCCATTGCTTAGCCCCACTCTACATAAAAGTGTGCTTCTGACTCCGCCCCTAACTCCACCCCCTGTCCGGTTTTCTCCATCAGCCGACCTGGCAACCCTAATGGCTCCACCTCAGAGGCTGGTTGCTATGGGAATAGGCTCCTCCCTCTCCCGAAGGTCCTTCTTGGGAGGGTATAGCTCCTCCTCAGAGACTGGTTGCTATGGGAATAACTACTCCCTGTCCCTGTCCTGGAGGTCCTCATGTGAGGGGATGGCTCTGCCTCAGACTGGTTGCTATGGGGATAGGCTCCTCCCTCTTCTGGAGGTCCTCATGTGAGGGGATGGCTCCACCTCAGAGGCTGGTTGCTATGGGAATAGGCTCCTCCCTCTCCCAAAGGTCCTTCTTGGGAGGGTATAGCTCCTCCTCAGAGACTGGTTGCTATGGGAATAACTACTCCCTGTCCCTGTCCTGGAGGTCCTCATGTGAGGGGATGGCTCTGCCTCAGACTGGTTGCTATGGGGATAGGCTCCTCCCTCTTCCGGAGGTCCTCATGTGAGGGGATGGCTCCACCTCAGAGGCTGGTTGCTATGGGAATAGGCTCCTCCCTCTCCCGAAGGTCCTTCTTGGGAGGGTATAGCTCCTCCTCAGAGACTGGTTGCTAAGGGAATAAACTACTCCCTGTCCCTGTCCTGGAGGTCCTCATGTGAGGGGATGGCTCCACCTCAGAGGCTGGTTGCTATGGGAATAGGCTCCTTCCTCTCCTGAAGGTCCTTGGGAGGGTATAGCTCCTCCTCAGAGACTGGTTGCTATGGGAATAGACTACTCCCTGTCCCTGTCCTGGAGGTCCTCATGTGAGGGGATGGCTCTGCCTCAGACTGGTTGCTATGGGGATAGGCTCCTCCCTCTTCTGGAGGTCCTCATGTGAGGGGATGGCTCCACCTCAGAGGCTGGTTGCTATGGGAATAGGCTCCTCCCTCTCCCGAAGGTCCTTCTTGGGAGGGTATAGCTCCTCCTCAGAGACTGGTTGCTATGGGAATAACTACTCCCTCTCCCTGTCCTGGAGGTCCTCATGTGAGGGGATGGCTCTGCCTCAGACTGGTTGCTATGGGGATAGGCTCCTCCCTCTTCTGGAGGTCCTCATGTGAGGGGATGGCTCCACCTCAGAGGCTGGTTGCTATGGGAATAGGCTCCTCCCTCTCCCGAAGGTCCTTCTTGGGAGGGTATAGCTCCTCCTCAGAGACTGGTTGCTATGGGAATAACTACTCCCTGTCCCTGTCCTGGAGGTCCTCATGTGAGGGGATGGCTCTGCCTCAGACTGGTTGCTATGGGGATAGGCTCCTCCCTCTTCTGGAGGTCCTCATGTGAGAGGATGGCTCCACCTCAGAGGCTGGTTGCTATGGGAATAGGCTCCTCCCTCTCCCGAAGGTCCTTCTTGGGAGGGTATAGCTCCTCCTCAGAGACTGGTTGCTATGGGAATAACTACTCCCTGTCCCTGTCTTGGAGGTCCTCATGTGAGGGGATGGCTCTGCCTCAGACTGGTTGCTATGGGGATAGGCTCCTCCCTCTTCTGGAGGTTCTCATGTGAGGGGATGGCTCCACCTCAGAGGCTGGTTGCTATGGGAATAGGCTCCTCCCTCTCCCGAAGGTCCTTCTTGGGAGGGTATAGCTCCTCCTCAGAGACTGGTTGCTATGGGAAGAACTACTCCCTGTCCCTGTCCTGGAGGGCCTCATGTGAGGGGATGGCTCTGCCTCAGACTGGTTGCTATGGGGATAGGCTCCTCCCTCTTCTGGAGGTCCTCATGTGAGGGGATGGCTCCACCTCAGAGGCTGGTTGCTATGGGAATAGGCTCCTCCCTCTCCCGAAGGTCCTTCTTGGGAGGGTATAGCTCCTCCTCAGAGACTGGTTGCTATGGGAATAAGTACTCCCTGTCCCTGTCCTGGAGGTCCTCATGTGAGGGGATGGCTCTGCCTCAGACTGGTTGCTATGGGGATAGGCTCCTCCCTCTTCTGGAGGTCCTCATGTGAGGGGATGGCTCCACCTCAGAGGCTGGTTGCTATGGGAATAGGCTCCTCCCTCTCCCGAAGGTCCTTCTTGGGAGGGTATAGCTCCTCCTCAGAGACTGGTTGCTAAGGGAATAAACTACTCCCTGTCCCTGTCCTGAAGGTCCTCATGTGAGGGGATGGCTCCACCTCAGAGGCTGGTTGCTATGGGAATAGGCTCCTCCCTCTCCCGAAGGTCCTTCTTGGGAGGGTATAGCTCCTCCTCAGAGACTGGTTGCTATGGGAATAAACTACTCCCTGTCCCTGTCCTGGAGGTCCTCATGTGAGGGGATGGCTCCGCCTCAGAGGCTGGTTGCTATGGGAATAGGCTCCTCCCTCTCCCAAAGGTCCTTCTTGGGAGGGTATAGCTCCTCCTCAGAGACTGGTTGCTATGGGAATAAACTACTCCCTGTCCCTGTCCTGGAGGTCCTCATGTGAGGGGATGGCTCTGCCTCAGAGGCTGGTTGCTATGGGAATAGGCTCCTCCCTCTCCCGAAGGTCCTTCTTGGGAGGGTATAGCTCCTCCTCAGAGACTGGTTGCTATGGGAATAAACTACTCCCTGTCCCTGTCCTGGAGGTCCTCATGTGAGGGGATGGCTCCGCCTCAGAGGCTGGTTGCTATGGGAATAGGCTCCTCCCTCTCCCGAAGGTCCTTCTTGGGAGGGTATAGCTCCTCCTCAGAGACTGGTTGCTATGGGAATAAACTACTCCCTGTCCCTGTCCTGGAGGTCCTCATGTGAGGGGATGGCTCTGCCTCAGAGGCTGGTTGCTATGGGAATAGGCTCCTCCCTCTCCCGAAGGTCCTTCTTGGGAGGGTATAGCTCCTCCTCAGAGACTGGTTGCTATGGGAAGAACTACTCCCTGTCCCTGTCCTGGAGGTCCTCATGTGAGGGGATGGCTCTGCCTCAGAGGCTGGTTGCTATGGGAATAGGCTCCTCCCTCTCCCGAAGGTCCTTCTTGGGAGGGTATAGCTCCTCCTCAGAGACTGGTTGCTATGGGAAGAACTACTCCCTGTCCCTGTCCTGGAGGTCCTCATGTGAGGGGATGGCTCCGCCTCAGAGGCTGGTTGCTATGGGAATAGGCTCCTCCCTCTCCTGGAGAGCCTTCTTGTGAGGGGATGGCTCCGCCTCAGAGGCTGGTTGCTATGGGAATAGGCTCCTCCCTCTCCTGGGGGGCCTGATGTGAGCGGATGGCTCCGCCTCAGAGTCTGGTTACTATGGCGTCAGACGTTCACGTCTCTCCGTCTCTGGATGGCCCCGCCCACAGTGACGTGATGCCGTTCCGCCATATTTGCGGCTCCCTTACCTTAGAGAGTACGGAAGTGACGTCTAGCCCTGCCTTCGGTCACGTGCTGCTCCGGCTGGTGCACTTCCTCTTCCGGTCCGCTGAGCCTGTGCCGGGAGCTGCAGAGAAGCCGCACGTGTGGAGAGATGGGAGCCTACCTGTCCCAACCCAACACCGCCAAGAGCTCCGGGGAGGGAGGAGGAGGAGGCTGCGGGGGCCTCAGCTACGGCTACTCCGCCATGCAGGGCTGGAGGGTGGCCATGGAGGTACTGCCCTGACTGACTCCTCCCCTCTACCTACCTAACTCCTCCCCCTCACTGTACCCCACATGCAGGGCTGGAGGGTGGCCATGGAGGTACTGCCCTGACTGACTCCTCCCCTCTACCTACCTAACTCCTCCCCCTCACTGTACCCCACATGCAGGGCTGGAGGGTGGCCATGGAGGTACTGCCCTGACTGACTCCTCCCCTCTACCTACCTAACTCCTCCCCCTCACTGTACCCCACATGCAGGGCTGGAGGGTGACCATGGAGGTACTGCCCTGACTGACTCCTCCCCTCTACCTACCTAACTCCTCCCCCTCACTGTACCCCACATGCAGGGCTGGAGGGTGGCCATGGAGGTACTGCCCTGACTGACTCCTCCCCTCTACCTACCTAACTCCTCCCCCTCACTGTACCCCACATGCAGGGCTGGAGGGTGGCCATGGAGGTACTGCCCTGACTGACTCCTCCCCTCTACCTACCTAACTCCTCCCCCTCACTGTACCCCACATGCAGGGCTGGAGGGTGGCCATGGAGGTACTGCCCTGACTGACTCCTCCCCTCTACCTACCTAACTCCTCCCCCTCACTGTACCCCACATGCAGGGCTGGAGGGTGGCCATGGAGGTATTGCCCTGACTGACTCCTCCCCTCTACCTACCTAACTCCTCCCCCTCACTGTACCCCACATGCAGGGCTGGAGGGTGGCCATGGAGGTACTGCCCTGACTGACTCCTCCCCTCTACCTACCTAACTCCTCCCCCTCACTGTACCCCACATGCAGGGCTGGAGGGTGGCCATGGAGGTACTGCCCTGACTGACTGACTCCTCCCCCCACCCTACCTACCTGACTCCTCCCCCTCACTGTACCCCACATGCAGGGCTGGAGGGTGGCCATGGAGGTACTGCCCCGACTGACTCCTCCCCCTCACTGTACCCCACATGCAGGGCTGGAGGGTGGCCATGGAGGTACTGCCCTGACTGACTCCTCCCCTCTACCTACCTAACTCCTCCCCCTCACTGTACCTCACATGCGGGGCTGGAGGGTGACCATGGAGGTACTGCCCTGACTGACTGACTCCTCCCCCCACCCTACCTACCTGACTCCTCCCCCTCACTGTACCCCACATGCAGGGCTGGAGGGTGGCCATGGAGGTACTGCCCCGACTGACTCCTCCCCCTCACTGTACCCCACATGCAGGGCTGGAGGGTGGCCATGGAGGTACTGCCCTGACTGACTCCTCCCCTCTACCTACCTAACTCCTCCCCCTCACTGTACCCCTCTCTACCTGCCTGACTCGCCCTCTGACTGCTCCCTTATCCCTTCCTGGCTCCTCCCCCTCACTCCCCCCTCACTGTACCCCACATGCAGGGCTGGAGGGTGGCCATGGAGGTACTGCCCCGACTGACTCCTCCCCCTCACTGTACCCCACATGCAGGGCTGGAGGGTGGCCATGGAGGTACTGCCCTGACTGACTCCTCCCCTCTACCTACCTAACTCCTCCCCCTCACTGTACCCCACATGCAGGGCTGGAGGGTGGCCATGGAGGTACTGCCCTGACTGACTCCTCCCCTACCTACCTGACTCCTCCCCCTCACTGCCCCTCTCTACCTGCCTGACTCTCCCTCTGACTGCTCCCTTATCCCTTCCTGGCTCCTCCCCCTCACTCCCCCCTCACTGTACCCCACATGCAGGGCTGGAGGGTGGCCATGGAGGTACTGCCCTGACTGACTCCTCCCCTACCTACCTGACTCCTCCCCCTCACTGCCCCTCTCTACCTGCCTGACTCTCCCTCTGACTGCTCCCTTATCTCTTCCTGACTCCTCCCTCTCACTCCCCCCTCACTTTACCCCACATGCAGGGCTGGAGGGTGGCCATGGAGGTACTGCCCTGACTGACTCCTCCCTCACCCTACCTACCTGACTCTTCCCTCCTCACACTGTCCCTCTACCTGCCTGACTCCTCCCCCAATGTCCCTCTACCTGCCTGACTCCTTCCCCCACTGTCCCCCAATGTCCCTCTGCCTACCTGACTCCTCTCCCTCACTGTCCTCTACCTACGTGACCTAATAATCTAGTCATACCCAGAGTCCACTTGGAAACTTTTGGTCCCAGAGCCTTCTGTCATGCTGCCCCTACGTTTTGGATCTCCTTACCTCAACAGATCAGGACAGCTCCATCCCTGGACGTGTTTAAATCCAGACTGAAAACCCACGTGTTCAGTTTGGCATTTGCAGAAATATAACTTTTGTTGTGTGAATACTTCATCCTACTACCAATTACTGAATCTGAGAGAGCCTAAGCGCTTTGAGTCCTATGGGAGAAAAGCGCTATAGAAATGTTATTGTATTGTACTCCTCTCCCTCTGACTGCCCCCTTATCCCTCTACCTTCCTCACTCCTCCCCCCACACTGTACCCCATCACTCTACATACCTGACCCCTTCCCTGTCCTCCACATGCAGGGCTGGAGGGTGGCCATGGAGGCAACCCCTTACTGTCCCCATATAGCCCCTCCAGCCCTCCTCTGCTCACTCATCCTCCTTTGGCCCTCCTCTGCTTACTCTTCCTCCTTTGCTCACTCTTCATCCTCCTTTGGCCCTCCTCTGCTTACTCTTCCTCCTTTGCTCACTCTTCTTCCTCCTCTGGCCCTCCTCTGCTCACTCTTCCTCCTCTGCTCCCTCTTCTTCTTCTTCCTCCTCTGGCCCTCCTCTGCTCACTCTTCTTCCTCCTCTGGCCCTCCTCTGCTCACTCTTCCTCCTCTGGCCCTCCTCTGCTTACTCTTCCTCCTCTACTCACTCTTCTTCCTCCTCTGGCCCTCCTCTGCTCACTCTTATTCCTCCTCTGCTCACTCTTATTCCTCCTCTGCTCACTCTTCTTCCTCCTCTTGCCCTCCTCCTATGCTCACTCTTCCTCCTCCTATGCTCGCTCTTCCTCCTCCTCTGCTCGCTCTTCCTCCTCCTCTGGCCCTCCTCCTCTGCTTGCTCTTCCTCCTCCTCTGGCCCTTCTCCTCTGCTCGCTCTTCCTTCTCCTCTGCTCACTCTTCCTCCTCCTCTGCTGGCCCTTCTCCTCTGCTCGCTCTTCCTCCTCCTCTGCTGGCCCTTCTCCTCTGCTCGCTCTTCCTCCTCCTCTGCTGGCCCTTCTCCTCTGCTCGCTCTTCCTCCTCCTCTGCTGGCCCTTCTCCTCTGCTCGCTCTTCCTCCTCCTCTGCTGGCCCTTCTCCTCTGCTCGCTCTTCCTCCTCCTCTGCTGGCCCTTCTCCTCTGCTCGCTCTTCCTCCTCCTCTGCTGGCCCTTCTCCTCTGCTCGCTCTTCCTCCTCCTCTGCTGGCTCTTCCTCCTCCTCTGCTCGCTCTTCCTCCTCCTCTGCTCGCTCTTCCTCCTCCTCTGCTCGCTCTTCCTCCTCCTCTGCTGGCCCTTCTCCTCTGCTCGCTCTTCCTCCTCCTCTGCTGGCCCTTCTCCTCTGCTCGCTCTTCCTCCTCCTCTGCTGGCCCTTCTCCTCTGCTCGCTCTTCCTCCTCCTCTGCTGGCCCTTCTCCTCTGCTCGCTCTTCCTCCTCCTCTGCTGGCCCTTCTCCTCTGCTCGCTCTTCCTCCTCCTCTGCTGGCCCTTCTCCTCTGCTCGCTCTTCCTCCTCCTCTGCTGGCTCTGCTCGCTCTTCCTCCTCCTCTGCTGGCCCTTCTCCTCTGCTCGCTCTTCCTCCTCCTCTGCTGGCCCTTCTCCTCTGCTCGCTCTTCCTCCTCCTCTGCTCGCTCTTCCTTTTCCTCTGGCCCTCTTCCTCTGCTCGCTCTTCCTTTTCCTCTGGCCCTCCTCCTCTGCTCGCTCTTCCTTTTCCTCTGGCCCTCCTCCTCTGCTCGCTCTTCCTTTTCCTCTGGCCCTCCTCCTCTGCTCGCTCTTCCTTTTCCTCTGGCCCTCCTCCTCTGCTCGCTCTTCCTTCTCCCCTGGCCCTCCTCGCCTCTGTTCGCTCTTCCTCCTCCTCTGCTCGCTCTCCCTCCTCCTCTGCTCGCTCTTCCTTCTCCCCTGGCCCTCCTCTGTTCGCTCTTCCTTCTCCTCTGGCCCTCCTCGCCTCTGCTCGCTCTTCCTTCTCCTCTGGCCCTCCTCGCCTCTGCTTGTTCTTCCTCCTCCTCTGGCCCTCCTCCTCTGCTCGCTCTTCCTCCTCCTCTGCTCGCTCTTCCTTCTCCTCTGGCCCTCCTCGCCTCTGCTCGCTCTTCCTTCTCCTCTGGCCCTCCTCGCCTCTGCTCGTTCTTCCTCCTCCTCTGCTCGCTCTTCCTTCTCCCCTGGCCCTCCTCTGCTCGCTCTTCCTTCTCCCCTGGCCCTCCTCTGCTCGCTCTTCCTCCTCCTCTGGCCCCCCTCCTCTGCTCGCTCTTCCTCCTCCTCTGCTCGCTCTTCCTCCTCCTCTGGCCCTCCTCCTCTGCTTGCTCTTCCTCCTCCTCTGGACCCTCCTCCTCCTCTGCTCGCTCTTCCTCCTTCTCTGGCCCTCCTCCTCTGCTCGCTCTTCCTCCTTCTCTGGCCCTCCTCCGCTCGCTCTCCCTCCTCCTCTGCTCGCTCTCCCTCCTCCTCTGCTCGCTCTCCCTTCTCCTCTGGCCCTCCTCTGTTCGCTCTTCCTTCTCCTCTGGCCCTCCTCGCCTCTGCTCGCTCTTCCTTCTCCTCTGGCCCTCCTCGCCTCTGCTCGTTCTTCCTCCTCCTCTGCTCGCTCTTCCTCCTCCTCTGCTCGCTCTTCCTTCTCCCCTGGCCCTCCTCTGCTCGCTCTTTCTTCTCCCCTGGCCCTCCTCTGCTCGCTCTTTCTTCTCCCCTGGCCCTCCTCTGCTCGCTCTTTCTTCTCCCCTGGCCCTCCTCTGCTCGCTCTTTCTTCTCCCCTGGCCCTCCTCTGCTCGCTCTTCTTCCTCCTCTGGCCCTCCTCCTCTGCTCGCTCTTTCTTCTCCCCTGGCCCTCCTCTGCTCGCTCTTCTTCCTCCTCTGGCCCTCCTCCTCTGCTCGCTCTCCCTCCTCCTCTGCTCGCTCTTCCTTCTCCCCTGGCCCTCCTCTGTTCGCTCTTCCTTCTCCTCTGGCCCTCCTCGCCTCTGCTCGCTCTTCCCTCACTTTCTTTGGAACTAACTTGATTGTTTTCCCTCAGGACGCCCATAACTGCATTCCCGAGCTCGATGCAGAGACTGCCATGTTCTCTGTGTATGACGGCCATGGAGGTAAGTGAAACTAGCCGCTCCCACATATATGATGGTCTAATATCAACTTTTTTGTGTTTTTGTTTTTTAATATGAATACTATTATGGATTTTTCGAATGTAACACATCTGTATAGCTAATATCTCCTGCCATCATCATTTGTGGTTTGGCATTGCAATTACAACATTGCTCAGTGTTCTCCCCAGAATTTTTTTCCAGCCGGGTGGCATGAAAAATCAGCCGGGTGGGGATGGTCATGCTGATTGCCACTAGGTGGGTTATCGCCAACGCGCCCCCCTCCCCCCCCCCCCCATAAAATTGACAGGCTAGGTTCCGTACTGGAATCTCTTAAAGGGATACTTAATTGAAGAAAAATTAGGCTAGTTGTTTACCTGGGGCTTCTTCTAGCCCCTTAAAGTCCTCCTGCTGCCCTCATCGCCATTCCACGCTGCTCTCTTCCTTAGCCTCGCACCAACGCGATCATGCTGCCGTGGCCAGGAGCACTTTGCCTATGCGCAGTAGCAATTTTTTGTTACCCCGAAGTGCAGAATGCTGCCGGTCACGGGAATGTGATGATGGAGGAGGCGAATGACACGTTGTGGCCATGCATGCAGCATTCAAAGGGGAATCACAGAGGTACAAAGCAGCAGCGCGAATGACTGCAAGGGATTAGAACAATTTAAGAGGCTGGAAGAAGCCCCAGGTAAGTAGCTGGTCATTTTCTTTTAACAGGTAAAGTGTCTTTAAAGTTCTAACTACCCTTCTGCTGATTTGACAATGAAACTAGCAGCTTTCCCTATATACATGGGTGATCCCAGTGTGGGAAAGAGGATTTCTGGGCCATGACATGATATTAATGAGCAGGCAGCTTATCAATATCATGTTATGGCACCAGATATCCCCTCTTACACCACCCATGTATATAGGAAACATGGGAACAAAATCTTAGTAGTTTCATTTTCAAACCTGGCTGCTGGTTGTAACAACACTCAGTTACAAGGGATATTGCTGGCTATGTGGCTGTCAAGGGGCCAGGGTGCCTCACTAATCACTTTGGGTCTGCCTGCCTTTGTCCATGGCTGTCAGTACAGCGTCTCACTCTCCCCCCTCAGACCAGTCTAGTCTGGCAAGAATCAGAGACCAGGGGACACAGTCACAGGACAGGATAATCAGGGGGTGAAAGGGTTAAGCATCTTCAAGTTCTAGCTGGCGGGAGGGTCTGCGTTAGATAGTGAAACTCACTAACACAACACACAGCGGCTGGCAGGAGGATGAATACAGCGAGAGGAGAGCTGAGAGCGTCCGGCTAAACATTCCATAGAGAACTGAGCCGCGCTTCCTCTCCGATCTCCTGCTCAGCTAAGCTGCGTGTGACGTCACCTGCATTCCCCGCCCCTCCATACAACTGCCGGGAGCTGAGGAGGAGGGCGGAGGCAGCGTCCCTGAGTGACGTCACCTGCATTCCCCGCCCCTCCATACAACTGCCGGGAGCTGAGGAGGAGGGCGGAGGCAGCGTCCCTGAGTGACGTCACCTGCATTCCCCGCCCCTCCATACAACTGCCGGGAGCTGAGGAGGAGGGCAGAGGCAGCGTCCCTAAATGACAGCGGCTGACTGCAATGATACAGCCGCCGCTGCTCACTAATGAGCGACACAGAACGGGACAATTTCACCCGGGCGCTCGGAGGAGATCAGCCGGGCGGCGCGCCCTGGTAAATGGCCCTGGGGAGAACACTCTTGCTACTAACAGGGGGATGTAACCTCTCTGTACATATATCAGTATCTCCTGCCATCATCATTCTCTGTTCAGCATTACAGTCACCACTGATCACCACATTGCTGCTTACAGGGGGATGTAACATCTCTGTACATCTATCAGTATCTCCTGCCATCATCATTCTCTGTTTAGCATTACAGTTACCACTGATCACCACATTGCTACTTACAGGGGGTGTAACATCTCTGTACATCTATCAGTATCTCCTGCCATCATCATTCTCTGTTTAGCATTACAGTTACCACTGATCACCACATTGCTGCTTACAGGAGGTGTAACATCTCTGTACATCTATCAGTATCTCCTGCCATCATCATTCTCTGTTTAGCATTACAGTTACCACTGATCACCACATTGCTGCTTACAGGGCGATGTAACCTCTCTGTACAGCTATCAGTATCTCCTGCCATCATCATTCTCTGTTTAGCATTACAGTTACCACTGATCACCACATTGCTACTTACACGGGGATGTAACATCTCTGTACAGCTATCAGTATCTCCTGCCATCATCATTCTCTGTTTAGCATTACAGTTACCACTGATCACCACATTGCTACTTACAGGGGGATGTAACATCTCTGTACAGCTATCAGTATCTCCTGCCATCATCATTCTGTGTTTAGCATTACAGTTACCACTGATCACCACATTGCTACTTACAGGGGATGTAACATCTCTGTACATCTATCAGTATCTCCTGCCATCATCATTCTCTGTTTAGCATTACAATTACCACTGATCACCACATTGCTACTTACAGGGGATGTAACATCTCTGTACAGCTATCAGTATCTCCTGCCATCATCATTCTCTGTTCAGCATTACAGTCACCACTGATCACCACACTGCTACTTACAGGGGAATGTAACATCTCTGTACATCTATCAGTATCTCCTGCCATCATCATTCTGTGTTTAGCATTACAGTCACCACTGATCACCACATTGCTAGTTACAGGGGGATGTAACACCTCTGTACATCTATCAGTATCTCCTGCCATCATCATTCTCTGCTCAGCATTACAGTTACCACTGATCACCACATTGCTGCTTACAGGGGGATGTAACACCTCTGTACATCTATCAGTATCTCCTGCCATCATCATTCTCTGCTCAGCATTACAGTTACCACTGATCACCACATTGCTGCTTACAGGGGAATGTAACATCTCTGTACATCTATCAGTATCTCCTGCCATCATCATTCTCTGCTCAGCATTACAGTTACCACTGATCACCACATTGCTGCTTACAGGGGAATGTAACATCTCTGTACATCTATCAGTATCTCCTGCCATCATCATTCTCTGCTCAGCATTACAGTTACCACTGATCACCACATTGCTACTTACAGGGGGATGTAGCATCTCTGTACATCTATCAGTATCTCCTGCCATCATCATTCTCTGTTTAGCTTTACAGTTACCACTGATCACCACATTGCTACTTACAGGGGATGTAACATCTCTGTACATCTATCAGTATCTCCTGCCATCATCATTCTCTGTTTAGCATTACAGTTACCACTGATCACCACATTGCTACTTACAGGGGGTGTAACATCTCTGTACATCTATCAGTATCTTCTGCCATCATCATTCTCTGTTTAGCATTACAATTACCACTGATCACCACATTGCTGCTTACAGGGGGATGTAACATCTCTGTACATCTATCAGTATCCCCTGCCATCATCATTCTCTGTTTAGCATTACAGTTACCACTGATCACCACATTGCTACTTACAGGGGAATGTAACATCTCTGTACATCCATCAGTATCTCCTGCCATCATCATTCTCTGTTTAGCATTACAGTTACCACTGATCACCACATTGCTACTTACAGGGGATGTAACATCTCTGTACATCCATCAGTATCTCCTGCCATCATCATTCTCTGTTTAGCATTACAGTTACCACTGATCACCACATTGCTACTTACAGGGGATATAACATCTCTGTACATCTATCAGTATCTTCTGCCATCATCATTCTCTGTTTAGCATTACAGTTACCACTGATCACCACATTGCTACTTACAGGGGATGTAACATCTCTGTACATCTATCAGTATCCCCTGCCATCATCATTCTCTGTTTAGCATTACAGTTACCACTTATCACCACATTGCTACTTACAGGGGAATGTAACATCTCTGTACATCCATCAGTATCTCCTGCCATCATCATTCTCTGTTTAGCATTACAGTTACCACTGATCACCACATTGCTACTTACAGGGGATGTAACATCTCTGTACATCCATCAGTATCTCCTGCCATCATCATTCTCTGTTTAGCATTACAGTTACCACTGATCACCACATTGCTACTTACAGGGGGTGTAACATCTCTGTACATCTATCAGTATCTTCTGCCATCATCATTCTCTGTTTAGCATTACAGTTACCACTGATCACCACATTGCTACTTACAGGGGATGTAACATCTCTGTACATCTATCAGTATCTCCTGCCATCCTCATTCTCTGTTTAGCATTACAGTTACCACTGATCACCGCATTGCTACTTACAGGGGGGTGTAACATCTCTGTACATCTATCAGTATCCCCTGCCATCATCATTCTCTGTTTAGCATTACAGTTACCACTGACAGCACATTGCTACTTACAGGGGGATGTAACATCTCTGTACATCTATCAGTATCCCCTGCCATCATCATTCTCTGTTTAGCATTACAGTTACCACTGATCACCACATTGCTGCTTACAGGGGATATAACATCTCTGTACATCTATCAGTATCTTCTGCCATCATCATTCTCTGTTTAGCATTACAGTTACCACTGATCACCACATTGCTACTTACAGGGGATGTAACATCTCTGTACATCCATCAGTATCTCCTGCCATCATCATTCTCTGTTTAGCATTACAGTTACCACTGATCACCACATTGCTACTTACAGGGGATGTAACATCTCTGTACATCCATCAGTATCTCCTGCCATCATCATTCTCTGTTTAGCATTACAGTTACCACTGATCACCACATTGCTACTTACAGGGGGTGTAACATCTCTGTACATCTATCAGTATCTCCTGCCATCATCATTCTCTGTTTAGCATTACAGTTACCACTGATCACCACATTGCTACTTACAGGGGGGTGTAACATCTCTGTACATCTATCAGTATCTCCTGCCATCATCATTCTCTGTTTAGCATTACAGTTACCACTGATCACCACATTGCTACTTACAGGGGGATGTAACATCTCTGTACATCTATCAGTATCCCCTGCCATCATCATTCTGTGTTTAGCATTACAATTACCACTGATCACCACATTGCTGCTTACAGGGGGATGTAACATCTCTGTACATCTATCAGTATCTCCTGCCATCATCATTCTCTGTTTAGCATTACAGTTACCACTGATCACCACATTGCTACATACAGGGGATGTAACATCTCTGTACATCTATCAGTATCTCCTGCCATCATCATTCTCTGTTTAGCATTACAGTTACCACTGATCACTACATTGCTACTTACAGGGGAATGTAACATCTCTGTACATCTATTAGTATCTCCTGCCATCATCATTCTCTGTTTAGCATTACAGTTACCACTGATCACCACATTGCTACTTACAGGGGGATGTAACATCTATGTACATCTATCAGTATCTCCTGCCATCATCATTCTCTGTTTAGCATTACAGTCACCACTGATCACCACATTGCTACTTACAGGGGGATGTAACATCTCTGTACATCTATCAGTATCTCCTGCCATCATCATTCTCTGTTTAGCATTACAGTTACCACTGATCACCACATTGCTACTTACAGGGGGATGTAACATCTCTGTACATCTATCAGTATCTCCTGCCATCATCATTCTCTGTTTAGCATTACAGTCACCACTGATCACCACATTGCTACTTACAGGGGATGTAACATCTCTGTACAGCTATCAGTATCTCCTGCCATCATCATTCTCTGTTTAGCATTACAGTCACCACTGATCACCACATTGCTACTTACAGGGGGATGTAACATCTCTGTACATTTCCTGCCATTATCAGTCTTTGTTCAGCATTTTCCACTGATCACCACGCTGCTACTTATTTGGGTGAGGGTTTCTACCTTAGCAATCACTTCTCCATACATAGTATTTTCATGTTACATACCGTACTATAACACACGCTTTCATTATTTCATTGTATTTGATAGTTATACAAGCAATAAAGTTTAGTATGTGCTGAATATTGGCACACAAAACATTTAGGTTGAATACATCTGACAATTTATTACACACCATACAATTCTTAGTAAAGAATCCAAACTCTGAGATCTACACTGACCCCTTCGTAACATCTGCTGTATAATCCCTGCTTACACTGACCCCTTCATAACCATCTGATGTATAATCCCCGCCTACACTGACCCCTTCATAACCATCTGCTGTATAATCCTGCCTACACTGACCCCTTCATAACATCTGCTGTATAATCCCCACCTACACTGACCACTTTATAACCATCTGCTGTATAATCCCCACCTACACTGACCCCTTCTCAATAGTCTGCTGTATAATCCCCACCTACACTGACCCCTTCTCAATAGTCTGCTGTATAATCCTGCCTACACTGACCCCTTCATAACCATCTGCTGTATAATGTAAGAGTGAACAGAGGCGCCAGCAGGATAAAAGGTTCTAAAAGGCTTAAAATCCCTCAGGAGGTGGTGGTGGACTCGCCTTCCCGAAGCAGACAAGATACCGTCAGTTTTATGACAACAGGTTTATTAATATACTCCAAAACAGACAGTGCAATGCGTTTCACGGGTATGTTCCCGCTTCCTCAGGCAATAAACAGATAGGAGTACACTGTAAAGACAGAGACAGATAGCGTGTCCTTAGACCAATGTATATGTGTGCTGATGATTTTTGGTGTATAGTTATGTTAACGTGAATAATGGGTGAACAATGCTGTGGTTAGAGGTATATTGGGAGAGGGGGTGAGGGGCTGTGCGAGGATTGTTATAAGAGTAAGAATCTTAGTGGAATAAAAAGGGGGGGGGGGGGGGAGGGGGAGGAAAAAATGGAGGGGGGGGGGTAGGGAGAAAATTTAGGGTGGCAAAACGCAATGCAATCAGATGTAGTAAAATGCAGTAAAACAGACTCACCAGTATAGTCTCAAGGTCACGAATAGCGCCTCTGTACCGGTGAGTCTGGAGATCAAGGTTTATATACCTAAGAGTATATGGGTGGACCAATTACATGGTTCATAAGGGGTGGGGACTGTGTGATGGGCAGGTAATGTGTTTCTATGGGTGGGGAGGAGTCAAGCTGGGGGGCGTGTTTGTGGGCCAATAGGAGCAGGGGACAGGTTATGTAACCTATCTGCTGTATAATCCCTGCCTACACTGACCCCTTCACAACCATCTGCTGTATAATCCCCACCTACACTGACCACTTCATAACTGTCTGCTGTATAATCCCCACCTACACTGACCCCTTCACAACCATCTGCTGTATAATCCCCGCCTACACTGACCCCTTCACAACCATCTGCTGTATAATCCTGCCTACACTGACCCCTTTACAACCATCTGCTGTATAATCCTGCCTACACTGACCCCTTCACAACCATCTGCTGTATAATCCCCACCTACACTGACCCCTTCACAACCATCTGCTGTATAATCCCTACCTACACTGACCCCTTCACAACCATCTGCTGTATAATCCCCACCTACACTGACCCCTTCACAACCATCTGCTGTATAATCCTGCCTACACTGACCCCTTCACAACCATCTGCTGTATAATCCTGCCTACACTGACCCCTTCACAACCATCTGCTGTATAATCCCCGCCTACACTGACCCCTTCACAACCATCTGCTGTATAATCCCCGCCTACACTGACCCCTTCATAACTGTCTGCTGTATAATCCCTGCCTACACTGACCCCTTCACAACCATCTGCTGTATAATCCTGCCTACACTGACCACTTCATAACTGTCTGCTGTATAATCCCCGCCTACACTGACCCCTTCACAACCATCTGCTGTATAATCCCCGCCTACACTGACCCCTTCATAACTGTCTGCTGTATAATCCTGCCTACACTGACCCCTTCACAACCATCTGCTGTATAATCCCCACCTACACTGACCACTTCATAACTGTCTGCTGTATAATCCCCACCTACACTGACCCCTTCATAACCATCTGCTGTATAATCCCCGCCTACACGGGTCCCTTCATAACATCTGCTGTATAATCCTGCCTACACTGATATCTTCATAACGGTCTGCTGTATAATCCCCACCTTCACTGACCACTTCATAACCATCTGCTGTATAACCCCCGCCTACACTGACCCCTTAATAACCATCTGCTGTATAATCCTGCCTACACTGATCTCTTCATAACTGTCTGCTGTATAATCCCCACCTTCACTGACCACTTCATAACTGTCTGCTGTATAACCCCCGCCTACACTGACCCCTTAATAACCATCTGCTGTATAATCCTGCCTACACTGATATCTTCATAACGGTCTGCTGTATAATCCCCACCTTCACTGACCACTTCATAACCATCTGCTGTATAACCCCCGCCTACACTGACCCCTTAATAACCATCTGCTGTATAATCCTGCCTACACTGATCTCTTCATAACTGTCTGCTGTATAATCCCCACCTTCACTGACCACTTCATAACTGTCTGCTGTATAATCCCCGCCTACACGGATCCCTTCATAACCATCCTCTGTATAATCCCCGCCTACACTGACCCCTTCATAACCATCTGCTGTATAATCCCCACCTACACTGACCCCTTCATAACTATCTGCTGTATAATCCCCGCCTACACTGACCCCTTCATAACCATCTGCTGTATAATCCCCACCTACACTGACCCCTTCATAACCATCTGCTGTATAATCCCCGCCTACACTGACCCCTTCATAACTGTCTGCTGTATAATCCTGCCTACCCTGACCCCTTCACAACCATCTGCTGTATAATCCCCGCCTACACTGACCCCTTCATAACTGTCTGCTGTATAATCCCTGCCTACCCTGACCCCTTCATAACCATCTGCTGTATAATCCCCGCCTACACGGATCCCTTCATAACATCTGCTGTATAATCCTGCCTACACTGATCTCTTCATAACTGTCTGCTGTATAATCCCCACCTTCACTGACCACTTCATAACCATCTGCTGTATAACCCCCGCCTACACTGACCCCTTAATAACCATCTGCTGTATAATCCCTGCCTACACTGACCACTTCATAACATCTGCTGTATAATCCTGCCTACACTGACCCCTTCATAACCATCTGCTGTATAATCCCCGCCTACACTGACCCCTTCATAACCATCTGCTGTATAATCCTGCCTACACTGACCCCTTCATAACATCTGCTGTATAATTCTGCCTACACTGACCACTTCATAACCATCTGCTGTATAATCCCCACCTACACTGACCACTTCATAACATCTGCTGTATAATCCTGCCTACACTGATCTCTTCATAACTGTCTGCTGTATAATCCCCACCTTCACTGACCACTTCATAACCATCTGCTGTATAACCCCCGCCTACACTGACCCCTTAATAACTGTCTGCTGTATAATCCTGCCTACACTGACCCCTTAATAACTGTCTGCTGTATAATCCTGCCTACACTGACCCCTTCATAACTGTCTGCTGTATAATCCTGCCTACACTGACCCCTTCATAACTGTCTGCTGTATAATCCTGCCTATACTGACCCCTTCATAACTGTCTGCTGTATAATCCTGCCTATACTGACTCCTTCATAACCATCTGCTGTATAATCCCCGCCTACACTGACCCCTTCATAACCATCTGCTGTATAATCCCCGCCTACACTGACCCCTTCATAACCATCTGCTGTATAATCCCCGCCTACACTGACCCCTTCATAACCATCTGCTGTATAATCCCCGCCTACACTGACCCCTTCATAACCATCTGCTGTATAATCCTGCCTACACTGACCCCTTCATAACTATCTGCTGTATAATCCTGCCTACACTGACCCCTTCATAACCATCTGCTGTATAATCCTGCCTACACTGACCCCTTCATAACATCTGCTGTATAATTCTGCCTACACTGACCACTTCATAACATCTGCTGTATAATCCTGCCTACACTGACCACTTCATAACCATCTGCTGTATAATCCCCACCTACACTGACCACTTCATAACATCTGCTGTATAATCCCGCCTACACTGACCCCTTCATAACCATCTGCTGTATAATCCCGCCTACACTGACCCCTTCATAACCATCCTCTGTATAATCCTGCCTACACGGATCCCTTCATAACCATCCTCTGTATAATCCTGCCTACACGGACCCCTTCATAACATCTGCTGTATAATCCCGCCTACACTGACCACTTCATAACATCTGCTGTATAATCCCCACCTACACTGACCACTTCATAACATCTGCTGTATAATCCCGCCTACACTGACCCCTTCATAACCATCTGCTGTATAATCCCGCCTACACTGACCCCTTCATAACCATCCTCTGTATAATCCTGCCTACACGGATCCCTTCATAACCATCCTCTGTATAATCCTGCCTGCACGGACCCCTTCATAACATCTGCTGTATAATCCCCGCCTACACGGATCCCTTCATAACATCTGCTGTATAATCCCCACCTACAGTGACCCCCTTCATAACCACCTGCTGTATAATCCCTGCCTACACTGACCCCTTCATAACCATCTGCTGTATAATCCCCACCTTCACTGACCACTTCATAACTGTCTGCTTTATAATCCCCGCCTACACTGACCACTTCATAACCACCTGCTGTATAATCCCCGCCTACAGTGAACTCTTCACAACCATTTGCTGTATAATCCCCACCTACACTGACCCCTTCATAACCATCTGTTGTATAATCCCCGCCTACACTGACCACTTAATAACCATCTGTTGTATAATCCCCACCTACACTGACCCCTTCATAACCACCTGCTGTATAATCCCCGCCTACAGTGAACTCTTCACAACCATTTGCTGTATAATCCTGCCTACACTGACCCCTTCATAACATCTGCTGTATAATCCTGCCTACACTGACCCCTTCATCACCATCTGCTGTATAATCACCACCTACACTGACCCCTTCATAACTGTCTGCTTTATAATCCCCGCCTACACTGACCCCTTCATAACCATCTGCTGTATAATCCTGCCTACACTGACCCCTTCATAACCAACTGCTGTATAATCCTGCCTTCACTGATTTCGTCATAACCATTTGCTGTATAATCCTGCCTACACTGACCCCTTCATAACATCTGCTGTATAATCTTGCCTACACTGACCCCTTCATAACCATCTGCTGTATAATCCCCACCTACACTGACCCCTTCATAACCATCTGCTGTATAATCCCCACCTACACTGACCCCTTCATAACCATCTGCTGTATAATCCCCACCTACACTGACCCCTTCATAACCATCTGCTGTATAATCCCCACCTACACTGACCCCTTCATAACCATCTGTTGTATAATCCCCACCTACACTGACCCCTTCATAACCACCTGCTGTATAATCCCCGCCTACAGTGAACTCTTCACAACCATTTGCTGTATAATCCCCACCTACACTCACCCCTTCATAACCATCTGCTGTATAATCCCCGCCTACACTGACCCCTTCATAACCACCTGCTGTATAATCACCGCCTACACTGACCCCTTCATAACATCTGCTGTATAATCCTACCTACACTGACCCCTTCACAACCATTTGCTGTATAATCCTGCCTACACTGACCCCTTCATAACGTCTGCTGTATAATCCTGCCTACACTGACCCCTTCATCATCATCTGCTGTATAATCACCACCTACACTGACCCCTTCATAACATCTGCTGTATAATCCCCGCCTACACTGACCCCTTCATAACCATCTGCTGTATAATCCCGCCTACACTGACCCCTTCATAACCATCTGTTGTATAATCCCCACCTACACTGACCCCTTCATAACCATCTGTTGTATAATCCCCGCCTACACTCATATCTTCATAACCATCTTGTAACGATAGGTGTCAGCAACCAGAGAGAATCTGATTCTTGGCGATCTGCAGTATCACCAAGAATACAGATATGCCTGATTATTGATGATCTGCAGAATCGCCAATAATCCAAGTTTGACTAACCTCTAGACACCTGAAGCGTGTAAGTGTTTGGTGTAACAGTAGGAATTGGACCACCGGGGTAGCAGGTGGTCCAATAAGTAGAGAAGGACTCTACTGCAGTCAAGGACTCCAGGAGGGGGAGTCTCTGACTGGTTTGCAGGAAGGTCCCCTCTGAGGAGCAGGGGACCCCTGCAGGAGGGCTGAGCACCCAAGGGGTGGGTGACGGCCAGGGAGGTCGGACAGGCCGGGTCGGCAACACACGGGCAGATAAGGTACAGAGACAGGAGACTGATTCAGTAACCAGGGACAGGCAGGGTCGGCAACAGTAGGTCAGATGAGCAAAGGTACCGAATCAGAAAGCAGAAGAGAAGTCAGGAGAGCACAAGTCATAAACAGAAATCCAATAATGCCTAGTCTAGAGAGTGAGGTCCGTGGTCTTACACCCTGGAACTGATCTAAGGAATAACACAGATGATACACAGTATTCCTAGTCTGGGGTGTGAGGTCCGTGGTCTCTACACCCTGGAACTGGTCTAAGGAATAACACAGATAATACACAGTAAACTGGCTAAGTGTGGATTCCCAGGTCCACCTGGTTCAACCACACTGAAGATCTGACTAAGGTCTGAGTGCTAACACATAGGTATTCGCAACGCCAGACAACCAGCAACTGAACAGCAAGAGGTATATATAGGGAAGCGCTCCACAGCACCGCCCAGCTCCCGTCAACCAATCACCTGCTGAGCTGGGATCAGCTGACCGCCTCGATCAGCTAACCCTTCTCCCATTGGCATAAAGAGCCTGTCTTGCGGCGCGCGCAGCTCTCCATCTGTGTGCACTACTAGGTCCACATAAACCAGACGCATGTTGCTGCGGGGAACCCGCCGCACTGTACGCGGACACCACCGCCTAACTGTCAGAGCGCGCGGTGGTTTTCTCCGCAATCCCTCACACATCTGCTGTATAATCCCCGCCTACACTGACCCCTTCATAACCATCTGCTGTATAAATCACTGCCTACATGGATCTCTTCATAACTGTCTGCTGTATAATCCCCGCCTTCACTGACCCCTTCATAACTGTCTGCTGTATAATCCTGCCTACACGGACCCCTTCATAACTGGCTGCTGTATAATCCTGCCTACACTGACCCCTTCACAACTGTCTGCTGTATAATCCTGCCTACACTGACCCCTTCATAACTATCTGCTGTATAATCCTGCCTACACGGACCCCTTCATAACTCTCTGCTGTATAATCCTGCCTACATGGACCCCTTCATAACTGCCTGCTGTATAATCCTGCCTACACTGACCCCTTCATAACTGTCTGCTGTATAATCCCCGCCTACACTGACCCCCTTCATAACATCTGCTGTATAATCCTGCCTACACTGACCCCTTCATAACTGTCTGTTGTATAATCCCCGCCTACACTGACCCCTTCATAACAGTCTGCTTTATAATCCCCACCTTCACTGACCACTTCATAACAGTCTGTTGTATAATCCCCGCCTACACTGACCCCTTCACAACCGTTTGCTGTATGACCCCAGTGATCTGGTCCCCACATACCCCCCCCCCCCCCCCCCCCCCCCCTCTGGTCATGCAGTGCTCTCGTTTTCACCTCCTGGTATTAATGCAATAGCCTTGCCCTTCTATTTTTCAGGAGAAGAAGTGGCCTTGTATTGTTCCAAGTACCTACCTGATATCATCAAGGAGCAGAAGGCCTATAAGGAGGGCAAACTACAGAAGGTGGGTCTGTATTCCACATGAATGTGCTGTGAGAGAGGGAGAAGGAAGTGAGAGAGCAAGCAGATGTGGGAAGTATGCAGTGGTTGGGGAGTGTGAGGTATTGGTCAGGGCTGCGTGGTTGGGGAGTGTGAGGTATTGGTCACGGCTGCGTGGTTGGGGAGTGTGAGGTATTGGTCAGGGCTGCAGTGGTTGGGGAGTGTGAGGTATTGGTCAGGGCTGCAGTGGTTGGGGAGTGTGAGGTATTGGTCAGGGCTGCAGTGGTTGGGGAGTGTGAGGTATTGGTCAGGCTGCATTGGTTGGGAAGTGTGAGGTATTGGTCAGGGCTGCAGTGGTTGGGGAGTGTGAGGTATTGGTCAGGGCTGCAGTGGTTGGGGAGTGTGAGGTATTGGTCAGGGCTGCAGTGGTTGGGGAGTGTGAGGTATTGGTCAGGGCTGCAGTGGTTGGGGAGTGTGAGGTATTGGTCAGGCTGCAGTGGTTGGGGAGTGTGAGGTATTGGTCAGGGCTGCAGTGGTTGGGGAGTGTGAGGTATTGGTCAGGGCTGCAGTGGTTGGGCAGTGTGAGGTATTGGTCAGGGCTGCAGTGGTTGGGGAGTGTGAGGTATTGGTCAGGGCTGCAGTGGTTGGGGAGTGTTAGGTATTGGTCAGGGCTGCAGTGGTTGGGGAGTGTGAGGTATTGGTCAGGGCTGCAGTGGTTGGGGAGTGTGAGGTATTGGTCAGGGCTGCAGTGGTTGGGGAGTGTGAGGTATTGGTCAGGGCTGCAGTGGTTGGGGAGTGTGAGGTATTGGTCAGGCTGCAGTGGTTAGGGAGTGTGAGGTATTGGTCAGGGCTGCAGTGGTTGGGAAGTAAAAAAGGTTGGGGAGTGTGAGGTATTGGTCAGGGCTGCAGTGGTTGGGGAGTGTGAGGTATTGGTCAGGGCTGCAGTGGTTGGGGAGTGTGAGGTATTGGTCAGGGCTGCAGTGGTTGGGGAGTGTGAGGTATTGGTCAGGGCTGCAGTGGTTGGGGAGTGTGAGGTATTGGTCAGGGCTGCGTGGTTGGGGAGTGTGAGGTATTGGGCAGGGCTGCAGTGGTTGGGGAGTGTGAAGTATTGGTCAGGGCTGCAGTGGTTGGGGAGTGAGAGGTATTGGTCAGGCTGCAGTGGTTGGGCAGTGTGAGGTATTGGTCAGGGCTGCAGTGGTTGGGGAGTGTGAGGTATTGGTCAGGCTGCAGTGGTTGGGGAGTGTGAGGTATTGGTCAGGGCTGCAGTGGTTGGGGAGTGAGAGGTATTGGTCAGGGCTGCAGTGGTTGGGGAGTGTGAGGTATTGGTCAGGCTGCAGTGGTTGGGGAGTGTGAGGTATTGGTCAGGGCTGCAGTGGTTTGGGAGTGTGAGGTATTGGTCAGGGCTGCAGTGGTTGGGGAGTGTGAGGTATTGGGCAGGGCTGCAGTGGTTGGGGAGTGTGAGGTATTGGTCAGGGCTGCAGTGGTTGGGGGAGTGTGAGGTATTGGTCAGGCTGCAGTGGTTGGGGAGTGTGAGGTATTGGTCAGGGCTGCAGTGGTTGGGGAGTGTGAGGTATTGGGCAGGGCTGCAGTGGTTGGGGAGTGTGAGGTATTGGTCAGGGCTGCAGTGGTTGGGGGAGTGTGAGGTATTGGTCAGGCTGCAGTGGTTGGGGAGTGTGAGGTATTGGTCAGGGCTGCAGTGGTTGGGGAGTGTCAGATATTGGTCAGGCTGCAATGGTTGGGAAGTGTGAGGTATTGGTCAGGGCTGCAGTGGTTGGGCAGTGAGAGGTATTGGTCAGGCTGCAGTGGTTGGGGAGTGTGAGGTATTGGTCAGGCTGCAGTGGTTGGGGAGTGTGAGGTATTGGTAAGGCTGCAGTGGTTGGGCAGTGTGAGGTATTGGTCAGGCTGCAATGGTTGGGAAGTGTGAGGTATTGGTCAGGGCTGCAGTGGTTGGGCAGTGAGAGGTATTGGTCAGGCTGCAGTGGTTGGAGAGTGAGAGGTATTGGTCAGGCTGCAGTGGTTGGGGAGTGTGAGGTATTGGTCAGGGCTGCAGTGGTTGGGGAGTGTGAGGTACTGGTCAGGGCTGCGTGGTTGGGCAGTGTGAGGTATTGGTCAGGCTGTGGTGGTTGGGCAGTGTGAGGTATTGGTCAGGCTGCAGTGGTTGGGGAGTGTGAGGTATTGGTCAGGGCTGCAGTGGTTGGGGAGTGTGAGGTATTGGTCAGGCTGCAATGGTTGGGAAGTGTGAGGTATTGGTCAGGCTGCAGTGGTTGGGGAGTGTGAGGTATTGGTCAGGCTGCAGTGGTTGGGGAGTGTGAGGTATTGGTCAGGGCTGCAGTGGTTGGGGAGTGTGAGGTACTGGTCAGGGCTGCGTGGTTGGGCAGTGTGAGGTATTGGTCAGGCTGTGGTGGTTGGGCAGTGTGAGGTATTGGTCAGGCTGCAGTGGTTGGGGAGTATGAGGTATTGGTCAGGGCTGCAGTGGTTGGGGAGTGTGAGGTATTGGTCAGGGCTGCAGTGGTTGGGGAGTGTGAGGTATTGGTCAGGGCCTCAGTGGTTGGGCAGTGTGAGGTATTGGTCAGGCTGCAGTGGTTGGGGAGTGTGAGGTATTGGTCAGGCTGCAGTGGTTGGGGAGTGTGAGGTATTGGTCAGGGCTGCAGTGGTTGGGGAGTGTGAGGTATTGGTCAGGCTGCAGTGGTTGGGGAGTGTGAGGTATTGGTCAGGGCTGCAGTGGTTGGGGAGTGTGAGGTATTGGTCAGCGCTGCAGTGGTTGGGCAGTGTGAGGTATTGGTCAGGGCTGCAGTGGTTGGGGAGTGGGAGGTATTGGTCAGGTTGCAGTGGTTGGGGAGTGTGAGGTATTGGTCAGGGCTGCAGTGGTTGGGGAGTGTGAGGTATTGGTCAGGCTGCAGTGGTTGGGGAGTGTGAGGTATTGGTCAGGCTGCAGTGGTTGGGGGAGTGTGAGGTATTGGTCAGGCTGCAGTGGTTGGGGAGTGGGAGGTATTGGTCAGGCTGCAGTGGTTGGGGAGTGTGAGGTATTGGTCAGGCTGCAGTGGTTGGGCAGTGAGAGGTATTGGTCAGGGCTGCAGTGGTTGTGGAGTGTGAGGTATTGGTCAGGCTGCAGTGGTTGGGGAGTGTGAGGTACTGGTCAGGGCTGCGTGGTTGGGCAGTGTGAGGTATTGCTCAGGCTGCAGTGGTTGGGGGAGTGTGAGGTATTGGTCAGGGCTGCGTGGTTGGGCAGTGTGAGGTATTGGTCAGGCTGTGGTGGTTGGGCAGTGTGAGGTATTGGTCAGGCTGCAGTGGTTGGGGAGTGTGAGGTATTGGTCAGGCTGCAGTGGTTGGGCAGTGAGAGGTATTGGTCAGGGCTGCAGTGGTTGGGAAGTGTGAGGTATTGGTCAGGGCTGCGTGGTTGGGGAGTGTGAGGTATTGGTCAGGCTGCAGTGGTTGGGGGAGTGTGAGGTATTGGTCAGGCTTGCAGTGGTTGGGGAGTGAGAGGTATTGGTCAGGCTGCAATGGTTGGGAAGTGTGAGGTATTGGTCAGGCTGCAGTGGTTGGGGAGTGTGAGGTATTGTTCAGGCTGCAGTGGTTGGGGAGTGTGAGGTATTGGTCAGGGCTGCAGTGGTTGGGGAGTGTGAGGTATTGGTCAGGGCTGCAAAGGTTGGGCAGTGTGAGGTATTGGTCAGGGCTGCAGTGGTTGGGGAGTGTGAGGTATTGGTCAGGGCTGCAGTGGTTGGGGAGTGTGAGGTATTGGTCAGGGCTGCAGTGGTTGGGGAGTGTGAGGTATTGGTCAGGCTGCAGTGGTTTGGGAGTGTGAGGTATTGGTCAGGGCTGCAGTGGTTGGGAAGTGTGAGGTATTGGTCAGGGCTGCAGTGGTTGGGGAGTGTGAGGTATTGGTCAGGGCTGCAGTGGTTGGGGAGTGGGAGGTATTGGTCAGGCTGCAGTGGTTGGGGAGTGGGAGGTATTGGTCAGGCTGCAGTGGTTGGGAAGTGTGAGGTATTGGTCAGGGCTGCAGTGGTTGGGGAGTGGGAGGTATTGGTCAGGGCTGCAGTGGTTGGGGAGTGGGAGGTATTGGTCAGGCTGCAGTGGTTGGGGAGTGGGAGGTATTGGTCAGGGCTGCAGTGGTTGGGGAGTGAGAGGTATTGGTCAGGGCTGCAGTGGTTGGGGAATGTGAGGTATTGGTCAGGCTGCAGTGGTTGGGGAGTGGGAGGTATTGGTCATGGCTGCAGTGGTTGGGGAGTGTGAGGTATTGGTCAGGGCTGCAGTGGTTGGGCAGTGTGAGGTATTGGTCAGGGCTGCAGTGGTTTGGGAGTGTGAGGTATTGGTCAGGGCTGCAGTGGTTGGGAAGTGTGAGGTATTGGTCAGGGCTGATTGGTTGGGCAGTGTGAGGTATTGGTCAGGCTGCAGTGGTTGGGCAGTGTGAGGTATTGGTCAGGGCTGCAGTGGTTGGAGAGTGTGAGGTATTGGTCAGGGCTGCAGTGGTTGGAGAGTGTGAGGTATTGGTCAGGGCTGCAGTGGTTGGGGAGTGTGAGGTATTGGTCAGGGCTGCAGTGGTTGGGGAGTGTGAGGTATTGGTCAGGGCTGCAGTGGTTGGGGAGTGTGAGGTATTGGTCAGGCTGCAATGGTTGGGAAGTGTGAGGTATTGGTCAGGGCTGCAGTGGTTGGGCAGTGTGAGGTATTGGTCAGGCTGCAGTGGTTGGGCAGTGTGAGGTATTGGTCAGGGCTGCAGTGGTTGGGCAGTGTGAGGTATTGGTCAGGCTGCAGTGGTTGGGGAGTGTGAGGTATTTGGTCAGGGCTGCAGTGGTTGGGCAGTGTGAGGTATTGGTCAGGGCTGCAGTGGTTGGGGAGTGTGAGGTATTGGTCAGGGCTGCGTGGTTGGGCAGTGTGAGGTATTGGTCAGGCTGCAGTGGTTGGGCAGTGTGAGGTATTGGTCAGGGCTGCAGTGGTTGGGCAGTGTGAGGTATTGGTCAGGCTGCAGTGGTTGGGGAGTGTGAGGTATTGGTCAGGGCTGCAGTGGTTGGGCAGTGTGAGGTATTGGTCAGGGCTGCAGTGGTTGGGGAGTGTGAGGTATTGGTCAGGGCTGCAGTGGTTGGGGAGTGTGAGGTATTGGTCAGGGCTGCAGTGGTTGGGGAGTGTGAGGTATTGGTCAGGGCTGCAGTGGTTGGAGAGTGTGAGGTATTGGTCAGGGCTGCAGTGGTTGGGGAGTGTGAGGGATTGGTCAGGGCTGCAGTGGTTGGGGAGTGGGAGGTATTGGTCAGGGCTGCAGTGGTTGGGCAGTGTGAGGTGTTGGGCAGTGTGAGGTATTGGTCAGGCTGCAATGGTTGGGAAGTGTGAGGTATTGGTCAGGGCTGCGTGGTTGGGCAGTGTGAGGTATTGGTCAGGCTTGCAGTGGTTGGGGAGTGTGAGGTATTGGTCAGGCTTGCAGTGGTTGGGGAGTGTGAGGTATTGGTCAGGGCTGCAGTGGTTGGGGAGTGTGAGGTATTGGTCAGGCTGCAGTGGTTGGGAAGTGTGAGGTATTGGTCAGGCTTGCAGTGGTTGGGGAGTGTGAGGTATTGGTCAGGCTGCAGTGGTTGGGGAGTGAGAGGTATTGGTCAGGGCTGCAGTGGTTGGGGAGTGTGAGGTATTGGTCAGGCTGCAGTGGTTGGGGAGTGTGAGGTATTGGTCAGGGCTGCAGTGGTTGGGCAGTGTGAGGTATTGGTCAGGGCTGCAGTGGTTTGGGAGTGTGAGGTATTGGTCAGGGCTGCAGTGGTTGGGGAGTGAGAGGTATTGGTCAGGGCTGCAGTGGTTGGGGAGTGTGAGGTATTGGTCAGGGCTGCAGTGGTTGGGGAGTGGGAGGTATTGGTCAGGGCTGCAGTGGTTGGGCAGTGTGAGGTGTTGGTCAGTGTGAGGTATTGGTCAGGCTGCAATGGTTGGGAAGTGTGAGGTATTGGTCAGGGCTGCGTGGTTGGGCAGTGTGAGGTATTGGTCAGACTTGCAGTGGTTGGGGAGTGTGAGGTATTGGTCAGGCTTGCAGTGGTTGGGGAGTGAGAGGTATTGGTCAGGGCTACAGTGGTTGGGGAGTGTGAGGTATTGGTCAGGCTGCAGTGGTTGGGGAGTGTGAGGTATTGGTCAGGCTGCAGTGGTTGGGGAGTGTGAGGTATTGGTCAGGCTGCAGTGGTTGGGGAGTGTGAGGTATTGGTCAGGGCTGCAGTGGTTGGGGAGTGTGAGGTATTGGTCAGGGCTGCAGTGGTTGGGGAGTGTGAGGTATTGGTCAGGGCTGCAGTGGTTGGGGAGTGGGAGGTATTGGTTAGGGCAGCAGTGGTTGGGGAGTGTGAGGTTTTGGTCAGGGTGGGAAGTGTGAGGTTTGATACGGCTTTGCAGTGTGTTGGACTTGTCCGTGCTTATTGGGGCCTGTGGAGGGATTGTAGTGGAGACTTGGCATATAAATAGTTTACCACTGATACCAGGCTTTGGAGGACGCTTTTCTTGCTATCGATGAGAAACTGACCCAGGAGAATGTGATAAAGGAATTGTCAGAGATGGCAGGACGACCCATCCAAGACCACGAAGACAAGAACAAGGTAGCAGATGAAGACGATGGTGAGTACTGGAGTGTGGTGTTTGTCATGGGATGTTGAGGGCCTTGCTGAATTGGTTATGGATCTAATTGGGCTTTTGTTTTCCTTGCAGTGGATAACGAGGAGGCCGTTTTGTTACATGAGGAGGCTACCATGACCATAGAAGAACTCCTGACCCGTTACGGGCAGAATTGTGGGAAAGGGGCACGGAACAAAGGCATCCAGCAGACTGCCGACAAACCTGACTCTGAGGAGAAGGCCAAGGAAAGTAGCATTAATGGAGACCTGGACTCAGAGGACCAATGTAAGAATGGCAAGAAAGATTCTGGCTCTTCCTCCACCTCCTCCAACATCTCCTCATCATCAGATGGACCATCAGGAGATGGCACCGAAGCTTCAGGAAGTTCTTCAAAGGGGGTTGAGGAAGCGGTGTCCTCTTCCACGGGAGATGCCGGCCCATCCTGCTCCTCCTCTTCCCCCTCTCCCCAGCCACAGCACAGCACAGAGAAGTCCAAATTCTTTGAGGACAGTGAAGAGTCAGAGGCAGAAGAGGACGAAGAGGATAGTGAGGTGAGTGGTCCTGTTCCCTTTCAGTTTTGAGGGTGTTTATATGTGGGAGTGATGTAGACTGTTGTGGAGGGTGTGCTGTACCATCTCCATGGCTTCCATGCTGAGACTGACAATAATGGTTTGTTCTCCCCAGGAATGCAGCGAGGAAGAGTACAGCAGCGAGGAGGCTGAGAATGAGGAAGAGGAGGAGGACAGCGAGGAGGAGGAAGAAGAAGAGGAGGAGGAGGAGGAGGAAATGCTCCCGGGGATGGACGGGAAGGAGGAGGTGAGATGTGCTGTATTAGGTGGTGTGCAGCCTTGTAAGTTGTTAGTTGTACATGTGATGTTTATTGCTGTGATTTCCTGGAGAGGCCGGGTAGAAACCCTCAGTGACTGAAGAGCTGCTGGAATGAGATCAGTATAAAGTGGATATTGGCCACATTTCTCCATCAATGATATAATTATGCTCTCAGTACTTGAATGTAGATACTTACCTCGGTCGGGGGAAGCCTCGGAGCCTCCATCAGGCTGTTCCCTGCAGTATGGCCACACCTGCGCAGTAGCATGGACCCCGGAGCCTCCATCAGGCCGTTCCCTGCAGTATGGCCACACCTGCGCAGTAGCATGGACCCCGGAGCCTCCATCAGGCCGTTCCCTGCAGTATGGCCACACCTGCGCAGTAGCATGGACCCCGGAGCCTCCATCAGGCCGTTCCCTGCAGTGTGGCTGCGCCTGCGCAGTAGCATGGACCCTGGAGCCTCCATCATGCCGTTCCCTGCAGTGTGGCCGCACCTGCGCAGTAGCATGGACCCCGGAGCCTCCATCAGGCCAATCCCTGCAGTGTGGGCGCACGTGCGCAGTAGCATGGACGCCGGAGCCTCCATCAGGCCGTTCCCTGCAGTGTGGCTGCACCGTGCGCAGTAGCATGGACCCCGGAGCTTCCATCAGGCCGTTCCCTGCAGTGTGGCTGCACCTGCGCAGTAGCATGGACCCCGGAGCCTCCATCAGGCCGTTCCTTGCAGTATGGCCACACCTGCGCAATAGCATGGACCCCGGAGCCTCCATCAGGCCGTTCCTTGCAGTGTGGCCACACCTGCGCAGTAGCATGGACCCCGGAGCCTCCATCAGGCCATTCCCTGCAGTGTGGGCGCACGTGCGCAGTAGCATGGACCCCGGAGCCTCCATCAGGCTGTTCCCTGCAGTATGGCCGCACCTGCGCAGTAGCATGGACCTCGGAGCCTCCATCAGGCCGTTCCCTGCAGTGTGGCTGCGCCTGCGCAGTAGCATGGACCCCGGAGCCTCCATCAGGCCGTTCCCTGCAGTGTGGCCACACCTGCGCAGTAGCATGGACCCCGGAGCCTCCATCAGGCCGTTCCCTGCAGTATGGCCACGCCTGTGCAGTAGCATGGACCCCGGAGCCTCCATCAGGCCGTTCCCTGCAGTGTGGCTGCGCCTGCGCAGTAGCATGGACCCCGGAGCCTCCATCAGGCTGTTCCCTGCAGTGTGGCTGCGCCTGCGCAGTAGCATGGACCCCGGAGCCTCCATCAGGCCGTTCCCTGCAGTATGGCCGCACCTGCGCAGTAGCATGGACCCCGGAGCCTCAATCAGGCCGTTCCCTGCAGTGTGGCCTCACCTGTGCAGTAGCATGGACCCCGAAGCCTCCATCAGGCCATTCCCTGCAGTGTGGGCGCACCTGTGCAGTAGCATGGACCCCGGAGCCTCCATCAGGCCGTTCCCTGCAGTATGGCCGCACCTGTGCAGTAGCATGGACCCCGGAGCCTCCATCAGGCCGTTCCTTGCAGTGTGGCCACACCTGTGCAGTAGCATGGACCCCGGAGCCTCCATCAGGCCAATCCCTGCAGTGTGGGCGCACGTGCGCAGTAGCATGGACCCCGGAGCCTCCATCAGGCCGTTCCCTGCAGTATGGCCGCACCTGCGCAGTAGCATGGACCTCGGAGCCTCCATCAGGCCGTTCCTTGCAGTGTGGCCACACCTGTGCAGTAGCATGGACCCCGGAGCCTCCATCAGGCCATTCCCTGCAGTGTGGGCGCACGTGCGCAGTAGCATGGACCCCGGAGCCTCCATCAGGCTGTTCCCTGCAGTATGGCCGCACCTGCGCAGTAGCATGGACCTCGGAGCCTCCATCAGGCCGTTCCCTGCAGTGTGGCTGCGCCTGCGCAGTAGCATGGACCCCGGAGCCTCCATCAGGCCGTTCCCTGCAGTGTGGCCACACCTGCGCAGTAGCATGGACCCCGGAGCCTCCATCAGGCCGTTCCCTGCAGTATGGCCACGCCTGTGCAGTAGCATGGACCCCGGAGCCTCCATCAGGCCGTTCCCTGCAGTGTGGCTGCGCCTGCGCAGTAGCATGGACCCCGGAGCCTCCATCAGGCTGTTCCCTGCAGTGTGGCTGCGCCTGCGCAGTAGCATGGACCCCGGAGCCTCCATCAGGCTGTTCCCTGCAGTGTGGCTGCGCCTGCGCAGTAGCATGGACCCCGGAGCCTCCATCAGGCTGTTCCCTGCAGTGTGGCTGCGCCTGCGCAGTAGCATGGATCCCGGAGCCTCCATCAGGCCGTTCCCTGCAGTATGGCCGCACCTGCGCAGTAGCATGGACCCCGGAGCCTCAATCAGGCCGTTCCCTGCAGTGTGGCCTCACCTGTGCAGTAGCATGGACCCCGAAGCCTCCATCAGGCCATTCCCTGCAGTGTGGGCGCACCTGTGCAGTAGCATGGACCCCGGAGCCTCCATCAGGCCGTTCCCTGCAGTATGGCCGCACCTGTGCAGTAGCATGGACCCCGGAGCCTCCATCAGGCCGTTAGCCGTAATATGGCCGCACCTGTGCAGTAGCATGGACCCCGGAGCCTCCATCAGGCCGTTCCCTGCAGTATGGCCGCACCTGCGCAGTAGCATGGTGGAATTAGCTGAGCCCCATTGGGTCCATGCTACTGCGCAGCGGTTTTGCAGAGAGGAAGTTGCTGGAATGGCCGGTGCAGGAGGATGGAGATGCTTCCACCTTTCCTGAGGTAAGTACCCGTTTGGTGCACTTTCTTCCCTGTAGGTTTCCTACAGAGTGTAGAGGCCAAAAGCAATCTTTAAATAATGGCGTATATTCCATGTAACACAGCTCTGTACAGACGCTAATCAGCCAATGGCAGCCTCTTTGTGGGATGTAGGTTGGTGGACTCCAATACATGCAGCAGAGGGTTGGGATTGGTTTAGAGGAGTCGTGTGGGATGGAGATTGGTGGACTCTGCAATACATGCACTATAGGGGTGGGATTGGGTTAGAGGAGTCGTGTGGGATGGAGATTGGTGGACTCTGCAATACATGCACTATAGGGGTGGGATTGGGTTAGAGGAGTCGTGTGGGATGGAGATTGGTGGACTCTGCAATACATGCACTATAGGGGTGGGATTGGCTTAGAGGAGTCTGTGTGGGATGGAGATTGGTGGACTCTGCAATACATGCACTATAGGGGTGGGATTGGCTTAGAGGAGTCTGTGTGGGATGGAGATTGGTGGACTTTGGAATACATGCACTATAGGGGTGGGATTGGCTTGGAGGAGTCTGTGTGGGATGGAGATTGGTGGACTCTGCAATACATGCACTGTAGGGGTGGGATTGGCTTGGAGGAGTCTGTGTGGGATGGAGATTGGTGGACTTTGGAATACATGCACTATAGGGGTGGGATTGGCTTGGAGGAGTCTGTGTGGGATGGAGATTGGAGGACTTTGGAATACATGCACTATAGGGGTGGGATTGGCTTGGAGGAGTCTGTGTGGGATGGAGATTGGTGGACTTTGGAATACATGCACTATAGGGGTGGGATTGGCTTGGAGGAGTCTGTGTGGGATGGAGATTGGTGGACTCTGCAATACATGCACTGTAGGGGTGGGATTGGCTTGGAGGAGTCTGTGTGGGATGGAGATTGGTGGACTTTGGAATACATGCACTATAGGGGTGGGATTGGCTTGGAGGAGTCTGTGTGGGATGGAGATTGGTGGACTTTGGAATACATGCACTATAGGGGTGGGATTGGCTTGGAGGAGTCTGTGTGGGACGGAGATTGGTGGACTTTGGAATACATGCACTATAGGGGTGGGATTGGCTTGGAGGAGTCTGTGTGGGATGGAGATTGGTGGACTCTGGAATACATGCACTATAGGGGTGGGATTGGTTTAGAGGAGTCTGTGTGGGATGGAGGTTAGTGGACTCTGGAATACATGCACTATAGGGGTGGGATTGGTTTAGAGGAGTCGTGTGGGATGGAGATTGGTGGACTTTGGAATACATGCACTATAGGGGTGGGATTGGCTTGGAGGAGTCTGTGTGGGATGGAGATTGGTGGACTTTGGAATACATGCAGCAGAGGGTTGGGATTGGGTTAGAGGAGTCGTGTGGGATGGAGATTGGTGGACTCTGCAATACATGCACTATAGGGGTGGGATTGGCTTAGAGGAGTCTGTGTGGGATGGAGATTGGTGGACTCTGCAATACATGCACTATAGGGGTGGGATTGGCTTGGAGGAGTCGTGTGGGATGGAGATTGGTGGACTCTGCAATACATGCACTATAGGGGTGGGATTGGCTTGGAGGAGTCGTGTGGGATGGAGGTTGGTGGACTCTGCAATACATGCAGTATAGGGGTGGGATTGGCTTGGAGGAGTCGTGTGGGATGGAGATTGGTGGACTCTGCAATACATGCACTATAGGGGTGGGATTGGCTTGGAGGAGTCGTGTGGGATGGAGATTGGTGGACTCTGCAATACATGCACTATAGGGGTGGGATTGGCTTGGAGGAGTCGTGTGGGATGGAGGTTGGTGGACTCTGCAATACATGCACTATAGGGGTGGGATTGGCTTGGAGGAGTCGTGTGGGATGGAGATTGGTGGACTCTGCAATACATGCACTATAGGGGTGGGATTGGCTTAGAGGAGTCGTGTGGGATGGAGATTGGTGGACTCTGCAATACATGCAGCAGAGGGTTGGGATTGGGTTAGAGGAGTCGTGTGGGATGGAGATTGGTGGACTCTGCAATACATGCACTATAGGGGTGGGATTGGCTTAGAGGAGTCGTGTGGGATGGAGATTGGTGGACTCTGCAATACATGCACTATAGGGGTGGGATTGGCTTGGAGGAGTCGTGTGGGATGGAGATTGGTGGACTCTGCAATACATGCACTATAGGGGTGGGATTGGCTTGGAGGAGTCGTGTGGGATGGAGATTGGTGGACTCTGCAATACATGCACTATAGGGGTGGGATTGGCTTGGAGGAGTCGTGTGGGATGGAGGTTGGTGGACTCTGCAATACATGCACTATAGGGGTGGGATTGGCTTGGAGGAGTCGTGTGGGATGGAGGTTAGTGGACTCTGGAATACATGCACTATAGGGGTGGGATTGGCTTGGAGGAGTCGTGTGGGATGGAGATTGGTGGACTTTGGAATACATGCACTATAGGGGTGGGATTGGCTTGGAGGAGTCTGTGTGGGATGGAGATTGGTGGACTTTGGAATACATGCACTATAGGGGTGGGATTGGCTTGGAGGAGTCGTGTGGGATGGAGGTTGGTGGACTCTGCAATACATGCACTATAGGGGTGGGATTGGCTTGGAGGAGTCTGTGTGGGATGGAGGTTAGTGGACTCTGGAATACATGCAGTAGAGGGTTGGGATTGGCTTGGAGGAGTCGTGTGGGATGGAGGTTGGTGGTGTGTTCGTGAGTTGGTGTGGTGTCTCTCTAATGTTGGCAATATTATTGCTGGTTTGTGAGATGCACTCACATCTTTTAAATCCTTTGATATTTCAGCAACTTTGTTTGACCAAAGCAAGCATTGTCTTTAGTTTTCCAGTGAAATGAGCCCTCCCTCTGTCGTGTGACTCCTGTATGGAGCGTGTCACTGACGTGTGACTCCTGTATGGAGCGTGTCACTGACGTGTGACTCCTGTATGGAGCGTGTCACTGACGTGTGACTCCTGTATGTAGCGTGTCACTGACGTGTGACTCCTGTATGTAGCGTGTCACTGACGTGTGACTCCCTGTATGTAGTGTGTCACTGACGTGATACCCCTGTATGTAGTGTGTCACTGACGTGTGACTCCTCTATGTAGTGTCACTGACGTGACTCCTGTATGTAGTGTGTCACTGACGTGTGACTCCTGTATGGAGTGTCACTGACGTGTGACTCCTGTATGGAGTGTGTCACTGACGTGTGACTCCTGTGTGTAGCGTGTCACTGACGTGTGACTCCTCTATGTAGTGTGTCACTGTCGTGTGACCCCCTGTATGTAGCGTGTCACTGACGTGTGACTCCTGTATGTAGTGTGTCACTGACGTGTGACTCCTGTATGTAGTGTGTCACTGTCGTGTGACTCCTGTATGGAGTGTGTCACTGACGTGTGACTCCTGTATGTAGTGTGTCACTGTCGTGTGACTCCTGTATGGAGTGTGTCACTGTCGTGTGACTCCTGTATGTAGCGTGTCACTGACGTGTGACTCCTGTATGTAGCGTGTCACTGACGTGTGACTCCTCTATGTAGTGTGTCACTGTCGTGTGACCCCCTGTATGTAGTGTGTCACTGACGTGTGACTCCTCTATGTAGTGTGTCACTGACGTGTGACTCCTCTATGTAGTGTGTCACTGACATGTGACTCCTCTATGTAGTGTGTCACTGACATGTGACTCCTGTATGGAGTGTGTCACTGACGTGTGACTCCTGTATGTAGCGTGTCACTGACGTGTGACTCCTGTATGTAGCGTGTCACTGACGTGTGACTCCTCTATGTAGTGTGTCACTGTCGTGTGACCCCCTGTATGTAGTGTGTCACTGACGTGTGACTCCTGTATGTAGCGTGTCACTGACGTGTGACTCCTCTATGTAGTGTGTCACTGTCGTGTGACCCCCTGTATGTAGTGTGTCACTGACGTGTGACTCCTCTATGTAGCGTGTCACTGACGTGTGACTCCTCTATGTAGTGTGTCACTGTCGTGTGACTCCTGTATGGAGTGTGTCACTGACGTGTGACTCCCTGTATGTAGCGTGTCACTGACGTGTGACTCCCTGTATGTAGCGTGTCACTGACGTGTGACTCCCTGTATGTAGTGTGTCACTGACGTGTGACTCCTGTATGTAGCGTGTCACTGACGTGTGACTCCTGTATGTAACGTGTCACTGACGTGTGACTCCTGTATGTAGCGTGTCACTGTCGTGTGACTCCTCTATGTAGCGTGTCACTGTCGTGTGACTCCTCTATGTAGCGTGTCACTGTCGTGTGACCCCCTGTATGTAGTGTGTCACTGACGTGTGACTCCTGTATGTAGCGTGTCACTGTCGTGTGACCCCCCCTGTATGTAGTGTGTCACTGTCGTGTGACACCTGTATGTAGTGTGTCACTGTCGTGTGATCCCCTGTATGTAGTGTGTCACTGACGTGTGACTCCTCTATGTAGTGTGTCACTGACGTGTGACTCCTGTATGGAGTGTGTCACTGTCGTGTGACCCCCTGTATGTAGTGTGTCACTGACGTGTGACTCCTCTATGTAGTGTGTCACTGTCGTGTGACTCCTGTATGTAGTGTGTCACTGTCGTGTGACTCCTGTATGTAGTGTGTCACTGTCGTGTGACTCCTGTATGTAGTGTGTCACTGTCGTGTGACTCCTGTATGTAGCGTGTCACTGACGTGTGACTCCTGTATGTAGCGTGTCACTGACGTGTGACTCCTGTATGTAGCGTGTCACTGACGTGTGACTCCTGTATGTAGCGTGTCACTGACGTGTGACTCCTCTATGTAGTGTGTCACTGTCGTGTGACCCCCCTGTATGTAGTGTGTCACTGACGTGTGACTCCTGTATGTAGTGTGTCACTGTCGTGTGATCCCCTGTATGTAGTGTGTCACTTACGTGTGACCCCCTGTATGTAGTGTCACTGACGTGTGACCCCCTGTATGTAGTGTCACTGACGTGTGACTCCTGTATGTAGCGTGTCGCTGTCGTGTGACTCCTGTATGTAGCGTGTCGCTGTCGTGTCGCCCTGTATGTAGTGTCACTGACCGTGTCGCCCTGTATTTAGTGTCACTGGCCGTGTCGCCCTGTATGGAGCGTGTTGCTGTCGTGTCGCCCTGTATGTAGCGTGTCGCTGTCGTGTCGCCCTGTATGTAGTGTCACTGACCGTGTCGCCCTGTATGTAGTGTCACTGACCGTGTCGCCCTGTAGACTGCGGTCTCACCATGCTTCTGTTTCCTCCGCAGCCTGGATCTGACAGTGGAACCACAGCAGTGGTGGCCCTGATTAGAGGGAAGCAGCTGATTGTGGCCAATGCTGGGGACTCTCGCTGTGTCGTGTCGGAGGGTGGGAAGGCGGTGGACATGTCATATGATCACAAACCAGAGGACGAGGTAGAACTGGCCAGGATTAAGAACGCCGGGGGCAAAGTCACCATGGATGGCCGAGTCAATGGCGGGCTCAACCTCTCCCGTGCAATTGGTAAGTAATAACACTATTCAGTAAGGAGTCATTGGGCAAGAATGGCTAACACTGCAGGGTGGCTGCATGAGGAAATCGCCATACAAATGTTGGTAGTATTATTGGCATTATTTACTGAGGAACGTCGGAGATAGCATGCCGCTAATCGCTTTTTGCCGCTTATACTACAGATGCCTCTGTGTCCGTCTATTGCCGCTGCCAGTCCCCCCTGAAAAACACAGACAGGCTAGCGGCAATCTCCCCTCCCACCTCCTCGGGGCTTCCTTGCCTCGCTCACCGCCTCCGTAAGCTTGCGCCAATTGGGAGGGAGCGGCGGGGGGAGGTGATGCAGGGAAAACTGAAGAGCTGCCAGGTGAACTAGCGACAAGAAGATTGTTGCTAGTCTCGCGCTATTTATCAGGTGGACAGCAGAGCCGGAGGGGGGGGGGGGAGGGGGGGGACGGGTGTACTGGCGGCAGCAGCCGGACACAGAGGCAGGTCATTGTGTACAGAACATGTCTCTGTGTCCTGTTCATATTTAAACAATTCCGCCTTGGGTTCTCTTTAAAGTCATTGGGAACCTGTTTTTTTTTAAATAAACAGATACTTAAAGAGAACCAGCGAGGAAGCACCCTCATGTATTTTACCTTTATACAGGTCCTTCTAAAAAAAATTAGCATATTGCCCAAAATTCCTATCAAAAAATTAGCATACTGTGATAAAGTTGATTATTTTCTGTAATGTACTGATAAACATTAGACTTTCATATATTTTAGATTCATTACACACACCTGAAGTAGTTCAAGCCTTTTTATTGTTTTAATGTTGATGATTTTGGCATACAGCTCATGAAAACCCAAATTTCCTATCTCAAGAAATGAGCATATCATGAAAAGGTTCTCTAAACGAGCTATTAACCAAATCATCTAAATCAACTAATTAACTCTAAACACCTGCAAAAGATTCCTGAGGCTTTAAAAAACTCCCAGCCTGGTTCATTACTCAAAACCGCAATCATGGGTAAGACTGCCGACCTGACTGCTGTCCAGAAGGCCATCATTGACACCCTCAAGCAAGAGGGTAAGACACAGAAAGACATTTCTGAACGAATAGGCTGTTCCCAGAGTGCTGTATCAAGGCACCTCAGTGGGAAGTCTGTGGGAAGGAAAAAGTGTGGCAGAAAACGCTGCACAACGAGAAGAGGTGAACAGACCCTGAGGAAGATTGTGGAGAAGGACCGATTCCAGACCTTGGGGGACCTGCGGAAGCAGTATACTGAGTCTGGAGTAGAAACATCCAGAGCCACCGTATACAGGCATGTACAGGAAATAGACTACAGGTGCCTCATTCCCCAGATAAAGCCACTTTTGAACCAGAAACAGCGGCAGTGGCACCTGACCTGGGCTACAGAGAAGCAGCACTGGACTGTTGCTCAGTGGTCCAAAGTACTTTTTTCGGATGAAA
The DNA here is from genome assembly GCF_040937935.1 of Hyperolius riggenbachi. Taxonomy (NCBI): domain Eukaryota; kingdom Metazoa; phylum Chordata; class Amphibia; order Anura; family Hyperoliidae; genus Hyperolius; species Hyperolius riggenbachi. Next base: position 1,212,363 of record NC_090649.1, on the reverse strand, counting down.
GCAACTTTTACATGTCATTCGGAAATCAAGGTGCCAGAGTCTGGAGGAAGACTGGGCATAGGGAAATGCCAAAATGCCTGTCCAGTGTCAAGTACCCACAGTCAGTGATGGTCTGGGTGCCATGTCAGCTGCTGGTGTTGGTCCACTGTGTTTTATCATGGGCAGGGTCAATGCAGCTAGCTATCAGGACATTTTGGAGCACTTCATGCTTCCATCTGCTGAAAAGCTTTATGGAGATGATTTCATTTTTCAGCACGACCTGGCACCTGCTCACAGTGCCAAAACCACTGGTAAATGGTTTACTGACCATGGTATTACTGTGCTCAATTGGCCTGCCAACTCTCCTGACCTGAACCCCATAGAGAATCTGTGGGATATTGTGAAGAGAAAGTTGAGAGACACAAGACCCAACACTCCGGATGAGCTTAAGGCTGCTATCGAAGCATCCTGGGCCTCCATAACACCTGAGCAGTGCCACAGGCTGATTGCCTCCATGCCACGCCGCATTGAAGCATCCTGGGCCTCCATAACACCTGAGCAGTGCCACAGGCTGATTGCCTCCATGCCACGCCGCATTGAAGCAGTCATTTCTGCAAAAGGATTCCCGACCAAGTATTGAGTGCATAACTGAACATCATTATTTGAAGGTTGACTTTTTTTGTTTTAAAAACACTTTTCTTGTATTGGTCGGATGAAATATGCTAATTTTTTGAGATAGGAAATTTGGGTTTTCATGAGCTGTACGCCAAAATCATCAACATTAAAACAATAAAAGGCTTGAACTACTTCAGGTGTGTGTAATGAATCTAAAATATATGAAAGTCTAATGTTTATCAGTACATTACAGAAAATAATGACCTTTATCACAGTATGCTAATTTTTTGAGATAGGAATTTTCATGAGCTGTACGCCAAAATCATCAACATTAAAACAATAAAAGGCTTGAACTACTTCAGGTGTGTGTAATGAATCTAAAATATATGAAAGTCTAATGTTTATCAGTACATTACAGAAAATAATGACCTTTATCACAATATGCTAATGCTTTGAGAAGGACCTGTATATCAGTGGGCAGATGACAGTAAACACCTACTCTGCTCTTGGTTTCATTTTCCACCACAGTCTGCCTGTTATCAGCTCTGATGGGAATCCCTGACTGAGCACTCAGTCTAGCTTTGCCTGGCAATGATTATAGCTGAGTCAGTCTTGTGATGTCTTTTCAAGCCCAAGTCTGCCCCCTTGTGGCTCTGCATTCCTGCTATGTATCCTCTTAGCAGGAAATCAGAGCCACAAGTGGGCAGGCTTGGGCTTGAAAAGACATTACAGTAGACTGACTCCGCTATAATCCTTCTGGGGCAAAGCTAGACTGACTGCTCAGTCTGAGATTTTATCAGAGCTGATAACAGGCAGACTGTGGTGGAAAATGAAACCAAGAGGGTGCTTCGTCTCTGGTTCTCTTTAAAGTGCGTCTGAGATAAATTTATTGCATAATTGTGTTCCTTTTATATTGTTTATAGGGCATTCCTCAAGCCAAATAGTTTTTCGTTTTAATACTTTAATTCCCTATAAACTTAACAACCCTTGCCCACAGCTTTTCATAGTGCCTTGGCATTTTCAGACAGTAGCAAGGGATTATGGGAACTCAGTCTGGGCAGGAGGAGTGGGATGTGTTACAAGCCAGAGATTTCAGAGGCGGAGGGGAGGGGAGTGAAGTTTTCACAGGTTGAGAGCTGGAGATGCAGAGCAGCTTGCCTGTGTAATGTGACAAGCAGAACATGGCCGCTGTCATTGTATCACAGGAATAAATAATCATGTTCTGTTGAAGCTGTTTGCAGCTAGATTTGCTGTGTAAACTATCTAAACATTAGATATGTAGATCAGTTACTTGTTATAGATAGTTTTTCATCTCGGTTCCGCTTTAAGTAGAGGGCAGGCTCTGGGTCCTATAGAGGCTTCCCGCGCCTCTCCTGGACCCTTTTGCAGCGCTAGCTCCCTCGTAGCAGTATTCCACCAATGTGGTCAAATGCTGCTGTCTCCGCTGCTGAAGGGCGGCTTTGGAAGTTTTTGGAAATCCGAGCTCCATACTGCGCATGCCCTCTCTCCCACACTCGCGCGTGCGCAGTATGGAGTCGCCGGTCTTCAGGAGGACTCTGCTCTCGAACACTTCAGATGTTCCCCACGGCGGGGGTTTAAGCAGGGAAGTTGGCACTGCACCGCAGTGTTCCCCAACCCCGTCCTCAAGGCCCACCCACAGTGCATGTTTAGTGGAAATCCACAGAGGTGGTTAATCAGCTCTGCTGAGACCCTGATTACCCCACCTTTGCATGTTTGTGGTTTCCTGCAGAACATGTACTGTTGGTGAACCTTGAGGACAGGGTTGGGGGACCATGGACCCGGAGACTTGCCTCTCCTTAGGGAATTATCTGGCCTTAAGGACAGGGTTGGGGAACTCTGCTCTATAGGACCCGGAGACTTGCCTCTCCTTAGGGAATTATCTGGCCTTGAGGACAGGGTTGGGGGACCTGCTCTATAGCACCCGGAGACTTGCCTCTCCTTAGGGAATTATCTGGCCTTGAGGACAGGGTTGTGGGACCATGCTCTATAGGACCCGGAGACTTGCCTCTCCTTAGGGAATTTCCTGGCCTTGAGGACAGGGTTGTGGGACCTGCTCTATAGCACCCGGAGACTTGCCTCTCCTTAGGGAATTATCTGGCCTTGAGGACAGGGTTGTGGGACCATGCTCTATAGGACCCGGAGACTTGCCTCTCCTTAGGGAATTATCTGGCCTTGAGGACAGGGTTGTGGGACCATGCTCTATAGGACCCGGAGACTTGCCTCATCTTAGGGAATTTCCTGGCCTTGAGGACAGGGTTGTGGGACCTGCTCTATAGCACCCGGAGACTTGCCTCTCCTTAGGGAATTATCTGGCCTTGAGGACAGGGTTGGGGGACCTGCTCTATAGGACCCGGAGACTTGCCTCTCCTTAGGGAATTATCTGGCCTTGAGGACAGGGTTGTGGGACCATGCTCTATAGGACCCGGAGACTTGCCTCTCCTTAGGGAATTTCCTGGCCTTGAGGACAGGGTTGTGGGACCTGCTCTATAGGACCCGGAGACTTGCCTCTCCTTAGGGAATTATCTGGCCTTGAGGACAGGGTTGTGGGACCATGCTCTATAGGACCCGGAGACTTGCCTCTCCTTAGGGAATTTCCTGGCCTTGAGGACAGGGTTGTGGGACCTGCTCTATAGCACCCGGAGACTTGCCTCTCCTTAGGGAATTATCTGGCCTTGAGGACAGGGTTGGGGGACCTGCTCTATAGGACCCGGAGACTTGCCTCTCCTTAGGGAATTATCTGGCCTTGAGGACAGGGTTGGGGAACTCTGCTCTATAGGACCCGGAGACTTGCCTCTCCTTAGGGAATTATCTGGCCTTGAGGACAGGGTTGTGGGACCATGCTCTATAGGACCCGGAGACTTGCCTCTCCTTAGGGAATTATCTGGCCTTGGACAGGGTTGTGGGACCTGCTCTATAGCACCCAGAGACTTGCCTCTCCTTAGGGAATTATCTGGCCTTGAGGGCAGGGTTGGGGGACCTGCTCTATAGCACCCGGAGACTTGCCTCTCCTTAGGGAATTATCTGGCCTTGAGGGCAGGGTTGGGGGACCTGCTCTATAGCACCTGGGGACTTGCCTCTCCTTAGGGAATTATCTGGCCTTGAGGACAGGGTTGTGGGACCTGCTCTATAGCACCCGGAGACTTGCCTCTCCTTAGGGAATTATCTGGCCTTGAGGACAGGGTTGTGGGACCATGCTCTATAGGACCCGGAGACTTGCCTCTCCTTAGGGAATTTCCTGGCCTTGAGGACAGGGTTGTGGGACCTGCTCTATAGCACCCGGAGACTTGCCTCTCCTTAGGGAATTATCTGGCCTTGAGGACAGGGTTGTGGGACCTGCTCTATAGCACCCGGAGACTTGCCTCTCCTTAGGGAATTATCTGGCCTTGAGGACAGGGTTGTGGGACCATGCTCTATAGGACCCGGAGACTTGCCTCTCCTTAGGGAATTTCCTGGCCTTGAGGACAGGGTTGTGGGACCTGCTCTATAGCACCCAGAGACTTGCCTCTCCTTAGGGAATTATCTGGCCTTGAGGACAGGGTTGTGGGACCATGCTCTATAGGACCCGGAGACTTGCCTCTCCTTAGGGAATTTCCTGGCCTTGAGGACAGGGTTGTGGGACCTGCTCTATAGCACCCGGAGACTTGCCTCTCCTTAGGGAATTATCTGGCCTTGAGGACAGGGTTGGGGGACCTGCTCTATAGGACCCGGAGACTTGCCTCTCCTTAGGGAATTATCTGGCCTTGAGGACAGGGTTGGGGGACCTGCTCTATAGCACCCGGAGACTTGCCTCTCCTTAGGGAATTATCTGGCCTTGAGGACAGGGTTGTGGGACCATGCTCTATAGGACCCGGAGACTTGCCTCTCCTTAGGGAATTTCCTGGCCTTGAGGACAGGGTTGTGGGACCTGCTCTATAGCACCCGGAGACTTGCCTCTCCTTAGGGAATTATCTGGCCTTGAGGACAGGGTTGTGGGACCTGCTCTATAGCACCCGGAGACTTGCCTCTCCTTAGGGAATTATCTGGCCTTGAGGACAGGGTTGTGGGACCATGCTCTATAGGACCCGGAGACTTGCCTCTCCTTAGGGAATTTCCTGGCCTTGAGGACAGGGTTGTGGGACCTGCTCTATAGCACCCAGAGACTTGCCTCTCCTTAGGGAATTATCTGGCCTTGAGGTCAGGGTTGTGGGACCTGCTCTATAGCACCCGGAGACTTGCCTCTCCTTAGGGAATTATCTGGCCTTGAGGACAGGGTTGTGGGACCATGCTCTATAGGACCCGGAGACTTGCCTCTCCTTAGGGAATTTCCTGGCCTTGAGGACAGGGTTGTGGGACCTGCTCTATAGCACCCGGAGACTTGCCTCTCCTTAGGGAATTATCTGGCCTTGAGGACAGGGTTGGGGGACCTGCTCTATAGGACCCGGAGACTTGCCTCTCCTTAGGGAATTATCTGGCCTTGAGGACAGGGTTGGGGGACCTGCTCTATAGCACCCGGAGACTTGCCTCTCCTTAGGGAATTATCTGGCCTTGAGGACAGGGTTGTGGGACCATGCTCTATAGGACCCGGAGACTTGCCTCTCCTTAGGGAATTATCTGGCCTTGAGGGCAGGGTTGGGGGACCTGCTCTATAGCACCCGGAGACTTGCCTCTCCTTAGGGAATTATCTGGCCTTGAGGGCAGGGTTGGGGGACCTGCTCTATAGGACCCGGAGACTTGCCTCTCCTTAGGGAATTATCTGGCCTTGAGGGCAGGGTTGGGGGACCTGCTCTATAGCACCTGGGGACTTGCCTCTCCTTAGGGAATTATCTGGCCTTGAGGACAGGGTTGTGGGACCTGCTCTATAGCAACCGGAGACTTGCCTCTCCTTAGGGAATTATCTGGCCTTGAGGACAGGGTTGGGGGACCTGCTCTATAGCACCCGGAGACTTGCCTCTCCTTAGGGAATTATCTGGCCTTGAGGGCAGGGTTGGGGGACCTGCTCTATAGCACCTGGGGACTTGCCTCTCCTTAGGGAATTATCTGGCCTTGAGGACAGGGTTGTGGGACCTGCTCTATAGCACCCAGAGACTTGCCTCTCCTTAGGGAATTATCTGGCCTTGAGGGCAGGGTTGGGGGACCTGCTCTATAGCACCCGGAGACTTGCCTCTCCTTAGGGAATTATCTGGCCTTGAGGGCAGGGTTGGGGGACCTGCTCTATAGGACCCGGAGACTTGGCTCTCCTTAGGGAATTATCTGGCCTTGAGGGCAGGGTTGGGGGACCTGCTCTATAGCACCTGGGGACTTGCCTCTCCTTAAGGAATTATCTGGCCTTGAGGACAGGGTTGTGGGACCTGCTCTATAGGACCCGGAGACTTGCCTCTCCTTAGGGAATTATCTGGCCTTGAGGACAGGGTTGGGGGACCTGTTCTATAGCACCCGGAGACTTGCCTCTCCTTAGGGAATTATCTGGCCTTGAGGACAGGGTTGTGGGACCATGCTCTATAGGACCCGGAGACTTGCCTCTCCTTAGGGAATTATCTGGCCTTGAGGACAGGGTTGGGGGACCTGCTCTATAGCACCTGGAGACTTGCCTCTCCTTAGGGAATTATCTGGCCTTGAGGGCAGGGTTGTGGGACCTGCTCTATAGCACCTGGGGACTTGCCTCTCCTTAGGGAATTATCTGGCCTTGAGGACAGGGTTGTGGGACCTGCTCTATAGCACCCGGAGACTTGCCTCTCCTTAGGGAATTATCTGGCTTTTAGTTTTAATTGAATCCCAATGACTTTAATAAAACTTCTGCCGAGCTGAGGAAAGGCCCATCTGGCCTGAAGCAACGGGCTCAGCCACCCACTTTTCCTGCTGCCACCTCTTAATGAACTTATAATAAAGAGCTATGTTTTATCAAGAGAAGTATAATGTACTGGAGGTGTTGACCCATTTGGAGGACGACTTATAGTTTATACACAAAGAATATAAAAAAATACAAAACCGTGTTAACAGAAATATTTAAATAACATAATAAATGGTTACTGGCTTTGGTCATTTGAAGTACATGGAATGAAAATACTTGCGCAAACTCTCCTCTCTGGGGCCTGTAGCCCCGATCCTGAGATCAGCAGTCACTCTCTAAGCCAGCCGTCTCCAACTTGCGGCCCTCGATACAATATTTTGTGGCCCGCGCCGGCAAAAGCTTCCTTATAGTTCGCTTCAGTGCTCCCAAGTAATCTGCCGCATCCCTGCCGCTAAACGAGGGCTGCAGAGCCCCAAATTGCCTGAGGGGCAATCTGCTGGCATTTTCTGGAAGAGGCCGAGCTTTCAGCTTAAGCTCTGCCCCTCCTGATGTCAATCGCCGCACGGATCGCCTCCTCTCCCCGCCCCTCTCTGTGAAGGAAGAGTGAGAGGGGCGGGCAGAGGCGGCGATGCGCCGCGATTGATGTCAGGAGGGGCAGAGCTAAAGCTGAAAGCTCTGCCCCTTCCAGGAAATGCCGGCGGATTGCCCCCCAGGCGATTTGGGGGCTCGGCAGGCCTTGTTTAGCGGCGGGGACACGGGGGATTACTTGTAATGGGAGCACTGAAGCGAACTATAAGGTAAAATAGGCAAAATAGTTCGCTCCAGTGTGAATTTGATTTTGAAATAAAAATCAATGCAAGGGACGGGAACTATCTGCTGATTGATTCCCCTATGCGGCCCAGCCTCATCCTGACTTTGCCTCCTGCGGCCCCCAGGTAAATTGAGTTTGAGACCCCTGATCTAAGTCATATACGGTGCTGGATGCCTCTATCTGGGTGTGTCCAGGACTGAGCTTTCAAGGCTATTTCTATACACTTGATTTTTCATGTACAGGAGATTTACACTAGTCTCAATCACTTAAAGGCCAGACGTGTGGTCATGTGATGAGCTTGTCCTTGAATCTGAGCCACCTTGGGATATACAGTCTGCAGGTGCACTAGCTGTATTCAACAAGGTGACTTTCCTTGAGAACAACAACTGTGACTCCAGTTTCAACGAAGGAGTCAGACTAATATTAGAAGTCACATCCACACCAGGTAAAGCTAGGATTCATACACACTACAAATCATATGATAATATACATTCTTACAGTTGTTTGAGCTTACCTAATAACAAATGACAACTAGATAATAAAGATGTCTAATCTCGATGCGACGTATGCCAATAATCTGTCCCTTATTCTTCTCCCAGGAAGGTCACTGGGGCCATAATGTCAATTCCCCCTAAAATTGGACTCCACGAGATGGCCATTAGTCTCTGAGACATGCCACATTACCCGCTCCCCATTGCTGCAGTGTGTGCCAGACCCCATGTGTGACCATAGCATAATCCAGTGTCCTGTGACCTCTCAGGCTATGCTGCACATTGCTGCAGTGTGTGCCAGGCCCCATGTGTGACCATAGCATAATCCAGTGTCCTGTGACCTCTCAGGCTATGCTGCACACTGCTGCAGTGTGACCCCATGTGTGACCATAGCATAATCCAGTGTCCTGTGACCTCTCAGGCTATGCTGCACATTGCTGCAGTGTGTGCCAGACCCCATGTGTGACCATAGCATAATCCAGTGTCCTGTGACCTCTCAGGCTATGCTGTACATTGCTGCAGTGTGTGCCAGACCCCATGTGTCACCATAGCATAATCCAGTGTCCTGTGACCTCTCAGGCTATGCTGCACATTGCTGCAGTGTATACCAGACCCCATGTGTGACCATAGCATAATCCAGTGTCCTGTGACCTCTCAGGCTATGCTGCACATTGCTGCAGTGTGTGCCAGACCCCATGTGTGACCATAGCATAATCCAGTGTCCTGTGACCTCTCAGGCTATGCTGTACATGGCTGCAGTGTGTGCCAGACCCCATGTGTCACCATAGCATAATCCAGTGTCCTGTGACCTCTCAGGCTATGCTGTACATTGCTGCAGTGTGTGCCAGACCCCATGTGTCACCATAGCATAATCCAGTGTCCTGTGACCTCTCAGGCTATGCTGCACATTGCTGCAGTGTATACCAGACCCCATGTGTGACCATAGCATAATCCAGTGTGCAGTGACCTCTCAGGCTATGCTGCACATTGCTGCAGTGTGTGCCAGGCCCCATGTGTGACCATAGCATAATCCAGTGTCCTGTGACCTCTCAGGCTATGCTGTACATTGCTGCAGTGTGTGCCAGACCCCATGTGTCACCATAGCATAATCCAGTGTCCTGTGACCTCTCAGGCTATGCTGCACATTGCTGCAGTGTATACCAGACCCCATGTGTGACCATAGCATAATCCAGTGTGCAGTGACCTCTCAGGCTATGCTGCACAATGCTGCAGTGTATACCAGACCCCATGTGTGACCATAGCATAATCCAGTGTCCTGTGACCTCTCAGGCTATGCTGCACATTGCTGCAGTGTGTGCCAGACCCCATGTGTGACCATAGCATAATCCAGTGTGCAGTGACCTCTCAGGCTATGCTGTACATTGCTGCAGTGTGTACCAGACCCCATGTGTGACCATAGCATAATCCAGTGTGCAGTGACCTCTCAGGCTATGCTGTACATTGCTGCAGTGTGTGCCAGGCCCCATGTGTGACCATAGCATAATCCAGTGTCCTGTGACCTCTCCGGCTATGCTGTACATTGCTGCAGTGTGTGCCAAACCCCATGTATGACCATAGCATAATCCAGTGTCCTGTGACCTCTCAGGCTATGCTGCACATTGCTGCAGTGTGTACCAGACCCCATGTGTGACCATAGCATAATCCAGTGTGCAGTGACCTCTCAGGCTATGCTGCACATTGCTGCAGTGTGTGCCAGACCCCATGTGTCACCATAGCATAATCCAGTGTCCTGTGACCTCTCAGGCTATGCTGTACATTGCTGCAGTGTATACCAGACCCCATGTGTGACCATAGCATAATCCAGTGTCCTGTGACCTCTCAGGCTATGCTGCACATTGCTGCAGTGTATACCAGACCCCATGTGTGACTATAGCATAATCCAGTGTCCTGTGACCTCTCAGGCTATGCTGCACATTGCTGCAGTGTATACCAGACCCCATGTGTGACCATAGCATAATCCAGTGTTTTGTGACCTCTCAGGCTATGCTGTACATTGCTGCAGTGTGTGCCAGTCCCCATGTGTGACCATAGCATAATCCCAGGCTGCAGTGACTTCTCAGGCTATGCTGCACATTGCTGCAGTGTGTGCCAGGCCCCATGTGTGACCATAGCATAATCCAGTGTCCTGTGACCTCTCAGGCTATGCTGCACATTGCTGCAGTGTGTGCCAGTCCCCATGTGTGACCATAGCATAATCCAGTGTCCTGTGACCTCTCAGGCTATGCTGCACACTGCTGCAGTGTGACCCCATGTGTGACCATAGCATAATCCAGTGTCCTGTGACCTCTCAGGCTATGCTGCACATTGCTGCAGTGTATACCAGACCCCATGTGTGACCATAGCCTAATCCAGTGTCCTGTGACCTCTCCGGCTATGCTGTACATTGGTGCAGTGTGTACCAGACCCCATGTGTGATCATAGCATAATCCAGTGTCCAGTGACCTCTCAGGCTATGCTGCACATTGCTGCAGTGTATACCAGACCCCATGTGTGACCATAGCATAATCCAGTGTCCTGTGACCTCTCAGGCTATGCTGTACATTGCTGCAGTGTGTGCCAGACCCCATGTGTGACCATAGCATAATCCAGTGTGCAGTGACCTCTCAGGCTATGCTGCACATTGCTGCAGTGTGTGCCAGACCCCATGTGTGACCATAGCATAATCCAGTGTCCTGTGACCTCTCCGGCTATGCTGTACATTGCTGCAGTGTATACCAGGCCCCATGTGTGACCATAGCATAATCCAGTGTCCTGTGACCTCTCAGGCTATGCTGCACATTGCTGCAGTGTATACCAGACCCCATGTGTGACCATAGCATAATCCAGTGTGCAGTGATCTCTCAGGCTATGCTGCACATTGCTGCAGTGTATACCAGACCCCATGTGTGACCATAGCATAATCCAGTGTGCAGTGACCTCTCAGGCTATGCTGTACATTGCTGCAGTGTGTGCCAGACCCCATGTGTGACTATAGCATAATCCAGTGTCCTGTGACCTCTCAGGCTATGCTGCACATTGCTGCAGTGTGTGCCAGACCCCATGTGTGACTATAGCATAATCCAGTGTCCTGTGACCTCTCAGGCTATGCTGCACATTGCTGCAGTGTGTGCCAGACCCCATGTGTGACTATAGCATAATCCAGTGTCCTGTGACCTCTCAGGCTATGCTGCACATTGCTGCAGTGTGTGCCAGACCCCATGTGTGACCATAGCATAATCCAGTGTGCAGTGACCTCTCAGGCTATGCTGTACATGGCTGCAGTGTGTGCCAGACCCCATGTGTGACCATAGCATAATCCAGTGTGCAGTGACCTCTCAGGCTATGCTGCACATTGCTGCAGTGTGTGCCAGACCCCATGTGTGACCATAGCATAATCCAGTGTCCTGTGACCTCTCAGGCTATGCTGTACATTGCTGCAGTGTGTGCCAGTCCCCATGTGTGACCATAGCATAATCCAGTGTGCAGTGACCTCTCAGGCTATGCTGCACATTGCTGCAGTGTGTGGCAGACCCCATGTGTGACCATAGCATAATCCAGTGTCCTGTGACCTCTCAGGCTATGCTGCACATTGCTGCAGTGTATACCAGACCCCATGTGTGACCATAGCATAATCCAGTGTCCTGTGACCTCTCAGGCTATGCTGCACATTGCTGCAGTGTATACCAGACCCCATGTGTGACCATAGCATAATCCAGTGTGCAGTGATCTCTCAGGCTATGCTGCACATTGCTGCAGTGTATACCAGGCCCCACGTGTGACCATAGCATAATCCAGTGTGCAGTGACCTCTCAGGCTATGCTGCACATTGCTGCAGTGTATACCAGACCCCATGTGTGACCATAGCATAATCCAGTGTCCTGTGACCTCTCAGGCTATGCTGCACATTGCTGCAGTGTATACCAGGCCCCATGTGTGACCATAGCATAATCCAGTGTCCTGTGACCTCTCAGGCTATGCTGCACATTGCTGCAGTGTATACCAGACCCCATGTGTGACCATAGCATAATCCAGTGTCCTGTGACCTCTCAGGCTATGCTGCACATTGCTGCAGTGTATACCAGACCCCATGTGTGACCATAGCATAATCCAGTGTGCAGTGATCTCTCAGGCTATGCTGCACATTGCTGCAGTGTATACCAGGCCCCACGTGTGACCATAGCATAATCCAGTGTGCAGTGACCTCTCAGGCTATGCTGCACATTGCTGCAGTGTATACCAGACCCCATGTGTGACCATAGCATAATCCAGTGTCCTGTGACCTCTCAGGCTATGCTGTACATTGCTGCAGTGTATACCAGGCCCCATGTGTGACCATAGCATAATCCAGTGTCCTGTGACCTCTCAGGCTATGCTGCACATTGCTGCAGTGTATACCAGGCCCCATGTGTGACCATAGCATAATCCAGTGTCCTGTGACCTCTCCGGCTATGCTGTACATTGCTGCAGTGTGTGCCAGACCCCATGTGTGACCATAGCATAATCCAGTGTGCAGTGACCTCTCAGGCTATGCTGCACATTGCTGCAGTGTGTGCCAGACCCCATGTGTGACTATAGCATAATCCAGTGCCCTGTGACCTCTCAGGCTATGCTGCACATTGCTGCAGTGTATACCAGACCCCATGTGTGACCATAGCATAATCCAGTGTCCTGTGACCTCTCAGGCTATGCTGCACATTGCTGCAGTGTGTGCCAGACCCCATGTGTCACCATAGCATAATCCAGTGTCCTGTGACCTCTCAGGCTATGCTGCACATTGCTGCAGTGTGTGCCAGACCCCATGTGTGACCATAGCATAATCCAGTGTCCTGTGACCTCTCAGGCTATGCTGCACATTGCTGCAGTGTGTGCCAGACCCCATGTGTGACCATAGCATAATCCAGTGTCCTGTGACCTCTCAGGCTATGCTGCACATTGCTGCAGTGTATACCAGACCCCATGTGTGACCATAGCATAATCCAGTGTGCAGTGATCTCTCAGGCTATGCTGCACATTGCTGCAGTGTATACCAGGCCCCACGTGTGACCATAGCATAATCCAGTGTGCAGTGACCTCTCAGGCTATGCTGCACATTGCTGCAGTGTGTGCCAGACCCCATGTGTGATCATAGCATAATCCAGTGACCTCTCAGGCTATGCTGTACATTGCTGCACTGTATTCCAGACCCCATGTGTGACCATAGCATAATCCAGTGTCCTGTGACCTCTCAGGCTATGCTGTACATTGCTGCAGTGTGTGCCAGACCCCATGTGTGACCATAGCATAATCCAGTGTGCAGTGACCTCTCGGGCTATGCTGTACATTGCTGCAGTGTATACCAGACCCCATGTGTGACCATAGCATAATCCAGTGTCCTGTGACCTCTCAGGCTATGCTGCACATTGCTGCAGTGTGTGCCAGACCCCATGTGTGACCATAGCATAATCCAGTGTCCTGTGACCTCTCAGGCTATGCTGCACATTGCTGCAGTGTATACCAGACCCCATGTGTGACCATAGCATAATCCCAGGCTGCAGTGACTTCTCAGGCTATGCTGCACATTGCTGCAGTGTGTGCCAGACCCCATGTGTGACCATAGCATAATCCATTGTCCTGTGACCTCTCAGGCTATGCTGCACATTGCTGCAGTGTGTGCCAGACCCCATGTGTGACCATAGCATAATCCAGTGTCCTGTGACCTCTCAGGCTATGCTGTACATTGCTGCAGTGTATACCAGACCCCATGTGTGACCATAGCATAATCCAGCGTCTTGTGACCTCTCAGGCTATGCTGCACATTGCTGCAGTGTGTGTCAGACCCCATGTGTGACCATAGCATAATCCAGTGTCCTGTGACCTCTCAGGCTATGCTGCACATTGCTGCAGTGTATACCAGACCCCATGTGTGACCATAGCATAACCCAGTGTCCTGTGACCTCTCAGGCTATGCTGCACATTGCTGCAGTGTATACCAGACCCCATGTGTGACCATAGCATAATCCAGTGTCCTGTGACCTCTCAGGCTATGCTGTACATTGCTGCAGTGTGTGCCAGACCCCATGTGTCACCATAGCATAATCCAGTGTCCTGTGACCTCTCAGGCTATGCTGTACATTGCTGCAGTGTGTGCCAGACCCCATGTGTGACCATAGCATAATCCAGTGTGCAGTAACCTCTCAGGCTATGCTGCACATTGCTGCAGTGTGTGCCAGACCCCATGTGTGACCATAGCATAATCCAGTGTGCAGTGATCTCTCAGGCTATGCTGTACATTGCTGCAGTGTGTGCCAGGCCCCATGTGTGACCATAGCATAATCCAGCGTTTTGTGACCTCTCAGGCTATGCTGTACATTGCTGCAGTGTGTACCAGACCCCATGTGTGACCATAGCATAATCCAGTGTCCTGTGACCTCTCAGGCTATGCTGTACATTGCTGCAGTGTGTGCCAGACCCCATGTGTCACCATAGCATAATCCAGTGTCCTGTGACCTCTCAGGCTATGCTGCACATTGCTGCAGTGTATACCAGGCCCCATGTGTGACCATAGCATAATCCAGTGTCCTGTGACCTCTCAGGCTATGCTGTACATTGCTGCAGTGTGTGCCAGACCCCATGTGTGACCATAGCATAATCCAGTGTCCTGTGACCTCTCAGGCTATGCTGCACATTGCTGCAGCGTGTGCCAGACCCCATGTGTGACCATAGCATAATCCAGTGTCCTGTGACCTCTCAGGCTATGCTGCACATTGCTGCAGTGTGTGGCAGACCCCATGTGTGACCATAGCATAATCCAGTGTCCTGTGACCTCTCAGGCTATGCTGCACATTGCTGCAGTGTATACCAGGCCCCATGTGTGACCATAGCATAATCCTGTGTGCAGTGACCTCTCAGGCTATGCTGTACATTGCTGCAGTGTGTGCCAGTCCCCATGTGTGACCATAGCATAATCCAGTGTGCAGTGACCTCTCAGGCTATGCTGCACATTGCTGCAGTGTATACCAGACCCCATGTGTGACTATAGCATAATCCAGTGTCCTGTGACCTCTCAGGCTATGCTGCACATTGCTGCAGTGTGTGGCAGACCCCATGTGTGACCATAGCATAATCCAGTGTCCTGTGACCTCTCAGGCTATGCTGTACATTGCTGCAGTGTGTGCCAGACCCCATGTGTGACCATAGCGTAATCCAGTGTCCTGTGACCTCTCAGGCTATGCTGCACATTGCTGCAGTGTGTGCCAGGCCCCATGTGTGACCATAGCATAATCCAGTGTCCTGTGACCTCTCAGGCTATGCTGCACATTGCTGCAGTGTGTGCCAGACCCCATGTGTGACCATAGCATAATCCAGTGTCCTGTGACCTCTCAGGCTATGCTGCACATTGCTGCAGTGTGACCCCATGTGTGACCATAGCATAATCCAGTGTGCAGTGCCCTCTCAGGCTATGCTGCACATTGCTGCAGTGTGTGCCAGACCCCATGTGTCACCATAGCATAATCCAGTGTCCTGTGACCTCTCAGGCTATGCTGCACATTGCTGCAGTGTATACCAGACCCCATGTGTGACCATAGCATAATCCAGTGTCCTGTGACCTCTCAGGCTATGCTGCACATTGCTGCAGTGTGTGCCAGGCCCCATGTGTGACCATAGCATAATCCAGTGTCCTGTGACCTCTCAGGCTATGCTGCACATTGCTGCAGTGTATACCAGACCCCATGTGTGACCATAGCATAATCCAGTGTCCTGTGACCTCTCAGGCTATGCTGCACATTGCTGCAGTGTGACCCCATGTGTGACCATAGCATAATCCAGTGTCCTGTGACCTCTCAGGCTATGCTGTACATTGCTGCAGTGTATACCAGACCCCATGTGTGACCATAGCATAATCCAGTGTCCTGTGACCTCTCAGGCTATGCTGCACATTGCTGCAGTGTGTGCCAGACCCCATGTGTCACCATAGCATAATCCAGTGTCCTGTGACCTCTCAGGCTATGCTGCACATTGCTGCAGTGTATACCAGACCCCATGTGTGACCATAGCATAATCCAGTGTCCTGTGACCTCTCAGGCTATGCTGTACATTGCTGCAGTGTGTGCCAGGCCCCATGTGTGACCATAGCATAATCCAGTGTCCTGTGACCTCTCAGGCTATGCTGCACATTGCTGCAGTGTATACCAGACCCCATGTGTGACCATAGCATAATCCAGTGTCCTGTGACCTCTCAGGCTATGCTGCACATTGCTGCAGTGTGACCCCATGTGTGACCATAGCATAATCCAGTGTCCTGTGACCTCTCAGGCTATGCTGTACATTGCTGCAGTGTATACCAGACCCCATGTGTCACCATAGCATAATCCAGTGTCCTGTGACCTCTCAGGCTATGCTGCACATTGCTGCAGTGTATACCAGACCCCATGTGTGACCATAGCATAATCCAGTGTCCTGTGACCTCTCAGGCTATGCTGTACATTGCTGCAGTGTGTGCCAGACCCCATGTGTGACCATAGCATAAT
This sequence comes from Hyperolius riggenbachi, assembly GCF_040937935.1. NCBI lineage: Eukaryota > Metazoa > Chordata > Amphibia > Anura > Hyperoliidae > Hyperolius > Hyperolius riggenbachi. The sequence goes on along the minus strand of NC_090649.1, from coordinate 1,196,172 downwards.
CCAGTGTGCAGTGACCTCTCAGGCTATGCTGCACATTGCTGCAGTGTGACCCCATGTGTGACCATAGCATAATCCAGTGTCCTGTGACCTCTCAGGCTATGCTGCACATTGCTGCAGTGTATACCAGACCCCATGTGTGACCATAGCATAATCCAGTGTGCAGTGACCTCTCAGGCTATGCTGTACATTGCTGCAGTGTATACCAGACCCCATGTGTGACCATAGCATAATCCAGTGTGCAGTGACCTCTCAGGCTATGCTGCACATTGCTGCAGTGTATACCAGACCCCATGTGTGACCATAGCATAATCCAGTGTCCTGTGACCTCTCAGACTAGGCTGCACATTGCTGCAGTGTGTACCTGACCCCATGTGTGACTATAGCATAATCCAGTGTGCAGTGACCTCTCAGGCTATACTGCACATTGCTGCAGTGTATACCAGACCCCATGTGTGACCATAGCATAATCCAGTGTCCTGTGACCTCTCAGGCTATGCTGTACATTGCTGCAGTGTGTGCCAGACCCCATGTGTGACCATAGCATAATCCATTGTTCTGTGACCTCTCAGGCTATGCTGCACATTGTTGCAGTGTGACCCCATGTGTGACTATAGCATAATCCAGTGTGCAGTGACCTCTCAGGCTATGCTGCACATTGCTGCAGTGTATACCAGACCCCATGTGTGACCATAGCATAATCCAGTGTCCTGTGACCTCTCAGGCTATGCTGCACATTGCTGCAGTGTGTGCCAGGCCCCATGTGTGACCATAGCATAATCCAGTGTCCTGTGACCTCTCAGGCTATGCTGTACATTGCTGCAGTGTATACCAGACCCCATGTGTGACCATAGCATAATCCAGTGTGCAGTGACCTCTCAGGCTATGCTGTACATTGCTGCAGTGTGTGCCAGACCCCATGTGTGACCATAGCATAATCCAGTGTCCTGTGACCTCTCAGGCTATGCTGCACATTGCTGCAGTGTATACCAGACCCCATGTGTGACCATAGCATAATCCAGTGTCCTGTGACCTCTCAGGCTATGCTGTACATTGCTGCAGTGTGTGCCAGACCCCATGTGTGACCATAGCATAATCCAGTGTCCTGTGACCTCTCAGGCTATGCTGTACATTGCTGCAGTGTGTGCCAGACCCCATGTGTGACCATAGCATAATCCAGTGTCCTGTGACCTCTCAGGCTATGCTGCACATTGCTGCAGTGTGTGCCAGGCCCCATGTGTGACCATAGCATAATCCAGTGTCCTGTGACCTCTCAGGCTATGCTGCACATTGCTGCAGTGTGACCCCATGTGTGACCATAGCATAATCCAGTGTCCTGTGACCTCTCAGGCTATGCTGCACATTGCTGCAGTGTGTGCCAGACCCCATGTGTGACCATAGCATAATCCAGTGTCCTGTGACCTCTCAGGCTATGCTGCACATTGCTGCAGTGTGTGCCAGACCCCATGTGTGACCATAGCATAATCCAGTGTCCTGTGACCTCTCAGGCTATGCTGCACATTGCTGCAGTGTGTGCCAGACCCCATGTGTGACCATAGCATAATCCAGTGTCCTGTGACCTCTCAGGCTATGCTGCACACTGCTGCAGTGTATACCAGACCCCATGTGTGACCATAGCATAATCCAGTGTCCTGTGACCTCTCAGGCTATGCTGCACATTGCTGCAGTGTGTGCCAGGCCCCATGTGTGACCATAGCATAATCCAGTGTCCTGTGACCTCTCAGGCTATGCTGCACATTGCTGCAGTGTATACCAGACCCTATGTGTGACCATAGCATAATCCAGTGTCCTGTGACCTCTCAGGCTATGCTGCACATTGCTGCAGTGTGACCCCATGTGTGACCATAGCATAATCCAGTGTCCTGTGACCTCTCAGGCTATGCTGTACATTGCTGCAGTGTATACCAGACCCCATGTGTGACCATAGCATAATCCAGTGTCCTGTGACCTCTCAGGCTATGCTGCACATTGCTGCAGTGTGTGCCAGACCCCATGTGTCACCATAGCATAATCCAGTGTCCTGTGACCTCTCAGGCTATGCTGCACATTGCTGCAGTGTATACCAGACCCCATGTGTGACCATAGCATAATCCAGTGTCCTGTGACCTCTCAGGCTATGCTGCACATTGCTGCAGTGTGTGCCAGGCCCCATGTGTGACCATAGCATAATCCAGTGTCCTGTGACCTCTCAGGCTATGCTGCACATTGCTGCAGTGTATACCAGACCCCATGTGTGACCATAGCATAATCCAGTGTCCTGTGACCTCTCAGGCTATGCTGCACATTGCTGCAGTGTGACCCCATGTGTGACCATAGCATAATCCAGTGTCCTGTGACCTCTCAGGCTATGCTGTACATTGCTGCAGTGTATACCAGACCCCATGTGTCACCATAGCATAATCCAGTGTCCTGTGACCTCTCAGGCTATGCTGCACATTGCTGCAGTGTATACCAGACCCCATGTGTGACCATAGCATAATCCAGTGTCCTGTGACCTCTCAGGCTATGCTGTACATTGCTGCAGTGTGTGCCAGACCCCATGTGTGACCATAGCATAATCCAGTGTGCAGTGACCTCTCAGGCTATGCTGCACATTGCTGCAGTGTGACCCCATGTGTGACCATAGCATAATCCAGTGTCCTGTGACCTCTCAGGCTATGCTGCACATTGCTGCAGTGTATACCAGACCCCATGTGTGACCATAGCATAATCCAGTGTGCAGTGACCTCTCAGGCTATGCTGTACATTGCTGCAGTGTATACCAGACCCCATGTGTGACCATAGCATAATCCAGTGTGCAGTGACCTCTCAGGCTATGCTGCACATTGCTGCAGTGTATACCAGACCCCATGTGTGACCATAGCATAATCCAGTGTCCTGTGACCTCTCAGGCTAGGCTGCACATTGCTGCAGTGTGTACCTGACCCCATGTGTGACTATAGCATAATCCAGTGTGCAGTGACCTCTCAGGCTATACTGCACATTGCTGCAGTGTATACCAGACCCCATGTGTGACCATAGCATAATCCAGTGTCCTGTGACCTCTCAGGCTATGCTGTACATTGCTGCAGTGTGTGCCAGACCCCATGTGTGACCATAGCATAATCCATTGTTCTGTGACCTCTCAGGCTATGCTGCACATTGTTGCAGTGTGACCCCATGTGTGACTATAGCATAATCCAGTGTGCAGTGACCTCTCAGGCTATGCTGCACATTGCTGCAGTGTATACCAGACCCCATGTGTGACCATAGCATAATCCAGTGTCCTGTGACCTCTCAGGCTATGCTGCACATTGCTGCAGTGTGTGCCAGACCCCATGTGTGACCATAGCATAATCCAGTGTGCAGTGACCTCTCAGGCTATGCTGTACATTGCTGCAGTGTGTGCCAGGCCCCATGTGTGACCATAGCATAACCTAGTGTCCTGTGACCTCTCAGGCTATGCTGTACATTGCTGCAGTGTATACCAGACCCCATGTGTGACCATAGCATAATCCAGTGTGCAGTGACCTCTCAGGCTATGCTGTACATTGCTGCAGTGTGTGCCAGACCCCATGTGTGACCATAGCATAATCCAGTGTCCTGTGACCTCTCAGGCTATGCTGCACATTGCTGCAGTGTATACCAGACCCCATGTGTGACCATAGCATAATCCAGTGTCCTGTGACCTCTCAGGCTATGCTGTACATTGCTGCAGTGTGTGCCAGACCCCATGTGTGACCATAGCATAATCCAGTGTCCTGTGACCTCTCAGGCTATGCTGTACATTGCTGCAGTGTGTGCCAGACCCCATGTGTGACCATAGCATAATCCAGTGTCCTGTGACCTCTCAGGCTATGCTGCACATTGCTGCAGTGTGTGCCAGGCCCCATGTGTGACCATAGCATAATCCAGTGTCCTGTGACCTCTCAGGCTATGCTGCACATTGCTGCAGTGTGACCCCATGTGTGACCATAGCATAATCCAGTGTCCTGTGACCTCTCAGGCTATGCTGCACATTGCTGCAGTGTGTGCCAGACCCCATGTGTGACCATAGCATAATCCAGTGTCCTGTGACCTCTCAGGCTATGCTGCACATTGCTGCAGTGTGTGCCAGACCCCATGTGTGACCATAGCATAATCCAGTGTCCTGTGACCTCTCAGGCTATGCTGCACATTGCTGCAGTGTGTGCCAGACCCCATGTGTGACCATAGCATAATCCAGTGTCCTGTGACCTCTCAGGCTATGCTGCACACTGCTGCAGTGTGTGCCAGACCCCATGTGTGACCATAGCATAATCCAGTGTCCTGTGACCTCTCAGGCTATGCTGCACATTGCTGCAGTGTGTGCCAGACCCCATGTGTGACCATAGCATAATCCAGTGTCCTGTGACCTCTCAGGCTAAGCTGCACATTGCTGCAGTGTGTGCCAGACCCCATGTGTGACCATAGCATAATCCAGTGTCCTGTGACCTCTCAGGCTATGCTGCACATTGCTGCAGTGTGTGCCAGACCCCATGTGTCACCATAGCATAATCCAGTGTCCTGTGACCTCTCAGGCTATGCTGTACATTGCTGCAGTGTATACCAGACCCCATGTGTGACCATAGCATAATCCAGTGTCCTGTGACCTCTCAGGCTATGCTGCACATTGCTGCAGTGTATACCAGACCCCATGTGTGACCATAGCATAATCCAGTGTGCAGTGACCTCTCAGGCTATGCTGTACATTGCTGCAGTGTGTGCCAGACCCCATGTGTGACCATAGCATAATCCAGTGTCCTGTGACCTCTCAGGCTATGCTGCACATTGCTGCAGTGTATACCAGACCCCATGTGTGACCATAGCATAATCCAGTGTCCTGTGACCTCTCAGGCTATGCTGCACATTGCCGCAGTGTATACCAGACCCCATGTGTGACCATAGCATAATCCAGTGTCCAGTGACCTCTCAGGCTATGCTGCACATTGCTGCAGTGTGTGCCAGACCCCATGTGTGACTATAGCATAATCCAGTGTCCTGTGACCTCTCAGGCTATGCTGCACATTGCTGCAGTGTGTGCCAGTCCCCGTGTGTGACCATAGCATAATCCAGTGTCCTGTGACCTCTCAGGCTATGCTGTACATTGCTGCAGTGTGTGCCAGGCCCCATGTGTGACCATAGCATAATCCAGTGTCCTGTGACCTCTCAGGCTATGCTGCACATTGCTGCAGTGTGTACCAGACCCCATGTGTGACCATAGCATAATCCAGTGTCCTGTGACCTCTCAGGCTATGCTGCACATTGCTGCAGTGTGTGCCAGACCCCATGTGTCACCATAGCATAATCCAGTGTCCTGTGACCTCTCAGGCTATGCTGCACATTGCTGCAGCGTGTACCAGACCCCATGTGTGACCATAGCATAATCCAGTGTCCTGTGACCTCTCAGGCTATGCTGTACATTGCTGCAGTGTATACCAGACCCCATGTGTGACCATAGCATAATCCAGTGTCCTGTGACCTCTCAGGCTATGCTGCACATTGCTGCAGTGTGTACCAGTCCCCATGTGTGACCATAGCATAATCCAGTGTCCTGTGACCTCTCAGGCTATGCTGCACATTGCTGCAGTGTGTGCCAGACCCCATGTGTCACCATAGCATAATCCAGTGTCCTGTGACCTCTCAGGCTATGCTGTACATTACTGCAGTGTGTGCCAGACCCCATGTGTGACCATAGCATAATCCAGTGTGCAGTGACCTCTCAGGCTATGCTGTACATTGCTGCAGTGTGTGCCAGACCCCATGTGTGACCATAGCATAATCCAGTGTCCTGTGACCTCTCAGGCTATGCTGCACATTGCTGCAGTGTGTGCCAGACCCCATGTGTCACCATAGCATAATCCAGTGTCCTGTGACCTCTCAGGCTATGCTGTACATTGCTGCAGTGTATACCAGGCCCCATGTGTGACCATAGCATAATCCAGTGTCCTGTGACCTCTCAGGCTATGCTGCACATTGCTGCAGTGTATACCAGGCCCCATGTGTGACCATAGCATAATCCAGTGTCCTGTGACCTCTCAGGCTATGCTGTACATTGCTGCAGTGTGTGCCAGTCCCCATGTGTGACCATAGCATAATCCAGTGTCCTGTGACCTCTCAGGCTATGCTGCACATTGCTGCAGTGTATACCAGACCCCATGTGTCACCATAGCATAATCCAGTGTCCTGTGACCTCTCAGGCTATGCTGCACATTGCTGCAGTGTGTGCCAGACCCCATGTGTGACCATAGCATAATCCAGTGTGCAGTGACCTCTCAGGCTATGCTGCACATTGCTGCAGTGTGTGCCAGACCCCATGTGTGATCATAGCATAATCCAGTGACCTCTCAGGCTATGCTGTACATTGCTGCACTGTATTCCAGACCCCATGTGTGACCATAGCATAATCCAGTGTCCTGTGACCTCTCAGGCTATGCTGTACATTGCTGCAGTGTGTGCCAGACCCCATGTGTGACCATAGCATAATCCAGTGTGCAGTGACCTCTCGGGCTATGCTGTACATTGCTGCAGTGTATACCAGACCCCATGTGTGACCATAGCATAATCCAGTGTCCTGTGACCTCTCAGGCTATGCTGCACATTGCTGCAGTGTGTGCCAGACCCCATGTGTGACCATAGCATAATCCAGTGTCCTGTGACCTCTCAGGCTATGCTGCACATTGCTGCAGTGTATACCAGACCCCATGTGTGACCATAGCATAATCCAGTGTCCTGTGACCTCTGAGGCTATGCTGTACATTGCTGCAGTGTGTGCCAGACCCCATGTGTGACCATAGCATAATCCAGTGTCCTGTGACCTCTCAGGCTATGCTGCACATTGCTGCAGTGTGTGCCAGACCCCATGTGTGACCATAGCATAATCCAGTGTGCAGTGACCTCTCAGGCTATGCTGCACATTGCTGCAGTGTATACCAGGCCCCATGTGTGACCATAGCATAATCCAGTGTCCTGTGACCTCTCAGGCTATGCTGCACATTGCTGCAGTGTATACCAGGCCCCATGTGTGACCATAGCATAATCCAGTGTGCAGTGACCTCTCAGGCTATGCTGCACATTGCTGCAGTGTATACCAGACCCCATGTGTGACCATAGCATAATCCAGTGTCCTGTGACCTCTCAGGCTATGCTGCACATTGCTGCAGTGTGTGCCAGTCCCCGTGTGTGACCATAGCATAATCCAGTGTGCAGTGACCTCTCAGGCTATGCTGTACATTGCTGCAGTGTGTGCCAGACCCCATGTGTGACCATAGCATAATCCAGTGTGCAGTGACCTCTCAGGCTATGCTGCACATTGCTGCAGTGTGTGCCAGACCCCGTGTGACCATAGCATAATCCAGTGTCCTGTGACCTCTCCGGCTATGCTGTACATTGCTGCAGTGTGTGCCAGACCCCATGTGTGACCATAGCATAATCCATTGTCCTGTGACCTCTCAGGCTATGCTGTACATTGCTGCAGTGTGTGCCAGACCCCATGTGTGACCATAACATAATCCAGTGTCCTGTGACCTCTCCGGCTATGCTGTACATTGCTGCAGTGTGTGCCAGACCCCATGTGTGACCATAGCATAATCCAGTGTCCTGTGACCTCTCAGGCTATGCTGCACATTGCTGCAGTGTGACCCCATGTGTGACCATAGCATAATCCAGTGTCCTGTGACCTCTCAGGCTATGCTGTACATTGCTGCAGTGTATACCAGACCCCATGTGTGACTATAGCATAATCCAGTGTCCTGTGACCTCTCAGGCTATGCTGCACATTGCTGCAGTGTGTGCCAGACCCCATGTGTGACCATAGCATAATCCAGTGTCCTGTGACCTCTCAGGCTATGCTGTACATTGCTGCAGTGTATACCAGACCCCATGTGTGACTATAGCATAATCCAGTGTCCTGTGACCTCTCAGGCTATGCTGCACATTGCTGCAGTGTGTGCCAGACCCCATGTGTCACCATAGCATAATCCAGTGTCCTGTGACCTCTCAGGCTATGCTGCACATTGCTGCAGTGTATACCAGACCCCATGTGTGACCATAGCATAATCCAGTGTCCTGTGACCTCTCAGGCTATGCTGCACATTGCTGCAGTGTGTACCAGACCCCATGTGTGACCATAGCATAATCCAGTGTCCTGTGACCTCTCAGGCTATGCTGCACATTGCTGCAGTGTGTACCAGACCCCATGTGTGACCATAGCATAATCCAGTGTCCTGTGACCTCTCAGGCTATGCTGCACATTGCTGCAGTGTATACCAGACCCCATGTGTGACCATAGCATAATCCAGTGTCCTGTGACCTCTCAGGCTATGCTGCACATTGCTGCAGTGTGTGCCAGACCTCATGTGTGACCATAGCATAATCCAGTGTCCTGTGACCTCTCAGGCTATGCTGTACATTGCTGCAGTGTATACCAGGCCCCATGTGTGACCATAGCATAATCCAGTGTCCTGTGACCTCTCAGGCTATGCTGCACATTGCTGCAGTGTATACCAGACCCCATGTGTGACCATAGCATAATCCAGTGACCTCTCAGGCTATGCTGCACATTGCTGCAGTGTATACCAGACCCCATGTGTGACCATAGCATAATCCAGTGTCCTGTGACCTCTCAGGCTATGCTGCACATTGCTGCAGTGTATACCAGACCCCATGTGTGACCATAGCATAATCCAGTGTCCTGTGACCTCTCAGGCTATGCTGTACATTGCTGCAGTGTGTGCCAGACCCCATGTGTGACTATAGCATAATCCAGTGTCATGTGACCTCTCAGGCTATGCTGCACATTGCTGCAGTGTGTGCCAGACCCCATGTGTGACCATAGCATAATCCAGTGTCCTGTGACCTCTCAGGCTATGCTGCACATTGCTGCAGTGTGTGCCAGACCCCATGTGTGACCATAGCATAATCCAGTGTCCTGTGACCTCTCAGGCTATGCTGTACATTGCTGCAGTGTGTGCCAGACCCCATGTGTGACCAAAGCATAATCCAGTGTGCAGTGACCTCTCAGGCTATGCTGTACATTGCTGCAGTGTATACCAGACCCCATGTGTGACCATAGCATAATCCCAGGCTGCAGTGACTTCTCAGGCTATGCTGCACATTGCTGCAGTGTATACCAGACCCCATGTGTGACCATAGCATAATCCAGTGTCATGTGACCTCTCAGGCTATGCTGCACATTGCTGCAGTGTATACCAGACCCCATGTGTGACCATAGCATAATCCAGTGTCCTGTGACCTCTCAGGTTATGCTGTACATTGCTGCAGTGTGTGCCAGACCCCATGTGTGACCATAGCATAATCCAGTGTCCTGTGACCTCTCAGGCTATGCTGCACATTGCTGCAGTGTGTGCCAGACCCCATGTGTGACCATAGCATAATCCTGTGCCCTGTGACCTCAGGCTATGCTGCACATGGCTGCAGTGTATACCAGACCCCATGTGTGACTATAGCATAATCCAGTGTGCAGTGACCTCTCAGGCTATGCTGTACATTGCTGCAGTGTGTGCCAGACCCCATGTGTGACCATAGCATAATCCAGTGTCCTGTGACCTCTCAGGCTATGCTGTACATTGCTGCAGTGTGTGCCAGACCCCATGTGTGACCATAGCATAATCCAGTGTCATGTGACCTCTCAGGCTATGCTGCACATTGCTGCAGTGTATACCAGACCCCATGTGTGACCATAGCATAATCCAGTGTCCTGTGACCTCTCAGGTTATGCTGTACATTGCTGCAGTGTGTGCCAGACCCCATGTGTGACCATAGCATAATCCAGTGTCCTGTGACCTCTCAGGCTATGCTGCACATTGCTGCAGTGTGTGCCAGACCCCATGTGTGACCATAGCATAATCCTGTGCCCTGTGACCTCAGGCTATGCTGCACATGGCTGCAGTGTATACCAGACCCCATGTGTGACTATAGCATAATCCAGTGTGCAGTGACCTCTCAGGCTATGCTGTACATTGCTGCAGTGTGTGCCAGACCCCACGTGTGACCATAGCATAATCCAGTGTCCTGTGACCTCTCAGGCTATGCTGCACATTGCTGCAGTGTATACCAGACCCCATGTGTGACCATAGCATAATCCAGTGTGCAGTGATCTCTCAGGCTATGCTGCACATTGCTGCAGTGTATACCAGGCCCCACGTGTGACCATAGCATAATCCAGTGTGCAGTGACCTCTCAGGCTATGCTGCACATTGCTGCAGTGTATACCAGACCCCATGTGTGACCATAGCATAATCCAGTGCCCTGTGACCTCTCAGGCTATGCTGCACATTGCTGCAGTGTATACCAGACCCCATGTGTGACCATAGCATAATCCAGTGTCCTGTGACCTCTCAGGCTATGCTGCACATTGCTGCAGTGTGTGCCAGACCCCATGTGTCACCATAGCATAATCCAGTGTCCTGTGACCTCTCAGGCTATGCTGCACATTGCTGCAGTGTGTGCCAGACCCCATGTGTGACTATAGCATAATCCAGTGTCCTGGGACCTCTCAGGCTATGCTGCACATTGCTGCAGTGTGTGCCAGACCCCATGTGTGACCATAGCATAATCCAGTGTGCAGTGACCTCTCAGGCTATGCTGCACATTGCTGCAGTGTGTGCCAGACCCCATGTGTCACCATAGCATAATCCAGTGTCCTGTGACCTCTCAGGCTATGCTGTACATTGCTGCAGTGTTTGCCAGACCCCATGTGTGACCATAGCATAATCCAGTGACCTCTCAGGCTATGCTGTACATTGCTGCAGTGTGTGCCAGACCCCATGTGTGACCATAGCATAATCCATTGTTCTGTGACCTCTCAGGCTATGCTGTACATTGCTGCAGTGTGTGCCAGTCCCCATGTGTGACCATAGCATAATCCAGTGTCCTGTGACCTCTCAGGCTATGCTGTACATTGCTGCAGTGTGTGCCAGGCCCCATGTGTGACCATAGCATAATCCAGTGTGCAATGACCTCTCAGGCTATGCTGTACATTGCTGCAGTGTGTACCAGACCCCATGTGTGACCATAGCATAATCCATTGTCCTGTGACCTCTCAGGCTATGCTGCACATTGCTGCAGTGTATACCAGACCCCATGTGTGACTATAGCATAATCCAGTGTCCTGTGACCTCTCAGGCTATGCTGTACATTGCTGCAGTGTGTGCCAGACCCCATGTGTGACCATAGCATAATCCATTGTCCTGTGACCTCTCAGGCTATGCTGCACATTGCTGCAGTGTATACCAGACCCCATGTGTGACCATTGCATAATCCAGTGTCCTGTGACCTCTCAGGCTATGCTGTACATTGCTGCAGTGTGTGCCAGACCCCATGTGTCACCATAGCATAATCCATTGTCCTGTGACCTCTCAGGCTATGCTGTACATTGCTGCAGTGTATACCAGACCCCATGTGTGACCATTGCATAATCCAGTGTCCTGTGACCTCTCAGGCTATGCTGTACATTGCTGCAGTGTGTGCCAGGCCCCATGTGTGACCATAGCATAATCCAGTGTGCAATGACCTCTCAGGCTATGCTGTACATTGCTGCAGTGTGTACCAGACCCCATGTGTGACCATAGCATAATCCATTGTCCTGTGACCTCTCAGGCTATGCTGCACATTGCTGCAGTGTATACCAGACCCCATGTGTGACTATAGCATAATCCAGTGTCCTGTGACCTCTCAGGCTATGCTGTACATTGCTGCAGTGTGTGCCAGACCCCATGTGTGACCATAGCATAATCCAGTGTCCTGTGACCTCTCAGGCTATGCTGCACATTGCTGCAGTGTATACCAGACCCCATGTGTGACTATAGCATAATCCAGTGTCCTGTGACCTCTCAGGCTATGCTGCACATTGCTGCAGTGTGTGCCAGGCCCCATGTGTGACCATAGCATAATCCAGTGTGCAGTGCCCTCTCAGGCTATGCTGTACATTGCTGCAGTGTATACCAGACCCCATGTGTGACCATAGCATAATCCAGTGTCCTGTGACCTCTCAGGCTATGCTGTACATTGCTGCAGTGTGTGCCAGGCCCCATGTGTGACCATAGCATAATCCAGTGTCCTGTGACCTCTCAGGCTATGCTGCACATTGCTGCAGTGTGTGCCAGACCCCATGTGTGACCATAGCATAATCCAGTGTCCTTTGACCTCTCAGGCTATGCTGCACATTGCTGCAGTGTATACCAGACCCCATGTGTGACCATAGCATAATCCAGTGTCCTGTGACCTCTCAGGCTATGCTGCACATTGCTGCAGTGTGTGCCAGACCCCATGTGTGACCATAGCATAATCCAGTGTCCTGTGACCTCTCCGGCTATGCTGCACATTGCTGCAGTGTGTGCCAGACCCCATGTGTGACCATAGCATAATCCAGTGACCTCTCAGGCTATGCTGTACATTGCTGCAGTGTGTGCCAGACCCCATGTGTGACCATAGCATAATCCATTGTTCTGTGACCTCTCAGGCTATGCTGTACATTGCTGCAGTGTGTGCCAGTCCCCATGTGTGACCATAGCATAATCCAGTGTCCTGTGACCTCTCAGGCTATGCTGTACATTGCTGCAGTGTGTGCCAGGCCCCATGTGTGACCATAGCATAATCCAGTGTGCAATGACCTCTCAGGCTATGCTGTACATTGCTGCAGTGTGTACCAGACCCCATGTGTGACCATAGCATAATCCATTGTCCTGTGACCTCTCAGGCTATGCTGCACATTGCTGCAGTGTATACCAGACCCCATGTGTGACCATTGCATAATCCAGTGTCCTGTGACCTCTCAGGCTATGCTGTACATTGCTGCAGTGTGTGCCAGACCCCATGTGTCACCATAGCATAATCCATTGTCCTGTGACCTCTCAGGCTATGCTGTACATTGCTGCAGTGTATACCAGACCCCATGTGTGACCATTGCATAATCCAGTGTCCTGTGACCTCTCAGGCTATGCTGTACATTGCTGCAGTGTGTGCCAGGCCCCATGTGTGACCATAGCATAATCCAGTGTGCAATGACCTCTCAGGCTATGCTGTACATTGCTGCAGTGTGTACCAGACCCCATGTGTGACCATAGCATAATCCATTGTCCTGTGACCTCTCAGGCTATGCTGCACATTGCTGCAGTGTATACCAGACCCCATGTGTGACTATAGCATAATCCAGTGTCCTGTGACCTCTCAGGCTATGCTGTACATTGCTGCAGTGTGTGCCAGACCCCATGTGTGACCATAGCATAATCCAGTGTCCTGTGACCTCTCAGGCTATGCTGCACATTGCTGCAGTGTATACCAGACCCCATGTGTGACTATAGCATAATCCAGTGTCCTGTGACCTCTCAGGCTATGCTGCACATTGCTGCAGTGTGTGCCAGGCCCCATGTGTGACCATAGCATAATCCAGTGTGCAGTGCCCTCTCAGGCTATGCTGTACATTGCTGCAGTGTATACCAGACCCCATGTGTGACCATAGCATAATCCAGTGTCCTGTGACCTCTCAGGCTATGCTGTACATTGCTGCAGTGTGTGCCAGGCCCCATGTGTGACCATAGCATAATCCAGTGTCCTGTGACCTCTCAGGCTATGCTGCACATTGCTGCAGTGTGTGCCAGACCCCATGTGTGACCATAGCATAATCCAGTGTCCTTTGACCTCTCAGGCTATGCTGCACATTGCTGCAGTGTATACCAGACCCCATGTGTGACCATAGCATAATCCAGTGTCCTGTGACCTCTCAGGCTATGCTGCACATTGCTGCAGTGTGTGCCAGACCCCATGTGTGACCATAGCATAATCCAGTGTCCTGTGACCTCTCCGGCTATGCTGCACATTGCTGCAGTGTGTGCCAGACCCCATGTGTGACCATAGCATAATCCAGTGACCTCTCAGGCTATGCTGTACATTGCTGCAGTGTATACCAGACCCCACGTGTGACCATAGCATAATCCAGTGTCCTGTGACCTCTCAGGCTATGCTGCACATTGCTGCAGTGTGTGCCAGGCCCCATGTGTGACCATAGCATAATCCAGTGTCCTGTGACCTCTCAGGCTATGCTGCACATTGCTGCAGTGTATACCAGACCCCATGTGTGACCATAGCATAATCCAGTGTCCTGTGACCTCTCAGGCTATGCTGCACATTGCTGCAGTGTGTGCCAGACCCCATGTGTGACCATAGCATAATCCAGTGTCCTGTGACCTCTCAGGCTATGCTGCACATTGCTGCAGTGTATACCAGACCCCATGTGTGACCATAGCATAATCCAGTGTGCAGTGACCTCTCAGGCTATGCTGTACATTGCTGCAGTGTGTGCCAGGCCCCATGTGTGACCATAGCGTAATCCAGTGTCCTGTGACCTCTCAGGCTATGCTGCACATTGCTGCAGTGTATACCAGACCCCATGTGTCACCATAGCATAATCCAGTGTCCTGTGACCTCTCAGGCTATGCTGCACATTGCTGCAGTGTATACCAGACCCCATGTGTGACCATAGCATAATCCAGTGTCATGTGACCTCTCAGGCTATGCTGCACATTGCTGCAGTGTATACCAGACCCCATGTGTGACCATAGCATAATCCAGTGTCCTGTGACCTCTCAGGCTATGCTGCACATTGCTGCAGTGTGTGCCAGACCCCATGTGTGACCATAGCATAATCCAGTGTGCAGTGACCTCTCAGGCTATGCTGTACATTGCTGCAGTGTGACCCCATGTGTGACCATAGCATAATCCAGTGTCCTGTGACCTCTCAGGCTATGCTGCACATTGCTGCAGTGTGTGCCAGACCCCATGTGTGACTATAGCATAATCCAGTGTCCTGTGACCTCTCAGGCTATGCTGTACATTGCTGCAGTGTGTGCCAGACCCCATGTGTGACCATAGCATAATCCAGTGTGCAGTGACCTCTCAGGCTATGCTGCACATTGCTGCAGTGTGTGCCAGACCCCATGTGTAACCATAGCATAATCCAGTGTCCTGTGACCTCTCAGGCTATGCTGTACATTGCTGCAGTGTATACCAGACCCCATGTGTGACTATAGCATAATCCAGTGTCCTGTGACCTCTCAGGCTATGCTGCACATTGCTGCAGTGTATACCAGACCCCATGTGTGACTATAGCATAATCCAGTGTCCTGTGACCTCTGCTGCAGTGTGTGCCAGACCCCATGTGTGACCATAGCATAATCCAGTGTCCTGTGACCTCTCAGGCTATGCTGCACATTGCTGCAGTGTGTGCCAGACCCCATGTGTGACCATAGCATAATCCAGTGTGCAGTGACCTCTCAGGCTATGCTGCACATTGCTGCAGTGTGTGCCAGACCCCATGTGTGACTATAGCATAATCCAGTGTCCTGTGACCTCTCAGGCTATGCTGCACATTGCTGCAGTGTATACCAGGCCCCATGTGTGACCATAGCATAATCCAGTGTCCTGTGACCTCTCCGGCTATGCTGTACATTGGTGCAGTGTGTACCAGACCCCATGTGTGACCATAGCATAATCCAGTGCCCTGTGACCTCTCAGGCTATGCTGTACATTGCTGCAGTGTGTGGCAGACCCCATGTGTGACCATAGCATAATCCAGTGTGCAGTGACCTCTCAGGCTATGCTGTACATTGCTGCAGTGTGTGGCAGACCCCATGTGTGACCATAGCATAATCCAGTGCCCTGTGACCTCTCAGGCTATGCTGCACATTGCTGCAGTGTGTGCCAGACCCCATGTGTGACCATAGCATAATCCAGTGTCCTGTGACCTCTCAGGCTATGCTGTACATTGCTGCAGTGTATACCAGACCCCATGTGTGACCATAGCATAATCCATTGTTCTGTGACCTCTCAGGCTATGCTGCACATTGCTGCAGTGTGTGCCAGACCCCATGTGTGACCATAGCATAATCCAGTGTCCTGTGACCTCTCAGGCTATGCTGTACATTGCTGCAGTGTATACCAGACCCCATGTGTGACTATAGCATAATCCAGTGTCCTGTGACCTCTCAGGCTATGCTGCACATTGCTGCAGTGTATACCAGACCCCATGTGTGACCATAGCATAATCCAGTGACCTCTCAGGCTATGCTGTACATTGCTGCAGTGTATACCAGACCCCATGTGTGACTATAGCATAATCCAGTGTCCTGTGACCTCTCAGGCTATGCTGCACATTGCTGCAGTGTGTGCCAGACCCCATGTGTGACCATAGCATAATCCAGTGACCTCTCAGGCTATGCTGTACATTGCTGCAGTGTGTGCCAGACCCCATGTGTGACCATAGCATAATCCAGTGTCCTGTGACCTCTCAGGCTATGCTGTACATTGCTGCAGTGTATACCAGACCCCATGTGTGACCATATCATAATCCAGTGTCCTGTGACCTCTCAGGCTATGCTGTACATTGCTGCAGTGTGTGCCAGACCCCATGTGTGACCAAAGCATAATCCAGTGTGCAGTGACCTCTCAGGCTATGCTGTACATTGCTGCAGTGTGACCCCATGTGTGACCATAGCATAATCCAGTGTCCTGTGACCTCTCAGGCTATGCTGTACATTGCTGCAGTGTATACCAGACCCCATGTGTGACCATAGCATAATCCAGTGTCCTGTGACCTCTCAGGCTATGCTGCACATTGCTGCAGTGTGTGCCAGACCCCATGTGTGACCATAGCATAATCCAGTGTCCTGTGACCTCTCAGGCTATGCTGCACATTGCTGCAGTGTGTGCCAGGCCCCATGTGTGACCATAGCATAATCCAGTGTCCTGTGACCTCTCAGGCTATGCTGCACATTGCTGCAGTGTGTGCCAGACCCCATGTGTGACCATAGCATAATCCAGTGTCCTGTGACCTCTCAGGCTATGCTGCACATTGCTGCAGTGTGTGCCAGACCCCATGTGTGACCATAGCATAATCCAGTGTCCTGTGACCTCTCAGGCTATGCTGCACATTGCTGCAGTGTGTGCCAGGCCCCATGTGTGACCATAGCATAATCCAGTGTCCTGTGACCTCTCAGGCTATGCTGCACATTGCTGCAGTGTATACCAGACCCCATGTGTGACCATAGCATAATCCAGTGTCCTGTGACCTCTCAGGCTATGCTGTACATGGCCGCAGTGTGTGCCAGACACCATGTGTGACCATAGCATAATCCAGTGTCCTGTGACCTCTCAGGCTATGCTGTACATGGCCGCAGTGTGTGCCAGACCCCATGTGTGACCATAGCATAATCCAGTGTCCTTTGACTTCTCAGGAGACCACTTCTACAAGAGGAACAAGAACCTTCCTCCTGAGGAACAGATGATTTCTGCCCTACCAGACATCAAAGTCCTGACACTGAATGAGGAGCATGACTTCATGGTCATTGCCTGTGATGGTATATGGTAAGATATTGCCAATCTGCTCTCTTCAGATACATCGGCAGCGAATTCCACCAAAACCTAATCTGTCCTCTCTTCCAGGAACGTGATGAGCAGCCAGGAAGTGGTGGACTTTGTGCTTGATAAGATGAGCCAACAGGAGCAGGCCGGGAAACCTGTTTGCCTGTCCTCCATAGTGGAAGAAGTAAGTCTCCATTATACAATCGTGTTCTGGGATGGGAAGGGGTGTGGCCTATTGTACATAGTGGTGGAAGTTAGGCCTGAACGATTTTAGGGAAAGTTTGCACGATTTCTGTCAGAAATTGCTATTTCGATTCGATTCACGATTTTATTCAAATCAAGCTTTAAACCAACCTGACCAAGGCGAGAGTCAACGAGGGGCGGCGGGGAGATTATCATGTCGCCTATCCCTAGTTTCCCCTTGCAGCACTTATTATGGGGGGGGGTATGAGTCATGTCACAGAGGCGGTGGGGACAATTAATATTAGGAATGGGGTAGGTATGGTAAAGGTAAGCAGTGGGGGTGGGATGGGTGTTACGCTGATACACACGCACACACTTAATTCTCCATCTCAGAGCACTCACTGATACACACACACTTCATCTTGCAGCACTCACTGATACACAGTTATCCACACTCACTAATACACACACTTCATCTTGCAGCACTCACTGATACACACACACACACACACACACAAAGCAGCACACACACACACGTATCCACTCACTGATACACACACACACCAACACACACCAACACACACACACACAGCAGCACACACACACGTATCCACTCACTGATACACACACACAGCAGCACACATTGAAATGCACACACACATACTTATCCACACACACTGACTGAAAGACACAAACCGTCACGCACTTCAGTCTTGCCTGCAGCTCCATCTCCCCCACGCAGTGCAGATAGATCCACGTGCTCTCTGTCTCCTGTGCTTCCTGACAACTTCTGGAAGGGGAGGGAGGGAATTCCTTCTCTGCTCCCTGCTACACGCTGAGCTGCTTTGTAATGCTGAGAAAAGTCAGACCAGACAATAGCTTTTGTCTCGCTGTGGTCTGCACACCTTTAAACAATCAGTGTAGCAAATAGTTTGAGTGCCTATATCAGCTTCACAGAAGGAGCGAGCGAGAGACTGTGGGCGGAGTCTGCCGCCCGCCCAGCTGAGCTGACGATGAAGCTAGGAGGAGTGACAGAGAGCAAGAGCCTGCCGCTGCTATGTCTGCTGATGACAGGAGGAGGAGGAGAAGAAGGTGGCACTAACTACGTAGAAGTATGAGATACTGAGCTGCCGAGGGGAGTGAGAGCCGCCGCTTTTTGTACAGACATTTGTACATGCTGCGGTGCTGCTACTGTACAGCAAGAGGGCGCAGTACAGCAAATATCGGCAAAAATCGACACTTTGGCGATCACGGAATCATCACTTCCGTGATTGCGATTTCGATACAAAACGATAAATCGTTCAGGCCTAGTGGAAGTCACGTTATACAGTCATATTCCTGGAGGGGGAGGGGGGATGGACTATTGTCCATAGTGGTGGAAGTCACGTCATACAATCCTATTCCTGGAGGGGGAGGGGGGATGGACTATTGTCCATAGTGGAGGAAGTCACGTTATACAGTCATATTCCTGGAGGGGGAGGGGGGATGGACTATTGTCCATAGTGGAGGAAGTCACGTTATACAGTCATATTCCTGGAGGGGAAGGGGTGTAATGGATTATTGTCCATAGTGGTGGAAGTCACGTCATACAATCATATTCCTGGAGAGGGAGGGGTGTGATGGACTATTGTCCATAGTGATGGAAGTCACGTCATACAATCATATTCCTGGAGGGGGCGGGGTGTGATGGACTATTGTCCATAGTGGGGGAAGTCACGTCATACAATCATATTCCTGGAGGGGGAGGGGGGATGGACTATTGTCCATAGTGGTGGAAGTCACGTCATACAATCATATTCCTGGAGGGGGAGGGGTGTAATGGACTATTGTCCATAGTGGAGGAAGTCACGTCATACCATCATATTCCTGGAGGTGGAGGGGTGTAATGGATTATTGTCCATAGTGGTGGAAGTCACGTCATACAATCATATTCCTGGAGGGGGAGGGGTGTGATGGACTATTGTCCATAGTGGTGGAAGTCACGTCATACAATCGTATTCCTGGAGGGGGAGGGGTGTGATGGACTATTGTCCATAGTGGTGGAAGTCACGTCATACAATCATATTCCTGGAGGGGGAGGGGGGATGGACTATTGTCCATAGTGGTGGAAGTCACGTCATACAATCCTATTCCTGGAGGGGGGATGGACTATTGTCCATAGTGATGGAAGTCATGTCATACAATCATATTCCTGGAGGGGGAGGGGTGTGATGGACTATTGTCCATAGTGGAGGAAGTCACGTCATACAATCCTATTCCTGGAGGGGGGATGGACTATTGTCCATAGTGATGGAAGTCACGTCATACAATCATATTCCTGGAGGGGGGATGGACTATTGTCCATAGTGAAGGAAGTCACGTCATACAATCATATTCCTGGAGGGGGAGGGATGTGATGGATTATTGTCCATAGTGGTGGAAGTCACGTCATACAATCATATTCCTGGAGGGGGGATGGACTATTGTCCATAGTGGAGGAAGTCACGTCATACAATCATATTCCTGGAGGGGGAGGGATGTGATGGATTATTGTCCATAGTGATGGAAGTCACGTCATACAATCATATTCCTGGAGGGGGAGGGGTGTGGCCTCTTGTCCATAGTGGTGGAAGTCACGTCATACAATCCTATTCCTGGAGGGGGAGGGGTGTGATGGACTATTGTCCATAGTGGTGGAAGTCACGTCATACAATCATATTCCTGGAGGGGTGTGATGGACTATTGTCCATAGTGGAGGAAGTCGCGTCATACAATCATATTCCTGGAGGGGTGTGATGGACTATTGTACATAGTGGAGGAAGTCACGTCATACAATCATATTCCTGGAGGGGGAGGGGTGTAATGGATTATTGTCCATAGTGGTGGAAGTCACGTCATACAATCATATTCCTGGAGGGGGAGGGGTGTAATGGATTATTGTCCATAGTGGTGGAAGTCACGTCATACAATCATATTCCTGGAGAGGGAGGGGTGTGATGGAAGTCACGTCATACAATCATATTTCTGGAGGGGGAGGGGTGTGATGGACTATTGTCCATAGTGGTGGAAGTCACGTCATACAATCATATTCCTGGAGGGGTGTGATGGACTATTGTCCATAGTGGAGGAAGTCGCATCATACAATCCTATTCCTGGAGGGGGAGGGGGAATGGACTATTGTTTATAGTGGTGGAAGTCACGTCATACAATCATATTCCTGGAGGGGGAGGGGTGTAATGGATTATTGTCCATAGTGGTGGAAGTCACGTCATACAATCATATTCCTGGAGGGGGAGGGGTGTGATGGCCTATTGTCCATAGTGATGGAAGTCACGTCATACAATCATATTCCTGGAGGTGGAGGGATGTAATGGATTATTGTCCATAGTGGTGGAAGTTTCGTCATACAATCCTATTCCTGGAGGGGTAGGGGGGATGGACTATTGTCCATAGTGGAGGAAGTCACGTCATACAATCATATTCCTGGAGGGGGAGGGGTGTGATGGACTATTGTCCATAGTGGAGGAAGTCACGTCATACAATCCTATTCCTGGAGGGGGAGGGGTGTAATGGACTATTGTCCATAGTGGAGGAAGTCACGTCATACAATCATATTCCTGGAGGTGGAGGGATGTAATGGATTATTGTCCATAGTGGTGGAAGTTTCGTCATACAATCCTATTCCTGGAGGGGGAGGGGGGATGGACTATTGTTTATAGTGGAGGAAGTCACGTCATACAATCATATTCCTGGAGGGGGAGGGGTGTGATGGACTATTGTCCATAGTGGAGGAAGTCACGTCATACAATCCTATTCCTGGAGGGGGAGGGGAGATGGACTATTGTTTATAGTGGAGGAAGTCACGTCATACAATCATATTCCTGGAGGGGGAGGGGTGTAATGGACTATTGTCCATAGTGGAGGAAGTCACGTCATACAATCATATTCCTGGAGGGGGAGGGGGGATGGACTATTGTCCATAGTGGTGGAAGTCACGTCATACAATCCTATTCCTGGAGGGGGAGGGGTGTGATGGACTATTGTCCATAGTGGTGGAAGTCACGTCATACAATCCTATTCCTGGAGGGGGAGGGACTATTGTTTATAGTGGAGGAAGTCACGTCATACAATCATATTCCTGGAGGGGGAGGGGTGTAATGGACTATTGTCCATAGTGGAGGAAGTCACGTCATACAATCCTATTCCTGGAGGGGGAGGGGGGATGGACTATTGTTTATAGTGGAGGAAGTCACGTCATACAATCCTATTCCTGGAGGTGGAGGGGGATGGACTATTGTTTATAGTGGAGGAAGTCACGTCATACAATCATATTCCTGGAGGGGGAGGGGTGTAATGGACTATTGTCCATAGTGGAGGAAGTCACGTCATACAATCATATTCCTGGAGGTGGAGGGATGTAATGGATTATTGTCCATAGTGGAGGAAGTCACGTCATACAATCCTATTCCTGGAGGGGGAGGGGGGATGGACTATTGTTTATAGTGGAGGAAGTCACGTCATACAATCATATTCCTGGAGGGGGAGGGGTGTGATGGACTATTGTCCATAGTGGAGGAAGTCACGTCATACAATCATATTCCTGGAGGTGGAGGGATGTAATGGACTATTGTCCATAGTGGTGGAAGTCGCGTCATACAATCCTATTCCTGGAGGGGGAGGGGGAATGGACTATTGTCCATAGTGGTGGAAGTCACGTCATACAATCATATTCCTGGAGGGGGAGGGGTGTGATGGATTATTGTCCATAGTGGAGGAAGTCATGTCATACAATCATATTCCTGGAGGTGGAGGGGTGTAATGGATTATTGTCCATAGTGGTGGAAGTTTCGTCATACAATCCTATTCCTGGAGGGGGAGGGGGGATGGACTATTGTTTATAGTGGAGGAAGTCACGTCATACAATCATATTCCTGGAGGTGGAGGGGTGTAATGGATTATTGTCTAGTGGTGGAAGTCACGTCATACAATCCTATTCCTGGAGGGGGAGGGGTGTGATGGACTATTGTCCATAGTGGTGGAAGTTTCGTCATACAATCCTATTCCTGGAGGGGGGATGAACTATTGTCCATAGTGGTGGAAGTCGCGTCATACAATCATATTCCTGAAGGGGGGGGGGAGGGGGGGGATGGACTATTGCCTGTAGTGGAAGTAGGTATTGGTCATGTGATGTCATTGTCCTCCTGTCTCTCCACCCTCCATAGCTGTGGCCTGAGGGGCTGGCAGACCTCATACCAGGCAGATGTTGGTCATGTGATGTCATTGTCCTTCTCCTGTCTCTCCACCCTCCATAGCTGTGGCCTGAGGGGCTGGCAGACCTCATACCCGGCAGATATTGGTCATGTGATTTTTCTTTGTCTTGCAGCTCCTGGATCAGTGCTTGGCTCCGGACACCTCTGGAGATGGCACCGGCTGTGACAACATGACCTGTATTATTGTCCGCTTTCATCCATTCACCCTCAGCAAGAGGAAACTGGAGGATGAGGCGATCGGCAGTGGGAAGAGCAGCAGTAAGAAGGCCAAGCGGGATTAGTGGAGCTCTGACCTCACTGGACTATGGACACTGCGGACACTGAGTATTGTGCTTTTTTAGAGTTGGGTCCTGAAGGCCGCTGTACAAATGTCGTCTTCTCGTGGTTGGCTCTGGGCTGGACGGCGCTCGGGGGAGGGGGGACTGGTCATTAACAATTTGTGTATAATTTTGTAATCATTCCATAAGCCCTTGTTGCTGGTCCAGAACCTGTGGATGAATTTTAACATGCCTTTTTTTATAAATCGGTGTGTGGTCTGACTCACTATGGCGTGCTGATGGTTGGATGATCTGCCGCGTACACCGAAGATAGCTGGAACGTAGGGGGGAACTCTGGGAAATGGCGCTGTAGCCGGCACTCCTGACATTAAATGGTTAATAAGGCTCCTGTGTGGTTAGAGGCGCTGTGGGCTGAATGCCCGTTTCACCAGGATATCCGCATGTATGTGGGAATTGGTAATACTGTTGTCAGTGTCTGGATACTGGCACCCTTCGGGCTATCGTAACAGAGGATGTGTAACTATGTGCCCATATCAGTAACTGGATGCAGTAACAGGGCAGTAGCTAGGTAATGACATGAGGAACCATACACCGACATTGCATCTCTCATCTGGAACAGGAAGCTGTAGTAACTGGATGCAGTAACAGGGCAGTAGCTAGGTAATGACATGAGGAACCATACACAGACAATGCATCTCTCATCAGGAACAGGAACCTGTAGTAACTGGATGCAGTAACAGGGCAGTAGCTAGGTAATGACATGAGGAACCATACACAGACATTGCATCTCTCATCAGGAACAGGAAGCTGTAGTAACTGGATGCAGTAACAGGGCAGTAGCTAGGTAATGCTATGAGGAACCATACACAGACATTGCATCTCTCATCAGGAACAGGAACCTGTAGTAACGGATGCAGTAACAGGGCAGTAGCTAGGTAATGACATGAGGAACCATACACAGACATTGCCTCTCTCATCAGGAACAGGAACCTGTAGTAACTGGATTCAGTAACAGGGCAGTAGCTAGGTAATGACATGAGGAACCATACACAGACATTGCATCTCTCATCGGGAACAGGAACCTGTAGTAACTGGATGCAGTAACAGGGCAGTAGCTAGGTAATGACATGAGGAACCATACACAGACAATGCATCTCTCATCGGGAACAGGAACCTGTAGTAACTGGATGCAGTAACAGGGCAGTAGCTAGGTAATGACATGAGGAACCATACACAGACATTGCATCTCTCATCGGGAACAGGAACCTGTAGTAACTTGATGCAGTAACAGGGCAGTAGCTAGGTAATGACATGAGGAACCATACACAGACATTGTATCTCTCATCGGGAACAGGAACCTGTAGTAACTGGATGCAGTAACAGGGCAGTAGCTAGGTAATGACATGAGGAACCATACACAGACATTGCATCTCTCATCGGGAACAGGAAGCTGTAGTAACTGGATGCAGTAACAGGGCAGTAGCTAGGTAATGACATGAGGAACCATACACAGACATTGCATCTCTCATCAGGAACAGGAACCTGTAGTAACTGGATGCAGTAACAGGGCAGTAGCTAGGTAATGACTTGAGGAACCATACACAGACATTGCATCTCTCATCAGGAACAGGAACCTGTAGTAACCGATGCAGTAACAGGGCAGTAGCTAGGTAATGACATGAGGAACCATACACAGACATTACATCTCTCATCAGGAACAGGAACCTGTAGTAATGGATGCAGTAACAGGGCAGTAGCTAGGTAATGACATGAGGAACCATACACAGACATTGCATCTCTCATCGGGAACAGGAAGCTGTAGTAACTGGATGCAGTAACGGCAGTAGCTGGGTAATGACATGAGGAACCATACACAGACATTGCATCTCTCATCGGGAACAGGAAGCTGTAGTAACTGGATGCAGTAACAGGGCAGTAGCTAGGTAATGACATGAGGAACCATACACAGACATTGCATCTCTCATCGGGAACAGGAACCTGTAGTAACTGGATGCAGTAACAGGGCAGTAGCTAGGTAATGACATGAGGAACCATACACAGACATTGCATCTCTCATCGGGAACAGGAACCTGTAGTAACTGGATGCAGTAACAGGGCAGTAGCTAGGTAATGATATGAGGAACCATACACAGACAATGCATCTCTCATCGGGAACAGGAATCTGTAGTAACTGGATGCAGTAACAGGGCAGTAGCTAGGTAATGACATGAGGAATCATACACAGACATTGCATCTCTCATCAGGAACAGGAACCTGTAGTAACTAGATGCAGTAACAGGGCAGTAGCTAGGTAATGATATGAGGAACCATACACAGACAATGCATCTCTCATCAGGAACAGGAACCTGTAGTAACTGGATGCAGTAACCGGGCAGTAGCTAGGTAATGACATGAGGAACCATACACAGACATTGCATCTCTCATCAGGAACAGGAAGCTGTAGTAACCGAAGCAGTAACAGGGCAGTAGCTAGGTAATGACATGAGGAACCATACACAGACAATGCATCTCTCATCGGGAACAGGAACCTGTAGTAACTGGATGCAGTAACAGGGCAGTAGCTAGGTAATGACATGAGGAATCATACACAGACATTGCATCTCTCATCGGGAACAGGAAGCTGTAGTAACTGGATGCAGTAACAGGGCAGTAGCTAGGTAATGACATGAGGAATCATACACAGACATTGCATCTCTCATCGGGAACAGGAAGCTGTAGTAACTGGATGCAGTAACAGGGCAGTAGCTAGGTAATGACATGAGGAACCATACACAGACATTGCATCTCTCATCAGGATGAGGAAGCTGTAGTAACTGGATGCAGTAACAGGGCAGTAGCTAGGTAATGACATGAGGAACCATACACAGACATTGCATCTCTCATCGGGAACAGGAAGCTGTAGTAACTGGATGCAGTAACAGGGCAGTAGCTAGGTAATGACATGAGGAACCATACACAGACATTGCATCTCTCATCGGGAACAGGAACCTGTAGTAACTGGATGCAGTAACAGGGCAGTAGCTAGGTAATGACATGAGAAACCATACACAGACATTGCATCTCTCATCGGGAACAGGAAGCTGTAGTAACTGGATGCAGTAACAGGGCAGTCGCTAGGTAATGACATGAGGAACCATACACAGACATTGCATCTCTCATCAGGAACAGGAAGCTGTAGTAACTGGATGCAGTAACAGGGCAGTAGCTAGGTAATGACATGAGGAACCATACACAGACATTGCATCTCTCATCAGGAACAGGAAGCTGTAGTAACTGGATGCAGTAACAGGGCAGTAGCTAGGTAATGACATGAGGAACCATACACAGACATTGCATCTCTCATCAGGAAGAGGAACCTGTAGTAACTGGATGCAGTAACAGGGCAGTAGCTAGGTAATGACATGAGGAACCATACACAGACATTGCATCTCTCATCAGGAACAGGAAGCTGTAGTAACTGGATGCAGTAACAGGGCAGTAGCTAGGTAATGACATGAGGAACCATACACAGACATTGCATCTCTCATCAGGAACAGGAACCTGTAGTAACTGGATGCAGTAACAGGGCAGTAGCTAGGTAAAGACATGAGGAACCATACACAGACATTGCATCTCTCATCGGGAACAGGAAGCTGTAATAACTGGATGCAGTAACAGGGCAGTAGCTAGGTAATGACATGAGGAACCATACACAGACATTGCATCTCTCATCAGGAACAGGAACCTGTAGTAACTGGATGCAGTAACAGAGCAGTAGCTAGGTAATGACATGAGGAACCATACACAGACATTGCATCTCTCAACAGGAACCTGTAGTAACTGGATGCAGTAACAGGGCAGTAGCTAGGTAATGACATGAGGAACCATACACAGACATTGTATCTCTCATCGGGAACAGGAACCTGTAGTAACTGGATGCAGTAACAGGGCAGTAGCTAGGTAATGATATGAGGAACCATACACAGACATTGCATCTCTCATCAGGAACAGGAACCTGTAGTAACTGGATGCAGTAACAGGGCAGTAGCTAGGTAATGACATTAGGAACCATACACAGACATTGGATCTCTCATCAGGAAGAGGAAGCTGTAGTAACTGGATACAGTAACTGGGCAGTAGCTAGGTAATGACATGAGGAACCATACACAGACATTGCATCTCTCATCAGGAACAGGAACCTGTAGTAACTGGATGCAGTAACAGGGCAGTAGCTAGGTAATGACATGAGGAACCATACACAGACATTGCATCTCTCATCGGGAACAGGAACCTGTAGTAACTGGATGCAGTAACAGGGCAGTAGCTAGGTAATGACATGAGGAACCATACACAGACATTGCATCTCTCATCAGGAACAGGAAGCTGTAGTAACTGGATGCAGTAACAGGGCAGTAGCTAGGTAATGACATGAGGAACCATACACAGACATTGCATCTCTCATCGGGAACAGGAACCTGTAGTAACTGGATGCAGTAACAGGGCAGTAGCTAGGTAATGACATGAGGAACCATACACAGACATTGCATCTCTCATCAGGATGAGGAAGCTGTAGTAACAGGGCAGTAGCTAGGTAATGACATGAGGAACCATACACAGACATTGCATCTCTCATCGGGAACAGGAAGCTGTAGTAACTGGATGCAGTAACAGGGCAGTAGCTAGGTAATGACATGAGGAACCATACACAGACATTGCACCTCTCATCGGGAACAGGAACCTGTAGTAACTGGATGCAGTAACAGGGCAGTAGCTAGGTAATGACATGAGGAACCATACACAGACATTGCATCTCTCATCGGGAACAGGAAGCTGTAGTAACTGGATGCAGTAACAGGGCAGTAGCTAGGTAATGACATGAGGAACCATACACAGACATTGCATCTCTCATCAGGAACAGGAACCTGTAGTAACTGGATGCAGTAACAGGGCAGTAGCTAGGTAATGACATGAGGAACCATACACAGACATTGCATCTCTCATCGGGAACAGGAAGCTGTAGTAACTGGATGCAATAACAGGGCAGTAGCTAGGTAATGACATGAGGAACCATACACAGACATTGCATCTCTCATCGGGAACAGGAAGCTGTAGTAACTGGATGCAGTAACAGGGCAGTAGCTAGGTAATGACATGAGGAACCATACACAGACATTGCATCTCTCATCAGGAACAGGAAGCTGTAGTAACCGATGCAGTAACAGGGCAGTAGCTAGGTAATGACATGAGGAACCATACACAGACATTGCATCTCTCATCAGGAACAGGAAGCTGTAGTAACTGGATGCAGTAACAGGGCAGTAGCTAGGTAATGACATGAGAAACCATACACAGACATTGCATCTCTCATCGGGAACAGGAAGCTGTAGTAACTGGATGCAGTAACAGGGCAGTCGCTAGGTAATGACATGAGGAACCATACACAGACATTGCATCTCTCATCAGGAAGAGGAACCTGTAGTAACTGGATGCAGTAACAGGGCAGTAGCTAGGTAATGACATGAGGAACCATACACAGACATTGCATCTCTCATCGGGAAGAGGAAGCTGTAGTAACCGATGCAGTAACAGGGCAGTAGCTAGGTAATAATATGAGGAACCATACACAGACATTGCATCTCTCATCAGGAACAGGAACCTGTAGTAACTGGATGCAGTAACAGGGCAGTAGCTAGGTAATGACATGAGGAACCATACACAGACATTGCATCTCTCATCGGGAACAGGAAGCTGTAATAACTGGATGCAGTAACAGGGCAGTAGCTAGGTAATGACATGAGGAACCATACACAGACATTGCATCTCTCATCAGGAACAGGAACCTGTAGTAACTGGATGCAGTAACAGGGCAGTAGCTAGGTAATGACATGAGGAACCATACACAGACATTGCATCTCTCATCAGGAACAGGAACCTGTAGTAACTGGATGCAGTAACAGGGCAGTAGCTAGGTAATGACATGAGGAACCATACACAGACATTGCATCTCTCATCAGGAACAGGAACCTGTAGTAACTGGATGCAGTAACAGGGCAGTAGCTAGGTAATGATATGAGGAACCATACACAGACATTGCATCTCTCATCAGGAACAGGAACCTGTAGTAACTGGATGCAGTAACAGGGCAGTAGCTAGGTAATGACATGAGGAACCATACACAGACATTGCATCTCTCATCAGGAACAGGAACCTGTAGTAACTGGATGCAGTAACAGGGCAGTAGCTAGGTAATGACATGAGGAACCATACACAGACATTGCATCTCTCATCAGGAACAGGAAGCTGTAGTAACCGATGCAGTAACAGGGCAGTAGCTAGGTAATGACATGAGGAACCATACACAGACATTGCCTCTCTCATCAGGAACAGGAAGCTGTAGTAACTGGATGCAGTAACAGGGCAGTAGCTAGGTAATGACATGAGGAACCATACACAGACATTGCATCTCTCATCAGGAACAGGAAGCTGTAGTAACCGATGCAGTAACAGGGCAGTAGCTAGGTAATGACATGAGGAACCATACACAGACATTGCATCTCTCATCAGGAACAGGAACCTGTAGTAACTGGATGCAGTAACAGGGCAGTAGCTAGGTAATGACATGAGGAACCATACACAGACATTGCATCTCTCATCAGGAACAGGAACCTGTAGTAACCGATGCAGTAACAGGGCAGTAGCTAGGTAATGACATGAGGAACCATACACAGACATTGCATCTCTCATCAGGAACAGGAAGCTGTAGTAACCGATGCAGTAACAGGGCAGTAGCTAGGTAATGACATGAGGAACCATACACAGACATTGCCTCTCTCATCAGGAACAGGAAGCTGTAGTAACTGGATGCAGTAACAGGGCAGTAGCTAGGTAATAACATGAGGAACCATACACAGACATTGCATCTCTCATCAGGAACAGGAACCTGTAGTAACTGGATGCAGTAACAGGGCAGTAGCTAGGTAATGACATGAGGAACCATACACAGACATTGCTCTCTCATCAGGAACAGGAACCTGTAGTAACTGGATGCAGTAACAGGGCAGTAGCTAGGTAATGACATGAGGAACCATACACAGACATTGCATCTCTCATCAGGAACAGGAACCTGTAGTAACTGGATGCAGTAATAGGGCAGTAGCTAGGTAATGACATGAGGAACCATACACAGACATTGTATCTCTCATCGGGAACAGGAACCTGTAGTAACTGGATGCAGTAACAGGGCAGTAGCTAGGTAATGATATGAGGAACCATACACAGACATTGCATCTCTCATCAGGAACAGGAACCTGTAGTAACTGGATGCAGTAACAGGGCAGTAGCTAGGTAATGACATTAGGAACCATACACAGACATTGGATCTCTCATCAGGAAGAGGAAGCTGTAGTAACTGGATACAGTAACTGGGCAGTAGCTAGGTAATGACATGAGGAACCATACACAGACATTGCATCTCTCATCAGGAACAGGAACCTGTAGTAACTGGATGCAGTAACAGGGCAGTAGCTTGGTAATGACATGAGGAACCATACACAGACATTGCATCTCTCATCGGGAACAGGAACCTGTAGTAACTGGATGCAGTAACAGGGCAGTAGCTAGGTAATGACATGAGGAACCATACACCGACATTGCATCTCTCATCTGGAATAGGAAGCTGTAGTAACTGGATGCAGTAACAGGGCAGTAGCTAGGTAATGACATGAGGAACCATACACAGACAATGCATCTCTCATCAGGAACAGGAACCTGTAGTAACTGGATGCAGTAACAGGGCAGTAGCTAGGTAATGACATGAGGAACCATACACAGACATTGCATCTCTCATCGGGAACAGGAAGCTGTAGTAACTGGATGCAGCAACAGGGCAGTAGCTAGGTAATGACATGAGGAACCATACACAGACATTGCATCTCTCATCAGGAACAGGAAGCTGTAGTAACTGGATGCAGTAACAGGGCAGTAGCTAGGTAATGCTATGAGGAACCATACACAGACATTGCATCTCTCATCAGGAACAGGAACCTGTAGTAACGGATGCAGTAACAGGGCAGTAGCTAGGTAATGACATGAGGAACCATACACAGACATTGCCTCTCTCATCAGGAACAGGAACCTGTAGTAACTGGATGCAGTAACAGGGCAGTAGCTAGGTAATGACATGAGGAACCATACACAGACATTGCATCTCTCATCGGGAACAGGAACCTATAGTAACTGGATGCAGTAACAGGGCAGTAGCTAGGTAATGACATGAGGAACCATACACAGACATTGCATCTCTCATCGGGAACAGGAACCTGTAGTAACTGGATGCAGTAACAGGGCAGTAGCTAGGTAATGACATGAGGAACCATACACAGACATTGCATCTCTCATCGGGAACAGGAAGCTGTAGTAACTGGATGCAGTAACAGGGCAGTAGCTAGGTAATGACATGAGGAACCATACACAGACATTGCATCTCTCATCGGGAACAGGAACCTGTAGTAACTGGATGCAGTAACAGGGCAGTAGCTAGGTAATGACATGAGGAACCATACACAGACAATGCATCTCTCATCGGGAACAGGAACCTGTAGTAACTGGATGCAGTAACAGGGCAGTAGCTAGGTAATGACATGAGGAACCATACACAGACATTGCATCTCTCATCGGGAACAGGAACCTGTAGTAACTTGATGCAGTAACAGGGCAGTAGCTAGGTAATGACATGAGGAACCATACACAGACATTGCATCTCTCATCGGGAACAGGAACCTGTAGTAACTTGATGCAGTAACAGGGCAGTAGCTAGGTAATGACATGAGGAACCATACACAGACATTGTATCTCTCATCGGGAACAGGAACCTGTAGTAACTGGATGCAGTAACAGGGCAGTAGCTAGGTAATGACATGAGGAACCATACACAGACATTGCATCTCTCATCGGGAACAGGAAGCTGTAGTAACTGGATGCAGTAACAGGGCAGTAGCTAGGTAATGACATGAGGAACCATACACAGACATTGCATCTCTCATCAGGAACAGGAACCTGTAGTAACTGGATGCAGTAACAGGGCAGTAGCTAGGTAATGACTTGAGGAACCATACACAGACATTGCATCTCTCATCAGGAACAGGAACCTGTAGTAACCGATGCAGTAACAGGGCAGTAGCTAGGTAATGACATGAGGAACCATACACAGACATTACATCTCTCATCAGGAACAGGAACCTGTAGTAACGGATGCAGTAACAGGGCAGTAGCTAGGTAATGACATGAGGAACCATACACAGACATTGCATCTCTCATCGGGAACAGGAAGCTGTAGTAACTGGATGCAGTAACAGGGCAGTAGCTAGGTAATGACATGAGGAACCATACACAGACATTGCATCTCTCATCGGGAACAGGAACCTGTAGTAACTGGATGCAGTAACAGGGCAGTAGCTAGGTAATGACATGAGGAACCATACACAGACATTGCATCTCTCATCAGGATGAGGAAGCTGTAGTAACTGGATGCAGTAACAGGGCAGTAGCTAGGTAATGACATGAGGAACCATACACAGACATTGCATCTCTCATCAGGAACAGGAACCTGTAGTAACTGGATGCAGTAACAGGGCAGTAGCTAGGTAATGACATGAGGAACCATACACAGACATTGCATCTCTCATCGGGAACAGGAACCTGTAGTAACTGGATGCAGTAACAGGGCAGTAGCTAGGTAATGACATGAGGAATCATACACAGACATTGCATCTCTCATCGGGAACAGGAAGCTGTAGTAACTGGATGCAGTAACAGGGCAGTAGCTAGGTAATGACATGAGGAACCATACACAGACAATGCATCTCTCATCGGGAACAGGAACCTGTAGTAACTGGATGCAGTAACAGGGCAGTAGCTAGGTAATGACATGAGGAATCATACACAGACATTGCATCTCTCATCGGGAACAGGAAGCTGTAGTAACTGGATGCAGTAACAGGGCAGTAGCTAGGTAATGACATGAGGAATCATACACAGACATTGCATCTCTCATCGGGAACAGGAAGCTGTAGTAACTGGATGCAGTAACAGGGCAGTAGCTAGGTAATGACATGAGGAACCATACACAGACATTGCATCTCTCATCAGGATGAGGAAGCTGTAGTAACTGGATGCAGTAACAGGGCAGTAGCTAGGTAATGACATGAGGAACCATACACAGACATTGCATCTCTCATCAGGAACAGGAAGCTGTAGTAACTGGATGCAGTAACAGGGCAGTAGCTAGGTAATGACATGAGGAACCATACACAGACATTGCATCTCTCATCGGGAACAGGAACCTGTAGTAACTGGATGCAGTAACAGGGCAGTAGCTAGGTAATGACATGAGAAACCATACACAGACATTGCATCTCTCATCGGGAACAGGAAGCTGTAGTAACTGGATGCAGTAACAGGGCAGTCGCTAGGTAATGACATGAGGAACCATACACAGACATTGCATCTCTCATCAGGAACAGGAAGCTGTAGTAACTGGATGCAGTAACAGGGCAGTAGCTAGGTAATGACATGAGGAACCATACACAGACATTGCATCTCTCATCAGGAACAGGAAGCTGTAGTAACTGGATGCAGTAACAGGGCAGTAGCTAGGTAATGACATGAGGAACCATACACAGACATTGCATCTCTCATCAGGAAGAGGAACCTGTAGTAACTGGATGCAGTAACAGGGCAGTAGCTAGGTAATGACATGAGGAACCATACACAGACATTGCATCTCTCATCAGGAACAGGAAGCTGTAGTAACTGGATGCAGTAACAGGGCAGTAGCTAGGTAATGACATGAGGAACCATACACAGACATTGCATCTCTCATCAGGAACAGGAACCTGTAGTAACTGGATGCAGTAACAGGGCAGTAGCTAGGTAAAGACATGAGGAACCATACACAGACATTGCATCTCTCATCGGGAACAGGAAGCTGTAATAACTGGATGCAGTAACAGGGCAGTAGCTAGGTAATGACATGAGGAACCATACACAGACATTGCATCTCTCATCAGGAACAGGAACCTGTAGTAACTGGATGCAGTAACAGAGCAGTAGCTAGGTAATGACATGAGGAACCATACACAGACATTGCATCTCTCAACAGGAACCTGTAGTAACTGGATGCAGTAACAGGGCAGTAGCTAGGTAATGACATGAGGAACCATACACAGACATTGTATCTCTCATCGGGAACAGGAACCTGTAGTAACTGGATGCAGTAACAGGGCAGTAGCTAGGTAATGATATGAGGAACCATACACAGACATTGCATCTCTCATCAGGAACAGGAACCTGTAGTAACTGGATGCAGTAACAGGGCAGTAGCTAGGTAATGACATTAGGAACCATACACAGACATTGGATCTCTCATCAGGAAGAGGAAGCTGTAGTAACTGGATACAGTAACTGGGCAGTAGCTAGGTAATGACATGAGGAACCATACACAGACATTGCATCTCTCATCAGGAACAGGAACCTGTAGTAACTGGATGCAGTAACAGGGCAGTAGCTAGGTAATGACATGAGGAACCATACACAGACATTGCATCTCTCATCGGGAACAGGAACCTGTAGTAACTGGATGCAGTAACAGGGCAGTAGCTAGGTAATGACATGAGGAACCATACACAGACATTGCATCTCTCATCAGGAACAGGAAGCTGTAGTAACTGGATGCAGTAACAGGGCAGTAGCTAGGTAATGACATGAGGAACCATACACAGACATTGCATCTCTCATCGGGAACAGGAACCTGTAGTAACTGGATGCAGTAACAGGGCAGTAGCTAGGTAATGACATGAGGAACCATACACAGACATTGCATCTCTCATCAGGATGAGGAAGCTGTAGTAACAGGGCAGTAGCTAGGTAATGACATGAGGAACCATACACAGACATTGCATCTCTCATCGGGAACAGGAAGCTGTAGTAACTGGATGCAGTAACAGGGCAGTAGCTAGGTAATGACATGAGGAACCATACACAGACATTGCACCTCTCATCGGGAACAGGAACCTGTAGTAACTGGATGCAGTAACAGGGCAGTAGCTAGGTAATGACATGAGGAACCATACACAGACATTGCATCTCTCATCGGGAACAGGAAGCTGTAGTAACTGGATGCAGTAACAGGGCAGTAGCTAGGTAATGACATGAGGAACCATACACAGACATTGCATCTCTCATCAGGAACAGGAACCTGTAGTAACTGGATGCAGTAACAGGGCAGTAGCTAGGTAATGACATGAGGAACCATACACAGACATTGCATCTCTCATCGGGAACAGGAAGCTGTAGTAACTGGATGCAATAACAGGGCAGTAGCTAGGTAATGACATGAGGAACCATACACAGACATTGCATCTCTCATCGGGAACAGGAAGCTGTAGTAACTGGATGCAGTAACAGGGCAGTAGCTAGGTAATGACATGAGGAACCATACACAGACATTGCATCTCTCATCAGGAACAGGAAGCTGTAGTAACCGATGCAGTAACAGGGCAGTAGCTAGGTAATGACATGAGGAACCATACACAGACATTGCATCTCTCATCAGGAACAGGAAGCTGTAGTAACTGGATGCAGTAACAGGGCAGTAGCTAGGTAATGACATGAGAAACCATACACAGACATTGCATCTCTCATCGGGAACAGAAAGCTGTAGTAACTGGATGCAGTAACAGGGCAGTCGCTAGGTAATGACATGAGGAACCATACACAGACATTGCATCTCTCATCAGGAAGAGGAACCTGTAGTAACTGGATGCAGTAACAGGGCAGTAGCTAGGTAATGACATGAGGAACCATACACAGACATTGCATCTCTCATCGGGAAGAGGAAGCTGTAGTAACCGATGCAGTAACAGGGCAGTAGCTAGGTAATAATATGAGGAACCATACACAGACATTGCATCTCTCATCAGGAACAGGAACCTGTAGTAACTGGATGCAGTAACAGGGCAGTAGCTAGGTAATGACATGAGGAACCATACACAGACATTGCATCTCTCATCGGGAACAGGAAGCTGTAATAACTGGATGCAGTAACAGGGCAGTAGCTAGGTAATGACATGAGGAACCATACACAGACATTGCATCTCTCATCAGGAACAGGAACCTGTAGTAACTGGATGCAGTAACAGGGCAGTAGCTAGGTAATGACATGAGGAACCATACACAGACATTGCATCTCTCATCAGGAACAGGAACCTGTAGTAACTGGATGCAGTAACAGGGCAGTAGCTAGGTAATGACATGAGGAACCATACACAGACATTGCATCTTTCATCAGCAACAGGAACCTGTAGTAACTGGATGCAGTAACAGGGCAGTAGCTAGGTAATGACATGAGGAACCATACACAGACATTGCATCTCTCATCAGGAACAGGAACCTGTAGTAACTGGATGCAGTAACAGGGCAGTAGCTAGGTAATGATATGAGGAACCATACACAGACATTGCATCTCTCATCAGGAACAGGAACCTGTAGTAACTGGATGCAGTAACAGGGCAGTAGCTAGGTAATGACATGAGGAACCATACACAGACATTGCATCTCTCATCAGGAACAGGAACCTGTAGTAACTGGATGCAGTAACAGGGCAGTAGCTAGGTAATGACATGAGGAACCATACACAGACATTGCATCTCTCATCAGGAACAGGAAGCTGTAGTAACCGATGCAGTAACAGGGCAGTAGCTAGGTAATGACATGAGGAACCATACACAGACATTGCCTCTCTCATCAGGAACAGGAAGCTGTAGTAACTGGATGCAGTAACAGGGCAGTAGCTAGGTAATGACATGAGGAACCATACACAG
The DNA here is from genome assembly GCF_040937935.1 of Hyperolius riggenbachi. Taxonomy (NCBI): domain Eukaryota; kingdom Metazoa; phylum Chordata; class Amphibia; order Anura; family Hyperoliidae; genus Hyperolius; species Hyperolius riggenbachi. The sequence continues at coordinate 1,159,194 of NC_090649.1, read as the reverse complement.
ACATTGCATCTCTCATCAGGAACAGGAACCTGTAGTAACTGGATGCAGTAACAGGGCAGTAGCTAGGTAATGACATGAGGAACCATACACAGACATTGCATCTCTCATCGGGAACAGGAAGCTGTAGTAACTGGATGCAATAACAGGGCAGTAGCTAGGTAATGACATGAGGAACCATACACAGACATTGCATCTCTCATCGGGAACAGGAAGCTGTAGTAACTGGATGCAGTAACAGGGCAGTAGCTAGGTAATGACATGAGGAACCATACACAGACATTGCATCTCTCATCAGGAACAGGAAGCTGTAGTAACCGATGCAGTAACAGGGCAGTAGCTAGGTAATGACATGAGGAACCATACACAGACATTGCATCTCTCATCAGGAACAGGAAGCTGTAGTAACTGGATGCAGTAACAGGGCAGTAGCTAGGTAATGACATGAGAAACCATACACAGACATTGCATCTCTCATCGGGAACAGAAAGCTGTAGTAACTGGATGCAGTAACAGGGCAGTCGCTAGGTAATGACATGAGGAACCATACACAGACATTGCATCTCTCATCAGGAAGAGGAACCTGTAGTAACTGGATGCAGTAACAGGGCAGTAGCTAGGTAATGACATGAGGAACCATACACAGACATTGCATCTCTCATCGGGAAGAGGAAGCTGTAGTAACCGATGCAGTAACAGGGCAGTAGCTAGGTAATAATATGAGGAACCATACACAGACATTGCATCTCTCATCAGGAACAGGAACCTGTAGTAACTGGATGCAGTAACAGGGCAGTAGCTAGGTAATGACATGAGGAACCATACACAGACATTGCATCTCTCATCGGGAACAGGAAGCTGTAATAACTGGATGCAGTAACAGGGCAGTAGCTAGGTAATGACATGAGGAACCATACACAGACATTGCATCTCTCATCAGGAACAGGAACCTGTAGTAACTGGATGCAGTAACAGGGCAGTAGCTAGGTAATGACATGAGGAACCATACACAGACATTGCATCTCTCATCAGGAACAGGAACCTGTAGTAACTGGATGCAGTAACAGGGCAGTAGCTAGGTAATGACATGAGGAACCATACACAGACATTGCATCTTTCATCAGCAACAGGAACCTGTAGTAACTGGATGCAGTAACAGGGCAGTAGCTAGGTAATGACATGAGGAACCATACACAGACATTGCATCTCTCATCAGGAACAGGAACCTGTAGTAACTGGATGCAGTAACAGGGCAGTAGCTAGGTAATGATATGAGGAACCATACACAGACATTGCATCTCTCATCAGGAACAGGAACCTGTAGTAACTGGATGCAGTAACAGGGCAGTAGCTAGGTAATGACATGAGGAACCATACACAGACATTGCATCTCTCATCAGGAACAGGAACCTGTAGTAACTGGATGCAGTAACAGGGCAGTAGCTAGGTAATGACATGAGGAACCATACACAGACATTGCATCTCTCATCAGGAACAGGAAGCTGTAGTAACCGATGCAGTAACAGGGCAGTAGCTAGGTAATGACATGAGGAACCATACACAGACATTGCCTCTCTCATCAGGAACAGGAAGCTGTAGTAACTGGATGCAGTAACAGGGCAGTAGCTAGGTAATGACATGAGGAACCATACACAGACATTGCATCTCTCATCAGGAACAGGAAGCTGTAGTAACTGGATGCAGTAACAGGGCAGTAGCTAGGTAATAACATGAGGAACCATACACAGACATTGCATCTCTCATCAGGAACAGGAACCTGTAGTAACTGGATGCAGTAACAGGGCAGTAGCTAGGTAATGACATGAGGAACCATACACAGACATTGCATCTCTCATCGGGAACAGGAAGCTGTAATAACTGGATGCAGTAACAGGGCAGTAGCTAGGTAATGACATGAGGAACCATACACAGACATTGCATCTCTCATCGGGAACAGGAAGCTGTAGTAACTGGATGCAGTAACAGGGCAGTAGCTAGGTAATGACATGAGGAACCATACACAGACATTGCATCTCTCATCAGGAACAGGAACCTGTAGTAACTGGATGCAGTAATAGGGCAGTAGCTAGGTAATGACATGAGGAACCATACACAGACATTGTATCTCTCATCGGGAACAGGAACCTGTAGTAACTGGATGCAGTAACAGGGCAGTAGCTAGGTAATGATATGAGGAACCATACACAGACATTGCATCTCTCATCAGGAACAGGAACCTGTAGTAACTGGATGCAGTAACAGGGCAGTAGCTAGGTAATGACATTAGGAACCATACACAGACATTGGATCTCTCATCAGGAAGAGGAAGCTGTAGTAACTGGATACAGTAACTGGGCAGTAGCTAGGTAATGACATGAGGAACCATACACAGACATTGCATCTCTCATCAGGAACAGGAACCTGTAGTAACTGGATGCAGTAACAGGGCAGTAGCTTGGTAATGACATGAGGAACCATACACAGACATTGCATCTCTCATCGGGAACAGGAACCTGTAGTAACTGGATGCAGTAACAGGGCAGTAGCTAGGTAATGACATGAGGAACCATACACAGACATTGCATCTCTCATCTGGAATAGGAAGCTGTAGTAACTGGATGCAGTAACAGGGCAGTAGCTAGGTAATGACATGAGGAACCATACACAGACAATGCATCTCTCATCAGGAACAGGAACCTGTAGTAACTGGATGCAGTAACAGGGCAGTAGCTAGGTAATGACATGAGGAACCATACACAGACATTGCATCTCTCATCGGGAACAGGAAGCTGTAGTAACTGGATGCAGCAACAGGGCAGTAGCTAGGTAATGACATGAGGAACCATACACAGACATTGCATCTCTCATCAGGAACAGGAAGCTGTAGTAACTGGATGCAGTAACAGGGCAGTAGCTAGGTAATGCTATGAGGAACCATACACAGACATTGCATCTCTCATCAGGAACAGGAACCTGTAGTAACGGATGCAGTAACAGGGCAGTAGCTAGGTAATGACATGAGGAACCATACACAGACATTGCCTCTCTCATCAGGAACAGGAACCTGTAGTAACTGGATGCAGTAACAGGGCAGTAGCTAGGTAATGACATGAGGAACCATACACAGACATTGCATCTCTCATCGGGAACAGGAACCTATAGTAACTGGATGCAGTAACAGGGCAGTAGCTAGGTAATGACATGAGGAACCATACACAGACATTGCATCTCTCATCGGGAACAGGAACCTGTAGTAACTGGATGCAGTAACAGGGCAGTAGCTAGGTAATGACATGAGGAACCATACACAGACATTGCATCTCTCATCGGGAACAGGAAGCTGTAGTAACTGGATGCAGTAACAGGGCAGTAGCTAGGTAATGACATGAGGAACCATACACAGACATTGCATCTCTCATCGGGAACAGGAACCTGTAGTAACTGGATGCAGTAACAGGGCAGTAGCTAGGTAATGACATGAGGAACCATACACAGACAATGCATCTCTCATCGGGAACAGGAACCTGTAGTAACTGGATGCAGTAACAGGGCAGTAGCTAGGTAATGACATGAGGAACCATACACAGACATTGCATCTCTCATCGGGAACAGGAACCTGTAGTAACTTGATGCAGTAACAGGGCAGTAGCTAGGTAATGACATGAGGAACCATACACAGACATTGCATCTCTCATCGGGAACAGGAACCTGTAGTAACTTGATGCAGTAACAGGGCAGTAGCTAGGTAATGACATGAGGAACCATACACAGACATTGTATCTCTCATCGGGAACAGGAACCTGTAGTAACTGGATGCAGTAACAGGGCAGTAGCTAGGTAATGACATGAGGAACCATACACAGACATTGCATCTCTCATCGGGAACAGGAAGCTGTAGTAACTGGATGCAGTAACAGGGCAGTAGCTAGGTAATGACATGAGGAACCATACACAGACATTGCATCTCTCATCAGGAACAGGAACCTGTAGTAACTGGATGCAGTAACAGGGCAGTAGCTAGGTAATGACTTGAGGAACCATACACAGACATTGCATCTCTCATCAGGAACAGGAACCTGTAGTAACCGATGCAGTAACAGGGCAGTAGCTAGGTAATGACATGAGGAACCATACACAGACATTACATCTCTCATCAGGAACAGGAACCTGTAGTAACGGATGCAGTAACAGGGCAGTAGCTAGGTAATGACATGAGGAACCATACACAGACATTGCATCTCTCATCGGGAACAGGAAGCTGTAGTAACTGGATGCAGTAACAGGGCAGTAGCTAGGTAATGACATGAGGAACCATACACAGACATTGCATCTCTCATCGGGAACAGGAACCTGTAGTAACTGGATGCAGTAACAGGGCAGTAGCTAGGTAATGACATGAGGAACCATACACAGACATTGCATCTCTCATCAGGATGAGGAAGCTGTAGTAACTGGATGCAGTAACAGGGCAGTAGCTAGGTAATGACATGAGGAACCATACACAGACATTGCATCTCTCATCAGGAACAGGAACCTGTAGTAACTGGATGCAGTAACAGGGCAGTAGCTAGGTAATGACATGAGGAACCATACACAGACATTGCATCTCTCATCGGGAACAGGAACCTGTAGTAACTGGATGCAGTAACAGGGCAGTAGCTAGGTAATGACATGAGGAATCATACACAGACATTGCATCTCTCATCGGGAACAGGAAGCTGTAGTAACTGGATGCAGTAACAGGGCAGTAGCTAGGTAATGACATGAGGAACCATACACAGACAATGCATCTCTCATCGGGAACAGGAATCTGTAGTAACTGGATGCAGTAACAGGGCAGTAGCTAGGTAATGACATGAGGAACCATACACAGACATTGCATCTCTCATCGGGAACAGGAAGCTGTAGTAACTGGATGCAGTAACAGGGCAGTAGCTAGGTAATTACATGAGGAACCATACACAGACATTGCATCTCTCATCGGGAACAGGAACCTGTAGTAACTGGATGCAGTAACAGGGCAGTAGCTAGGTAATGACATGAGGAACCATACACAGACATTGCATCTCTCATCAGGATAAGGAAGCTGTAGTAACTGGATGCAGTAACAGGGCAGTAGCTAGGTAATGACATGAGGAACCATACACAGACATTGCATCTCTCATCAGGAACAGGAAGCTGTAGTAACTGGATGCAGTAACAGGGCAGTAGCTAGGTAATGACATGAGGAACCATACACAGACATTGCATCTCTCATCGGGAACAGGAACCTGTAGTAACGGATGCAGTAACAGGGCAGTAGCAAGGTAATGACATGAGGAACCATACACAGACAATGCATCTCTCATCAGGAACAGGAAGCTGTAGTAACTGGATGCAGTAACAGGGCAGTAGCTAGGTAATGACATGAGGAACCATACACAGACATTGCATCTCTCATCGGGAACAGGATCCTGTAGTAACTGGATGCAGTAACAGGGCAGTAGCTAGGTAATGACATGAGGAACCATACACAGACATTGCATCTCTCATCGGGAACAGGAAGCTGTAGTAACTGGATGCAGTAACAGGGCAGTAGCTAGGTAATGACATGAGGAACCATACACAGACATTGCATCTCTCATCAGGAACAGGAACCTGTAGTAACTGGATGCAGTAACAGGGCAGTAGCTAGGTAATGACATGAGGAACCATACACAGACATTGCATCTCTCATCGGGAACAGGAAGCTGTAGTAACTGGATGCAGTAACAGGGCAGTAGCTAGGTAATGACATGAGGAACCATACACAGACATTGCATCTCTCATCGGGAACAGGAACCTGTAGTAACTGGATGCAGTAACAGGGCAGTAGCTAGGTAATGACATGAGAAACCATACACAGACATTGCATCTCTCATCGGGAACAGGAAGCTGTAGTAACTGGATGCAATAACAGGGCAGTCGCTAGGTAATGACATGAGGAACCATACACAGACATTGCATCTCTCATCAGGAAGAGGAACCTGTAGTAACTGGATGCAGTAACAGGGCAGTAGCTAGGTAATGACATGAGGAACCATACACAGACATTGCATCTCTCATCGGGAAGAGGAAGCTGTAGTAACCGATGCAGTAACAGGGCAGTAGCTAGGTAATAATATGAGGAACCATACACAGACATTGCATCTCTCATCAGGAACAGGAACCTGTAGTAACTGGATGCAGTAACAGGGCAGTAGCTAGGTAATGACATGAGGAACCATACACAGACATTGCATCTCTCATCGGGAACAGGAAGCTGTAATAACTGGATGCAGTAACAGGGCAGTAGCTAGGTAATGACATGAGGAACCATACACAGACATTGCATCTCTCATCAGGAACAGGAACCTGTAGTAACTGGATGCAGTAACAGGGCAGTAGCTAGGTAATGATATGAGGAACCATACACAGACATTGCATCTTTCATCAGGAACAGGAACCTGTAGTAACTGGATGCAGTAACAGAGCAGTAGCTAGGTAATGACATGAGGAACCATACACAGACATTGCATCTCTCAACAGGAACCTGTAGTAACTGGATGCAGTAACAGGGCAGTAGCTAGGTAATGATATGAGGAACCATACACAGACATTGCATCTCTCATCAGGAACAGGAACCTGTAGTAACTGGATGCAGTAACAGGGCAGTAGCTAGGTAATGACATGAGGAACCATACACAGACATTGCATCTCTCATCAGGAACAGGAACCTGTAGTAACTGGATGCAGTAACAGGGCAGTAGCTAGGTAATGACATGAGGAACCATACACAGACATTGCATCTCTCATCAGGAACAGGAAGCTGTAGTAACCGATGCAGTAACAGGGCAGTAGCTAGGTAATGACATGAGGAACCATACACAGACATTGCATCTCTCATCAGGAACCTGTAGTAACTGGATGCAGTAATAGGGCAGTAGCTAGGTAATGACATGAGGAACCATACACAGACATTGTATCTCTCATCGGGAACAGGAACCTGTAGTAACTGGATGCAGTAACAGGGCAGTAGCTAGGTAATGATATGAGGAACCATACACAGACATTGCATCTCTCATCAGGAACAGGAACCTGTAGTAACTGGATGCAGTAACAGGGCAGTAGCTAGGTAATGACATTAGGAACCATACACAGACATTGGATCTCTCATCAGGAAGAGGAAGCTGTAGTAACTGGATACAGTAACTGGGCAGTAGCTAGGTAATGACATGAGGAACCATACACAGACATTGCATCTCTCATCAGGAACAGGAACCTGTAGTAACTGGATGCAGTAACAGGGCAGTAGCTAGGTAATGATATGAGGAACCATACACAGACATTGCATCTCTCATCAGGAACAGGAACCTGTAGTAACTGGATGCAGTAACAGGGCAGTAGCTAGGTAATGACATGAGGAACCATACACAGACAATGCACCTCTCATAAGGAACAGGAAGCTGTAGTAACTGGATGCAGTAACAGGGCAGTAGCTAGGTAATGACATGAGGAACCATACACAGACATTGCATCTCTCATCGGGAACAGGAACCTGTAGTAACTGGCTGCAGTAACAGGGCAGTAGCTAGGTAATGACATGAGGAACCATACACAGACATTGCATCTCTCATCGGGAACAGGAACCTGTAGTAACTGGATGCAGTAACAGGGCAGTAGCTAGGTAATGACATGAGGAACCATACACCGACATTGCATCTCTCATCTGGAACAGGAAGCTGTAGTAACTGGATGCAGTAACAGGGCAGTAGCTAGGTAATGACATGAGGAACCATACACAGACAATGCATCTCTCATCAGGAACAGGAACCTGTAGTAACTCGATGCAGTAACAGGGCAGTAGCTAGGTAATGACATGAGGAACCATACACAGACATTGCATCTCTCATCGGGAACAGGAAGCTGTAGTAACTGGATGCAGCAACAGGGCAGTAGCTAGGTAATGACATGAGGAACCATACACAGACATTGCATCTCTCATCAGGAACAGGAAGCTGTAGTAACTGGATGCAGTAACAGGGCAGTAGCTAGGTAATGCTATGAGGAACCATACACAGACATTGCATCTCTCATCAGGAACAGGAACCTGTAGTAACGGATGCAGTAACAGGGCAGTAGCTAGGTAATGACATGAGGAACTATACACAGACATTGCCTCTCTCATCAGGAACAGGAACCTGTAGTAACTGGATGCAGTAACAGGGCAGTAGCTAGGTAATGACATGAGGAACCATACACAGACATTGCATCTCTCATCGGGAACAGGAACCTGTAGTAACTGGATGCAGTAACAGGGCAGTAGCTAGGTAATGACATGAGGAACCATACACAGACATTGCATCTCTCATCGGGAACAGGAACCTGTAGTAACTGGATGCAGTAACAGGGCAGTAGCTAGGTAATGACATGAGGAACCATACACAGACATTGCATCTCTCATCGGGAACAGGAAGCTGTAGTAACTGGATGCAGTAACAGGGCAGTAGCTAGGTAATGACATGAGGAACCATACACAGACATTGCATCTCTCATCGGGAACAGGAACCTGTAGTAACTGGATGCAGTAACAGGGCAGTAGCTAGGTAATGACATGAGGAACCATACACAGACAATGCATCTCTCATCGGGAACAGGAACCTGTAGTAACTGGATGCAGTAACAGGGCAGTAGCTAGGTAATGACATGAGGTACAATACACAGACATTGCATCTCTCATCGGGAACAGGAACCTGTAGTAACTTGATGCAGTAACAGGGCAGTAGCTAGGTAATGACATGAGGAACCATACACAGACATTGTATCTCTCATCGGGAACAGGAACCTGTAGTAACTGGATGCAGTAACAGGGCAGTAGCTAGGTAATGACATGAGGAACCATACACAGACATTGCATCTCTCATCGGGAACAGGAAGCTGTAGTAACTGGATGCAGTAACAGGGCAGTAGCTAGGTAATGACATGAGGAACCATACACAGACATTGCATCTCTCATCAGGAACAGGAACCTGTAGTAACTGGATGCAGTAACAGGGCAGTAGCTAGGTAATGACTTGAGGAACCATACACAGACATTGCATCTCTCATCAGGAACAGGAACCTGTAGTAACCGATGCAGTAACAGGGCAGTAGCTAGGTAATGACATGAGGAACCATACACAGACATTACATCTCTCATCAGGAACAGGAACCTGTAGTAACGGATGCAGTAACAGGGCAGTAGCTAGGTAATGACATGAGGAACCATACACAGACATTGCATCTCTCATCGGGAACAGGAAGCTGTAGTAACTGGATGCAGTAACAGGGCAGTAGCTAGGTAATGACATGAGGAACCATACACAGACATTGCATCTCTCATCGGGAACAGGAACCTGTAGTAACTGGATGCAGTAACAGGGCAGTAGCTAGGTAATGACATGAGGAACCATACACAGACATTGCATCTCTCATCAGGATGAGGAAGCTGTAGTAACTGGATGCAGTAACAGGGCAGTAGCTAGGTAATGACATGAGGAACCATACACAGACATTGCATCTCTCATCAGGAACAGGAAGCTGTAGTAACTGGATGCAGTAACAGGGCAGTAGCTAGGTAATGACATGAGGAACCATACACAGACATTGCATCTCTCATCGGGAACAGGAACCTGTAGTAACTGGATGCAGTAACAGGGCAGTAGCTAGGTAATGACATGAGGAATCATACACAGACATTGCATCTCTCATCGGGAACAGGAAGCTGTAGTAACTGGATGCAGTAACAGGGCAGTAGCTAGGTAATGACATGAGGAACCATACACAGACAATGCATCTCTCATCGGGAACAGGAATCTGTAGTAACTGGATGCAGTAACAGGGCAGTAGCTAGGTAATGACATGAGGAACCATACACAGACATTGCATCTCTCATCGGGAACAGGAAGCTCTAGTAACTGGATGCAGTAACAGGGCAGTAGCTAGGTAATGACATGAGGAACCATACACAGACATTGCATCTCTCATCGGGAACAGGAACCTGTAGTAACTGGATGCAGTAACAGGGCAGTAGCTAGGTAATGACATGAGGAACCATACACAGACATTGCATCTCTCATCGGGAACAGGAACCTGTAGTAACTGGATGCAGTAACAGGGCAGTAGCTAGGTAATGACATGAGGAACCATACACAGACATTGCATCTCTCATCAGGATGAGGAAGCTGTAGTAACTGGATGCAGTAACAGGGCAGTAGCTAGGTAATGACATGAGGAACCATACACAGACATTGCATCTCTCATCGGGAACAGGAACCTGTAGTAACTGGATGCAGTAACAGGGCAGTAGCTAGGTAATGACATGAGGAACCATACACAGACATTGCATCTCTCATCGGGAACAGGAACCTGTAGTAACTGGATGCAGTAACAGGGCAGTAGCTAGGTAATGACATGAGGAACCATACACAGACATTGCATCTCTCATCAGGATGAGGAAGCTGTAGTAACTGGATGCAGTAACAGGGCAGTAGCTAGGTAATGACATGAGGAACCATACACAGACATTGCATCTCTCATCGGGAACAGGAACCTGTAGTAACTGGATGCAGTAACAGGGCAGTAGCTAGGTAATGACATGAGGAACCATACACAGACATTGCATCTCTCATCGGGAACAGGAACCTGTAGTAACTGGATGCAGTAACAGGGCAGTAGCTAGGTAATGACATGAGGAACCATACACAGACATTGCATCTCTCATCAGGATGAGGAAGCTGTAGTAACTGGATGCAGTAACAGGGCAGTAGCTAGGTAATGACATGAGGAACCATACACAGACATTGCATCTCTCATCGGGAACAGGAACCTGTAGTAACGGATGCAGTAACAGGGCAGTAGCAAGGTAATGACATGAGGAACCATACACAGACAATGCATCTCTCATCAGGAACAGGAAGCTGTAGTAACTGGATGCAGTAACAGGGCAGTAGCTAGGTAATGACATGAGGAACCATACACAGACATTGCATCTCTCATCGGGAACAGGAACCTGTAGTAACTGGATGCAGTAACAGGGCAGTAGCTAGGTAATGACATGAGGAACCATACACAGACATTGCATCTCTCATCGGGAACAGGAAGCTGTAGTAACTGGATGCAGTAACAGGGCAGTAGCTAGGTAATGACATTAAGAACCATACACAGACATTGCATCTCTCATCAGGAACAGGAACCTGTAGTAACTGGATGCAGTAACGGGGCAGTAGCTAGGTAATGACATGAGGAACCATACACAGACATTGCATCTCTCATCGGGAACAGGAACCTGTAGTAACTGGATGCAGTAACAGGGCAGTAGCTAGGTAATGACATGAGAAACCATACACAGACATTGCATCTCTCATCGGGAACAGGAAGCTGTAGTAACTGGATGCAGTAACAGGGCAGTCGCTAGGTAATGACATGAGGAACCATACACAGACATTGCATCTCTCATCAGGAAGAGGAACCTGTAGTAACTGGATGCAGTAACAGGGCAGTAGCTAGGTAATGACATGAGGAACCATACACAGACATTGCATCTCTCATCGGGAAGAGGAAGCTGTAGTAACCGATGCAGTAACAGGGCAGTAGCTAGGTAATAATATGAGGAACCATACACAGACATTGCATCTCTCATCAGGAACAGGAACCTGTAGTAACTGGATGCAGTAACAGGGCAGTAGCTAGGTAATGACATGAGGAACCATACACAGACATTGCATCTCTCATCGGGAACAGGAAGCTGTAATAACTGGATGCAGTAACAGGGCAGTAGCTAGGTAATGACATGAGGAACCATACACAGACATTGCATCTCTCATCAGGAACAGGAACCTGTAGTAACTGGATGCAGTAACAGGGCAGTAGCTAGGTAATGATATGAGGAACCATACACAGACATTGCATCTTTCATCAGGAACAGGAATCTGTAGTAACTGGATGCAGTAACAGAGCAGTAGCTAGGTAATGACATGAGGAACCATACACAGACATTGCATCTCTCAACAGGAACCTGTAGTAACTGGATGCAGTAACAGGGCAGTAGCTAGGTAATGATATGAGGAACCATACACAGACATTGCATCTCTCATCAGGAACAGGAACCTGTAGTAACTGGATGCAGTAACAGGGCAGTAGCTAGGTAATGACATGAGGAACCATACACAGACATTGCATCTCTCATCAGGAACAGGAACCTGTAGTAACAGGGCAGTAGCTAGGTAATGACATGAGGAACCATACACAGACATTGCATCTCTCATCAGGAACAGGAAGCTGTAGTAACCGATGCAGTAACAGGGCAGTAGCTAGGTAATGACATGAGGAACCATACACAGACATTGCATCTCTCATCAGGAACCTGTAGTAACTGGATGCAGTAACAGGGCAGTAGCTAGGTAATGACATGAGGAACCATACACAGACATTGTATCTCTCATCGGGAACAGGAACCTGTAGTAACTGGATGCAGTAACAGGGCAGTAGCTAGGTAATGATATGAGGAACCATACACAGACATTGCATCTCTCATCAGGAACAGGAACCTGTAGTAACTGGATGCAGTAACAGGGCAGTAGCTAGGTAATGACATTAGGAACCATACACAGACATTGGATCTCTCATCAGGAAGATGAAGCTGTAGTAACTGGATACAGTAACTGGGCAGTAGCTAGGTAATGACATGAGGAACCATACACAGACATTGCATCTCTCATCAGGAACAGGAACCTGTAGTAACTGGATGCAGTAACAGGGCAGTAGCTAGGTAATGACATGAGGAACCATACACAGACATTGCATCTCTCATCGGGAACAGGAACCTGTAGTAACTGGATGCAGTAACAGGGCAGTAGCTAGGTAATGACATGAGGAACCATACACAGACATTGCATCTCTCATCGGGAACAGGAAGCTGTAGTAACTGGATGCAGTAACAGGGCAGTAGCTAGGTAATGATATGAGGAACCATACACAGACATTGCATCTCTCATCGGGAACAGGAACCTGTAGTAACTGGATGCAGTAACAGGGCAGTAGCTAGGTAATGACATGAGGAACCATACACAGACATTGCATCTCTCATCAGGATGAGGAAGCTGTAGTAACAGGGCAGTAGCTAGGTAATGACATGAGGAACCATACACAGACATTGCATCTCTCATCAGGAACAGGAAGCTGTAGTAACTGGATGCAGTAACAGGGCAGTAGCTAGGTAATGACATGAGGAACCATACACAGACATTGCATCTCTCATCGGGAACAGGAACCTGTAGTAACGGATGCAGTAACAGGGCAGTAGCAAGGTAATGACATGAGGAACCATACACAGACAATGCATCTCTCATCAGGAACAGGAAGCTGTAGTAACTGGATGCAGTAACAGGGCAGTAGCTAGGTAATGACATGAGGAACCATACACAGACATTGCATCTCTCATCGGGAACAGGAACCTGTAGTAAATGGATGCAGTAACAGGGCAGTAGCTAGGTAATGACATGAGGAACCATACACAGACATTGCATCTCTCATCGGGAACAGGAAGCTGTAGTAACTGGATGCAGTAACAGGGCAGTAGCTAGGTAATGACATGAGGAACCATACACAGACATTGCATCTCTCATCAGGAACAGGAACCTGTAGTAACTGGATGCAGTAACAGGGCAGTAGCTAGGTAATGACATGAGGAACCATACACAGACATTGCATCTCTCATCGGGAACAGGAAGCTGTAGTAACTGGATGCAATAACAGGGCAGTAGCTAGGTAATGACATGAGGAACCATACACAGACATTGCATCTCTCATCGGGAACAGGAACCTGTAGTAACTGGATGCAGTAACAGGGCAGTAGCTAGGTAATGACATGAGGAACCATACACAGACATTGCATCTCTCATCGGGAACAGGAAGCTGTAGTAACTGGATGCAGTAACAGGGCAGTAGCTAGGTAATGACATGAGGAACCATACACAGACATTGCATCTCTCATCAGGAACAGGAACCTGTAGTAACTGGATGCAGTAACAGGGCAGTAGCTAGGTAATGACATGAGGAACCATACACAGACATTGCATCTCTCATCGGGAACAGGAACCTGTAGTAACTGGATGCTGTAACAGGGCAGTAGCTAGGTAATGACATGAGGAACCATACACAGACATTACATCTCTCATCAGGAACAGGAACCTGTAGTAACTGGATGCAGTAACAGGGCAGTAGCTAGGTAATGACATGAGAAACCATACACAGACATTGCATCTCTCATCGGGAACAGGAAGCTGTAGTAACTGGATGCAGTAACAGGGCAGTAGCTAGGTAATGACATGAGAAACCATACACAGACATTGCATCTCTCATCGGGAACAGGAAGCTGTAGTAACTGGATGCAGTAACAGGGCAGTCGCTAGGTAATGACATGAGGAACCATACACAGACATTGCATCTCTCATCGGGAAGAGGAAGCTGTAGTAACCGATGCAGTAACAGGGCAGTAGCTAGGTAATAATATGAGGAACCATACACAGACATTGCATCTCTCATCAGGAACAGGAACCTGTAGTAACTGGATGCAGTAACAGGGCAGTAACTAGGTAATGACATGAGGAACCATACACAGACATTGCATCTCTCATCGGGAACAGGAAGCTGTAATAACTGGATGCAGTAACAGGGCAGTAGCTAGGTAATGACATGAGGAACCATACACAGACATTGCATCTCTCATCAGGAACAGGAACCTGTAGTAACTGGATGCAGTAACAGGGCAGTAGCTAGGTAATGACATGAGGAACCATACACAGACATTGCATCTCTCATCAGGAAGAGGAACCTGTAGTAACTGGATGCAGTAACAGGGCAGTAGCTAGGTAATGATATGAGGAACCATACACAGACATTGCATCTTTCATCAGCAACAGGAACCTGTAGTAACTGGATGCAGTAACAGGGCAGTAGCTAGGTAATGACATGAGGAACCATACACAGACATTGCATCTCTCATCGGGAACAGGAACCTGTAGTAACTGGATGCAGTAACAGGGCAGTAGCTAGGTAATGACATGAGAAACCATACACAGACATTGCATCTCTCATCGGGAACAGGAAGCTGTAGTAACTGGATGCAGTAACAGGGCAGTCGCTAGGTAATGACATGAGGAACCATACACAGACATTGCATCTCTCATCAGGAAGAGGAACCTGTAGTAACTGGATGCAGTAACAGGGCAGTAGCTAGGTAATGACATGAGGAACCATACACAGACATTGCATCTCTCATCGGGAAGAGGAAGCTGTAGTAACCGATGCAGTAACAGGGCAGTAGCTAGGTAATAATATGAGGAACCATACACAGACATTGCATCTCTCATCAGGAACAGGAACCTGTAGTAACTGGATGCAGTAACAGGGCAGTAGCTAGGTAATGACATGAGGAACCATACACAGACATTGCATTTCTCATCGGGAACAGGAAGCTGTAATAACTGGATGCAGTAACAGGGCAGTAGCTAGGTAATGACATGAGGAACCATACACAGACATTGCATCTCTCATCAGGAACAGGAACCTGTAGTAACTGGATGCAGTAACAGGGCAGTAGCTAGGTAATGACATGAGGAACCATACACAGACATTGCATCTCTCATCAGGAACAGGAACCTGTAGTAACTGGATGCAGTAACAGGGCAGTAGCTAGGTAATGACATGAGGAACCATACACAGACATTGCATCTTTCATCAGGAACAGGAACCTGTAGTAACTGGATGCAGTAACAGAGCAGTAGCTAGGTAATGACATGAGGAACCATACACAGACATTGCATCTCTCATCAGGAACAGGAACCTGTAGTAACTGGATGCAGTAACAGGGCAGTAGCTAGGTAATGACATGAGGAACCATACACAGACATTGCATCTCTCATCGGGAACAGGAACCTGTAGTAACTGGATGCTGTAACAGGGCAGTAGCTAGGTAATGACATGAGAAACCATACACAGACATTGCATCTCTCATCGGGAACAGGAAGCTGTAGTAACTGGATGCAGTAACAGGGCAGTAGCTAGGTAATGACATGAGAAACCATACACAGACATTGCATCTCTCATCGGGAACAGGAAGCTGTAGTAACTGGATGCAGTAACAGGGCAGTCGCTAGGTAATGACATGAGGAACCATACACAGACATTGCATCTCTCATCAGGAAGAGGAACCTGTAGTAACTGGATGCAGTAACAGGGCAGTAGCTAGGTAATGACATGAGGAACCATACACAGACATTGCATCTCTCATCGGGAAGAGGAAGCTGTAGTAACCGATGCAGTAACAGGGCAGTAGCTAGGTAATAATATGAGGAACCATACACAGACATTGCATCTCTCATCAGGAACAAGAACCTGTAGTAACTGGATGCAGTAACAGGGCAGTAGCTAGGTAATGACATGAGGAACCATACACAGACATTGCATCTCTCATCGGGAACAGGAAGCTGTAATAACTGGATGCAGTAACAGGGCAGTAGCTAGGTAATGACATGAGGAACCATACACAGACATTGCATCTCTCATCAGGAACAGGAACCTGTAGTAACTGGATGCAGTAACAGGGCAGTAGCTAGGTAATGACATGAGGAACCATACACAGACATTGCATCTCTCATCAGGAACAGGAACCTGTAGTAACTGGATGCAGTAACAGGGCAGTAGCTAGGTAATGATATGAGGAACCATACACAGACATTGCATCTCTCATCGGGAACAGGAACCTGTAGTAACTGGATGCAGTAACAGGGCAGTAGCTAGGTAATGATATGAGGAACCATACACAGACATTGCATCTCTCATCGGGAACAGGAACCTGTAGTAACTGGATGCAGTAACAGGGCAGTAGCTAGGTAATGACATGAGAAACCATACACAGACATTGCATCTCTCATCGGGAACAGGAAGCTGTAGTAACTGGATGCAGTAACAGGGCAGTCGCTAGGTAATGACATGAGGAACCATACACAGACATTGCATCTCTCATCAGGAAGAGGAACCTGTAGTAACTGGATGCAGTAACAGGGCAGTAGCTAGGTAATGACATGAGGAACCATACACAGACATTGCATCTCTCATCGGGAACAGGAACCTGTAGTAACTGGATGCAGTAACAGGGCAGTAGCTAGGTAATGACATGAGGAACCATACACAGACATTGCATCTCTCATCGGGAACAGGAACCTGTAGTAACTGGATGCAGTAACAGGGCAGTAGCTAGGTAATGACATGAGAAACCATACACAGACATTGCATCTCTCATCAGGAACAGGAAGCTGTAGTAACTGGATGCAGTAACAGGGCAGTAGCTAGGTAATGACTTGAGGAACCATACACAGACATTGCATCTCTCATCGGGAAGAGGAAGCTGTAGTAACCGATGCAGTAACAGGGCAGTAGCTAGGTAATAATATGAGGAACCATACACAGACATTGCATCTCTCATCAGGAACAGGAACCTGTAGTAACTGGATGCAGTAACAGGGCAGTAGCTAGGTAATGACATGAGGAACCATACACAGACATTGCATCTCTCATCGGGAACAGGAAGCTGTAATAACTGGATGCAGTAACAGGGCAGTAGCTAGGTAATGACATGAGGAACCATACACAGACATTGCATCTCTCATCAGGAACAGGAACCTGTAGTAACTGGATGCAGTAACAGGGCAGTAGCTAGGTAATGATATGAGGAACCATACACAGACATTGCATCTTTCATCAGGAACAGGAACCTGTAGTAACTGGATGCAGTAACAGAGCAGTAGCTAGGTAATGACATGAGGAACCATACACAGACATTGCATCTCTCAACAGGAACCTGTAGTAACTGGATGCAGTAACAGGGCAGTAGCTAGGTAATGATATGAGGAACCATACACAGACATTGCATCTCTCATCAGGAACAGGAACCTGTAGTAACTGGATGCAGTAACAGGGCAGTAGCTAGGTAATGACATGAGGAACCATACACAGACATTGCATCTCTCATCAGGAACAGGAACCTGTAGTAACTGGATGCAGTAACAGGGCAGTAGCTAGGTAATGACATGAGGAACCATACACAGACATTGCATCTCTCATCAGGAACAGGAAGCTGTAGTAACCGATGCAGTAACAGGGCAGTAGCTAGGTAATGACATGAGGAACCATACACAGACATTGCATCTCTCATCAGGAACCTGTAGTAACTGGATGCAGTAATAGGGCAGTAGCTAGGTAATGACATGAGGAACCATACACAGACATTGTATCTCTCATCGGGAACAGGAACCTGAAGGAACTGGATGCAGTAACAGGGCAGTAGCTAGGTAATGATATGAGGAACCATACACAGACATTGCATCTCTCATCAGGAACAGGAACCTGTAGTAACTGGATGCAGTAACAGGGCAGTAGCTAGGTAATGACATTAGGAACCATACACAGACATTGGATCTCTCATCAGGAAGAGGAAGCTGTAGTAACTGGATACAGTAACTGGGCAGTAGCTAGGTAATGACATGAGGAACCATACACAGACATTGCATCTCTCATCAGGAACAGGAACCTGTAGTAACTGGATGCAGTAACAGGGCAGTAGCTAGGTAATGACATGAGGAACCATACACAGACATTGCATCTCTCATCGGGAACAGGAACCTGTAGTAACTGGATGCAGTAACAGGGCAGTAGCTAGATAATGACATGAGGAACCATACACCGACATTGCATCTCTCATCTGGAACAGGAAGCTGTAGTAACTGGATGCAGTAACAGGGCAGTAGCTAGGTAATGACATGAGGAACCATACACAGACAATGCATCTCTCATCAGGAACAGGAACCTGTAGTAACTGGATGCAGTAACAGGGCAGTAGCTAGGTAATGACATGAGGAACCATACACAGACATTGCATCTCTCATCGGGAACAGGAAGCTGTAGTAACTGGATGCAGCAACAGGGCAGTAGCTAGGTAATGACATGAGGAACCATACACAGACATTGCATCTCTCATCAGGAACAGGAAGCTGTAGTAACTGGATGCAGTAACAGGGCAGTAGCTAGGTAATGCTATGAGGAACCATACACAGACATTGCATCTCTCATCAGGAACAGGAACCTGTAGTAACGGATGCAGTAACAGGGCAGTAGCTAGGTAATGACATGAGGAACCATACACAGACATTGCCTCTCTCATCAGGAACAGGAACCTGTAGTAACTGGATGCAGTAACAGGGCAGTAGCTAGGTAATGACATGAGGAACCATACACAGACATTGCATCTCTCATCGGGAACAGGAACCTGTAGTAACTGGATGCAGTAACAGGGCAGTAGCTAGGTAATGACATGAGGAACCATACACAGACATTGCATCTCTCATCGGGAACAGGAAGCTGTAGTAACTGGATGCAGTAACAGGGCAGTAGCTAGGTAATGACATGAGGAACCATACACAGACATTGCATCTCTCATCGGGAACAGGAACCTGTAGTAACTTGATGCAGTAACAGGGCAGTAGCTAGGTAATGACATGAGGAACCATACACAGACATTGTATCTCTCATCGGGAGCAGGAACCTGTAGTAACTGGATGCAGTAACAGGGCAGTAGCTAGGTAATGACATGAGGAACCATACACAGACATTGCATCTCTCATCGGGAACAGGAAGCTGTAGTAACTGGATGCAGTAACAGGGCAGTAGCTAGGTAATGACATGAGGAACCATACACAGACATTGCATCTCTCATCAGGAACAGGAACCTGTAGTAACTGGATGCAGTAACAGGGCAGTAGCTAGGTAATGACTTGAGGAACCATACACAGACATTGCATCTCTCATCAGGAACAGGAACCTGTAGTAACCGATGCAGTAACAGGGCAGTAGCTAGGTAATGACATGAGGAACCATACACAGACATTACATCTCTCATCAGGAACAGGAACCTGTAGTAACGGATGCAGTAACAGGGCAGTAGCTAGGTAATGACATGAGGAACCATACACAGACATTGCATCTCTCATCGGGAACAGGAAGCTGTAGTAACTGGATGCAGTAACAGGGCAGTAGCTAGGTAATGACATGAGGAACCATACACAGACATTGCATCTCTCATCGGGAACAGGAACCTGTAGTAACTGGATGCAGTAACAGGGCAGTAGCTAGGTAATGACATGAGGAACCATACACAGACATTGCATCTCTCATCAGGAACAGGAACCTGTAGTAACTGGATGCAGTAACAGGGCAGTAGCTAGGTAATGACATGAGGAACCATACACAGACATTGCATCTCTCATCGGGAACAGGAACCTGTAGTAACTGGATGCAGTAACAGGGCAGTAGCTAGGTAATGACTTGAGGAACCATACACAGACATTGCACCTCTCATCGGGAACAGGAAGCTGTAGTAACCGATGCAGTAACAGGGCAGTAGCTAGGTACGGACATGAGGAACCATACACAGACATTGCATCTCTCATCAGGAACAGGAACCTGTAGTAACTGGATGCAGTAACAGAGCAGTAGCTAGGTAATGACATGAGGAACCATACACAGACATTGCATCTCTCAACAGGAACCTGTAGTAACTGGATGCAGTAACAGGGCAGTAGCTAGGTAATGATATGAGGAACCATACACAGACATTGCATCTCTCATCAGGAACAGGAACCTAAAGTAACTGGATGCAGTAACAGGGCAGTAGCTAGGTAATGACATGAGGAACCATACACAGACATTGCATCTCTCATCAGGAACAGGAACCTGTAGTAACTGGATGCAGTAACAGGGCAGTAGCTAGGTAATGACATGAGGAACCATACACAGACATTGCATCTCTCATCAGGAACAGGAAGCTGTAGTAACCGATGCAGTAACAGGGCAGTAGCTAGGTAATGACATGAGGAACCATACACAGACATTGCATCTCTCATCAGGAACCTGTAGTAACTGGATGCAGTAATAGGGCAGTAGCTAGGTAATGACATGAGGAACCATACACAGACATTGTATCTCTCATCGGGAACAGGAACCTGTAGGAACTGGATGCAGTAACAGGGCAGTAGCTAGGTAATGATATGAGGAACCATACACAGACATTGCATCTCTCATCAGGAACAGGAACCTGTAGTAACTGGATGCAGTAACAGGGCAGTAGCTAGGTAATGACATTAGGAACCATACACAGACATTGGATCTCTCATCAGGAAGAGGAAGCTGTAGTAACTGGATACAGTAACTGGGCAGTAGCTAGGTAATGACATGAGGAACCATACACAGACATTGCATCTCTCATCAGGAACAGGAACCTGTAGTAACTTGATGCAGTAACAGGGCAGTAGCTAGGTAATGACATGAGGAACCATACACAGACATTGCATCTCTCATCGGGAACAGGAACCTGTAGTAGCTGGATGCAGTAACAGGGCAGTAGCTAGGTAATGACATGAGGAACCATACACCGACATTGCATCTCTCATCTGGAACAGGAAGCTGTAGTAACTGGATGCAGTAACAGGGCAGTAGCTAGGTAATGACATGAGGAACCATACACAGACAATGCATCTCTCATCAGGAACAGGAACCTGTAGTAACTGGATGCAGTAACAGGGCAGTAGCTAGGTAATGACATGAGGAACCATACACAGACATTGCATCTCTCATCGGGAACAGGAAGCTGTAGTAACTGGATGCAGCAACAGGGCAGTAGCTAGGTAATGACATGAGGAACCATACACAGACATTGCATCTCTCATCAGGAACAGGAAGCTGTAGTAACTGGATGCAGTAACAGGGCAGTAGCTAGGTAATGCTATGAGGAACCATACACAGACATTGCATCTCTCATCAGGAACAGGAACCTGTAGTAACGGATGCAGTAACAGGGCAGTAGCTAGGTAATGACATGAGGAACCATACACAGACATTGCCTCTCTCATCAGGAACAGGAACCTGTAGTAACTGGATGCAGTAACAGGGCAGTAGCTAGGTAATGACATGAGGAACCATACACAGACATTGCATCTCTCATCGGGAACAGGAACCTGTAGTAACTGGATGCAGTAACAGGGCAGTAGCTAGGTAATGACATGAGGAACCATACACAGACATTGCATCTCTCATCGGGAACAGGAAGCTGTAGTAACTGGATGCAGTAACAGGGCAGTAGCTAGGTAATGACATGAGGAACCATACACAGACATTGCATCTCTCATCGGGAACAGGAACCTGTAGTAACTTGATGCAGTAACAGGGCAGTAGCTAGGTAATGACATGAGGAACCATACACAGACATTGTATCTCTCATCGGGAACAGGAACCTGTAGTAACTGGATGCAGTAACAGGGCAGTAGCTAGGTAATGACATGAGGAACCATACACAGACATTGCATCTCTCATCGGGAACAGGAAGCTGTAGTAACTGGATGCAGTAACAGGGCAGTAGCTAGGTAATGACATGAGGAACCATACACAGACATTGCATCTCTCATCAGGAACAGGAACCTGTAGTAACTGGATGCAGTAACAGGGCAGTAGCTAGGTAATGACTTGAGGAACCATACACAGACATTGCATCTCTCATCAGGAACAGGAACCTGTAGTAACCGATGCAGTAACAGGGCAGTAGCTAGGTAATGACATGAGGAACCATACACAGACATTACATCTCTCATCAGGAACAGGAACCTGTAGTAACGGATGCAGTAACAGGGCAGTAGCTAGGTAATGACATGAGGAACTATACACAGACATTGCATCTCTCATCGGGAACAGGAAGCTGTAGTAACTGGATGCAGTAACAGGGCAGTAGCTAGGTAATGACATGAGGAACCATACACAGACATTGCATCTCTCATCGGGAACAGGAACCTGTAGTAACTGGATGCAGTAACAGGGCAGTAGCTAGGTAATGACATGAGGAACCATACACAGACATTGCATCTCTCATCAGGAACAGGAACCTGTAGTAACTGGATGCAGTAACAGGGCAGTAGCTAGGTAATGACATGAGGAACCATACACAGACATTGCATCTCTCATCGGGAACAGGAACCTGTAGTAACTGGATGCAGTAACAGGGCAGTAGCTAGGTAATGACTTGAGGAACCATACACAGACATTGCACCTCTCATCGGGAACAGGAAGCTGTAGTAACCGATGCAGTAACAGGGCAGTAGCTAGGTACGGACATGAGGAACCATACACAGACATTGCATCTCTCATCAGGAACAGGAACCTGTAGTAACTGGATGCAGTAACAGGGCAGTAGCTAGGTAATGACATGAGGAACCATACACAGACATTGCATCTCTCATAAGGAACAGGAACCTGTAGTAACTGGATGCAGTAACAGGGCAGTAGCTAGGTAATGACATGAGGAACCATACACAGACAATGCATCTCTCATCGGGAACAGGAACCTGTAGTAACTGGATGCAGTAACAGGGCAGTAGCTAGGTAATGACATGAGGAACCATACACAGACAATGCATCTCTCATCGGGAACAGGAATCTGTAGTAACTGGATGCAGTAACAGGGCAGTAGCTAGGTAATGACATGAGGAACCATACACAGACAATGCATCTCTCATCGGGAACAGGAACCTGTAGTAACTGGATGCAGTAACAGGGCAGTAGCTAGGTAATGACATGAGGAACCATACACAGACATTGCATCTCTCATCGGGAACAGGAAGCTGTAGTAACTGGATGCAGTAACAGGGCAGTAGCTAGGTAATGACATGAGGAACCATACACAGACAATGCATCTCTCATCGGGAACAGGAACCTGTAGTAACTGGATGCAGTAACAGGGCAGTAGCTAGGTAATGACATTAGGAATCATACACAGACATTGCATCTCTCATCGGGAACAGGAAGCTGTAGTAACTGGATGCAGTAACAGGGCAGTAGCTAGGTAATGACATGAGGAACCATACACAGACATTGCATCTCTCATCGGGAACAGGAAGCTGTAGTAACTGGATGCAGTAACAGGGCAGTAGCTAGGTAATGACATGAGGAACCATACACAGACATTGCATCTCTCATCGGGAACAGGAACCTGTAGTAACTGGATGCAGTAACAGGGCAGTAGCTAGGTAATGACATGAGGAACCATACACAGACATTGCATCTCTCATCAGGATGAGGAAGCTGTAGTAACTGGATGCAGTAACAGGGCAGTAGCTAGGTAATGACATGAGGAACCATACACAGACATTGCATCTCTCATCAGGAACAGGAAGCTGTAGTAACTGGATGCAGTAACAGGGCAGTAGCTAGGTAATGACATGAGGAACCATACACAGACATTGCATCTCTCATCGGGAACAGGAACCTGTAGTAACGGATGCAGTAACAGGGCAGTAGCAAGGTAATGACATGAGGAACCATACACAGACAATGCATCTCTCATCAGGAACAGGAAGCTGTAGTAACGGGATGCAGTAACAGGGCAGTAGCTAGGTAATGACATGAGGAACCATACACAGACATTGCATCTCTCATCGGGAACAGGAACCTGTAGTAACTGGATGCAGTAACAGGGCAGTAGCTAGGTAATGACATGAGGAACCATACACAGACATTGCATCTCTCATCGGGAACAGGAAGCTGTAGTAACTGGATGCAGTAACAGGGCAGTAGCTAGGTAATGACATGAGGAACCATACACAGACATTGCATCTCTCATCAGGAACAGGAACCTGTAGTAACTGGATGCAGTAACAGGGCAGTAGCTAGGTAATGACATGAGGAACCATACACAGACATTGCATCTCTCATCGGGAACAGGAACCTGTAGTAACTGGATGCAGTAACAGGGCTGTAGCTAGGTAATGACATGAGGAACCATACACAGACATTGCATCTCTCATCGGGAACAGGAACCTGTAGTAACTGGATGCAGTAACAGGGCAGTAGCTAGGTAATGACATGAGGAACCATACACAGACATTGCATCTCTCATCGGGAACAGGAAGCTGTAGTAACTGGATGCAGTAACAGGGCAGTCGCTAGGTAATGACATGAGGAACCATACACAGACATTGCATCTCTCATCAGGAAGAGGAACCTGTAGTAACTGGATGCAGTAACAGGGCAGTAGCTAGGTAATGACATGAGGAACCATACACAGACATTGCATCTCTCATCGGGAAGAGGAAGCTGTAGTAACCGATGCAGTAACAGGGCAGTAGCTAGGTAATAATATGAGGAACCATACACAGACATTGCATCTCTCAACAGGAACCTGTAGTAACTGGATGCAGTAACAGGGCAGTAGCTAGGTAATGACATGAGGAACCATACACAGACATTGCATCTCTCATCAGGAACAGGAACCTGTAGTAACTGGATGCAGTAACAGGGCAGTAGCTAGGTAATGACATGAGGAACCATACACAGACATTGCATCTCTCATCAGGAACAGGAAGCTGTAGTAACCGATGCAGTAACAGGGCAGTAGCTAGGTAATGACATGAGGAACCATACACAGACATTGCATCTCTCATCAGGAACCTGTAGTAACTGGATGCAGTAACAGGGCAGTAGCTAGGTAATGACATGAGGAACCATACACAGACATTGTATCTCTCATCGGGAACAGGAACCTGTAGTAACTGGATGCAGTAACAGGGCAGTAGCTAGGTAATGATATGAGGAACCATACACAGACATTGCATCTCTCATCAGGAACAGGAACCTGTAGTAACTGGATGCAGTAACAGGGCAGTAGCTAGGTAATGACATTAGGAACCATACACAGACATTGGATCTCTCATCAGGAAGAGGAAGCTGTAGTAACTGGATACAGTAACTGGGCAGTAGCTAGGTAATGACATGAGGAACCATACACAGACATTGCATCTCTCATCAGGAACAGGAACCTGTAGAAACTGGATGCAGTAACAGGGCAGTAGCTAGGTAATGACATGAGGAACCATACACAGACATTGCATCTCTCATCGGGAACAGGAACCTGTAGTAACTGGATGCAGTAACAGGGCAGTAGCTAGGTAATGACATGAGGAACCATACACAGACATTGCATCTCTCATCGGGAACAGGAAGCTGTAGTAACTGGATGCAGTAACAGGGCAGTAGCTAGGTAATGACATGAGGAACCATACACAGACATTACATCTCTCATCGGGAACAGGAACCTGTAGTAACTGGATGCAGTAACAGGGCAGTAGCTAGGTAATGACATGAGGAACCATACACAGACATTGCATCTCTCATCGGGTAGAGGAAGCTGTAGTAACCGATGCAGTAACAGGGCAGTAGCTAGGTAATAATATGAGGAACCATACACAGACATTGCATCTCTCAACAGGAACCTGTAGTAACTGGATGCAGTAACAGGGCAGTAGCTAGGTAATGACATGAGGAACCATACACAGACATTGCATCTCTCATCAGGAACAGGAACCTGTAGTAACTGGATGCAGTAACAGGGCAGTAGCTAGGTAATGACATGAGGAACCATACACAGACATTGCATCTCTCATCAGGAACAGGAAGCTGTAGTAACCGATGCAGTAACAGGGCAGTAGCTAGGTAATGACATGAGGAACCATACACAGACATTGCATCTCTCATCAGGAACCTGTAGTAACTGGATGCAGTAACAGGGCAGTAGCTAGGTAATGACATGAGGAACCATACACAGACATTGTATCTCTCATCGGGAACAGGAACCTGTAGTAACTGGATGCAGTAACAGGGCAGTAGCTAGGTAATGATATGAGGAACCATACACAGACATTGCATCTCTCATCAGGAACAGGAACCTGTAGTAACTGGATGCAGTAACAGGGCAGTAGCTAGGTAATGACATTAGGAACCATACACAGACATTGGATCTCTCATCAGGAAGAGGAAGCTGTAGTAACTGGATACAGTAACTGGGCAGTAGCTAGGTAATGACATGAGGAACCATACACAGACATTGCATCTCTCATCAGGAACAGGAACCTGTAGAAACTGGATGCAGTAACAGGGCAGTAGCTAGGTAATGACATGAGGAACCATACACAGACATTGCATCTCTCATCGGGAACAGGAACCTGTAGTAACTGGATGCAGTAACAGGGCAGTAGCTAGGTAATGACATGAGGAACCATACACAGACATTGCATCTCTCATCGGGAACAGGAAGCTGTAGTAACTGGATGCAGTAACAGGGCAGTAGCTAGGTAATGACATGAGGAACCATACACAGACATTACATCTCTCATCGGGAACAGGAACCTGTAGTAACTGGATGCAGTAACAGGGCAGTAGCTAGGTAATGACATGAGGAACCATACACAGACATTGCATCTCTCATCAGGATGAGGAAGCTGTAGTAACAGGGCAGTAGCTAGGTAATGACATGAGGAACCATACACAGACATTGCATCTCTCTTCAGGAACAGGAAGCTGTAGTAACTGGATGCAGTAACAGGGCAGTAGCTAGGTAATGACATGAGGAACCATACACAGACATTGCATCTCTCATCGGGAACAGGAACCTGTAGTAACGGATGCAGTAACAGGGCAGTAGCAAGGTAATGACATGAGGAACCATACACAGACAATGCATCTCTCATCAGGAACAGGAAGCTGTAGTAACTGGATGCAGTAACAGGGCAGTAGCTAGGTAATGACATGAGGAACCATACACAGACATTGCATCTCTCATCGGGAACAGGAACCTGTAGTAACTGGATGCAGTAACAGGGCAGTAGCTAGGTAATGACATGAGGAACCATACACAGACATTGCATCTCTCATCAGGAACAGGAAGCTGTAGTAACTGGATGCAGTAACAGGGCAGTAGCTAGGTAATGACATCAGGAACCATACACAGACATTGCATCTCTCATCAGGAACAGGAACCTGTAGTAACTGGATGCAGTAACAGGGCAGTAGCTAGGTAATGACATGAGGAACCATACACAGACATTGCATCTCTCATCAGGAACAGGAAGCTGTAGTAACTGATGCAGTAACAGGGCAGTAGCTAGGTAATGACATGAGGAACCATACACAGACATTGCATCTCTCATCAGGAACAGGAACCTGTAGTAACTGGATGCAGTAACAGGGCAGTAGCTAGGTACTGACACGAGGAACCATACATAGACATTGCATCTCTCATCGGGAACAGGAAGCTGTAGTAACTGGATGCAGTAACAGGGCAGTAGCTAGGTAATGACATGAGGAACCATACACAGACATTGCATCTCTCATCGGGAACAGGAACCTGTAGTAACTGGATGCAGTAACAGGGCAGTAGCTAGGTAATGACTTGAGGAACCATACACAGACATTGCATCTCTCATCAGGAACAGGAAGCTGTAGTAACTGGATGCAGTAACAGGGCAGTAGCTAGGTAATGACATGAGGAACCATACACAGACATTGCATCTCTCATCGGAAACAGGAACCTGTAGTAACTGGATGCAGTAACAGGGCAGTAGCTAGGTAATGACTTGAGGAACCATACACAGACATTGCATCTCTCATCAGGAACAGGAAGCTGTAGTAACTGGATGCAGTAACAGGGCAGTAGCTAGGTAATGACATGAGGAACCATACACAGACATTGCATCTCTCATCGGGAACAGGAAGCTGTAGTAACCGATGCAGTAACAGGGCAGTAGCTAGGTAATGACATGAGGAACCATACACAGACAATGCATCTCTCATCAGGAACAGAAACCTGTAGTAACTGGATGCAGTAACAGGGCAGTAGCTAGGTAATGACATGAGGAACCATACACAGACATTGCATCTCTCATCAGGAACAGGAAGCTGTAGTAACCGATGCAGTAACAGGGCAGTAGCTAGGTAATGACATGAGGAACCATACACAGACATTGCATCTCTCATCAGGAACAGGAACCTGTAGTAACTGGATGCAGTAACAGGGCAGTAGCTAGGTAATGACATGAGGAACCATACACCGACATTGCCTCTCTCATCGGGAACAGGAAGCTGTAGTAACCGATGCAGTAACAGGGCAGTAGCTAGGTAATGACATGAGGAACCATACACCGACATTGCATCTCTCATCGGGAACAGGAAGCTGTAGTAACTGGATGCAGTAACAGGGCAATAGCTAGGTAATGACATGAGGAACCATACACAGACATTGCATCCTTCAGCAGGAACAGGAACCTGTAGTAACCGATGCAGTAACAGGGCAGTAGCTAGGTAATGACATGAGGAACCATACACAGACATTGCATCCTTCAGCAGGAACAGGAACCTGTAGTAACCGATGCAGTAACAGGGCAGTAGCTAGGTAATGACATGAGGAACCATACACAGACATTGCATCTCTCATCAGGAACAGGAAGCTGTAGTAACCGATGCAGTAACAGGACAGTAGCTAGGTAATGACATGAGGAACCATACACAGACAATGCATCTCTCATCAGGAACAGGAACCTGTAGTAACTGGATGCAGTAACAGGGCAGTAGCTAGGTAATGACATGAGGAACCATACACAGACATTGCATCTCTCATCAGGAACAGGAACCTGTAGTAACTGGATGCAGTAACAGGGCAGTAGCTAGGTAATGACATGAGGAACCATACACAGACATTGCATCTCTCATCAGGAACAGGAACCTGTAGTAACTGGATGCAGTAACAGGGCAGTAGCTAGGTAATGACATGAGGAACCATACACAGACATTGCATCTCTCATCGGGAACAGGAAGCTGTAGTAACTGGATGCAGTAACAGGGCAGTAGCTAGGTAATGACATGAGGAACCATACACAGACATTGCTCTCTCATCAGGAACAGGAAGCTGTAGTAACTGGATGCAGTAACAGGGCAGTAGCTAGGTAATGACATGAGGAATCATACACAGACATTGCATCTCTCATCAGGAACAGGAACCTGTAGTAACTGGATGCAGTAACAGGGCAGTAGCTAGGTAATGACATGAGGAACCATACACAGACATTGCATCTCTCATCGGGAACAGGAACCTTTAGTAACCGATGCAGTAACAGGGCAGTAGCTAGGTAATGACATGGGGAACCATACACAGACAATGCATCTCTCATCAGGAACAGGAAGCTGTAGTAACTGGATGCAGTAACAGGGCAGTAGCTAGGTAATGACATGAGGAACCATACACAGACATTGCATCTCTCATCAGGAACAGGAAGCTGTAGTAACCGATGCAGTAACAGGACAGTAGCTAGGTAATGACATGAGGAACCATACACAGACATTGCATCTCTCATCAGGAACAGGAACCTGTAGTAACTGGATGCAGTAACAGGGCAGTAGCTAGGTAATGACATGAGGAACCATACACAGACATTGCTCTCTCATCAGGAACAGGAAGCTGTAGTAACTGGATGCAGTAACAGGGCAGTAGCTAGGTAATGACATGAGGAACCATACACAGACATTGCATCTCTCATCAGAAAAAGGAAGCTATAGTAACTGGATGTAGTAACAGGGCAGTAGCTAGGTAATGACATGAGGAACCATACACAGACATTGCATCTCTCATCGGGAACAGGAACCTGTAGTAACCGGATGCAGTAACAGGGCAGTAGCTAGGTAATGACATGAGGAACCATACACAGACAATGCATCTCTCATCAGGAACAGGAAGCTGTAGTAACTGGATGCAGTAACAGGGCAGTAGCTAGGTAATGACATGAGGAACCATACACAGACATTGCATCCTTCAGCAGGAACAGGAAGCTGTAGTAACTGGATGCAGTAACAGGGCAGTAACTAGGTAATGACATGAGGAACCATACACAGACATTGCATCTCTCATCGGGAACAGGAAGCTGTAGTAACTGGATGCAGTAACAGGGCAGTGGCTAGGTAATGACATGAGGAACCATACACAGACATTGCATCTCTCATCAGGAACAGGAAGCTGTAGTAACTGGATGCAGTAACAGGGCAGTAGCTAGGTAATGACATGAGGAACCATACACAGACATTGCATCTCTCATCAGGAACAGGAACCTGTAGTAACTGGATGCAGTAACAGGGCAGCAGCTAGGTAATGACATGAGGAACCATACACAGACATTGCATCTCTCATCAGGAACAGGAAGCTGTAGTAACTGGATGCAGTAACAGGGCAGTAGCTAGGTAATGACATGAGGAACCATACACAGACATTGCATCTCTCATCAGGAACAGGAAGCTGTAGTAACTGGATGCAGTAACAGGGCAGTAGCTAGGTAATGACATGAGGAACCATACACAGACATTGCATCTCTCATCGGGAACAGGAACCTGTAGTAACCGATGCAGTAACAGGGCAGTAGCTAGGTAATGACATGAGGAACCATACACAGACATTGCATCTCTCCTCAGGAACAGGAACCTGTAGTAACTGGATGCAGTAACAGGGCAGTAGCTAGGTACTGACACGAGGAACCATACATAGACATTGCATCTCTCATCGGGAACAGGAAGCTGTAGTAACTGGATGCAGTAACAGGGCAGTAGCTAGGTAATGACTTGAGGAACCATACACAGACATTGCATCTCTCATCTGGAACAGGAACCTGTAGTAACTGGATGCAGTAACAGGGCAGTAGCTAGGTAATGACTTGAGGAACCATACACAGACATTGCATCTCTCATCAGGAACAGGAAGCTGTAGTAACTGGATGCAGTAACAGGGCAGTAGCTAGGTAATGACATGAGGAACCATACACAGACATTGCTCTCTCATCAGGAACAGGAACCTGTAGTAACTGGATGCAGTAACAGGGCAGTAGCTAGGTAATGACATGAGGAACCATACACAGACATTGCATCTCTCATCGGGAACAGGAACCTGTAGTAACCGATGCAGTAACAGGGCAGTAGCTAGGTAATGACATGAGGAACCATACACAGACATTGCATCTCTCATCAGGAACAGGAACCTGTAGTAACTGGATGCAGTAACAGGGCAGTAGCTAGGTACTGACACGAGGAACCATACATAGACATTGCATCTCTCATCGGGAACAGGAAGCTGTAGTAACTGGATGCAGTAACAGGGCAGTAGCTAGGTAATGACATGAGGAACCATACACAGACATTGCATCTCTCATCTGGAACAGGAACCTGTAGTAACTGGATGCAGTAACAGGGCAGTAGCTAGGTAATGACTTGAGGAACCATACACAGACATTGCATCTCTCATCAGGAACAGGAAGCTGTAGTAACTGGATGCAGTAACAGGGCAGTAGCTAGGTAATGACATGAGGAACCATACACAGACATTGCTCTCTCATCAGGAACAGGAACCTGTAGTAACTGGATGCAGTAACAGGGCAGTAGCTAGGTAATGACATGAGGAACCATACACAGACATTGCATCTCTCATTGGGAACAGGAAGCTGTAGTAACTAGATGCAGTAACAGGGCAGTAGCTAGGTAATGATATGAGGAACCATACACAGACATTGCATCTCTCATCGGGAACAGGAAGCTGTAGTAACTGGATGCAGTAACAGGGCAGTAGCTAGGTAATGACATGAGGAACCATACACAGACATTGCATCTCTCATCAGGAACAGGAACCTGTAGTAACTGGATGCAGTAACAGGGCAGTAGCTAGGTAATGATATGAGGAACCATACACAGACATTGCATCTCTCATCGGGAACAGGAACCTGTAGTAACTGGATGCAGTAACAGGGCAGTAGCTAGGTAATGACATGAGGAACCATACACAGACATTGCATCTCTCATCAGGAACAGGAACCTGTAGTAACTGGATGCAGTAACAGGGCAGTAGCTAGGTAATGATATGAGGAACCATACACAGACATTGCATCTCTCATCAGGAACAGGAACCTGTAGTAACTGGATGCAGTAACAGGGCAGTAGCTAGGTAATGACTTGAGGAACCATACACAGACATTGCATCTCTCATCAGGAACAGGAAGCTGTAGTAACCGGATGCAGTAACAGGGCAGTAGCTAGATAATGACATGAGGAACCATACACAGACATTGCATCTCTCATCAGGAACAGGAAGCTGTAGTAACTGGATGCAGTAACAGGGCAGTAGCTAGGTAATGACATGAGGAACCATACACAGACATTGCATCTCTCATCGGGAACAGGAAGCTGTAGTAACTGGATGCAGTAACAGGGCAGTAGCTAGGTAATGACATGAGGAACCATACACAGACATTGCATCTCTCATCAGGAACAGGAAGCTGTAGTAACTGGATGCAGTAACAGGGCAGTAGCTAGGTAATGACATGAGGAACCATACACAGACATTGCTCTCTCATCAGGAACAGGAACCTGTAGTAACTGGATGCAGTAACAGGGCAGTAGCTAGGTAATGACATGAGGAACCATACACAGACATTGCATCTCTCATCAGGAACAGGAACCTGTAGTAACTGGATGCAGTAACAGGGCAGTAGCTAGGTAATGACATGAGGAACCATACACAGACATTGCCTCTCTCATCGGGAACAGGAAGCTGTAGTAACCGATGCAGTAACAGGGCAGTAGCTAGGTAATGACATGAGGAACTATACACAGACATTGCATCTCTCATCAGGAACAGGAACCCTTAGTAACTGGATGCAGTAACAGGGCAGTAGCTAGGTAATGACATGAGGAACCATACACAGACATTGCATCTCTCATCAGGAACAGGAAGCTGTAGTAACTGGATGCAGTAACAGGGCAGTAGCTAGGTAATGATATGAGGAACCATACACAGACATTGCATCTCTCATCAGGAACAGGAACCTGTAGTAACTGGATGCAGTAACAGGGCAGTAGCTAGGTAATGATATGAGGAACCATACACAGACATTGCATCTCTCATCAGGAACAGGAAGCTGTAGTAACTGGATGCAGTAACAGGGCAGTAGCTAGGTAATGACATGAGGAACCATACACAGACATTACATCTCTCATCAGGAACAGGAAGCTGTAGTAACCGATGCAGTAACAGGGCAGTAGCTAGGTAATGACATGAGGAACCATACACAGACAATGCATCTCTCATCGGGAACAGGAACCTGTAGTAACTGGATGCAGTAACAGGGCAGTAGCTAGGTAATGACATGAGAAACCATACACAGACATTGCATCTCTCATCGGGAACAGGAACCTGTAGTAACTGGATGCAGTAACAGGGCAGTAGCTAGGTAATGACATGAGAAACCATACACAGACATTGCATCTCTCATCGGGAACAGGAAGCTGTAGTAACTGGATGCAGTAACAGGGCAGTCGCTAGGTAATGACATGAGGAACCATACACAGACATTGCATCTCTCATCAGGAAGAGGAACCTGTAGTAACTGGATGCAGTAACAGGGCAGTAGCTAGGTAATGACATGAGGAACCATACACAGACATTGCATCTCTCATCGGGAAGAGGAAGCTGTAGTAACCGATGCAGTAACAGGGCAGTAGCTAGGTAATAATATGAGGAACCATACACAGACATTGCATCTCTCATCAGGAACAGGAACCTGTAGTAACTGGATGCAGTAACAGGGCAGTAGCTAGGTAATGACATGAGGAACCATACACAGACATTGCATTTCTCATCGGGAACAGGAAGCTGTAATAACTGGATGCAGTAACAGGGCAGTAGCTAGGTAATGACATGAGGAACCATACACAGACATTGCATTTCTCATCGGGAACAGGAAGCTGTAGTAACTGGATGCAGTAACAGGGCAGTAGCTAGGTAATGACATGAGGAACCATACACAGACATTGCATCTCTCATCGGGAACAGGAAGCTGTAGTAACTGGATGCAGTAACAGGGCAGTAGCTAGGTAATGACATGAGGAACCATACACAGACAATGCATCTCTCATCGGGAACAGGAACCTGTAGTAACTGGATGCAGTAACAGGGCAGTAGCTAGGTAATGACATGAGGAACCATACACAGACATTGCATCTCTCATCAGGAACAGGAACCTGTAGTAACTGGATGCAGTAACAGGGCAGTAGCTAGGTAATGACATGAGGAACCATACACAGACATTGCATCTCTCATCAGGAACAGGAACCTGTAGTAACTGGATGCAGTAACAGGGCAGTAGCTAGGTAATGACATGAGGAACCATACACAGACATTGCATCTTTCATCAGGAACAGGAACCTGTAGTAACTGGATGCAGCCAGTAACAGAGCAGTAGCTAGGTAATGACATGAGGAACCATACACAGACATTGCATCTCTCATCAGGAACAGGAACCTGTAGTAACTGGATGCAGTAACAGGGCAGTAGCTAGGTAATGACATGAGGAACCATACACAGACATTGCATCTCTCATCGGGAACAGGAACCTGTAGTAACTGGATGCTGTAACAGGGCAGTAGCTAGGTAATGACATGAGAAACCATACACAGACATTGCATCTCTCATCAGGAACAGGAACCTGTAGTAACTGGATGCAGTAACAGGGCAGTAGCTAGGTAATGACATGAGAAACC
This sequence comes from Hyperolius riggenbachi, assembly GCF_040937935.1. Classification (NCBI taxonomy): domain Eukaryota; kingdom Metazoa; phylum Chordata; class Amphibia; order Anura; family Hyperoliidae; genus Hyperolius; species Hyperolius riggenbachi. Next base: position 1,123,668 of record NC_090649.1, on the reverse strand, counting down.
ATACACAGACATTGCATCTCTCATCGGGAACAGGAAGCTGTAGTAACTGGATGCAGTAACAGGGCAGTCGCTAGGTAATGACATGAGGAACCATACACAGACATTGCATCTCTCATCAGGAAGAGGAACCTGTAGTAACTGGATGCAGTAACAGGGCAGTAGCTAGGTAATGACATGAGGAACCATACACAGACATTGCATCTCTCATCGGGAAGAGGAAGCTGTAGTAACCGATGCAGTAACAGGGCAGTAGCTAGGTAATAATATGAGGAACCATACACAGACATTGCATCTCTCATCAGGAACAGGAACCTGTAGTAACTGGATGCAGTAACAGGGCAGTAGCTAGGTAATGACATGAGGAACCATACACAGACATTGCATCTCTCATCGGGAACAGGAAGCTGTAATAACTGGATGCAGTAACAGGGCAGTAGCTAGGTAATGACATGAGGAACCATACACAGACATTGCATCTCTCATCAGGAACAGGAACCTGTAGTAACTGGATGCAGTAACAGGGCAGTAGCTAGGTAATGACATGAGGAACCATACACAGACATTGCATCTCTCATCAGGAACAGGAACCTGTAGTAACTGGATGCAGTAACAGGGCAGTAGCTAGGTAATGATATGAGGAACCATACACAGACATTGCATCTTTCATCAGCAACAGGAACCTGTAGTAACTGGATGCAGTAACAGGGCAGTAGCTAGGTAATGACATGAGGAACCATACACAGACATTGCATCTCTCATCGGGAACAGGAACCTGTAGTAACTGGATGCAGTAACAGGGCAGTAGCTAGGTAATGACATGAGAAACCATACACAGACATTGCATCTCTCATCGGGAACAGGAAGCTGTAGTAACTGGATGCAGTAACAGGGCAGTCGCTAGGTAATGACATGAGGAACCATACACAGACATTGCATCTCTCATCAGGAAGAGGAACCTGTAGTAACTGGATGCAGTAACAGGGCAGTAGCTAGGTAATGACATGAGGAACCATACACAGACATTGCATCTCTCATCGGGAAGAGGAAGCTGTAGTAACCGATGCAGTAACAGGGCAGTAGCTAGGTAATAATATGAGGAACCATACACAGACATTGCATCTCTCATCAGGAACAGGAACCTGTAGTAACTGGATGCAGTAACAGGGCAGTAGCTAGGTAATGACATGAGGAACCATACACAGACATTGCATCTCTCATCGGGAACAGGAAGCTGTAATAACTGGATGCAGTAACAGGGCAGTAGCTAGGTAATGACATGAGGAACCATACACAGACATTGCATCTCTCATCAGGAACAGGAAGCTGTAGTAACTGGATGCAGTAACAGGGCAGTAGCTAGGTAATGACATGAGGAACCATACACAGACATTGCATCTCTCATCGGGAACAGGAACCTGTAGTAACTGGATGCAGTAACAGGGCAGTAGCTAGGTAATGACATGAGGAACCATACACAGACATTGCATCTCTCATCAGGAACAGGAACCTGTAGTAACTGGATGCAGTAACAGGGCAGTAGCTAGGTAATGATATGAGGAACCATACACAGACATTGCATCTTTCATCAGGAACAGGAACCTGTAGTAACTGGATGCAGTAATAGGGCAGTAGCTAGGTAATGACATGAGGAACCATACACAGACATTGTATCTCTCATCGGGAACAGGAAGCTGTAGTAACTGGATGCAGTAACAGGGCAGTAGCTAGGTAATGACATGAGGAACCATACACAGACATTGTATCTCTCATCGGGAACAGGAAGCTGTAGTAACTGGATGCAGTAACAGGGCAGTAGCTAGGTAATGACATGAGGAACCATACACAGACATTGCATCTCTCATCAGGAAGAGGAACCTGTAGTAACTGGATGCAGTAACAGGGCAGTAGCTAGGTAATGACATGAGGAACCATACACAGACATTGCATCTCTCATCGGGAACAGGAACCTGTAGTAACTGGATGCAGTAATAGGGCAGTAGCTAGGTAATGACATGAGGAACCATACACAGACATTGTATCTCTCATCGGGAACAGGAACCTGTAGGAACTGGATGCAGTAACAGGGCAGTAGCTAGGTAATGATATGAGGAACCATACACAGACATTGCATCTCTCATCAGGAACAGGAACCTGTAGTAACTGGATGCAGTAACAGGGCAGTAGCTAGGTAATGACATTAGGAACCATACACAGACATTGGATCTCTCATCAGGAAGAGGAAGCTGTAGTAACTGGATACAGTAACTGGGCAGTAGCTAGGTAATGACATGAGGAACCATACACAGACATTGCATCTCTCATCAGGAACAGGAACCTGTAGTAACTGGATGCAGTAACAGGGCAGTAGCTAGGTAATGACATGAGGAACCATACACAGACATTGCATCTCTCATCGGGAACAGGAACCTGTAGTAACTGGATGCAGTAACAGGGCAGTAGCTAGGTAATGACATGAGGAACCATACACCGACATTGCATCTCTCATCTGGAACAGGAAGCTGTAGTAACTGGATGCAGTAACAGGGCAGTAGCTAGGTAATGACATGAGGAACCATACACAGACAATGCATCTCTCATCAGGAACAGGAACCTGTAGTAACTGGATGCAGTAACAGGGCAGTAGCTAGGTAATGACATGAGGAACCATACACAGACATTGCATCTCTCATCGGGAACAGGAAGCTGTAGTAACTGGATGCAGCAACAGGGCAGTAGCTAGGTAATGACATGAGGAACCATACACAGACATTGCATCTCTCATCAGGAACAGGAAGCTGTAGTAACTGGATGCAGTAACAGGGCAGTAGCTAGGTAATGCTATGAGGAACCATACACAGACATTGCATCTCTCATCAGGAACAGGAACCTGTAGTAACGGATGCAGTAACAGGGCAGTAGCTAGGTAATGACATGAGGAACCATACACAGACATTGCCTCTCTCATCAGGAACAGGAACCTGTAGTAACTGGATGCAGTAACAGGGCAGTAGCTAGGTAATGACATGAGGAACCATACACAGACATTGCATCTCTCATCGGGAACAGGAACCTGTAGTAACTGGATGCAGTAACAGGGCAGTAGCTAGGTAATGACATGAGGAACCATACACAGACATTACATCTCTCATCAGGAACAGGAACCTGTAGTAACTGGATGCAGTAACAGGGCAGTAGCTAGGTAATGACATGAGGAACCATACACAGACATTGCATCTCTCATCGGGAACAGGAACCTGTAGTAACTGGATGCAGTAACAGGGCAGTAGCTAGGTAATGACATGAGGAACCATACACAGACATTGCATCTCTCATCGGGAACAGGAAGCTGTAGTAACTGGATGCAGTAACAGGGCAGTAGCTAGGTAATGACATGAGGAACCATACACAGACATTGCATCTCTCATCGGGAACAGGAACCTGTAGTAACTTGATGCAGTAACAGGGCAGTAGCTAGGTAATGACATGAGGAACCATACACAGACATTGTATCTCTCATCGGGAACAGGAACCTGTAGTAACTGGATGCAGTAACAGGGCAGTAGCTAGGTAATGACATGAGGAACCATACACAGACATTGCATCTCTCATCGGGAACAGGAAGCTGTAGTAACTGGATGCAGTAACAGGGCAGTAGCTAGGTAATGACATGAGGAACCATACACAGACATTGCATCTCTCATCAGGAACAGGAACCTGTAGTAACTGGATGCAGTAACAGGGCAGTAGCTAGGTAATGACTTGAGGAACCATACACAGACATTGCATCTCTCATCAGGAACAGGAACCTGTAGTAACCGATGCAGTAACAGGGCAGTAGCTAGGTAATGACATGAGGAACCATACACAGACATTACATCTCTCATCAGGAACAGGAACCTGTAGTAACGGATGCAGTAACAGGGCAGTAGCTAGGTAATGACATGAGGAACCATACACAGACATTGCATCTCTCATCGGGAACAGGAAGCTGTAGTAACTGGATGCAGTAACAGGGCAGTAGCTAGGTAATGACATGAGGAACCATACACAGACATTGCATCTCTCATCGGGAACAGGAACCTGTAGTAACTGGATGCAGTAACAGGGCAGTAGCTAGGTAATGACATGAGGAACCATACACAGACATTGCATCTCTCATCAGGAACAGGAACCTGTAGTAACTGGATGCAGTAACAGGGCAGTAGCTAGGTAATGACATGAGGAACCATACACAGACATTGCATCTCTCATCGGGAACAGGAACCTGTAGTAACTGGATGCAGTAACAGGGCAGTAGCTAGGTAATGACTTGAGGAACCATACACAGACATTGCACCTCTCATCGGGAACAGGAAGCTGTAGTAACCGATGCAGTAACAGGGCAGTAGCTAGGTACGGACATGAGGAACCATACACAGACATTGCATCTCTCATCAGGAACAGGAACCTGTAGTAACTGGATGCAGTAACAGAGCAGTAGCTAGGTAATGACATGAGGAACCATACACAGACATTGCATCTCTCAACAGGAACCTGTAGTAACTGGATGCAGTAACAGGGCAGTAGCTAGGTAATGATATGAGGAACCATACACAGACATTGCATCTCTCATCAGGAACAGGAACCTGTAGTAACTGGATGCAGTAACAGGGCAGTAGCTAGGTAATGACATGAGGAACCATACACAGACATTGCATCTCTCATCAGGAACAGGAACCTGTAGTAACTGGATGCAGTAACAGGGCAGTAGCTAGGTAATGACATGAGGAACCATACACAGACATTGCATCTCTCATCAGGAACAGGAAGCTGTAGTAACCGATGCAGTAACAGGGCAGTAGCTAGGTAATGACATGAGGAACCATACACAGACATTGCATCTCTAAACAGGAACCTGTAGTAACTGGATGCAGTAATAGGGCAGTAGCTAGGTAATGACATGAGGAACCATACACAGACATTGTATCTCTCATCGGGAACAGGAACCTGTAGGAACTGGATGCAGTAACAGGGCAGTAGCTAGGTAATGATATGAGGAACCATACACAGACATTGCATCTCTCATCAGGAACAGGAACCTGTAGTAACTGGATGCAGTAACAGGGCAGTAGCTAGGTAATGACATTAGGAACCATACACAGACATTGGATCTCTCATCAGGAAGAGGAAGCTGTAGTAACTGGATACAGTAACTGGGCAGTAGCTAGGTAATGACATGAGGAACCATACACAGACATTGCATCTCTCATCAGGAACAGGAACCTGTAGTAACTGGATGCAGTAACAGGGCAGTAGCTAGGTAATGACATGAGGAACCATACACAGACATTGCATCTCTCATCGGGAACAGGAACCTGTAGTAGCTGGATGCAGTAACAGGGCAGTAGCTAGGTAATGACATGAGGAACCATACACCGACATTGCATCTCTCATCTGGAACAGGAAGCTGTAGTAACTGGATGCAGTAACAGGGCAGTAGCTAGGTAATGACATGAGGAACCATACACAGACAATGCATCTCTCATCAGGAACAGGAACCTGTAGTAACTGGATGCAGTAACAGGGCAGTAGCTAGGTAATGACATGAGGAACCATACACAGACATTGCATCTCTCATCGGGAACAGGAAGCTGTAGTAACTGGATGCAGCAACAGGGCAGTAGCTAGGTAATGACATGAGGAACCATACACAGACATTGCATCTCTCATCAGGAACAGGAAGCTGTAGTAACTGGATGCAGTAACAGGGCAGTAGCTAGGTAATGCTATGAGGAACCATACACAGACATTGCATCTCTCATCAGGAACAGGAACCTGTAGTAACGGATGCAGTAACAGGGCAGTAGCTAGGTAATGACATGAGGAACCATACACAGACATTGCCTCTCTCATCAGGAACAGGAACCTGTAGTAACTGGATGCAGTAACAGGGCAGTAGCTAGGTAATGACATGAGGAACCATACACAGACATTGCATCTCTCATCGGGAACAGGAACCTGTAGTAACTGGATGCAGTAACAGGGCAGTAGCTAGGTAATGACATGAGGAACCATACACAGACATTGCATCTCTCATCGGGAACAGGAAGCTGTAGTAACTGGATGCAGTAACAGGGCAGTAGCTAGGTAATGACATGAGGAACCATACACAGACATTGCATCTCTCATCGGGAACAGGAACCTGTAGTAACTTGATGCAGTAACAGGGCAGTAGCTAGGTAATGACATGAGGAACCATACACAGACATTGTATCTCTCATCGGGAACAGGAACCTGTAGTAACTGGATGCAGTAACAGGGCAGTAGCTAGGTAATGACATGAGGAACCATACACAGACATTGCATCTCTCATCGGGAACAGGAAGCTGTAGTAACTGGATGCAGTAACAGGGCAGTAGCTAGGTAATGACATGAGGAACCATACACAGACATTGCATCTCTCATCAGGAACAGGAACCTGTAGTAACTGGATGCAGTAACAGGGCAGTAGCTAGGTAATGACTTGAGGAACCATACACAGACATTGCATCTCTCATCAGGAACAGGAACCTGTAGTAACCGATGCAGTAACAGGGCAGTAGCTAGGTAATGACATGAGGAACCATACACAGACATTACATCTCTCATCAGGAACAGGAACCTGTAGTAACGGATGCAGTAACAGGGCAGTAGCTAGGTAATGACATGAGGAACCATACACAGACATTGCATCTCTCATCGGGAACAGGAAGCTGTAGTAACTGGATGCAGTAACAGGGCAGTAGCTAGGTAATGACATGAGGAACCATACACAGACATTGCATCTCTCATCGGGAACAGGAACCTGTAGTAACTGGATGCAGTAACAGGGCAGTAGCTAGGTAATGACATGAGGAACCATACACAGACATTGCATCTCTCATCAGGAACAGGAACCTGTAGTAACTGGATGCAGTAACAGGGCAGTAGCTAGGTAATGACATGAGGAACCATACACAGACATTGCATCTCTCATCGGGAACAGGAACCTGTAGTAACTGGATGCAGTAACAGGGCAGTAGCTAGGTAATGACTTGAGGAACCATACACAGACATTGCACCTCTCATCGGGAACAGGAAGCTGTAGTAACCGATGCAGTAACAGGGCAGTAGCTAGGTACGGACATGAGGAACCATACACAGACATTGCATCTCTCATCAGGAACAGGAACCTGTAGTAACTGGATGCAGTAACAGGGCAGTAGCTAGGTAATGACATGAGGAACCATACACAGACATTGCATCTCTCATAAGGAACAGGAACCTGTAGTAACTGGATGCAGTAACAGGGCAGTAGCTAGGTAATGACATGAGGAACCATACACAGACAATGCATCTCTCATCGGGAACAGGAACCTGTAGTAACTGGATGCAGTAACAGGGCAGTAGCTAGGTAATGACATGAGGAACCATACACAGACAATGCATCTCTCATCGGGAACAGGAATCTGTAGTAACTGGATGCAGTAACAGGGCAGTAGCTAGGTAATGACATGAGGAACCATACACAGACAATGCATCTCTCATCGGGAACAGGAACCTGTAGTAACTGGATGCAGTAACAGGGCAGTAGCTAGGTAATGACATGAGGAACCATACACAGACATTGCATCTCTCATCGGGAACAGGAAGCTGTAGTAACTGGATGCAGTAACAGGGCAGTAGCTAGGTAATGACATGAGGAACCATACACAGACAATGCATCTCTCATCGGGAACAGGAACCTGTAGTAACTGGATGCAGTAACAGGGCAGTAGCTAGGTAATGACATGAGGAACCATACACAGACATTGCATCTCTCATCAGGATGAGGAAGCTGTAGTAACTGGATGCAGTAACAGGGCAGTAGCTAGGTAATGACATGAGGAACCATACACAGACATTGCATCTCTCATCAGGAACAGGAAGCTGTAGTAACTGGATGCAGTAACAGGGCAGTAGCTAGGTAATGACATGAGGAACCATACACAGACATTGCATCTCTCATCGGGAACAGGAACCTGTAGTAACGGATGCAGTAACAGGGCAGTAGCAAGGTAATGACATGAGGAACCATACACAGACAATGCATCTCTCATCAGGAACAGGAAGCTGTAGTAACGGGATGCAGTAACAGGGCAGTAGCTAGGTAATGACATGAGGAACCATACACAGACATTGCATCTCTCATCGGGAACAGGAACCTGTAGTAACTGGATGCAGTAACAGGGCAGTAGCTAGGTAATGACATGAGGAACCATACACAGACATTGCATCTCTCATCGGGAACAGGAAGCTGTAGTAACTGGATGCAGTAACAGGGCAGTAGCTAGGTAATGACATGAGGAACCATACACAGACATTGCATCTCTCATCAGGAACAGGAACCTGTAGTAACTGGATGCAGTAACAGGGCAGTAGCTAGGTAATGACATGAGGAACCATACACAGACATTGCATCTCTCATCGGGAACAGGAACCTGTAGTAACTGGATGCAGTAACAGGGCTGTAGCTAGGTAATGACATGAGGAACCATACACAGACATTGCATCTCTCATCGGGAACAGGAACCTGTAGTAACTGGATGCAGTAACAGGGCAGTAGCTAGGTAATGACATGAGGAACCATACACAGACATTGCATCTCTCATCGGGAACAGGAAGCTGTAGTAACTGGATGCAGTAACAGGGCAGTCGCTAGGTAATGACATGAGGAACCATACACAGACATTGCATCTCTCATCAGGAAGAGGAACCTGTAGTAACTGGATGCAGTAACAGGGCAGTAGCTAGGTAATGACATGAGGAACCATACACAGACATTGCATCTCTCATCGGGAAGAGGAAGCTGTAGTAACCGATGCAGTAACAGGGCAGTAGCTAGGTAATAATATGAGGAACCATACACAGACATTGCATCTCTCAACAGGAACCTGTAGTAACTGGATGCAGTAACAGGGCAGTAGCTAGGTAATGATATGAGGAACCATACACAGACATTGCATCTCTCATCAGGAACAGGAACCTGTAGTAACTGGATGCAGTAACAGGGCAGTAGCTAGGTAATGACATGAGGAACCATACACAGACATTGCATCTCTCATCAGGAAAAGGAACCTGTAGTAACTGGATGCAGTAACAGGGCAGTAGCTAGGTAATGACATGAGGAACCATACACAGACATTGCATCTCTCATCAGGAACAGGAAGCTGTAGTAACCGATGCAGTAACAGGGCAGTAGCTAGGTAATGACATGAGGAACCATACACAGACATTGCATCTCTCATCAGGAACCTGTAGTAACTGGATGCAGTAACAGGGCAGTAGCTAGGTAATGACATGAGGAACCATACACAGACATTGTATCTCTCATCGGGAACAGGAACCTGTAGTAACTGGATGCAGTAACAGGGCAGTAGCTAGGTAATGATATGAGGAACCATACACAGACATTGGATCTCTCATCAGGAAGAGGAAGCTGTAGTAACTGGATACAGTAACTGGGCAGTAGCTAGGTAATGACATGAGGAACCATACACAGACATTGCATCTCTCATCAGGAACAGGAACCTGTAGTAACTGGATGCAGTAACAGGGCAGTAGCTAGGTAATGACATGAGGAACCATACACAGACATTGCATCTCTCATCGGGAACAGGAACCTGTAGTAACTGGATGCAGTAACAGGGCAGTAGCTAGGTAATGACATGAGGAACCATACACAGACATTGCATCTCTCATCGGGAACAGGAAGCTGTAGTAACTGGATGCAGTAACAGGGCAGTAGCTAGGTAATGATATGAGGAACCATACACAGACATTGCATCTCTCATCGGGAACAGGAACCTGTAGTAACTGGATGCAGTAACAGGGCAGTAGCTAGGTAATGACATGAGGAACCATACACAGACATTGCATCTCTCATCAGGATGAGGAAGCTGTAGTAACAGGGCAGTAGCTAGGTAATGACATGAGGAACCATACACAGACATTGCATCTCTCTTCAGGAACAGGAAGCTGTAGTAACTGGATGCAGTAACAGGGCAGTAGCTAGGTAATGACATGAGGAACCATACACAGACATTGCATCTCTCATCGGGAACAGGAACCTGTAGTAACGGATGCAGTAACAGGGCAGTAGCAAGGTAATGACATGAGGAACCATACACAGACAATGCATCTCTCATCAGGAACAGGAAGCTGTAGTAACTGGATGCAGTAACAGGGCAGTAGCTAGGTAATGACATGAGGAACCATACACAGACATTGCATCTCTCATCGGGAACAGGAACCTGTAGTAACTGGATGCAGTAACAGGGCAGTAGCTAGGTAATGACATGAGGAACCATACACAGACATTGCATCTCTCATCAGGAACAGGAAGCTGTAGTAACTGGATGCAGTAACAGGGCAGTAGCTAGGTAATGACATCAGGAACCATACACAGACATTGCATCTCTCATCAGGAACAGGAACCTGTAGTAACTGGATGCAGTAACAGGGCAGTAGCTAGGTAATGACATGAGGAACCATACACAGACATTGCATCTCTCATCAGGAACAGGAAGCTGTAGTAACTGATGCAGTAACAGGGCAGTAGCTAGGTAATGACATGAGGAACCATACACAGACATTGCATCTCTCATCAGGAACAGGAACCTGTAGTAACTGGATGCAGTAACAGGGCAGTAGCTAGGTACTGACACGAGGAACCATACATAGACATTGCATCTCTCATCGGGAACAGGAAGCTGTAGTAACTGGATGCAGTAACAGGGCAGTAGCTAGGTAATGACATGAGGAACCATACACAGACATTGCATCTCTCATCGGGAACAGGAACCTGTAGTAACTGGATGCAGTAACAGGGCAGTAGCTAGGTAATGACTTGAGGAACCATACACAGACATTGCATCTCTCATCAGGAACAGGAAGCTGTAGTAACTGGATGCAGTAACAGGGCAGTAGCTAGGTAATGACATGAGGAACCATACACAGACATTGCATCTCTCATCGGAAACAGGAACCTGTAGTAACTGGATGCAGTAACAGGGCAGTAGCTAGGTAATGACTTGAGGAACCATACACAGACATTGCATCTCTCATCAGGAACAGGAAGCTGTAGTAACTGGATGCAGTAACAGGGCAGTAGCTAGGTAATGACATGAGGAACCATACACAGACATTGCATCTCTCATCGGGAACAGGAAGCTGTAGTAACCGATGCAGTAACAGGGCAGTAGCTAGGTAATGACATGAGGAACCATACACAGACAATGCATCTCTCATCAGGAACAGAAACCTGTAGTAACTGGATGCAGTAACAGGGCAGTAGCTAGGTAATGACATGAGGAACCATACACAGACATTGCATCTCTCATCAGGAACAGGAAGCTGTAGTAACCGATGCAGTAACAGGGCAGTAGCTAGGTAATGACATGAGGAACCATACACAGACATTGCATCTCTCATCAGGAACAGGAACCTGTAGTAACTGGATGCAGTAACAGGGCAGTAGCTAGGTAATGACATGAGGAACCATACACCGACATTGCCTCTCTCATCGGGAACAGGAAGCTGTAGTAACCGATGCAGTAACAGGGCAGTAGCTAGGTAATGACATGAGGAACCATACACCGACATTGCATCTCTCATCGGGAACAGGAAGCTGTAGTAACTGGATGCAGTAACAGGGCAATAGCTAGGTAATGACATGAGGAACCATACACAGACATTGCATCCTTCAGCAGGAACAGGAACCTGTAGTAACCGATGCAGTAACAGGGCAGTAGCTAGGTAATGACATGAGGAACCATACACAGACATTGCATCCTTCAGCAGGAACAGGAACCTGTAGTAACCGATGCAGTAACAGGGCAGTAGCTAGGTAATGACATGAGGAACCATACACAGACATTGCATCTCTCATCAGGAACAGGAAGCTGTAGTAACCGATGCAGTAACAGGACAGTAGCTAGGTAATGACATGAGGAACCATACACAGACAATGCATCTCTCATCAGGAACAGGAACCTGTAGTAACTGGATGCAGTAACAGGGCAGTAGCTAGGTAATGACATGAGGAACCATACACAGACATTGCATCTCTCATCAGGAACAGGAACCTGTAGTAACTGGATGCAGTAACAGGGCAGTAGCTAGGTAATGACATGAGGAACCATACACAGACATTGCATCTCTCATCAGGAACAGGAACCTGTAGTAACTGGATGCAGTAACAGGGCAGTAGCTAGGTAATGACATGAGGAACCATACACAGACATTGCATCTCTCATCGGGAACAGGAAGCTGTAGTAACTGGATGCAGTAACAGGGCAGTAGCTAGGTAATGACATGAGGAACCATACACAGACATTGCTCTCTCATCAGGAACAGGAAGCTGTAGTAACTGGATGCAGTAACAGGGCAGTAGCTAGGTAATGACATGAGGAATCATACACAGACATTGCATCTCTCATCAGGAACAGGAACCTGTAGTAACTGGATGCAGTAACAGGGCAGTAGCTAGGTAATGACATGAGGAACCATACACAGACATTGCATCTCTCATCGGGAACAGGAACCTTTAGTAACCGATGCAGTAACAGGGCAGTAGCTAGGTAATGACATGGGGAACCATACACAGACAATGCATCTCTCATCAGTAACAGGAAGCTGTAGTAACTGGATGCAGTAACAGGGCAGTAGCTAGGTAATGACATGAGGAACCATACACAGACATTGCATCTCTCATCAGGAACAGGAAGCTGTAGTAACCGATGCAGTAACAGGACAGTAGCTAGGTAATGACATGAGGAACCATACACAGACATTGCATCTCTCATCAGGAACAGGAACCTGTAGTAACTGGATGCAGTAACAGGGCAGTAGCTAGGTAATGACATGAGGAACCATACACAGACATTGCTCTCTCATCAGGAACAGGAAGCTGTAGTAACTGGATGCAGTAACAGGGCAGTAGCTAGGTAATGACATGAGGAACCATACACAGACATTGCATCTCTCATCAGAAAAAGGAAGCTATAGTAACTGGATGTAGTAACAGGGCAGTAGCTAGGTAATGACATGAGGAACCATACACAGACATTGCATCTCTCATCGGGAACAGGAACCTGTAGTAACCGGATGCAGTAACAGGGCAGTAGCTAGGTAATGATATGAGGAACCATACACAGACATTGCACCTCTCATCGGGAACAGGAACCTGTAGTAACTGGATGCAGTAACAGGGCAGTAGCTGGGTAATGACATGAGGAACCATACACAGACATTGCATTTCTCATCGGGAACAGGAAGCTGTAGTAACTGGATGCAGTAACAGGGCAGTAGCTTGGTAATGACATGAGGAACCATACACAGACATTGCATTTCTCATCGGGAACAGGAACCTGTAGTAACTGGATGCAGTAACAGGGCAGTAGCTGGGTAATGACATGAGGAACCATACACAGACATTGCATCTCTCATCGGGAACAGGAACCTGTAGTAACTGGATGCAGTAACAGGGCAGTAGCTAGGTAATGACATGAGGAACCATACACAGACAATGCATCTCTCATCAGGAACAGGAAGCTGTAGTAACTGGATGCAGTAACAGGGCAGTAGCTAGGTAATGACATGAGGAACCATACACAGACATTGCATCCTTCAGCAGGAACAGGAAGCTGTAGTAACTGGATGCAGTAACAGGGCAGTAACTAGGTAATGACATGAGGAACCATACACAGACATTGCATCTCTCATCGGGAACAGGAAGCTGTAGTAACTGGATGCAGTAACAGGGCAGTGGCTAGGTAATGACATGAGGAACCATACACAGACATTGCATCTCTCATCAGGAACAGGAAGCTGTAGTAACTGGATGCAGTAACAGGGCAGTAGCTAGGTAATGACATGAGGAACCATACACAGACATTGCATCTCTCATCAGGAACAGGAACCTGTAGTAACTGGATGCAGTAACAGGGCAGCAGCTAGGTAATGACATGAGGAACCATACACAGACATTGCCTCTCTCATCGGGAACAGGAACCTGTAGTAACTGGATGCAGTAACAGGGCAGTAGCTAGGTAATGACATGAGGAACCATACACAGACATTGCATCTCTCATCAGGAACAGGAAGCTGTAGTAACTGGATGCAGTAACAGGGCAGTAGCTAGGTAATGACATGAGGAACCATACACAGACATTGCATCTCTCATCAGGAACAGGAAGCTGTAGTAACTGGATGCAGTAACAGGGCAGTAGCTAGGTAATGACATGAGGAACCATACACAGACATTGCATCTCTCATCGGGAACAGGAACCTGTAGTAACCGATGCAGTAACAGGGCAGTAGCTAGGTAATGACATGAGGAACCATACACAGACATTGCATCTCTCATCAGGAACAGGAACCTGTAGTAACTGGATGCAGTAACAGGGCAGTAGCTAGGTACTGACACGAGGAACCATACATAGACATTGCATCTCTCATCAGGAACAGGAAGCTGTAGTAACTGGATGCAGTAACAGGGCAGTAGCTAGGTAATGACATGAGGAACCATACACAGACATTGCTCTCTCATCAGGAACAGGAACCTGTAGTAACTGGATGCAGTAACAGGGCAGTAGCTAGGTAATGACATGAGGAACCATACACAGACATTGCATCTCTCATCGGGAACAGGAACCTGTAGTAACCGATGCAGTAACAGGGCAGTAGCTAGGTAATGACATGAGGAACCATACACAGACATTGCATCTCTCATCAGGAACAGGAACCTGTAGTAACTGGATGCAGTAACAGGGCAGTAGCTAGGTAATGACATGAGGAACCATACACAGACATTGCATCTCTCATCGGGAACAGGAACCTGTAGTAACTGGATGCAGTAACAGGGCAGTAGCTAGGTAATGACATGAGGAACCATACACAGACATTGCATCTCTCATCTGGAACAGGAACCTGTAGTAACTGGATGCAGTAACAGGGCAGTAGCTAGGTAATGACTTGAGGAACCATACACAGACATTGCATCTCTCATCAGGAACAGGAAGCTGTAGTAACTGGATGCAGTAACAGGGCAGTAGCTAGGTAATGACATGAGGAACCATACACAGACATTGCTCTCTCATCAGGAACAGGAACCTGTAGTAACTGGATGCAGTAACAGGGCAGTAGCTAGGTAATGACATGAGGAACCATACACAGACATTGCTCTCTCATCAGGAACAGGAACCTGTAGTAACTGGATGCAGTAACAGGGCAGTAGCTAGGTAATGACATGAGGAACCATACACAGACATTGCATCTCTCATCAGGAACAGGAAGCTGTAGTAACTGGATGCAGTAACAGGGCAGTAGCTAGGTAATGACATGAGGAACCATACACAGACATTGCATCTCTCATTGGGAACAGGAAGCTGTAGTAACTGGATGCAGTAACAGGGCAGTAGCTAGGTAATGATATGAGGAACCATACACAGACATTGCATCTCTCATCAGGAACAGGAACCTGTAGTAACTGGATGCAGTAACAGGGCAGTAGCTAGGTAATGATATGAGGAACCATACACAGACATTGCATCTCTCATCAGGAACAGGAACCTGTAGTAACTGGATGCAGTAACAGGGCAGTAGCTAGGTAATGACTTGAGGAACCATACACAGACATTGCATCTCTCATCAGGAACAGGAAGCTGTAGTAACCGGATGCAGTAACAGGGCAGTAGCTAGATAATGACATGAGGAACCATACACAGACATTGCATCTCTCATCAGGAACAGGAACCTGTAGTAACTGGATGCAGTAACAGGGCAGTAGCTAGGTAATGACATGAGGAACCATACACAGACATTGCATCTCTCATCGGGAACAGGAAGCTGTAGTAACTGGATGCAGTAACAGGGCAGTAGCTAGGTAATGACATGAGGAACCATACACAGACATTGCATCTCTCATCAGGAACAGGAAGCTGTAGTAACTGGATGCAGTAACAGGGCAGTAGCTAGGTAATGACATGAGGAACCATACACAGACATTGCATCTCTCATCAGGAACAGGAAGCTGTAGTAACTGGATGCAGTAACAGGGCAGTAGCTAGGTAATGACATGAGGAACCATACACAGACATTGCATCTCTCATCAGGAACAGGAACCTGTAGTAACTGGATGCAGTAACGGGGCAGTAGCTAGGTAATGACATGAGGAACCATACACAGACATTGCATCTCTCATCAGGAACAGGAACCTGTAGTAACTGGATGCAGTAACAGGGCAGTAGCTAGGTAATGACATGAGGAACCATACACAGACATTGCATCTCTCATCAGGAACAGGAAGCTGTAGTAACTGGATGCAGTAACAGGGCAGTAGCTAGGTAATGACATGAGGAACCATACACAGACATTGCTCTCTCATCAGGAACAGGAACCTGTAGTAACTGGATGCAGTAACAGGGCAGTAGCTAGGTAATGACATGAGGAACCATACACAGACATTGCATCTCTCATCAGGAACAGGAACCTGTAGTAACTGGATGCAGTAACAGGGCAGTAGCTAGGTAATGACATGAGGAACCATACACAGACATTGCATCTCTCATCAGGAACAGGAAGCTGTAGTAACTGGATGCAGTAACAGGGCAGTAGCTAGGTAATGACATGAGGAACCATACACAGACATTGCCTCTCTCATCGGGAACAGGAAGCTGTAGTAACCGATGCAGTAACAGGGCAGTAGCTAGGTAATGACATGAGGAACTATACACAGACATTGCATCTCTCATCAGGAACAGGAACCTGTAGTAACTGGATGCAGTAACAGGGCAGTAGCTAGGTAATGACATGAGGAACCATACACAGACATTGCATCTCTCATCAGGAACAGGAAGCTGTAGTAACTGGATGCAGTAACAGGGCAGTAGCTAGGTAATGATATGAGGAACCATACACAGACATTGCATCTCTCATCAGGAACAGGAACCTGTAGTAACTGGATGCAGTAACAGGGCAGTAGCTAGGTAATGATATGAGGAACCATACACAGACATTGCATCTCTCATCAGGAACAGGAAGCTGTAGTAACTGGATGCAGTAACAGGGCAGTAGCTAGGTAATGACATGAGGAACCATACACAGACATTGCATCTCTCATCGGGAACAGGAACCTGTAGTAACTGGATGCAGTAACAGGGCAGTAGCTGGGTAATGACATGAGGAACCATACACAGACATTGCATCTCTCATCGGGAACAGGAAGCTGTAGTAACCGATGCAGTAACAGGGCAGTAGCTAGGTAATGACATGAGGAACCATACACAGACATTGCATCTCTCATCGGGAACAGGAAGCTGTAGTAACTGGATGCAGTAACAGGGCAGTAGCTGGGTAATGAAATGAGGAACCATACACAGACAATGCATCTCTCATCGGGAACAGGAACCTGTAGTAACTGGATGCAGTAACAGGGCAGTAGCTAGGTAATGACATGAGGAACCATACACAGACATTGCATCTCTCATCGGGAACAGGAAGCTGTAGTAACCGATGCAGTAACAGGGCAGTAGCTAGGTAATGACATGAGGAACCATACACAGACATTGCATCTCTCATCGGGAACAGGAAGCTGTAGTAACTGGATGCAGTAACAGGGCAGTAGCTAGGTAATGACATGAGGAACCATACACAGACATTGCCTCTCTCATCGGGAACAGGAAGCTGTAGTAACCGATGCAGTGCGTCCGGAATGTATTCACAACGCATCACTCTTCCCATGTTTTATGTTTCTCTTTTTCCAAAATGGCTTCCATCATTTTTTCCCTCAGAATTCCACACGCAACACCCCATAATGACAACATGAAAGTTTCCTTACAGCTTATTTATTAGTAATAAAAAAAAAAAAAGTATTCGCAGCCTTTGCTCAATACTTTGTCAGCAATTTCAGCCTGAAGTGTTTGCGACTCTGATGCCACAAGCCTGGCTCACCTCTCCTTGGCCAGATTCCTTGGCTCACCCCTCCTTGGCCAGATTCCTTGGCTCACCTCTCCTTGGCCAGATTCCCTGGCTCACCTCTCCTTGGCCAGATTCCCTGGCTCACCTCTCCTTGGCCAGATTCCCTGGCTCACCTCTCCTTGGCCAGATTTCCTGGCTCACCTCTCCTTGGCCAGATTTCTTGGCTCACCTCTCCTTGGCCAGATTCCCTGGCTCACCTCTCCTTGGCCAGATTCCCTGGCTCACCTCTCCTTGGCCAGATTCCTTGGCACACCTCTCCTTGGCCAGATTCCTTGGCTCACCTCTCCTTGGCCAGATTCCTTGGCTCACCTCTCCTTGGCCAGATTCCTTGGCTCACCTCTCCTTGGCCAGATTCCCTGGCTCACCTTTCCTTGGCCAGATTCCCTGGCTCACCTCTCCTTGGCCAGATTCCCTGGCTCACCTCTCCTTGGCCAGATTCCCTGGCTCACCTCTCCTTGGCCAGATTTCTTGGCTCACCTCTCCTTGGCCAGATTCCCTGGCTCACCTCTCCTTGGCCAGATTCCCTGGCTCACCTCTCCTTGGCCAGATTCCTTGGCACACCTCTCCTTGGCCAGATTCCTTGGCTCACCTCTCCTTGGCCAGATTCCTTGGCTCACCTCTCCTTGGCCAGATTCCTTGGCTCACCTCTCCTTGGCCAGATTCCTTGGCTCACCTCTCCTTGGCCAGATTCCTTGGCTCACCTCTCCTTGGCCAGATTCCTTAGCACACCTCTCCTTGGCCAGATTCCTTGGCTCACCTCTCCTTGGCCAGATTCCTTGGCTCACCTCTCCTTGGCCAGATTCCTTGGCTCACCTCTCCTTGGCCAGATTCCTTGGCACACCTCTCCTTGGCACACCTCTCCTTGGCCAGATTCCTTGGCACACCTCTCCTTGGCCAGATTCCTTGGCTCACCTCTCCTTGGCCAGATTCCTTGGCACACCTCTCCTTGGCCAGACTCCTTGGCTCACCTCTCCTTGGCCAGATTCCTTGGCACACCTCTCCTTGGCCAGATTCCTTGGCTCACCTCTCCTTGGCCAGATTCCTTGGCTCACCTCTCCTTGGCCAGATTCCTTGGCACACCCCTCCTTGGCCAGATTCCTTGGCACACCCCTCCTTGGCCAGATTCCTTGGCACACCCCTCCTTGGCCAGATTCCTTGGCTCACCTCTTCTTGGCCAGATTCCTTGGCACACCTCTCCTTGGCACACCTCTCCTTGGCCAGATTCCTTGGCACACCTCTCCTTGGCCAGATTCCTTGGCACACCTCTCCTTGGCCAGATTCCTTTGCACACCTCTCCTTGGCCAGATTCCTTGGCACACCTCTCCTTGGCCAGATTCCTTGGCTCACCTCTCCTTGGCCAGATTCCTTGGCACACCTCTCCTTGGCCAGATTCCTTGGCTCACTTCTCCTTGGCCAGATTCCTTGGCACACCCCTCCTTGGCCAGATTCCTTGGCACACCCCTCCTTGGCCAGATTCCTTGGCTCACCTCTCCTTGGCCAGATTCCTTGGCTCACCTCTCCTTGGCCAGATTCCTTGGCACACCTCTCCTTGGCCAGATTCCTTGGCACACCTCTCCTTGGCCAGATTCCTTGGCTCACCTCTCCTTGGCCAGATTCCTTGGCACACCTCTCCTTGGCCAGATTCCTTGGCTCACCTCTCCTTGGCCAGATTCCTTGGCACACCTCTACTTGGCCAGATTCCTTGGCTCACCTCTCCTTGGCCAGATTCCTTGACTCACCTCTTCTTGGCCAGATTGCTTGGCTCACCTCTCCTTGGCCAGATTCCTTGGCACACCTCTCCTTGGCACACCTCTCCTTGGCCAGATTCCTTGGCACACCTCTCCTTGGCCAGATTCCTTGGCTCACCTCTCCTTGGCCAGATTCCTTGGCACACCTCTCCTTGGCCAGACTCCTTGGCTCACCTCTCCTTGGCCAGATTCCTTGGCACACCTCTCCTTGGCCAGATTCCTTGGCTCACCTCTCCTTGGCCAGATTCCTTGGCTCACCTCTCCTTGGCCAGATTCCTTGGCACACCCCTCCTTGGCCAGATTCCTTGGCACACCCCTCCTTGTCCAGATTCCTTGGCACACCCCTCCTTGGCCAGATTCCTTGGCTCACCTCTCCTTGGCCAGATTCCTTGGCACACCTCTCCTTGGCACACCTCTCCTTGGCCAGATTCCTTGGCACACCTCTCCTTGGCCAGATTCCTTGGCACACCTCTCCTTGGCCAGATTCCTTGGCACACCTCTCCTTGGCCAGATTCCTTGGCACACCTCTCCTTGGCCAGATTCCTTGGCTCACCTCTCCTTGGCCAGATTCCTTGGCACACCTCTCCTTGGCCAGATTCCTTGGCTCACTTCTCCTTGGCCAGATTCCTTGGCACACCCCTCCTTGGCCAGATTCCTTGGCACACCCCTCCTTGGCCAGATTCCTTGGCTCACCTCTCCTTGGCCAGATTCCTTGGCTCACCTCTCCTTGGCCAGATTCCTTGGCACACCTCTCCTTGGCCAGATTCCTTGGCACACCTCTCCTTGGCCAGATTCCTTGGCTCACCTCTCCTTGGCCAGATTCCTTGGCACACCTCTCCTTGGCCAGATTCCTTGGCTCACCTCTCCTTGGCCAGATTCCTTGGCACACCTCTACTTGGCCAGATTCCTTGGCTCACCTCTCCTTGGCTCACCTCTCCTTGGCACACCTCTCCTTGGCTCACCTCTCCTTGGCTCACCTCTCCTTGGCCAGATTCCTTGGCTCACCTCTCCTTGGCACACCTCTCCTTGGCCAGATTCCTTGGCTCACCTCTCCTTGCCCAGATTCCTTGGCACACCTCTCCTTGGCCAGATTCCTTGGCACACCTCTCCTTGGCCAGATTCCTTGGCTCACCTCTCCTTGGCACACCTCTCCTTGGCTCACCTTTCCTTGGCCAGATTCCTTGGCTCACCTCTCCTTGGCCAGATTCCGCCATTCCTCTTTGCAGCAACTCTCGAGCTCCATCAGGTTGGATGGTAAGCTTCGGTGCACAGCCATTTAAAAGACATCAGAGGTGAAAATAATGTGATGAAATAAACAACTGTATCTATCCTCCTCCTAAAAATTACTATTTTTTTGTTAGCTCACAGTTTTATTTTATATTTAAATCTTGTTTTTACAGTTTCATTGTCTCTGCTCAATGACACCTTCATTGCAGTATGCCAGACCTCAACTCTATTAACGATTAATCCCTTTTATCTCTTTCCTGCTCTCAGAAGCTATTTATTGACAGGAAGGTGTTTTATGGCTGTAATTACTTATCAGTGAGGGCTATGCTATAGTCTGACACAGGCATGACCCCGGCAAACTGTCACTTGCATACCTGATGTTTAACTCTTCCATATTGCTCTAAAAAAAGGACTTATATAGTTGATGCAATCTCAAAATCACCAAAAGTTCCTTATGAAAAAAGCTTTATTGACACATATACAAAACAGGTATATCAAAAAGTAGAAAATGTATAAAAACACGATTCTTGAATATCAGACAGTGGGTCCTCATAGAGCCAAAAATATGGACAAAATCTTAATTTGACTTAGAGAGTAATTGAAACTTTGTGGGTATTTGTTTTTTTCCAAGGCAACGACACACGTTCGTTTCGGGCTTTTGTAACAGTGAATCTGCCCTTCATCAGGCCAAGATACCCAATTCTATAAAGAAGCAAACAACAACACATTAAAAGTTAGACCATACACATTCCTCAGAAGACCACTAAAGATGGTCACAAGGAATTGCAAAGGACCCACCACCAAACAAAGTTTGTAGCGTATACACCAGAGTCGATCCAAGAGCTTAATACACCTAAGAAATTCACAATAAAATGTGTACCCAAAGTCTCTTCATAAGTAAGAGTAATAGTACCTAGAGAATATACCAAAATATAAAGAAATAGTTAAAAAAGGAAAGAAGGATAGTAGAGAGCATTCTCCCAATGGACCTAATGGGATACACACCATGAGGGCTAGTAAATATCAGTCCCCCTATTAACCCATTGGTCCTAGGCAAAGGGTTATACCACATTGTGCACAAGACATGGAACAGTGCAAGAGAAAAAGTAGCATGTAGATCATGGAAAAATGGCATGAAAAATCAATGCAAACCTGTATGGCTCAATAGGACAAAAAAACCAATAGAAGATTCAATAATGACGTGCATGGGGGCGCCTGAACATACCAGGCGTACACAACCTGACAAAAAAAGAGAAAACAAATGGATATAAACTAGTCAAACATGGAGTGGTATCCAGACATGCAACGCATACCAAACAGCTCCCATCGAAAAAAGACTATATACAGCGTGGTGACTTCAGGGGACCTAAATTAATAAATCCCTGTCGCTAAAATATAACCCATGCTCATGAAAGGTAAAAGATTGGGATACGACCTCATATGTAATGGCATAGAGGTCCACGCATTTTTGCAAGTGGACACATGCCCATAGGAGGTTAAAGGTTAGGATATGACCTCATGTATGATGGCATAGGAGTCCACGCTATTTCATTGGTGGTCGCCTATATAGTCCATACACTAAATGTAAAATACATACGTGTGTAGTAGCACACTCAATCAAAGGTATTTCACCATATATATAAAGTCCACACAATGTGTGTAAAATACATGTAGGGCACCAAGGTCCGCATAGTGCATACAAGACATCTCAGTGCTAAATAAGGCTAAGTATCTCACCTGACCGGAGTAAACAAGGAAGCAATATCTCTAAAATTCAGCAGCATAGTTCAGAGTACATAAGATGTGTCAATGAGCGGCTGACATATGAAAATAATAAAGTTTTGCAACTCACCTTCCCAACTGCAAAGAGAACGCTAAAGCGTGGGAACCCAAACAAGAATAGCAACGGACATGTTTTAAATATCCCTTACAGCCCTGCCTCCCAAGGAGATTAACCAACCAGAAGCTTGCCAGGGCAGAACCACGTGAGAGCACGTCTCGTCTATGGGCAAACAGTCCGTATAGCGGAGTCTAATGGCGGAAATACCCCGGAAGTGCGTCACCTCCGCCAGCCGGAAGTGACGCTGGGTCTCCGAGGACCCCTACGCTTGCGCAACTCAACAGACTGGGCTATACAGGAAGCGAACAGCAACGCTGGAGCGCAAACAAAGGTATGTATACAGCACGGACATATTTACATTAGCTGCAATAGAATAGGACAAAGTCCAACTATGATATATATACAAAATATATACAAAAAAGGGCCACATCAGGGGGTTGAATACAGATAAACACCTCCAATATGCGGAATAATCCGCACAGAAGGTATATTTATATATACCAATAAAAATAACTTAATAGGATATCTTAATGCCCCCTACTGGAAATAGATGAGGATGCCCACGGATTACAAGAAAAAAGGGAAAATACCATGAAGATCCTAAAAATGCCCTTGGTCTGGGAGAATATAGAACACAAGAATACATGGGAGCCATCAGATATATAGTGTCACACATCCAGAAACCACCCCAAAATTAAAATTACCAATGTTTCTGATATGAGCCACCAGGGAGCAGAGATCTCAGGCCATTCCAAAGTAGGACCTCCAAAAGATACCAGAAGAGGACACTACAGGGGAACAAAAGAAAGAAGGGAAAAACATTAACATTAAACACCTATTGTGGTCTATATTCAATATTAAGTCCAGCTGGAGTCAGAGTTTGTAGAAATCTGATCCAGCGGGCCTCTTTGTGTAACAGAATAAGTTCCCTATCACCACCCCTTGTTGGGGGAAGGACAACATCCAATACACAGAATCTCAGTTGGTTAGCTGAGTGACCTGCCATAATAAAATGTTGGGCAACCGGGGAGTCTATTTGGGATGGATCAAGTCCACGTCTCAGGGCCACATTAATTTTAGACCTATGCTCAATAATGCGTTCCTTGACCGCTCTAGTTGTTTCACCTACATACATTTTGCCACAGGGACACTTGATGCCATAAACTACATATTCAGTATCACATGTGGCATAATGGAAAAATTTAACTGGAAATCCCCTCATGGGGTGGTCAATACTTTTCCCCTTTAAGACTAATTGACAACATGAGCAATGTAAGCAGGGGAACGTGCCCCTGCGTACCGGAGCCAGGGTTCTCTGAGCTCCAGCTTTACAGGAGCCTATATCCGCCCTAATCAAATGATCTCGTATTGACTGTGCCCTTTTGAAAGCGACCATAGGCATCTGTTTAAATGCAGGTATTTCTGAGCTAATGGAGCGCAAAATTGGCCAATGTCGTCTGACCACATCAGTAACTTTAGATGATAGTGTACTAAAGGACGTGGCCAAGATCATACGGTCCTGATTGTTGTTACCCCCTTTCTTTCGAGTCTTTCCCAACAGATCACTTCGCTCACATTTCATAACATCTCTTTTTATACGTTCGACCAATTTTTTAGGGTAATGTCTGTCCACAAACTTTGTTGTCATCCCGGACATGCGTCCTTCAACCTGTTGTTCCTCACTAACAATTCTACGTACTCGAATGAGTTGTGATTTAGGTAGGGATTCTCGAAGGGCCCTAGGATGGAAACTGTTAAAGTCCAGGAGGGTATTGCGATCTGTAGGTTTCGAAAATAGGTCAAAGGTCAACAATCGACCCTTTTTGGACACAGTAACGTCAAGGAAAGCGATATGTGTCATGTCAGCACTGAAGGTAAACTTCAATGCAGCAGATGCTCCTTGTAGTTCTGCGTAGAAGAGGTCAAAGGATGACCGGGACCCCGCCCAGACCAAAAAAATGTCGTCAATATATCTACGCCAAATACAAGCGTGTTTCTTAAAAAGGTCATTGTGGTATACCCAGTCCTCCTCAAACCCCTCCACGAATAAATTGGCGTATACAGGGGCCACGTTAGAACCCATAGAGGATCCTCTTTTTTGAAGATAGAAAGTGTCCTGAAAGAGAAAAAAAATCCTCTCAAGGACTAACTCAAGGAGGGACATGATAAATTCAATCTGTAATCCATCCACTGTTAAGTCACCTAACAGTGACTGTCGAACTGCCGCCTTACCCTCAGTGTGTGGAATACACGTATATAATGACTCTATGTCCAATGTAATTAATAAACAATTCTCATGGGGTAAAACTAACGTACTCATCTGATTGATAAAATCCAATGGGTCTCTAATGTATGACTTCTGGTTGAGCATATACTTTCTAAGGACCTTGTCCAAAAAAATAGCAGTATGGCTAAAAACAGAGTCGCAACCAGCCACAATAGGTCTCCCGGGTGGCTGATCCAGCCTTTTGTGTATCTTCGGCAAACAATAAATGACTGGTGTAACCGGTTTGTCGATATACAGATACTCAAAAAGTTTTTGATCAATAATGTTACTATCCAGTGCATCACACAAAATGCTTTTGAGCTCTTCCAGAAACATACAGGTAGGGTTCACATCCAATTTTCTATAGACCCCCTCATCGTTAAGCTGTCGCAGAATTTCTGATGTATAATCGCTTTTGTTCAAAACTACAACCGCTCCACCCTTATCCGCTGGTTTCACTACAATGGAAGAGTTTTTCTTAAGGTTGAACAGCGCTTCCTTTTCAGCCCGGCTGAGGTTGTGTTGAACATATGGCATAATGCCTTTTTTAAAATCTACCTCCAACTTGGCAAGATCTTTTTTAACAGATTTAATATATGCCTCCACATGTTCATTACCCTCAGGTGCTCTGTTACCTGTGGAAACAGAAAGGTTAAGTGTTTTTGCATCATACAATGCTACATTAGGTACAGTTCTTGTGATCGTAGGCTGTTTAGAAAAGAAGCTCTTCCATCTCAGTTGATTAAAGAATTTTTCAAACTCAATATCTAAAGAAAAGAAATCAGGAATAGCCGTAGGGCTAAAATAAAGTCCCTTTGATAATACAGACAGTTCATCAGGGGTCAACTGATAGTCCGAAATATTAATCACTGGTGAAAGGTCAGGTTTTCCAGTTGGTAGTTCAGGAGCTATGTACGATCCCGGAAGTAATATTCTCGTCTCTGCATCTGTTTGGGTTGCCGTCTCTTGGGGGGCCGACAAGGCAGAGGCTCTGCTGCCCCTAAAAAAGAAGAAGACGACTCCGACAAAGAGGAGCCGGAGGATGGTGCTGGAGAATTTGAGGGCTCTGCGCCTTGTCTTGGAAATCTGCGTCGTGGTTTTCGTGGACCCCTCCCCCCTCCTGGGGTACCTGGGGCACCTTTTTGTTGCCATCTGTATACGTAGCCAGTAGTGTAGTCTCGGCAATCTCTCTGGAATTTCTCTTTTTTATTTAGCAAGATTTCCTTCTTATATTTTTCTAGACTATCCTCCAATAATGCTATTTGAAAGTCAAATGCCTCTTTATTTGTTTTTTCAGAGATTTTCCTCCTGATTTCACTCGCCTCAGTTTTGAAACCTGGTAATTTCTTATAGATCCATTCTACATATAGTAAAATAATATCAAAAGATGACTTGTTGAGAATGCCCTCAAATCGACACAAAAATTCACGATCATCAGTGAAAAGGCTAGGACGGATATGTGACCTTATACCCCTCGGGATTTTCTTGTTTTTGTAATACTCAGCTAGAGTCTGTCCATGGAGTTCCAAATCAATGATGTATTTTTCAATTTTATCCAGATCTTTCCAATCAACAGTGGTGCTGTCTATGTCATCTAGGATTTTACAACAGCCTTCCACATTACTTAGTATACGTTTGATATCTTCATCCAGATATGAAAAAATGGAGATACTACCAGATTGCAAGTTTTCCTCTGTAAGAGGTGATAGCCCACTTGTTGACATTATTTCCGCCATTAGACTCCGCTATACGGACTGTTTGCCCATAGACGAGACGTGCTCTCACGTGGTTCTGCCCTGGCAAGCTTCTGATTGGTTAATCTCCTTGGGAGGCAGGGCTGTAAGGGATATTTAAAACATGTCCGTTGCTATTCTTGTTTGGGTTCCCACGCTTTAGCGTTCTCTTTGCAGTTGGGAAGGTGAGTTGCAAAACTTTATTATTTTCATATGTCAGCCGCTCATTGACACATCTTATGTACTCTGAATTATGCTGCTGAATTTTAGAGATATTGCTTCCTTGTTTACTCCGGTCAGGTGAGATACTTAGCCTTATTTAGCACTGAGATGTCTTGTATGCACTATGCGGACCTTGGTGCCCTACATGTATTTTACACACATTGTGTGGACTTTATATATATGGTGAAATACCTTTGATTGAGTGTGCTACTACACACGTATGTATTTTACATTTAGTGTATGGACTATATAGGCGACCACCAATGAAATAGCGTGGACTCCTATGCCATCATACATGAGGTCATATCCTAACCTTTAACCTCCTATGGGCATGTGTCCACTTGCAAAAATGCGTGGACCTCTATGCCATTACATATGAGGTCGTATCCCAATCTTTTACCTTTCATGAGCATGGGTTATATTTTAGCGACAGGGATTTATTAATTTAGGTCCCCTGAAGTCACCACGCTGTATATAGTCTTTTTTCGATGGGAGCTGTTTGGTATGTGTTGCATGTCTGGATACCACTCCATGTTTGACTAGTTTATATCCATTTGTTTTCTCTTTTTTTGTCAGGTTGTGTACGCCTGGTATGTTCAGGCGCCCCCATGCACGTCATTATTGAATCTTCTATTGGTTTTTTTGTCCTATTGAGCCATACAGGTTTGCATTGATTTTTCATGCCATTTTTCCATGATCTACATGCTACTTTTTCTCTTGCACTGTTCCATGTCTTGTGCACAATGTGGTATAACCCTTTGCCTAGGACCAATGGGTTAATAGGGGGACTGATATTTACTAGCCCTCATGGTGTGTATCCCATTAGGTCCATTGGGAGAATGCTCTCTACTATCCTTCTTTCCTTTTTTAACTATTTCTTTATATTTTGGTATATTCTCTAGGTACTATTACTCTTACTTATGAAGAGACTTTGGGTACACATTTTATTGTGAATTTCTTAGGTGTATTAAGCTCTTGGATCGACTCTGGTGTATACGCTACAAACTTTGTTTGGTGGTGGGTCCTTTGCAATTCCTTGTGACCATCTTTAGTGGTCTTCTGCGGAATGTGTATTGTCTAACTTTTAATGTGTTGTTGTTTGCTTCTTTATAGAATTGGGTATCTTGGCCTGATGAAGGGCAGATTCACTGTTACAAAAGCCCGAAACGAACGTGTGTCGTTGCCTTGGAAAAAAACAAATACCCACAAAGTTTCAATTACTCTCTAAGTCAAATTAAGATTTTGTCCATATTTTGGCTCTATGAGGACCCACTGTCTGATATTCAAGAATCGTGTTTTTATACATTTTCTACTTTTTGATATACCTGTTTTGTATATGTGTCAATAAAGCTTTTTTCATAAGGAATTTTTGGTGATTTTGAGATTGCATCAACTATATAAGTCCTTTTTTTAGAGCAATATACTAGTCATAGTGGGCAAGGTGGATTGCCCCTAGAAAGGACTGTGTTTTGATCCTTCACAACATAAAGGACCTTACCTAATAGTATCTTTTTATCTCTGTTTAACTCTTCCAGGCAGAGAAAGAAAAAAAAGGAAAAACAGCCTAGCTATTTGTGTGCTTGGCACTTTACATACACGTCTCTCATCATCTCTCCTCGGTTGTTCTTTAAGATCTCTTTAGAGATTTTCAATCCGATTAAAGTCTGGGCTCTGGCTGGGCCACTCAAGGACATTGACAGAGCTGGCTGTGTACTTAGGATTGTTGTCCTGCTGAAAGATGAACTGCCGCCCCAGTCTGTACAGTCTATCACTTTATGCTATCTAGTCTCCCAGTTCCTGCCGCTAAGAAACATCCCCACAGCACGATGTTGCCACCACCATGCTTCACTATAGGGATGGTATTGGCCTGGTGAAAAGCAGTGCCTGCTTTCCTCCAAACGTTCTGTCTAGCATTAGTTTTCGTCTCATCAGACCAGAGTATTTTGTTTCTCATGGTTTGAGAGTCCTTCAGGTGACATTTGGAAAACTCCTTTTACTAAGGAGTGGTTTCTGTCTGGCCACTCTACCATACAAGCCTGATTAGAGGATTGCTGCAGATATGGTTGTCCTTCTGGAAGGTTCTCCTCAATACACAGAGGACCTCTGGAGCTCTGACAGAGGGACCATTGGGTTCTCGTTCACCTCCTTGACTAAGACCCTTCTCCCCCGGTCGCTTAGTTTAGATGGCTGGCCACCTCTAGGAAGAGTCCTGGGGATTTTAACTTGTTCCACTTATGGATGATGAAGGCTACTGTGCTCAAGGTAACCTAAACTGAGAGGGATATGGAGGTTTGCTTTTAAACAATACCAGTTGCCTGGCAGCCCTGCTGATCTCTATGGCTACACCTGAAACAAGCATGCAGCTAATCCAGTCTGACTTCAGTCAGAGCACCTGATCTACATGCTTGTTCAGGGGCTGTGGCTAAAAGTATTAGAGACACAGAATCAGCAGGAGAGTCAGGCAACGGGTATTATTTTAAAAGGAAAAATTCATATCCTTCCCAGTTTAGGTTCCCTTTAAAAGCAGCAGCAATGTTTCTGTAACCTTCCCCAAATTTGTGCCTGGAGACAGTCATGTCTTGGAGGTCTACAGACAATCCTTCGGACTTCATGCTTGGTTTGTGCTCTGACATGAACTGTCATTTGTGGGACCTTTTATATAGACAGGTGTGTGCCTCTCCAAATCCTGTCCAATCAGCTGAATGTACCACAGGAGGACTCCAATGAAGCTGCAGAAACATCTCAAGGATGATCGGGGGAAACTGGAGGCAGCTGAGCTGAATTCTGAGCTTCATGCCAAAGCCTGTGAATACTTATGTATGTGTGCCTTCTCAATGCATTTATTTAGTTTCATTACATTTGCAAAAATCTTAAGGATGCTTTTTTCATGCTGTCATTATGGGCTGTTGTGTGTAGAATTCTGAGGAAAAAAATAATGATCCATTTCTGGAATAATGCCGTAACCTAAAATGTGGAAAAGATGAGGCTCTGTGAATACTTTCCGGATGCACTGTAAGTAATGGGTAACTGACAACAAGAAATAAGTTATCTATCAATAATGTGGTACCCCAGCATCAGTAACTGTATCCAGTAATGGGATATCCTGGCATCTGTACCCGGCTACAGTAATGGGATATCCCGGCATCTGTACCCGGCTACAGTAATGGGATATCCCGGCATCAGTACATGGCTACAGTAATGGGATATCCAGACATTGGTACATGGCTACAGTAATGGGATATCCCGGCATCAGTACCCGGCTACAGTAATGGGATATCCTGGCATCAGTAACCGGCTACAGTAATGGATATCCCGGCATCTGTACCCGGCTACAGTAATGGGATATCCAGGCATCTGTACCCGGCTACAGTAATGGGATATCCAGGCATAGGAACCTGGCTATAGTAATGGATTATTCTCGCATTGCTACCCGGCTACAGTAATGGGATATCCAGACATCAGTACCCATGCACAGTAATGGGATATCCTGGCATTGGTACATGGCTACAGTAATGGGATATCCCGGCATCGGTACCCTGGTACAGTAATGGGATAACCAGGCATCGGTACCCTGGTACAGTAATGGGATAACCAGGCATCAGTACCCAGCTACAGTAATGGGATATCCAGGTATAGGAACCAGGCTATAGTAATGGATTATCCTGGCATCGGTACCCAGCTACAGTAATGCGATATCCAGGCATCAGTACCCGGGCACGGTAATGGGATATCCTGGCATTGGTACCTGAGCACAGTAATGGGATATCTTGGCATTGGTACCCAGGCACAGTACTGGGATATCCAGGCATCAGTACCCGGGCACGGTAATGGGATATCCTACTATCAGTATCTGGGCACAGTAATTGAATGTATCGGTAGACGGGCACAGTAATGGGATATCCTTTCATCAGTGCACCGGCACAGAAATGGAATATC
This sequence comes from Hyperolius riggenbachi, assembly GCF_040937935.1. Classification (NCBI taxonomy): domain Eukaryota; kingdom Metazoa; phylum Chordata; class Amphibia; order Anura; family Hyperoliidae; genus Hyperolius; species Hyperolius riggenbachi. The sequence continues at coordinate 1,092,681 of NC_090649.1, read as the reverse complement.
CTGGCATCGGTACACAGGCACAATAATGGTATATCTCGGTACCTGGCTACGGTAATGGGGTATCCTGGCATCGGTACACGGGCACAGTAATGGGATATTCTGGCATTGGTACCCGGGCACAGTAATGGGATATCCTGATATTGGTACCCGGGCACAGTAATGGGATATTCTGGCATTGGTACCCGGGCACAGTAATGGGATATCCTGGCATTGGTACCCGGGCACAGTAATGGGATATCGTGGCATTGGTACCCGGGTACAGTAATGGGATATCCTGGTATTGGTACCCGGGCACAGTAATGGGATATCCTGGCATTGGTACCCGGGCACAGTAATGGGATATCCTGGCATTGGTACCCGGGCACAGTAATGGGATATTCTGGCATTGGTACCTGGGCACAGTACTGGGATATCCTGGTATTGGTAAGCGGCTACGGTAATGGGATATCCTGGCATTGGTACCCGGGCACAGTAATGGGATATCCTGGCATTGGTACCCGGGAACAGTAATGGGATATCCTGGTATTGGTAAGCGGCTACGGTAATGGGATATTCTGGCATTGGTACCCGGGCACAGTAATGGGATATCCTGGTATCGGTACCCGGGAACAGTAATGGGATATCCTGGTATTGGTAAGCGGCTACGGTAATGGGATATCCTGGCATTGGTACCCGGGCACAGTAATGGGATATTCTGGCATTGGTACCCGGGCACAGTAATGGGATATCCTGGTATCAGTACCCAGATACAGTAAAAGGATATCCCGGTATCTATACCCGGGCACAGTAATGGGATATCCTGGTATTGGTAAGCGGCTACGGTAATGGGATATCCTGGCATTGGTACCTGGGCACAGTAATGGGATATCCTGGCATTGGTACCCGGGCACAGTAATGGGATATTCTGGCATTGGTACCCGGGCACAGTAATGGGATATCCTGGCATTGGTACCCGGGTACAGTAATGGGATATCCTGGCATTGTTACCCGGGCACAGTAATGGGATATCCTGGCATTGGTACCCGGGCACAGTAATGGGATATCCTGGTATTGGTACCCGGGCACAGTAATGGGGTATCCTGGCATTGGTACCCGGGCACAGTAATGGGATATCCTGGCATTGGTACCCGAGTACAGTAATGGGATATCCTGGTATTGGTACCCGGGCACAGTAATGGGATATCCTGGCATTGGTACCCGGGCACAGTAATGGGATATCCTGGCATTGGTACCCGGGCACAGTAATGGGATATCCTGGCATTGGTACCCGGGCACAGTAATGGGATATCCTGGCATTGGTACCCGGGCACAGTACTGGGATATCCTGGTATTGGTAAGCGGCTACGGTAATGGGATATCCTGGCATTGGTACCCGGGCACAGTAATGGGATATCCTGGCATTGGTACCCGGGAACAGTAATGGGATATCCTGGTATTGGTAAGCGGCTATGGTAATGGGATATTCTGGCATTGGTACCCGGGCACAGTAATGGGATATCCTGGTATCGGTACCCGGGCACAGTAATGGGATATCCTGGTAATGGTACCCGGGCACAATAATGGGATATTCTGGCATTGGTTCCCGGGCACAGTAATGGGATATCCTGGTATTGGTAAGCGGCTATGGTAATGGGATATCCTGGCATTGGTACCCGGGTACAGTAATGGGATATCCTGGCATTTGTACCCGGGTACAGTAATGGGATATTCTGGCATTGGTACCCGGGCACAGTAATGGGATATCCTGGCATTGGTACCCGGGTACAGTAATGGGATATCCTGGTATTGGTAAGCGGCTACGGTAATGGGATATTCTGGCATTGGTACCCGGGCACAGTAATGGGATATCCTGGTATTGGTAAGCGGCTACGGTAATGGGATATTCTGGCATTGGTACCCGGGCACAGTAATGGGATATCCTGGCATTGGTACACAGGTACAGTAATGGGATATCTTGGCATTGGTACCCGGGCACAGTAATGGGATATCCTGGCATTGGTACACAGGTACAGTAATGGGATATCTTGGCATTGGTACCCGGGCACAGTAATGGGATATCCTGGCATTGGTACACAGGTACAGTAATGGGATATCTTGGCATTGGTACCCGGGCACAGTAATGGGATATTCTGGCATTGGTACCCGGGCACAGTAATGGGATATCCTGGTATTGGTAAGCGGCTACGGTAATGGGATATTCTGGCATTGGTACCCGGGCACAGTAATGGGATATCCTGGCATTGGTACACAGGTACAGTAATGGGATATCCTGGCATTGGTACCCGGGCACAGTAATGGGATATCCTGGTATCGATACCCAGGTACAGTAATGGGATATCCTGGCATTGGTACCCGGGCACAGTAATGGAATTTACCGACATTGGTACCCGGGCACAGTAATGGGATATCCTGGCATTGGTACCGGGGCACAGTAATGGGATATCCTGGCATTGGTACCTGGGCACAGTAATGGGATATCCTGGCATTGGTACCTGGGCACAGTAATGGGCTATCCTGGCATTGGTACCCGGGCACAGTAATGGGATATCCTGGCATTGGTACCGGGGCACAGTAATGGGATATCCTGGCATTGGTACCTGGGCACAGTAATGGGATATCCTGGCATTGGTACCGGGGCACAGTAATGGGATATCCTAGCATTGGTACCTGGGCACAGTAATGGGATATCCTGGCATTGGTACCTGGGCACAGTAATGGGATATCCTGGCATTGGTACCGGGGCACAGTAATGGGATATCCTGGCATTGGTACCCGGGCACAGTAATGGGATATCCTGGCATTGGTACCGGGGCACAGTAATGGGATATCCTGGTATCGATACCCAGGCACAGTACTGGGATATCCTGGCATTGGTACCGGGGCACAGTAATGGGATATCCTGGCATTGGTACCCGGGCACAGTAATGGGATATCCTGGCATTGGTACCGGGGCACAGTAATGGGATATACCGACATTGATACCCGGGCACAGTAATGGGATATCCTGGCATTGGTACCGGGGCACAGTAATGGGATATCCTGGCATTGGTACCCGGGCACAGTAATGGGATATCCTGGCATTGGTACCTGGGCACAGTAATGGGATATCCTGGCATTGGTACCGGGGCACAGTAATGGGATATCCTGGCATTGGTACCCGGGCACAGTAATGGGATATACCGACATTGATACCCGGGCACAGTAATGGGATATCCTGGCATTGGTACCTGGGCACAGTAATGGGATATCCTGGCATTGGTACCCGGGCACAGTAATGGGATATCCTGGCATTGGTACCGGGGCACAGTAATGGGATATCCTGGCATTGGTACCCGGGCACAGTAATGGGATATCTTGGCATTGGTACCCAGGCACAGTAATGGGATATCCTGGCATTGGTACCCGGGCACAGTAATGGGATATACCGACATTGATACCGGGGCACAGTAATGGGATATCCTGGTATCGATACACAGGTACAGCAATGAGATATCCAGGCATTGGTACCCAGGCACAGTAATGGGATATCCTGGCATTGGTACCTGGGCACAGTAATGGGATATCCTGGCATTGGTACCGGGGCACAGTAATGGGATATCCTGGTATCGATACCCAGGCACAGTAATGGGATATCCTGGTATCGATACCCAGGCACAGTAATGGGATATCCTGGCATTGGTACCTGGGCACAGTAATGGGATATCCTGGTATCGATACCCAGGCACAGTAATGGGATATTCTGGCATTGGTACCCAGGCACAGTAATGGGATATCCTGGCATTGGTACCCGGGCACAGTAATGGGATATTCTGGCATTGGTACCCAGGCACAGTAATGGGATATCCTGGCATTGGTACCCGGGCACAGTAATGGGATATCCTGGCATTGGTACCTGGGCACAGTAATGGGATATCCTGGTATCGATACCCGGGCACAGTAATGGGATATCCTGGCATTGGTACCCGGGCACAGTAATGGGATATCCTGGCATTGGTACCCGGGCACAGTAATGGGATATCCTGGCATTGGTACCTGGGCACAGTAATGGGATATCCTGGCATTGGTACCCGGGCACAGTAATGGGATATCCTGGCATTGGTACCTGGGCACAGTAATGGGATATCCTGGTATCGATACCCGGGCACAGTAATGGGATATCCTGGTATCGGTACCCGGGCACAGTAATGGGATATCCTGGTATCGATACCCAGGCACAGTAATGGGATATCCTGGCATTGGTACCTGGGCACAGTAATGGGATATCCTGGCATTGGTACCGGGGCACAGTAATGGGATATCCTGGTATCGATACCCAGGCACAGTAATGGGATATCCTGGCATTGGTACCCGGGCACAGTAATGGGATATCCTGGTATCGATACACAGGTACAGCAATGAGATATCCAGGCATTGGTACCCAGGCACAGTAATGGGATATCCTGGCATTGGTACCTGGGCACAGTAATGGGATATCCTGGCATTGGTACCGGGGCACAGTAATGGGATATCCTGGTATCGATACCCAGGCACAGTAATGGGATATCCTGGCATTGGTACCTGGGCACAGTAATGGGATATCCTGGCATTGGTACCTGGGCACAGTAATGGGATATCCTGGCATTGGTACCCGGGCACAGTAATGGGATATCCTGGTATCGATACCCAGGCACAGTAATGGGATATCCTGGCATTGGTACCTGGGCACAGTAATGGGATATCCTGGCATTGGTACCCGGGCACAGTAATGGGATATCCTGGTATCGATACCCAGGCACAGTAATGGGATATCCTGGCATTGGTACCTGGGCACAGTAATGGGATATCCTGGCATTGGTACCCGGGCACAGTAATGGGATATCCTGGTATCGATACCCAGGCACAGTAATGGGATATCCTGGCATTGGTACCTGGGCACAGTAATGGGATATCCTGGCATTGGTACCCGGGCACAGTAATGGGATATCCTGGCATTGGTACCTGGGCACAGTAATGGGATATCCTGGCATTGGTACCTGGGCACAGTAATGGGATATCCTGGCATTGGTACCCGGGCACAGTAATGGGATATCCTGGTATCGATACCCAGGCACAGTAATGGGATATCCTGGCATTGGTACCTGGGCACAGTAATGGGATATCCTGGCATTGGTACCGGGGCACAGTAATGGGATATCCTGGTATCGATACCCGGGCACAGTAATGGGATATCCTAGCATTGGTACCCGGGCACAGTAATGGGATATCCTGGCATTGGTACCCGGGCACAGTAATGGGATATCCTGGCATTGGTACCCAGGCACAGTAATGGGATATCCTGGTATCGATACCCAGGCACAGTAATGGGATATCCTGGCATTGGTACCTGGGCACAGTAATGGGATATCCTGGTATCGGTACCCGGGCACAGTAATGGGATATCCTGGTAATGGTACCCGGGCACAGTAATGGGATATCCTGGCATTGGTACCCAGGCACAGTAATGGGATATCCTGGTATCGATACCCAGGCACAGTAATGGGATATCCTGGCATTGGTACCTGGGCACAGTAATGGGATATCCTGGCATTGGTACCGGGGCACAGTAATGGGATATCCTGGCATTGGTACCCAGGCACAGTAATGGGATATCCTGGCATTGGTACCGGGGCACAGTAATGAGATATCCTGGTATCGATACCCAGGCACAGTAATGGGATATCCTGGCATTGGTACCTGGGCACAGTAATGGGATATCCTGGCATTGGTACCGGGGCACAGTAATGGGATATCCTGGCATTGGTACCCAGGCACAGCAATGGGATATCCTGGTATCGATACCCAAGCACAGTAATGGGATATCCTGGCATTGGTACTGGGGCACAGTAATGGGATATCTTGGCATTGGTACCCGGGCACAGTAATGGGATATCCTGGCATTGGTACCGGGGCACAGTAATGGGATATCCTGGCATTGGTACCCGGGCACAGTAATGGGATATCCTGGCATTGGTACCCGGGCACAGTAATGGGATATCCTGGCATTGGTACCCGGGCACAGTAATGGGATATCCTGGCATTGGTACCCAGGTACAGTAATGGGATATCCTGGCATTGGTACCCGGGCACAGTAATGGGATATCCTGGCATTGGTACCCGGGCACAGTAATGGGATATCCTGGCATTGGTACCCGGGCACAGTAATGGGATATCCTGGCATTGGTACCCAGGTACAGTAATGGGATATCCTGGCATTGGTACCCGGGCACAGTAATGGGATATCCTGGTATTGGTAAGCGGCTACGGTAATGGGATATCCTGGCATTGGTACCTGGGCACAGTAATGGGATATCCTGGCATTGGTACCCGGGCACAGTAATGGGATATTCTGGCATTGGTACCCGGGCACAGTAATGGGATATCCTGGCATTGGTACCCGGGCACAGTAATGGGATATCCTGGTATCGATACACAGGTACAGCAATGAGATATCCAGGCATTGGTACCCAGGCACAGTAATGGGATATCCTGGCATTGGTACCTGGGCACAGTAATGGGATATCCTGGCATTGGTACCGGGGCACAGTAATGGGATATCCTGGCATTGGTACCCGGGCACAGTAATGGGATATACCGACATTGATACCCGGGCACAGTAATGGGATATCCTGGCATTGGTACCTGGGCACAGTAATGGGATATCCTGGCATTGGTACCCGGGCACAGTAATGGGATATCCTGGCATTGGTACCGGGGCACAGTAATGGGATATCCTGGCATTGGTACCCGGGCACAGTAATGGGATATCCTGGCATTGGTACCGGGGCACAGTAATGGGATATCCTGGCATTGGTACCCAGGCACAGTAATGGGATATACCGACATTGATACCGGGGCACAGTAATGGGATATCCTGGTATCGATACACAGGTACAGCAATGAGATATCCAGGCATTGGTACCCAGGCACAGTAATGGGATATCCTGGTATCGGTACCCGGGTACAGCAATGAGATATCCAGGCATTGGTACCCAGGCACAGTAATGGGATATCCTGGCATTGGTACCTGGGCACAGTAATGGGATATCCTGGCATTGGTACCGGGGCACAGTAATGGGATATCCTGGCATTGGTACCCGGGCACAGTAATGGGATATACCGACTTTGATACCCGGGCACAGTAATGGGATATCCTGGCATTGGTACCTGGGCACAGTAATGGGATATCCTGGCATTGGTACCCGGGCACAGTAATGGGATATCCTGGCATTGGTACCGGGGCACAGTAATGGGATATCCTGGCATTGGTACCCAGGCACAGTAATGGGATATACCGACATTGATACCGGGGCACAGTAATGGGATATCCTGGTATCGATACACAGGTACAGCAATGAGATATCCAGGCATTGGTACCCAGGCACAGTAATGGGATATCCTGGTATCGGTACCCGGGTACAGCAATGAGATATCCAGGCATTGGTACCCAGGCACAGTAATGGGATATCCTGGCATTGGTACCTGGGCACAGTAATGGGATATCCTGGCATCGGTACCTGGGCACAGTAATGGGATATCCTGGTATCGATACAGAAAACAATGATTATAAAACAATAATAGTAAGTGTGTGATCTATGTGCAGGTACCAGCACTGGTAAATTGGAGTACTTACAAAGAAAAAAGGAAAGAGAACAAACCAGTATATGCTGCTCAAAAACTGCACTTTATTACTTGATCATTAAAACACACACACAGTCATTGTGCTGAGATGTCAGGAAATAACCTGACATTAGATAGTATTGTGAAATGCAATACAAAGTGCTGCAAACTATGAGGACAGTAGGAAGAGTCCCTTTAGAAAAGCGTATTTCCCTGTGTGGGAATCTACATCTATAAAAAGCTGGTTGCTGATGCTCTTCAATAACTCCAGTACCTATATCTATAATAGGATGGTAATATACGGGAATTTGGACATAGCTATATGCAAATCAATTATAATGCCGCCTGCCCACCCCTAAGGACGGTGAAAAGGGTCTGACACCCTTGGTGACGCCCTGGAGACCAGGAAAAATGTGTCCTAAGAGTCATAACCACTCACAGAGGGCAGAAGAAGCGTGACCAATATGGTCAGTCGTCAACCTCACAGCAACCAACAGGAGAGAATATACTGTCCAATTGATCAGGGATATTGAGGACACCCTATACCTAAACTGTGAGGAAACCAGATGATTAAATGAATGTAAAGGTTATAACCACTCACAGAGGATATAGGGTGTGACCAATATGATCTACATTAAGCTATTCATAGAATGCAATAGAGCCGGTAGACATTATGTTATGTGTGGATGCCGCCGGCTGGAAATTGTAATGCCAAAACCACACTGGAGTACAAAATTGATTAGTAATCTGAAAGAATTCCAAAATCAAAGTCTCTTGGGTTTAACTGCAGGAAATGCCACATGCACCTTAAACCTGCAAAAAAAAGATCCAAAAAAGTTCCGAGTCCAGTCACAGCTATGATTGTGTTAGAGGGCCAAATAGATAGGGCCACAGATGAAATGATTTATGATTCTCAGTCCAGAGAGTTCTCCTTCAATTAAAGATCATCTCAGATGCCCATATCTGATGTATATCGCCACAACATTGCATGTTCTATTCAGCCAGGGACCTTTGTACATGCAGGAAAATCTGTGCTGGATGAAATCAGATTCCACACGGCTCTGCAACGTCCACAGAAGTCACCCTTAATATATATGGATGCTCACGCTGACCCTGACACAGTAATGGGATGTCCTGGTATCAGTATCTGGGCACAATCGGTAGACTGGTACGGTAATGGGATATCCCGGAATCTGCACCCTGGTGGCATTGCTACCTGAGCACAGTAATGGGATATCCCGTCATCAGTACACCGGCACAGAAATGGAATATCCTGGCATTGGTACACAGGCACAGTAATGGGATATCCTGGCATCGGTACACGGGCACAGTAATGAAATATCCCGGCATCGGCACCAGGGTGGCATTGGTACCCGGCTACGGTAATGGGATATCCTGGCATCGGTACACGGGCACAGTAATGAAATATCCCGGCATCGGCACCAGGGTGGCATTGGTACCCGGCTACGGTAATGGGATATCCTGGCATCGGTACACGGGCACAGTAATGAAATATCCCGGCATCGGCACCAGGGTGGCATTGGTACCCAGCTACGGTAATGGGATATCCTGGCATCGGTACACAGGCACAGTAATGAAATATCCCGGCATCGGCACCAGGGTGGCATTGGTACCCGGCTACGGTAATGGGATATCCTGGCATCGGTACATGGGCACAGTAATGGAATATCCCGGCATCGGCACCCGGGTGTCATTGGTACCCAGCTACGGTAATGGGATATCCTGGCATCGGTACACGGGCACAGTAATGGAATATCCCGGCATCGGAACCAGGGTGGCATTGGTACTCGGCTACGGTAATGGGATATCGTGGCATTGGTACCCGGGCACAGTAATGGGATATCCTGGCATTGGTACACAGGCACAGTTATGGGATATCCTGGTATTGGTACCTACCCAGACACAGTAATGGGATATTCTGGTATTGCTACACAGGTACAGTAATGGGATATCCTGGTATCGGTACGCGGGCACAGTAATGGGATATCCTGGCATTGGTACACGGGTACAGTAGTGGCATATCCTGGCATTGGTACCCAGGCACAGTAATGGGATATCCTGGTATCAGTACCCAGATACAGTAAAAAGATACCCCGGTATCTATACCCGGGCATAGTAATGGGATATCCTGGTATCGGTACCCTGCTATGATAATGGGTTATCCCCCCGGTATCTGTACCTGGGCACAGTAATGGGATATCTTGGCATTGGTACCCGGGCACAGTAATGGGATATTTTGGCATTGGTACCCGGGCACAGTAATGGGATATCCTGGTATCGGTACCTGGGCACAGTAATGGGATATCCTGGTATCGGTACCCGGGCACAGTAATGGGATATCCTGGTATCGGTACCCGGGCACAGTAATGGGATATCCTGGCATTGGTACACAGGCACAGTAATGGGATATCCTGGCATTGGTACACAGGCACAGTAATGGGATATCCTGGTATTGGTACACAGGCACAGTAATGGGATATCCTTGTATTGGTACCCAGGCACAGTAATGGGATATCCTGGTATCGCTACACAGGTACAGTAATGGGATATCCTGGTATTGGTACCCGGGCACAGTAATGGGATATCCTGGCATTGGTACCCAGGCACAGTAATGGGATATCCTGGTATCGGTACCTGGGCACAGTAATGGGATATCCTGGCATTGGTACCCGGGCACAGTAAAGGGATATCCTGGCATTGGTACCCGGGCACAGTAATGGGATATCTTGGCATTGGTACCCGGGCACAGTAATGGGATATCCTGGCATTGGTACCCAGGCACAGTAATGGGATATCTCGGCATCGGTACCAGGGCACAGTAATGGGATATTCTGGTGTCAATACCCGGGCACAGTAATGGAATATCCTGGCATTGGTACACAGGTACAGTAATGGGATATTCTGGCATTGGTACCCAGGCACAGTAATGGGATATCCTGGTATTGGTACACAGGTACAGTAATGGGATATCCTGCCATTGGTACTCGGGCATAGTAATAGGATAGCCTGGTATTGGTACCCTGCTACGGTAATGGGATATCCCCCCCCCCCCCGGTATCTGTACCCAGGCACAGTAATGGGATATCCTGGTATTGGTACACAGGTACAGTAATGGGATATCCTGCCATTGGTACCCGGGCATAGTAATGGGATATCCTGGCATTGGTACCCAGGCATAGTAATGGGATATCCTGATATCGGTACCCGGGCACAGTAATGGGATATCCTGGCATTGGTACACAGCCACAGTAATGGGATATCCTGGCATTGGTACACAGGTACAGTAATGGGATATCCTGGCATTGGTACACAGGCACAGTAATGGGATATCCAGGTATCGGTACCCAGGCACAGTAATGGGATATCCTGTTATTGGTACACAGGTACAGTAATGGGATATCCTGGCATTGGTACACGGGTACAGTAATGGCATATCCTGGCATTGGTACCCAGGCACAGTAATGGGATATCCTGGTATCAGTACCCAGATACAGTAAAAAGATACCCCGGTATCTATACCCGGGCATAGTAATGGGATATCCTGGTATTGGTAACAAAATGTCTAGGAATAAAAAAAGGCCTCTATGGATGAATAGAAAGGTTAGGGATAAAATGAAGAGGAAAAAGAATGCCTATAAGGTCCTAAAACAGGAGGGGACTGAGGCTGCACTAAGCAATTATAAGGAGTGCAATAAAAATTGTAAAAAAGAAATTAGGCTGGCAAAGATCAAAGCTGAAAATCAAATCGCTAGGGATATCAAATCTAACCCAAAAAAGTTTTACAAGTACATCAACTCTAAAAAAAGAAAGGTTGACTGTATAGGAATCCTAAAGGATGAGGGTGGGAACTCAATGGTGGATGACCAAGGTAAGGCAGAGTTATTAAATGCTTTCTTTGCTTCTGTCTTCACAAAGGAAACAGCACTGTTGCAAATTACAGAGGCAAAAGAGTCTCAATCTTTTAACTGTAAAATTAAATACTTAACGCAGGAAGAAGTAAAGGCAAGACTAAATAAATTAAAAATAGACAAGGCACCTGGCCCGGATGGCATGCATCCTCGGGTCCTAAGAGAATTAAGTTCAGTTATAGCTAAACCCCTTTATCTTATCTTTTGTGACTCTCTTGCAACTAGCAGAGTCCCAGTGGATTGGCGTACAGCCCACGTTTTCCCATTATTTAAGAAGGGCAAAAAATCTGATCCAGGAAATTATAGACCTGTAAGCTTAACATCAGTTGTATGCAAACTATTTGAGGGGTTACTAAGAGATACTATACATGACTTCATAGTAGAAAATAATCTTATTTCTCAGCATCAACATGGGTTTACTAAAGACAGGTCCTGTTTGACTAACATGCTCAGCTTTTATGAGGTAGTGAATGCTAATATGGATATTGGGAATGCTGTAGATGTGATATACTTGGACTTTGCAAAGGCCTTCGACACTGTTCCCCACAGAAGTCTGGTGCAAAAGTTGAGGATGCAAGGACTGGGGAGGAGTCTGTGTGCTTGGATAGGGAACTGGCTAATGGACAGAAAACAAAGAGTTGTGGTCAATGGATCGTACTCAAAATGGGAGACTGTTAGCAGTGGGGTCCCACAGGGGTCTGTACTGGGTCCAGTGCTCTTCAATTTATTTATTAATGACCTAGTAGATGCAGTAGTGAGCAATGTTGCTATTTTTGCAGATGATACAAAATTGTGCAGAATCATCAACTCTCAGGAAGATAGTGTCATATTGCAACAGGATCTGGATAGGATGGCTATATGGGCACATACATGGCAGATGAAATTCAATGTTGACAAATGTAAAGTCATGCATTTTGGTCGTACCAATGGTCTAGCACCATACAAAATAAATGGGATACAGTTGGGAACATCAAACTTGGAGAAGGACTTAGGAGTACTCATCGACAACAAGTTAAATAATCGTACTCAATGCCAAGCCGCTGCAGCTAAAGCTAACAAAATGTTGGGATGCATTAAAAGGGAAATAAAAACTCGAGATGCTAGCATAATATTGCCCCTGTTTAACTCTCTAGTAAGGCCACATCTGGAATATGGAATTCAGTTCTGGGCACCACATTACAAAAAAGATATTGCAGTTTTAGGGCAGGTACAGAGACGAGCTACAAAATTGATACGTGGGATGGAAGGTCTCGCTTACCAAGAAAGGTTAGATAAACTGGGTTTATTTAGTCTAGAGAAAAGACGCCTTAGAGGAGATCTAATTAACATGTATAAATACATCAGAGGGCAATATAATAGCTTGGCGGATGAGCTTTTTGTCCCTAGGCCTTCTCAAAGGACTAGAGGACATGAGATGCGCATGGAGGAAAAACGTTTTAGCCATTTATTTAGGAAAGGGTTCTTTACAGTAAGAGTGATTAAGATGTGGAATGCATTGCCACAGGAAGTCGTTATGGCAAACTCTATACCTGCATTTAAAGGGGGCTTAGATGCTTTCCTTGCGTTGAAAGACATCCATGGCTACAATTACTAGGTTATGCCTAATGATGTTGATCCAGGGATTTTATCTGATTGCCATCTGGAGTCAGGAAGGAATTTTTCTCTTTTGGGGCTAATTGGACCATGTCTTGTGGGTTTTTTTTCGCCTTCCTCTGGATCAACAGGGGTATGTGGGGGACAGGCTGGAGATGTACTTTGTACTGGTTGAACTCGATGGACGTATGTCTTTTTTCAACCAAAATAACTATGTAACTATGTACCCTGCTACGATAATGAGATATCTCCCCGGTATCTGTACCCGGGCACAGTAATGGGACATACCGGCATTGATACCTGGGTACAATAATGGGATATTCTGGTATCAGTACCCGGGCACAGTAATGGGATATCTTGGCATTGGTACTTGGGCACAGTAATGAGATATCCTGGTATCGGTACCCTGCTATGATAATGGGTTATCCCCCCGGTATCTGTACCTGGGCACAGTAATGGGATATCCTGGTATCTGTACTGGTTGAACTCGATGGACGTATGTCTTTTTTCAACCAAAATAACTATGTAACTATGTACCCTGCTACGATAATGAGATATCTCCCCGGTATCTGTACCCGGGCACAGTAATGGGACATACCGGCATTGATACCTGGGCACAGTAATGGGATATCTTGGCATTGGTACCCGGGCACAGTAATGGGCTATTTTGGCATTGGTACCCGGGCACAGTAATGGGATATCCTGGTATCGGTACCTGGGCACAGTAATGAGATATTCTGGTATCGGTACCCGGGCACAGTAATGGGATATCCTGGTATCAGTACCCGGGCACAGTAATGAGATATCCTGGCATTGGTACACAGGCACAGTAATGGGATATCCTGGCATTGGTACACAGGCACAGTAATGGGATATCCTGGCATCGGTACCCGGGCACAGTAATGGGATATCCTGGTATCGGTACCCAGGCACAGTAATGGGATATCTTGGCATTAGTACCCAGGCACAGTAATGGGATATCTTGGCATTAGTACCCAGGCACAGTAATGGGATATCCTGGCATTGGTACACGGGCACAGTAATGGGATATCCTGGCATCGGTACACGGGCACAGTAATGGAATATCCTGGCATCGGTACCCGGGCACAGTAATGGGATATCCTGGCATCAGTACCCGGGCACAGTAATGGGATATCCTGGCATTGGTACACAGGCACAGTAATGGGATATCCTGGTATCAGTACCCAGGCGCAGTAATGGGATATCCTGGCATCAGTACCCAGGCACAGTAATGGGATATCCTGGCATTGGTACCCAGGCACAGTAATGGGATATCCTGGTATCGGTACACAGGCACAGTAATGGGATATCCAGGCATTGGTACACAGGCACAGTAATGGGATATCCTGGTATCAGTACCCGGGCACAGTAATGGGATATCCTGGCATCGGTACCCGGGCACAGTAATGGGATATCCTGGTATCGGTACCCGGGCACAGTAATGGGATATCCTGAAAATCAAATCGCTAGGGATATCAAATCTAACCCAAAAAAGTTTTACAAGTACATCAACTCTAAAAAAAGAAAGGTTGACTGTATAGGAATCCTAAAGGATGAGGGTGGGAACTCAATGGTGGATGACCAAGGTAAGGCAGAGTTATTAAATGCTTTCTTTGCTTCTGTCTTCACAAAGGAAACAGCACTGTTGCAAATTACAGAGGCAAAAGAGTCTCAATCTTCTAACTGTAAAATTAAATACTTAACGCAGGAAGAAGTAAAGGCAAGACTAAATAAATTAAAAATAGACAAGGCACCTGGCCCGGATGGCATGCATCCTCGGGTCCTAAGAGAATTAAGTTCAGTTATAGCTAAGCCCCTTTATCTTATCTTTTGTGACTCTCTTGCAACTAGCAGAGTCCCAGTGGATTGGCGTACAGCCCACGTTTTCCCATTATTTAAGAAGGGCAAAAAATCAGATCCAGGAAATTATAGACCTGTAAGCTTAACATCAGTTGTAAGCAAACTATTTGAGGGGTTACTAAGAGATACTATACATGACTTCATAGTAGAAAATAATCTTATTTCTCAGCATCAACATGGGATTACTAAAGACAGGTCCTGTTTGAGTAACATGCTCAGCTTTTATGAGGTAGTGAATGCTAATATGGATATTGGGAATGCTGTAGATGTGATATACTTGGACTTTGCAAAGGCCTTCGACACTGTTCCCCACAGAAGTCTGGTGCAAAAGTTGAGGATGCAAGGACTGGGGAAGAGTTTGTGTGCATGGATAGGGAACTGGCTAATGGACAGAAAACAAAGAGTTGTGGTCAATGGATCGTACTCAAAATAGGAGACTGTAAGCAGTGGGGTCCCACAGGGGTATGTACTGGGTCCAGTGCTCTTCAATTTATTTATTAATGACCTAGTAGATGCAGTAGTGAGCAATGTTGCTATTTTTGCAGATGATACAAAATTGTGCAGAATCATCAACTCTCAGGAAGATAGTGTCATATTGCAACAGGATCTGGATAGGATGGCTATATGGGCACATACATGGCAGATGAAATTCAATGTTGACAAATGTAAAGTCATGCATTTTGGTCGTACCAATGGTCTAGCACCATACAAAATAAATGGGATACAGTTGGGGACATAAAACTTGGAGAAGGACTTAGGAGTACTCATCGACAACAAGTTAAATAATCGTACTCAATGCCAAGCCGCTGCAGCTAAAGCGAACAAAATTTTGGGATGCATTAAAAGGGAAATAAAAACTCGAGATGCTAGCATAATATTGCCCCTGTTTAACTCTCTAGTAAGGCCACATCTGGAATATGGAATTCAGTTCTGGGCACCACATTACAAAAAAGATATTGCAGTTTTAGAGCAGGTGCAGAGACGTGCAACAAAATTGATACGTGGGATGGAAGGTCTCGCTTACCAAGAAAGGTTAGATAAACTGGGTTTATTTAGTCTAGAGAAAAGACGCCTTAGAGGAGATCTAATTAGCATGTATAAATACATCAGAGGGCAATATAATAGCTTGGCGGATGAGCTTTTTGTCCCTAGGCCTTCTCAAAGGACTAGAGGACATGATCTGCGCATAGAGGAAAAACGTTTTAGCCATTTATTTAGGAAAGGGTTCTTTACAGTAAGAGTGATTAAGATGTGGATTGCATTGCCACAGGAAGTCGTTATGGCAAACTCTATACCTGCATTTAAAGGGGGCTTAGATGCTTTCCTTGCGTTGAAAGACATCCATGGCTACAATTACTAGGTTATGCCTAATGATGTTGATCCAGGGATTTTATCTGATTGCCATCTGGAGTCAGGAAGGAATTTTTCTCTTTTGGGGCTAATTGGACCATGCCTTGTGGGGGTTTTTTCGCCTTCCTCTGGATCAACAGGGATATGTGGGGGACAGGCTGGAGATGTACTTTGTACTGGTTGAACTCGAAGGACGTATGTCTTTTTTCAACCAAAATAACTATGTAACTATGTACCCTGCTACGATAATGAGATATCTCCCCGGTATCTGTACCCGGGCACAGTAATGGGACATACCGGCATTGATACCTGGGTACAATAATGGGATATCTTGGCATTGGTACCTGGGCACAGTAATGAGATATCCTGGTATCGGTACCCTGCTATGATAATGGGTTATCCCCCCGGTATCTGTACCTGGGCACAGTAATGGGACATACCGGCATTGATACCTGGGCACAGTAATGGGATATCTTGGCATTGGTACCCGGGCACAGTAATGGGCTATTTTGGCATTGGTACCCGGGCACAGTAATGGGATATCCTGGTATCGTTACCTGGGCATAGTAATGGGATATCCTGGTATCGGTACCCGGGCACAGTAATGGGATATCCTGGTATCAGTACCCGGGCACAGTAATGAGATATCCTGGCATTGGTACACAGGCACAGTAATGGGATATCCTGGCATTGGTACACAGGCACAGTAATGGGATATCCTGGTATCGGTACCCAGGCACAGTAATGGGATATCCTGGTATCGGTACCCGGGCACAGTAATGGGATATCCTGGCATCGGTACCCGGGCACAGTAATGGGATATCCTGGCATCAGTACCTGGGCACAGTAATGGGATATCCTGGCATCGGTACCCAGGCACAGTAATGGGATATCCTGGTATTGGTACCCAGGCACAGTAATGGGATATCCAGGTATCGGTGCCCAGGCACAGTAATGGGATATCCTGGTATCAGTACCCGGGCACAGTAATGGGATATCCTGGCATTGGTACACAGGCACAGTAATGGGATATCCTGGCATCGGTACCCGGGCACAGTAATGGGATATCCTGGCATCGGTACCCGGGCACAGTTATGGGATATCCTGGCATCGGTACCCGGGCACAGTAATGGGATATCCTGGCATCGGTACCCGGGCACAGTAATGGGATATCCTGGTATTGGTACCCAGGCACAGTAATGGGATATCCTGGTATCGGTACCCAGGCACAGTAATGGGATATCTTGGCATTAGTACCCAGGCACAGTAATGGGATATCTTGGCATTAGTACCCAGGCACAGTAATGGGATATCCTGGCATTGGTACACAGGCATAGTAATGGGATATCCAGGTATCGGTACCCGGGCACAGTAATGGGATATCCTGGTATCAGTACCCGGGCACAGTAATGGGATATCCTGGCATTGGTACATAGGTACAGTAATGGGATATTCTGGTATCAGTACCCGGGCACAGTAATGGGATATCCTGGTATCGGTACCCGGGCACAGTAATGGGATATCCTGGTATCAGTACCCGGGCACAGTAATGGGATATCCTGGCATTGGTACACAGGTACAGTAATGGGATATTCTGGTATCAGTACCCGGGCACAGTAATGGGATATCCTGGTATCGGTACCTGGGCACAGTAATGGGATATCCTGGTATCAGTACCCGGGCACAGTAATGGGATATCCTGGTATCGGTACCCGGGTACAGTAATGGGATATCCTGGTATTGGTACCCAGGCACAGTAATGGGATATCCAGGTATCGGTACCCAGGCACAGTAATGGGATATCCTGGTATCAGTACCTGGGCACAGTAATGGGATATCCTGGCATTGGTACACAGGCACAGTAATGGGATATCCTGGCATCGGTACCCGGGCACAGTAATGGGATATCCTGGCATCGGTACCCGGGCACAGTAATGGGATATCCTGGCATCGGTACCCGGGCACAGTAATGGGATATCCTGGTATTGGTACCCAGGCACAGTAATGGGATATCCAGGTATCGGTACCCAGACACAGTAATGGGATATCTTGGCATTAGTACCCAGGCACAGTAATGGGATATCCAGGTATCGGTACACAGGCACAGTAATGGGATATCCAGGTATCGGTACCCGGGCACAGTAATGGGATATCCTGGTATCAGTACCCGGGCACAGTAATGGGATATCCTGGCATTGGTACACAGGTACAGTAATGGGATATTCTGGTATCAGTACCCGGGCACAGTAATGGGATATCCTGGTATCGGTACCCAGGCACAGTAATGAGATATCCTGGTATCGGTACCCGGGCACAGTAATGGGATATCCTGGTATCGGTACCCGGGCACAGTAATGGGATATCCTGGTATCGGTACCCAGGCACAGTAATGGGATATCCTGGCATTGGTACACAGGTACAGTAATGGGATATTCTGGTATCAGTACCCGGGCACAGTAATGGGATATCCTGGTATCGGTACCCGGGCACAGTAATGGGATATCCTGGTATCAGTACCCGGGCACAGTAATGGGATATCCTGGTATCTGTACCCGGGTACAGTAATGGGATATCCTGGTATCGGTACCCGGGTACAGTAATGGGATATCCTGGTATTGGTACCCGGGCACAGTAATGGGATATTCTGGTATCGGTACCCGGGCACAGTAATGGGATATCCTGGTATCGGTACCCGGGTACAGTAATGGGATATCCTGGTATCGGTACTCGGGTACAGTAATGGGATATCCTGGTATTGGTACCCGGGCACAGTAATGGGATATTCTGGTATCGGTACCCGGGCACAGTAATGGGATATCCTGGTATCGGTACCCGGGTACAGTAATGGGATATCCTGGTATCGGTACCCGGGCACAGTAATGGGATATCCTGGCATTGGTACACAGGTACAGTAATGGAATATCCTGGCATTGGTACCTGGGCACAGTAATGGGATATCCTGGCATTGGTACACAGGTATTGGTTCACACCTGGGATACGTTTTTAAAAGCTCTGCAGAAACGCTGGAAGTGGATCTTATGTTAAAAATCAGACTTGCTTCCACTTGTGCAGAAACATGGATCCGTGTTGCACGGAATGGAAACTTTGCGAAGAGTCCGGATTTGGCACATTTTCCCAGACTGGACAGGAAACCGTGTCCAATGTAAGCCTATGAGAAGGGACACTGTCCTCTTTGACTAGGCTAGTCGCCACATCCACGTTGCCTGTTTTAGCTGCATCCCGTCACCATCGTGACGTCCTACTCGCGTCCCGCCGTCCATCACCGCTGTTCGGTCCATTCTGAAGAGCCTGGAGGCCGACAGAAACATCGGAATTCACCATTGGGCTGCAGTACACCAATAGGAATCCTTAGCAACAGAGAGAATTCTCATTGGTTCCCGTTGAACCAATGAAACGTCTCCCTGTTGCTAGGCAGAGTTGGGCTGTTGCAGCATATGGAAAGTCAAACACTCCAGACTGTGGAAGGACCGAGTGGTGAGTAGTGACACGATTAACACACGCGGACCGGAACGTGCCCTACCATTCAGATCAGATCCGTGGTAAACGGATCCGTTTTTTCAGAAAACCAGTCACTGATCCGATCTAGAGCCTGACCAGTATGGACCGGCCCTAATAGGGATATCCCGGCATTAGCACATGGCTACAGTAATGGGATATCATGGCATCGGTACCCAGGCACAGTAATGGGTTATCCTGGCATCGGTACCCGGGCACAGTAATGGGATATCCAGGTATCGGTACCCGGGTACAGTAATGGGATATCCTGGTATTGGTACCCGGGCACAGTAATGGGATATCCAGGTATCGGTACCCAGGCACAGTAATGGGATATCCTGGTATCAGTACCCGGGCACAGTAATGGGATATCCTGGCATTGGCACACAGGCACAGTAATGGGATATCCTGGCATCGGTACCCGGGCACAGTAATGGGATATCCTGGCATCGGTACCCGGGCACAGTAATGGGATATCCTGGCATCGGTACCCGGGCACAGTAATGGGATATCCTGGTATCGGTACCCAGGCACAGTAATGGGATATCCAGGTATCGGTACCCAGGCACAGTAATGGGATATCTTGGCATTAGTACCCAGGCACAGTAATGGGATATCCTGGCATTGGTACACAGGCACAGTAATGGGATATCCAGGTATCGGTACCCGGGCACAGTAATGGGATATCCTGGTATCAGTACCCTAGCACAGTAATGGGATATCCTGGCATTGGTACACAGGTACAGTAATGGGATATTCTGGTATTAGTACCCGGGCACAGTAATGGGATATCCTGGTATCGGTACCCAGGCACAGTAATGAGATATCCTGGTATCAGTACCCGGGCACAGTAATGGGATATCCTGGTATCGGTACCCGGGCACAGTAATGGGATATCCTGGTATCGGTACCCGGGCACAGTAATGGGATATCCTGGCATTGGTACACAGGTACAGTGATGGGATATTCTGGTATCGGTACCCGGGCACTGTAATGGGATATCCTGGTATCAGTACCCGGGCACAGTAATGGGATATCCTGGTATCGGTACCCGGGCACAGTAATGGGATATCCTGGTATCGGTACCCGGGTACAGTAATGGGATATCCTGGTATCGGTACTCGGGTACAGTAATGGGATATCCTGGTATCGGTACCCGGGCACAGTAATGGGATATCCTGGCATTGGTACACAGGTACAGTAATGGAATATCCTGGCATTGGTACCCGGGCACAGTAATGGGATATCCTGGCATTGGTACACAGGTATTGGTTCACACCTGGGATACGTTTTTAAAAGCTCTGCAGAAACGCTGGAAGTGGATCTTATGTTAAAAATCGGACTTGCTTCCACTTGTGCAGAAACATGGATCCGTGTTGCACGGAATGGAAACTTTGCGAAGAGTCCGGATTTGGCACATTTTCCCAGACTGGACAGGAAACCGTGTCCAATGTAAGCCTATGAGAAGGGACACTGTCCTCTTTGACTAGGCTAGTCGCCACATCCACGTTGCCTGTTTTAGCTGCATCCCGTCACCATCGTGACGTCCTACTCGCGTCCCGCCGTCCATCACCGCTTTTCGGTCCATTCTGAAGAGCCTGGAGGCCGACAGAAACATCGGAATTCACCATTGGGCTGCAGTACACCAATAGGAATCCTTAGCAACAGAGAGAATTCTCATTGGTTCCCGTTGAACCAATGAAACGTCTCCCTGTTGCTAGGCAGAGTTGGGCTGTTGCAGCATATGGAAAGTCACACACTCCAGACTGTGGAAGGACCGAGTGGTGAGTAGTGACACGATTAACACACGCGGACCGGAACGTGCCCTACCATTCAGATCAGATCCGTGGTAAACGGATCCGTTTTTTCAGAAAACCAGTCACTGATCCGATCTAGAGCCTGACCAGTATGGACCGGCCCTAATAGGGATATCCCGGCATTAGCACATGGCTACAGTAATGGGATATCATGGCATCGGTACCCAGGCACAGTAATGGGATATCTTTGCATTGGTACATGGCTACAGTAATGAGATATCCAGACATGGGCAACCAGGCTACAGTAATGGGATATTCTTGCATTGGTACCCAGGCACAGTAATGGGATATCCAGGCATCGGGACATGGCTACAGGATTGGGATATCCAGGCATCGGGACATGGCTACAGTAATGAGATATCCAGGCATGGGCAACCAGGCTACAGTAATGGGATATTCTTGCATTGGTACCCAGGCACAGTAATGGGATATCATAGCATCAGTACCCTGCTACAGTAATGGGATATCCAGACGTAGGTAATCAGGCTACAGTAATGGGATATCCCAGCATTGGTACCCGGGCACAGTAATGGGATATCCAGGCATTGGTACCCGGGCACAGTAATGGGATATCCAGGCATTGGTACCGCGCACAGTAATGGGATATCATGGCATCGGTACCCGGGCACAGTAATGGGATATCCAGGCATCGGGACATGGCTACAGTAATGGGATATCCTTGCATTGGTACCTGGCTACAGTAATGGGATATCATGGCATCGGTACCTGATACAGTAATGAGATATCCCCACATAGGTAACCAGGCTACAGTAATGGGATATCCCAGCATTGGTACCCGGGCACAGTAATGGGATATCCTGGCACCGACACATGGCTACAGTAATAAGGTATCCTAGTATCAGTACCCAGCTACAGTAATGGGATATCCAGACATCTGTACTCTGGTACAGTAATGGGTTATCTTGGTATTTGTACCCGGGCACAGTAATGGGATATCCCAGCATTGGAACTCGGCTACAGTAATGGGATATCCAGGCATTGGTAGCGTGCACAGTAATGGGATATCCTGGCATTGGTACCGTGCACAGTAATGGGATATCCTGGCATTGGTACCGTGCACAGTAATGGGATATCCTGGAAATATTGTGAATACAGAATGTCTGGCAGGAGAGGGAGTGCCATCGTCTCCACAGCTTCTGGGATTGGTCCACGGCCAGGGAGAGTGAGCTCAGCTGTAGGGGAGGAAGCAGAGAGCTGTCCATCAGTAGCACAGCCGAGTCAGCTGATGCCGGTGGCACCCATTTTCAGCACCTTGGGTCGCCGTGTGGTCATTCAGGAGAGTCACTCACAGGCATTGATGGACATGATGAAGGAGGAGCAGCCCATTATTACTTGTTCCCAGACCTCAGCTGTGAGCAGCACTCCCAGCAGCAGCAGCCAATGCCCTACACTTGCTGTGACATCCACCCCAGCAGCCAGTGGTCAGCCCTCCCTGGACGAGAACGTTCTGTTCCTCCGTCCGGGGTCTGGGAGCGCCTTGATGGCTACCTATGATGAGGTCATGGGGTCTAGTGATGTGGAGGAGGTTGTGCTCGGGCCAGCAGCACAAGCATATTTTGAGGATGAGGTGGGGGTTTGTGTCTGGGGATGTTGGGGTGGAAGAGGTGGTGGTGGTGGGGGTCAGGAGAAGAGATGTTTTCTGACGAAGAGGATAGTGATTAGGTGGTGCACCATTTCTACCGCTCCGCCACTACCTCTGCAACCCTGGCCCACCTGCAGCAAAGCAAGGGCCTGCCATCACACCACCTGATAATTGATGTCCCTACTCGCTGGAGCTCAACTATGGGCTGCTCTTAAGAGGTAGATCTGTGATGATGACATCTCCATGAATCGTCAAGTGATCATCCCCCACATCTCAGTGGACACAGATGCAGCAAGTGTGCCTGGTGTTGACTCCCTTCCTGCAAGGAACCAAGATAGTGAGCCAGGAGTGGGCATCAGTTTGTGAGTGGGCGACCCTGGTTTGCCTGCTGGACAGGGCAATGTGCGATCTGATGGAAGAGGGGAAGGCAGCTGGATCAGGAGCAGGCAGCACTCTCCACCACATATGCTGCTGCTGACACATGCTGTTCCTCCTGCTGCGGCATTTCCCTAAATCCCTAATAAAGTCTGTGTTCCCACTGCCAGGGTCCACAGATGCATATAATTTTTGGGTGCTGTGGTACCACCAGTGAGGTGCCATAGCTTTTTGTGCAGCGGCGCTGACTGCTTAGTCCTCCTCCTGCTGAGTTTCACCGCCACTGTCCACGGCTGCATATCATTTTTGGGCAGCATTATCATGCTGTAGAACCACAAGTGAGGTGCCATTTTTTTTGTGCTGCCACGCTGACTGCTAGGCATCCTTCTGCTGCCACTAATGTTCTATTTCACTACTAAAGTCTGTGTTCCCACGCCAGGGTCCACAGACAACTCTGCTGCCATGTCATTCATTGCTATCACTGCAAATAAAAATGTATAGGAACCTCTCTGGGTGTTTTTGTGGCATCGGCCACTCCTCCTCCTGTGGTGCCACCACCGCCAGATGCCATCAGGTGGGGCACATCACCTGCCTTCATGGTTGTAGTTTGCTAGGGACTCTGTGATTGCTTAAAGTGTATTTCCATTTAAAACCATTTATTACCAATTAATAGCTGCATTTAAAGTGTTAATTTAACTGTAAAATCCATTTTCTCAAAAACTAAAAGTTCTTTTTTGAATTTGTTTTAAGTTGTAGCCCCTTATCACCTTTATAATCCATGCCATTTTTGGGAATGTAGCATGTATAGGGGCTTTGGTATTAACATTAAAGGAAAAACTGGATCACAAACCGTGATTCCAGATTTTTCAGGCAATCACGGGTAAAATCAGATTCAAATTCGGAAGTCCGTTTCAAATCCAGATCAAAATCACCACTTTTCTGGATTTTGATTCTGCCGTGGACAAATTCATGACGAATCCGTGATCGGGGGTATCCAAACAACACTATTAATGACAGTATGTGGTTATGATGCATTGAATATATAGAAGGCGTGGCACAGAGAGAGGCTCAGGAAATAATCAGGCGGGGCACAGTGACACTGGTTAGGGTTAGTGTTGGGATATATGGGAGGCGTGGCACAGAGAGGCTCGGGAAATAATCAGGCGGGCACAGTGACGCTGGTTAGGGTTAGTATATATGGAAGGCGTGGCACAGAGAGGCTCAGGAAATAATCAGGCGGGGCACAGTGAAGCTGGTTAGGGTTAGTGTTGGGATATATGGAAGGCGTGGCACAGAGAGGCTCAGGAAATAATCAGGCGGGGCATAGTGACGCTGGTTAGGGTTAGTGTTGGGATATATGGAAGGCGTGGCACAGAGAGGCTCAGGAAATAATCAGGCGGGGCACAGTGAAGCTGGTTAGGGTTAGTGTTGGGATATATGGAAGGCGTGGCACAGAGAGGCTCAGGAAATAATCAGGCGGGGCACAGTGACGCTGGTTAGGGTTAGTGTTGGGATATATGGAAGGCGTGGCACAGAGAGGCTCAGGAAATAATCAGGCGGGGCACAGTGAAGCTGGTTAGGGTTAGTGTTGGGATATATGGAAGGCGTGGCACAGAGAGAGGCTCAGGAAATAATCAGGCGAGAAACAGTGAAGCTGGTTAGGGTTAGTGTTGGGATATATAGAAGGCGTGGCAAAGAGAGAGGCTCAGGAAATAATCAGGCGGGGCACAGTGAAGCTGGTTAGGGTTAGTGTTGGGGTATATGGAAGGCGTGGCACAGAGAGGCTCAGGAAATAATGAGGCGGGGCACAATGAAGCTGGTTAGGGTTAGTGTTGGGATATATGGAAGGCGTGGCACAGAGAGCCTCAGGAAATAATCAGGCGGGGCACAGTGAAGCTGGTTAGGGTTAGTGTTGGGATATATGGAAGGCGTGGCACAGAGAGGCTCAGGAAATAATCAGGCGGGGCACAGTGAAGCTGGTTAGTGTTGGGATATATGGAAGGCGTGGCACAGAGAGGCTCAGGAAATAATCAGGCGGGGCACAGTGAAGCTGGTTAGGGTTAGTGTTGGGATATATGGAAGGCGTGGCACAGAGAGGCTCAGGAAATAATCAGGCGGGGCACAGTGAAGCTGGTTAGTGTTGGGATATATGGAAGGCGTGGCACAGAGAGGCTCAGGAACTAATCAGGCGGGGCACAGTGAAGCTGGTTAGAGTTAGTGTTGGGGTATATGGAAGGCGTGGCACAGAGAGGCTCAGGAAATAATCAGGCGGGGCACAGTGAAGCTGGTTAGGGTTAGTGTTGGGATATATGGAAGGCGTGGCACAGAGAGCCTCAGGAAATAATCAGGCGGGGCACAGTGAAGCTGGTTAGGGTTAGTGTTGGGATATATGGAAGGCGTGGCACAGAGAGGCTCAGGAAATAATCAGGCGGGGCACAGTGAAGCTGGTTAGGGTTAGTGTTGGGATATATGGAAGGCGTGGCACAGAGAGCCTCAGGAAATAATCAGGCGGGGCACAGTGAAGCTGGTTAGGGTTAGTGTTGGGATATATGGAAGGCGTGGCACAGAGAGGCTCAGGAAATAATCAGGCGGGGCACAGTGAAGCTGGTTAGGGTTAGTGTTGGGATATATGGAAGGCGTGGCACAGAGAGGCTCAGGAAATAATCAGGCGGGGCACAGTGACGCTGGTTAGGGTTAGTATATATGGAAGGCGTGGCACAGAGAGGCTCAGGAAATAATCAGGCGGGGCACAGTGAAGCTGGTTAGGGTTAGTGTTGGGATATATGGAAGGCGTGGCACAGAGAGGCTCAGGAAATAATCAGGCGGGGCACAGTGAACCTGGTGAGGGTTAGTGTTGGGATATATGGAAGGCGTGGCACAGTGAGGCTCAGGAAATAATCAGGCGGGGCACAGTGAAGCTGGTCAGGGTTAGTGTTGGGATATATGGAAGGCGTGGCACAGAGAGGCTCAGGAAATAATCAGGCGGGGCACAATGAAGCTGGTTAGGGTTAGTGTTGGGATATATGGAAGGCGTGGCACAGTGAGGCTCAGGAAATAATCAGGCGGGGCACAATGAAGCTGGTTAGGGTTAGTGTTGGGATATATGGAAGGCGTGGCACAGTGAGGCTCAGGAAATAATCAGGCGGGGCACAGTGAAGCTGGTCAGGGTTAGTGTTGGGATATATGGAAGGCGTGGCACAGAGAGGCTCAGGAAATAATCAGGCGGGGCACAATGAAGCTGGTTAGGGTTAGTGTTGGGATATATGGAAGGCGTGGCACAGAGAGGCTCAGGAAATAATCAGGCGGGGCACAATGAAGCTGGTTAGGGTTAGTGTTGGGATATATGGAAGGCGTGGCACAGTGAGGCTCAGGAAATAATCAGGCGGGGCACAGTGAAGCTGGTCAGGGTTAGTGTTGGGATATATGGAAGGCGTGGCACAGAGAGGCTCAGGAAATAATCAGGCGGGGCACAGTGAAGCTGGTTAGGGTTGGGATATATGGAAGGCGTGGCACAGAGAGGCTCAGGAAATAATCAGGCGGGGCACAGTGAAGCTGGTCAGGGTTAGTGTTGGGATATATGGAAGGCGTGGCACAGAGAGGCTCAGGAAATAATCAGGCGGGGCACAGTGAAGCTGGTTAGGGTTAGTGTTGGGATATATGGAAGGCGTGGCACAGAGAGCCTCAGGAAATAATCAGGCGGGGCACAGTGAAGCTGGTTAGGGTTAGTGTTGGGATATATGGAAGGCGTGGCACAGAGAGGCTCAGGAAATAATCAGGCGGGGCACAGTGAAGCTGGTTAGGGTTAGTGTTGGGATATATGGAAGGCGTGGCACAGAGAGCCTCAGGAAATAATCAGGCGGGGCACAGTGACGCTGGTTAGGGTTAGTATATATGGAAGGCGTGGCACAGAGAGGCTCAGGAAATAATCAGGCGGGGCACAGTGAAGCTGGTTAGGGTTAGTGTTGGGATATATGGAAGACGTGGCACAGAGAGCCTCAGGAAATAATCAGGCGGGGCACAGTGAAGCTGGTTAGAGTTAGTGTTGGGATATATGGAAGGCGTGGCACAGAGGCTCAGGAAATAATCAGGCGGGGCACAGTGAAGCTGGTTAGGGTTAGTGTTGGGATATATGGAAGGCGTGGCACAGAGAGCCTCAGGAAATAATCAGGCGGGGCACAGTGAAGCTGGTTAGAGTTAGTGTTGGGATATATGGAAGGCGTGGCACAGAGGCTCAGGAAATAATCAGGCGGGGCACAATGAAGCTGGTTAGGGTTAGTGTTGGGATATATGGAAGGCGTGGCACAGAGAGCCTCAGGAAATAATCAGGCGGGGCACAGTTAAGCTGGTTAGGGTTAGTGTTGGGATATATGGAAGGCGTGGCACAGAGAGGCTCAGGAAATAATCAGGCGGGGCACAATGAAGCTGGTTAGGGTTAGTGTTGGGATATATGGAAGGCGTGGCACAGTGAGGCTCAGGAAATAATCAGGCGGGGCACAGTGAAGCTGGTCAGGGTTAGTGTTGGGATATATGGAAGGCGTGGCACAGAGAGGCTCAGGAAATAATCAGGCGGGGCACAGTGAAGCTGGTTAGGGTTGGGATATATGGAAGGCGTGGCACAGAGAGGCTCAGGAAATAATCAGGCGGGGCACAGTGAAGCTGGTCAGGGTTAGTGTTGGGATATATGGAAGGCGTGGCACAGAGAGGCTCAGGAAATAATCAGGCGGGGCACAGTGAAGCTGGTTAGTGTTGGGATATATGGAAGGCGTGGCACAGAGAGGCTCAGGAAATAATCAGGCGGGGCACAGTGAAGCTGGTTAGGGTTAGTGTTGGGATATATGGAAGGCGTGGCACAGAGAGGCTCAGGAAATAATCAGGCGGGGCACAGTGACACTGGTTAGGGTTAGTGTTGGGATATATGGAAGGCGTGGCACAGAGAGGCTCAGGAAATAATCAGGCGGGGCACAGTGACGCTGGTTAGGGTTAGTGTTGGGATATATGGAAGGCGCGGCACAGAGAGGCTCAGGAAATAATCAGGCGGGGCACAGTGAAGCTGGTTAGGGTTAGTGTTGGGATATATGGAAGGCGTGGCACAGAGAGGCTCAGGAAATAATCAGGCGGGGCACAGTGACACTGGTTAGGGTTAGTGTTGGGATATATGGAAGGCGTGGCACAGAGAGGCTCAGGAAATAATCAGGCGGGGCACAGTGAAGCTGGTTAGGGTTAGTGTTGGGATATATGGAAGGCGTGGCACAGAGAGAGGCTCAGGAAATAATCAGGCGGGGCACAGTGAAGCTGGTTAGTGTTGGGATATATGGAAGGCGTGGCACAGAGAGGCTCAGGAAATAATCAGGCGGGGCACAGTGACGCTGGTTAGGGTTAGTGTTGGGATATATGGAAGGCGCGGCACAGAGAGGCTCAGGAAATAATCAGGCGGGGCACAGTGAAGCTGGTTAGGGTTAGTGTTGGGATATATGGAAGGCGTGGCACAGAGAGGCTCAGGAAATAATCAGGCGGGGCACAGTGACACTGGTTAGGGTTAGTGTTGGGATATATGGAAGGCGTGGCACAGAGAGGCTCAGGAAATAATCAGGCGGGGCACAGTGAAGCTGGTTAGGGTTAGTGTTGGGATATATGGAAGGCGTGGCACAGAGAGAGGCTCAGGAAATAATCAGGCGGGGCACAGTGAAGCTGGTTAGTGTTGGGATATATGGAAGGCGTGGGACAGAGAGGCTCAGGAAATAATCAGGCGGGGCACAGTGAAGCTGGTTAGGGTTAGTGTTGGGATATATGGAAGGCGTGGCACAGAGAGGCTCAGGAAATAATCAGGCGGGGCACAGTGAAGCTGGTTAGGGTTAGTGTTGGGATATATGGAAGGCGTGGCACAGAGAGGCTCAGGAAATAATCAGGCGGGGCACAG
The DNA here is from genome assembly GCF_040937935.1 of Hyperolius riggenbachi. Classification (NCBI taxonomy): domain Eukaryota; kingdom Metazoa; phylum Chordata; class Amphibia; order Anura; family Hyperoliidae; genus Hyperolius; species Hyperolius riggenbachi. The sequence goes on along the minus strand of NC_090649.1, from coordinate 1,063,065 downwards.
TGAAGCTGGTTAGGGTCAGTGTTGGGATATATGGAAGGCGTGGCACAGAGAGGCTCAGGAAATAATCAGGCGGGGCACAGTGAAGCTGGTTAGGGTTAGTGTTGGGATATATGGAAGGCGTGGCACAGAGGCTCAGGAAATAATCAGGCGGGGCACAGTGACGCTGGTTAGGGTTAGTGTTGGGATATATGGAAGGCATGGCACAGAGAGGCTCAGGAAATAATCAGGCGGGGCGCAGTGAAGCTGGTTAGGGTTAGTGTTGGGATATATGGAAGGCGTGGCACAGAGAGAGGCTCCGGAAATAATCAGGCGGGGCACAGTGAAGCTGGTTAGTGTTGGGATATATGGAAGGCGTGGCACAGAGAGGCTCAGGAAATAATCAGGCGGGGCACAGTGAAGCTGGTTAGGGTTAGTGTTGGGATATATGGAAGGCGTGGCACAGAGAGGCTCAGGAAATAATCAGGCGGGGCGCAGTGAAGCTGGTTAGGGTTAGTGTTGGGATATATGGAAGGCGTGGCACAGAGAGCCTCAGGAAATAATCAGGCGGGGCACAGTGAAGCTGGTTAGGGTTAGTGTTGGGATATATGGAAGGCGTGGCACAGAGAGAGGCTCAGGAAATAATCAGGCGGGGCGCAGTGAAGCTGGTTAGGGTTAGTGTTGGGATATATGGAAGGCGTGGCACAGTGAGGCTCAGGAAATAATCTGGCGGGGCGCAGTGACACTGGTTAGGGTTAGTGTTGGGATATATGGAAGGCGTGGCACAGAGAGGCTCAGGAAATAATCAGGCAAGGCACAGTGAAGCTGGTTAGGGTTAGTGTTGGGATATATGGAAGGCATGGCACAGAGAGGCTCAGGAAATAATCAGGCGGGGCACAGTGAAGCTTGTTAGTGTTGGGATATATGGAAGGCGTGGGACAGAGAGGCTCCGGAAATAATCAGGCGAGGCACAGTGAAGCTGGTTAGGGTTGGGATATATGGAAGGCGTGGCACAGAGAGGCTCAGGAAATAATCAGGCGGGGCACAGTGAAGCTGGTTAGGGTTAGTGTTGGGATATATGGAAGGCGTGGCACAGAGAGGCTCAGGAAATAATCAGGCGGGGCACAGTGAAGCTGGTTAGGGTTAGTGTTGGGATATATGGAAGGTGAGGCACAGAGAGGCTCAGGAAATAATCAGGCGGGGCACAGTGAAGCTGGTTAGGGTTAGTGTTGGGATATATGGAAGGCGTGGCACAGAGAGGCTCAGGAAATAATCAGGCGGGGCACAGTGAAGCTGATTAGGGTTAGTGTTGGGATATATGGAAGGCGTGGCACAGAGAGCCTCAGGAAATAATCAGGCGGGGCACAGTGAAGCTGGTTAGGGTTAGTGTTGGGATATATGGAAGGCGTGGCACAGAGAGCCTCAGGAAATAATCAGGCGGGGCACAGTGAAGCTGGTTAGGGTTAGTGTTGGGATATATGGAAGGCGTGGCACAGAGAGGCTCAGGAAATAATCAGGCGGGGCACAATGAAGCTTGTTAGTGTTGGGATATATGGAAGGCGTGGGACAGAGAGGCTCCGGAAATAATCAGGCGAGGCACAGTGAAGCTGGTTAGGGTTGGGATATATGGAAGGCGTGGCACAGAGAGGCTCAGGAAATAATCAGGCGGGGCACAGTGAAGCTGGTTAGGGTTAGTGTTGGGATATATGGAAGGCGTGGCACAGAGAGGCTCAGGAAATAATCAGGCGGGGCACAGTGAAGCTGGTTAGGGTTAGTGTTGGGATATATGGAAGGTGAGGCACAGAGAGGCTCAGGAAATAATCAGGCGGGGCACAGTGAAGCTGGTTAGGGTTAGTGTTGGGATATATGGAAGGCGTGGCACAGAGAGGCTCAGGAAATAATCAGGCGGGGCACAGTGAAGCTGATTAGGGTTAGTGTTGGGATATATGGAAGGCGTGGCACAGAGAGCCTCAGGAAATAATCAGGCGGGGCACAGTGAAGCTGGTTAGGGTTAGTGTTGGGATATATGGAAGGCGTGGCACAGAGAGCCTCAGGAAATAATCAGGCGGGGCACAGTGAAGCTGGTTAGGGTTAGTGTTGGGATATATGGAAGGCGTGGCACAGAGAGGCTCAGGAAATAATCAGGCGGGGCACAATGAAGCTGGTTAGGGTTAGTGTTGGGATATATGGAAGGCGTGGCACAGAGAGCCTCAGGAAATAATCAGGCGGGGCACAGTGAAGCTGGTTAGGGTTAGTGTTGGGATATATGGAAGGCGTGGCACAGAGAGGCTCAGGAAATAATCAGGCGGGGCACAGTGAAGCTGGTTAGGGTTAGTGTTGGGATATATGGAAGGCATGGCACAGAGAGGCTCAGGAAATAATCAGGCGGGGCACAATGACGCTGGTTAGGGTTAGTGTTGGGATATATGGAAGGCGTGGCATAGAGAGGCTCAGGAAATAATCAGGCGGGGCACAGTGAAGCTGCAATTTGGTTTAATGTAAACATATTGTAGACTGAGATGATACACAGCTGTAGATTGGCAGCAATTTCTCGGGAGAAGCAGTGAAAGGGTTACAATAAGATCAGAGCCGCCCGTCTAGCACATATAAAATCTTTTGTCATAAATCAAGGCGTATCTTATATATTTATATATGTACACACATTTCTTCTGCTAATACTAATTCGTCAGGTAAGAGGAAATCACGTCATTAATCCTTCAAATGGTCATGTTCAGCCCCTCTGGCCGTGTCATAGGTCATGTTCAGCCCCTCTGATTGGCCGTGTCATAGGTCATGTTCAGCCCCTCTGATTGGCCGTGTCATAGATCATGTTCACCCTCTCTGATTGGCCGGGTCATGGGTCACGTTCAGCCCCTCTGATTGGCCGTGTCATAGACTCTCTGCTTGTGTATTCTGTAGGGGATCGCTATGTCTGGAGACACGTCAGATGCTGCTCTGGTTGTGTATTCTGTAGGGGGATCGCTATGTCTGGAGACACGTCAGAGGATTCTCTGGTTGTGTATTCTGTAGGGGATCGCTATGTCTGGAGACACGTCAGATGTTGCCCTGGTTGTGTATTCTGTAGGGGGATCGCTATGTCTGGAGACACGTCAGATGTTGCCCTGGTTGTGTATCCTGTAGGGGATCGCTATGTCTGGAGACACGTCAGATGCTGCTCTGGTTGTGTATTCTGTAGAGGATCGCTATGTCTGGAGACACGTCAGAGGATTCTCTGGTTGTGTATTCTGTAGGGGATCGCTATGTCTGGAGACACGTCAGATGTTGCCCTGGTTGTGTATTCTGTAGGGGATCGCTATGTCTGGAGACACGTCAGATGTTGCCCTGGTTGTGTATTCTGTAGGGGATCGCTATGTCTGGAGACACGTCAGATGCTGCTCTGGTTGTGTATTCTGTAGGGGATCGCTATGTCTGGAGACACGTCAGAGGATTCTCTGGTTGTGTATTCTGTAGAGGATCGCTATGTCTGGAGACACGTCAGATGTTGCCCTGGTTGTGTATTCTGTAGAGGATCGCTATGTCTGGAGACACGTCAGATGTTGCCTTGGTTGTGTATTCTGTAGGGGATCGCTATGTCTGGAGACACATCAGAGGATTCTCTGGTTGTGTATTCTGTAGGGGATCGCTATGTCTGGAGACACGTCAGAGGATTCTCTGGTTGTGTATTCTGTAGGGGATCGCTATGTCTGGAGACACATCAGAGGATTCTCTGGTTGTGTATTCTGTAGGGGGATCGCTATGTCTGGAGACACGTCAGATGCTGCTCTGGTTGTGTATTCTGTAGGGGATCGCTATGTCTGGAGACACATCAGAGGATTCTCTGGTTGTGTATTCTGTAGGGGATCGCTATGTCTGGAGACACGTCAGATGCTGCTCTGGTTGTGTATTCTGTAGAGGATCGCTATGTCTGGAGACACGTCAGATGTTGCCCTGGTTGTGTATTCTGTAGGGGATCGCTATGTCTGGAGACACGTCAGATGCTGCTCTGGTTGTGTATTCTGTAGGGGATCGCTATGTCTGGAGACACGTCAGAGGATTCTCTGGTTGTGTATTCTGTAGGGGATCGCTATGTCTGGAGACACGTCAGAGGATTCTCTGGTTGTGTATTCTGTAGGGGATCGCTATGTCTGGAGACACATGAGATGTTGCTCTGGTTGTGTATTCTGTAGAGGATCGCTATGTCTGGAGACACGTCAGATGTTGCTCTGGTTGTGTATTCTGTAGGGGATCGCTATGTCTGGAGACACGTCAGAGGATTCTCTGGTTGTGTATTCTGTAGAGGATCGCTATGTCTGGAGACACGTCAGATGCTGCTCTGGTTGTGTATTCTGTAGGGGATCGCTATGTCTGGAGACACGTCAGAGGATTCTCTGGTTGTGTATTCTGTAGGGGATCGCTATGTCTGGAGACACGTCAGAGGATTCTCTGGTTGTGTATTCTGTAGGGGATCGCTATGTCTGGAGACACGTCAGATGCTGCTCTGGTTGTGTATTCTGTAGAGGATCGCTATGTCTGGAGACACGTCAGAGGATTCTCTGGTTGTGTATTCTGTAGGGGATCGCTATGTCTGGAGACACGTCAGAGGATTCTCTGGTTGTGTATTCTGTAGGGGATCGCTATGTCTGGAGACACGTCAGATGTTGCCCTGGTTGTGTATTCTGTAGAGGATCGCTATGTCTGGAGACACGTCAGATGTTGCCCTGGTTGTGTATTCTGTAGGGGATCGCTATGTCTGGAGACACGTCAGATGCTGCTCTGGTTGTGTATTCTGTAGGGGATCGCTATGTCTGGAGACACGTCAGATGCTGCTCTGGTTGTGTATTCTGTAGGGGATCGCTATGTCTGGAGACACGTCAGATGCTGCTCTGGTTGTGTATTCTGTAGGGGATCGCTATGTCTGGAGACACGTCAGAGGATTCTCTGGTTGTGTATTCTGTAGGGGATCGCTATGTCTGGAGACACGTCAGATGTTGCCCTGGTTGTGTATTCTGTAGAGGATCGCTATGTCTGGAGACACGTCAGATGCTGCTCTGGTTGTGTATTCTGTAGAGGATCGCTATGTCTGGAGACACGTCAGATGCTGCTCTGGTTGTGTATTCTGTAGAGGATCGCTATGTCTGGAGACACGTCAGAGGATTCTCTGGTTGTGTATTCTGTAGGGGATCGCTATGTCTGGAGACACGTCAGATGCTGCTCTGGTTGTGTATTCTGTAGAGGATCGCTATGTCTGGAGACACGTCAGAGGATTCTCTGGTTGTGTATTCTGTAGGGGATCGCTATGTCTGGAGACACGTCAGATGTTGCCCTGGTTGTGTATTCTGTAGGGGATCGCTATGTCTGGAGACACGTCAGATGTTGCCCTGGTTGTGTATTCTGTAGGGGATCGCTATGTCTGGAGACACGTCAGATGCTGCTCTGGTTGTGTATTCTGTAGGGGATCGCTATGTCTGGAGACACGTCAGAGGATTCTCTGGTTGTGTATTCTGTAGAGGATCGCTATGTCTGGAGACACGTCAGATGTTGCCCTGGTTGTGTATTCTGTAGAGGATCGCTATGTCTGGAGACACGTCAGATGTTGCCCTGGTTGTGTATTCTGTAGGGGATCGCTATGTCTGGAGACACATCAGAGGATTCTCTGGTTGTGTATTCTGTAGGGGATCGCTATGTCTGGAGACACGTCAGAGGATTCTCTGGTTGTGTATTCTGTAGGGGATCGCTATGTCTGGAGACACATCAGAGGATTCTCTGGTTGTGTATTCTGTAGGGGGATCGCTATGTCTGGAGACACGTCAGAGGATTCTCTGGTTGTGTATTCTGTAGGGGATCGCTATGTCTGGAGACACGTCAGATGTTGCCCTGGTTGTGTATTCTGTAGGGGATCGCTATGTCTGGAGACACGTCAGATGCTGCTCTGGTTGTGTATTCTGTAGAGGATCGCTATGTCTGGAGACACGTCAGATGTTGCCCTGGTTGTGTATTCTGTAGGGGATCGCTATGTCTGGAGACACGTCAGATGCTGCTCTGGTTGTGTATTCTGTAGGGGATCGCTATGTCTGGAGACACGTCAGAGGATTCTCTGGTTGTGTATTCTGTAGGGGATCGCTATGTCTGGAGACACGTCAGAGGATTCTCTGGTTGTGTATTCTGTAGGGGATCGCTATGTCTGGAGACACGTCAGATGCTGCTCTGGTTGTGTATTCTGTAGGGGATCGCTATGTCTGGAGACACATCAGATGTTGCTCTGGTTGTGTATTCTGTAGGGGATCGCTATGTCTGGAGACACGTCAGATGCTGCTCTGGTTGTGTATTCTGTAGAGGATCGCTATGTCTGGAGACACGTCAGATGCTGCTCTGGTTGTGTATTCTGTAGGGGATCGCTATGTCTGGAGACACGTCAGATGCTGCTCTGGTTGTGTATTCTGTAGAGGATCGCTATGTCTGGAGACACGTCAGAGGATTCTCTGGTTGTGTATTCTGTAGGGGATCGCTATGTCTGGAGACACGTCAGATGTTGCCCTGGTTGTGTATTCTGTAGGGGGATCGCTATGTCTGGAGACACGTCAGATGCTGCTCTGGTTGTGTATTCTGTAGGGGATCGCTATGTCTGGAGACACGTCAGATGTTGCCCTGGTTGTGTATTCTGTAGAGGATCGCTATGTCTGGAGACACGTCAGAGGATTCTCTGGTTGTGTATTCTGTAGAGGATCGCTATGTCTGGAGACACGTCAGAGGATTCTCTGGTTGTGTATTCTGTAGAGGATCGCTATGTCTGGAGACACGTCAGAGGATTCTCTGGTTGTGTATTCTGTAGGGGATCGCTATGTCTGGAGACACGTCAGAGGATTCTCTGGTTGTGTATTCTGTAGGGGGATCGCTATGTCTGGAGACACGTCAGATGTTGCCCTGGTTGTGTATTCTGTAGGGGGATCGCTATGTCTGGAGACACGTCAGATGTTGCCCTGGTTGTGTATTCTGTAGGGGATCGCTATGTCTGGAGACACGTCAGAGGATTCTCTGGTTGTGTATTCTGTAGAGGATCGCTATGTCTGGAGACACATCAGATGTTGCTCTGGTTGTGTATTCTGTAGAGGATCGCTATGTCTGGAGACACGTCAGATGTTGCTCTGGTTGTGTATTCTGTAGGGGATCGCTATGTCTGGAGACACGTCAGATGCTGCTCTGGTTGTGTATTCTGTAGGGGATCGCTATGTCTGGAGACACGTCAGATGTTGCTCTGGTTGTGTATTCTGTAGAGGATCGCTATGTCTGGAGACACGTCAGATGCTGCTCTGGTTGTGTATTCTGTAGAGGATCGCTATGTCTGGAGACACGTCAGATGTTGCTCTGGTTGTGTATTCTGTAGGGGATCGCTATGTCTGGAGACACGTCAGATGTTGCTCTGGTTGTGTATTCTGTAGGGGATCGCTATGTCTGGAGACACGTCAGAGGATTCTCTGGTTGTGTATTCTGTAGAGGATCGCTATGTCTGGAGACACGTCAGATGTTGCCCTGGTTGTGTATTCTGTAGAGGATCGCTATGTCTGGAGACACATCAGAGGATTCTCTGGTTGTGTATTCTGTAGGGGATCGCTATGTCTGGAGACACGTCAGATGCTGCTCTGGTTGTGTATTCTGTAGGGGATCGCTATGTCTGGAGACACGTCAGATGTTGCCCTGGTTGTGTATTCTGTAGAGGATCGCTATGTCTGGAGACACGTCAGATGTTGCCCTGGTTGTGTATTCTGTAGAGGATCGCTATGTCTGGAGACACGTCAGATGTTGCCCTGGTTGTGTATTCTGTAGAGGATCGCTATGTCTGGAGACATGTCAGAGGATTCTCTGGTTGTGTATTCTGTAGGGGATCGCTATGTCTGGAGACACGTCAGAGGATTCTCTGGTTGTGTATCCTGTAGGAAATGGCTATGTCTGGAGACACATCAGAGGATTCTCTGGTTGTGTATTCTGTAGGGGATCGCTATGTCTGGAGACACATCAGAGGATTCTCTGGTTGTGTATCCTGTAGGAAATGGCTATGTCTGGAGACACGTCAGATGCTGCTCTGGTTGTGTATTCTGTAGGGGATCGCTATGTCTGGAGACACGTCAGAGGATTCTCTGGTTGTGTATTCTGTAGAGGATCGCTATGTCTGGAGACACGTCAGATGCTGCTCTGGTTGTGTATTCTGTAGGGGATCGCTATGTCTGGAGACACGTCAGAGGATTCTCTGGTTGTGTATCCTGTAGGAAATGGCTATGACTGGAGACACATCAGAGGATTCTCTGGTTGTGTATTCTGTAGAGGATCGCTATGTCTGGAGACACGTCAGATGTTGCTCTGGTTGTGTATTCTGTAGAGGATCGCTATGTCTGGAGACACGTCAGATGTTGCCCTGGTTGTGTATTCTGTAGAGGATCGCTATGTCTGGAGACACGTCAGAGGATTCTCTGGTTGTGTATTCTGTAGGGGATCGCTATGTCTGGAGACACGTTAGAGGATTCTCTGGTTATGTACTCTGTAGGGGATCATTATGCCTGGAGACACGTCAGCGATCACCTACAGAATACACAACCAGAGAATCCTCTATGTCTGGAGACACGTCAGATGATTCTCTGGTTTTGTCACTAGTATGTGCAGAGACTGAAGATTTCTCTCTAATTCCATTGATGGTGGGGGGAGGGGCATACATGACAAGGACCAGTTAAGGAATAGACCAGACCACACATGGGTGGACTGTACATAAGTCCAGGTAATTTCCCTCCTGCCCACATTATCCAGAGTCCTGGATGATTTCTTCAACTTCAACCAAGACCGCTAATCCTTGTAGTGGAATGTGGATGCGTTTCTATACAGAGGTGTTTCAAAGAGTACTAATCCGAAGATGAGATGAATGAAGCCTATGCTGGGACTGTAGTCTGTGGCTCAGGTGGTCACATGATACTGTGACAGTCAAGCAATCTGGCAGCATCCTCACATGGTACTGTGACAGTCAAGCAATTTGGCAGCATCCTCGCGTGGTCACATGGTACTGTGAGAGTCACACAATCTACTGGCATCCTCACGTTGTCACATGGTACAGTCAGTAAGAGTGACGCAATCTGCCGGCATCCTCGCATGGCACCTGTGAGAGTCACGCAATCTGCCAGCATCCTCACGTTGTCACATGGTACTGTGAGAGTCACACAATCTGCCGGCATCCTCGCGTGGTCACATGGTACTGTGAGAGTCACACAATCTGCCGGCATCCTTGCGTGGTCACATGGCACGGTCAATAAGAGTCACGCAATCTGCCGGCATCCTCGCATGGTCACATGGCGCGATCAGTAAGAGTCACGCAATCTGCCGGCATCCTCGCATGGTCACATGGTACGGTCAGTAAGAGTCACGCAATCTGCCGGCATCCTCGCGTGGTCACATGGTGCGGTCAGTGAGAGTCACACAATCTGCCGGCATCCTCGCATGGTCACATGGTACTGTGAGAGTCACGCAATCTGCCGGCATCCTGACGTGGTCACATGGTGCGGTCAGTGAGAGTCACGCAATCTGCCGGAAAATTGGCGTTGTCACATGGTACTGTGAGAGTCACGCAAACTGCCGGCATCCTTGCGTAGTCACACAGCAGAGTCTGTACCCTGATGTGGTGACAGACAGATAATGAGCGGTGAGCTGTTTTAGGACAAATCTTGAGTCTCTTGCAATGGTAGGTCCGGAGTGCATATAAACCATCATCAGATTGGCTTTTGAAGGGGTACAATTGCTCCAAAATGTTGGCTGGAGGGCTGGTGGCAGTAATGCTGATGGAAGTCGGTGGTCTTCTGACATCATCAGAGAGCCTTATCAGGGGATGACGAAGCTGGCTTGTCAAGATTATACATTGGGGGCGGATGGGACACCATCGCTGTCCCCAAATCTGTGCAAATATTGGACATTATAAGTGCAAGCTGAGTGCTACATGAGTAATAGTGTTGGCTTTGGGAGCCAGGCACTAGGAAGCCACAATGCCCCCTCTGCTGGTGCGGAGCACAATGCCAGCTACTGGAGGTGGCTCCTAATACAGCACTGGCTGTTTTGGCAAGCAAGATGGAGATAATACAAGTCCAGGAATGAGAATCCTTTGTGGAAAGCTCCAGACGGGGCACCTCATAAGTCATCATCACCAATGCCCTCAAACGCGTAGTTTCCATGGAAATCCTCAGCGCTCATATCATTGGCGGAGCTGGAGTTGCTGATGCCTCGGAGGCTGACCGATCCCAGCTTACTCTGTGGAGACATGAAAACATGGTGACCAAATACCACAGCTCCCCAAAATCCAACCATTCCAGACTCCAACTATGCCTCTCTACAAGGGTTCCTGAGGGCTGCTTCACACGGCAAGATTGTGATGCGAGAAGCTCTTACTAATGTAACGCTATGGGTGTGATCCCACTACAGCGATGGGATTTTATGAAAATCCCCCATAGCATTGCATTAGCAAGAGCTTTACAAATCACTAGCACTAAAGAAGCACTTGCAGTGTGAACCAGGCCTAAATCTGCTCCATAAACGCATGGAGTGAACAATAAGGAAAGCTTAGATGACAGAGTACATGAAACGTTCTCCATGGCAGGTAACCCACACATCTGTATCTGGCTGACCCATGTACAGAGAGCTGCTGGCCTGACTCTTCTGGCTGATTCGGTCACGCACACAAGCCTCCTACTACACCCCCCCCCCCCTCCCCCCAAAAAAAATATCAGCAAAATACATTTTTCATTAAAGAATTTAACATACTCCTCCAACCTTTCAGCAATAAATTACATAGTATACGTCTTTCAATTCTCCCCCCTCCCCCCCGAATAATCCTCTACAGAGAATCATCCACACATACATCTTCCAACCTCTCCCCCCCATACATAACATGTCTTCCAACCTCTCCCCCATACACTACACACGTCTTCTAACCTCTCCCCTCCCCCCATACACTACACACGTCTTCCAACCTCTCCCCATACGCTACACACGTCTTCCAACCGCTCTCTCCCCCCCATACACTACACACGTCTTCCAACCTCTCCCCCATACACTACATGTCTTCCAACCTCTCCTCCATACGCTACACCCCCCCCCCCCCATACACTACACACGTCTTCCAACCTCTCCCCCCATACACTACGCACGTCTTCCAACCTCCCCCCCCCCTACACTGCACATGTCTTCCAACCTCTCCCCCATGTGCTACACACGTCTTCCAACCTCTCTCCCCCCCATACACTACACACGTCTTCCAACCTCTCCACCATGTGCTACACACGTCTTCCAACCTCTCTCCCCCCCATACACTGCACGCGTCTTCCAACCTCTCCCCCCCCCTACACTGCACACGTCTTCCAACCTCTCCCCCATGTGCTACACACGTCTTCCAACCTCTCTCCCCCCCATACACTACACACGTCTTCCAACCTTCTCCCCCCCCCCCCATACACTACACACGTCTTCCAACCTCTCCTCCATACACTACACCCCCCCCCCCCATACACTACACACGTCTTCCAACCTCTTCCCCCCATACACTGCACGCGTCTTCCAACCTCCCCCCCCCCTACACTGCACGCGTCTTCCAACCTCTCCCCCATGCGCTACATACGTCTTCCAACCTCTCTCCTCCCCATACACTACACACATCTTCCAACCTCTCCCCATACACTACACACGTCTTTCAACCTCTCCCCATACACTAGACACGTCTTCCAACCTCTCCCCACCCCCCCCCCATACACTAGACACGTCTTCCAACCTCTCCCCCCCCCCCATACACTACACACACGTCTTCCAACCTCTCCCCATACACTACACACGTCTTCCAACCTCTCCCCATACACTACACACGTCTTCCAACCTCTCCCCATACACTACACACGTCTTCCAACCTCTCCCCATACACTACACACGTCTTCCAACCTCTCCCCATAAACTACACACGTCTTCCAACCTCTCCCCCCCCCCCCCATACACTACACACGTCTTCCAACCTCTCCCCATACACTACACACGTCTTCCAACCTCTCCCCATACACTACACACGTCTTCCAACCTCTCCCCATACACAACACACGTCTTCCAACCTCTCCCCATACACTACACACGTCTTCTAACCTCTCCCCCCCCCATACACTACACACGTCTTCCAACCTCTCCCCATACACTACACACGTCTTCCAACCTCTCCCCATACACTACACAGGTCTTCCAACCTCTCCCCCATACACTACACACGTCTTCCAACCTCTCCCCCCCCCCCCATACACTACACACGTCTTTCCATTCCCAGCCAGAATTATACCAGCAAATTTTCTCCAGTTCGGTTTGGCTACCATGGCTGCCAGACTGGTTAGTGGTTCTTAGTAACAACAGTGCTATGCACAACAGCGTTCACCCCGCACTTCGGTTGGGTGGTGGTGGTATTTTGTACGGACTATAATTGAAATTATTTTACTGAAAAAGTGTGAAAATGTGTCCTGTAAGAATAGTCAAGAGAAACAATTACTGAATCGGGCCTCACCGCTTTCCCAAGTTATGTAAAAATGACTTTTCACTGAAACTTTTTTTTTTTTTTTTTTGAAAACTCAAACTTTGTTTGTTGGGTGCTGCCAGGTATCATGGGTGCTGCTATATATAGATGGCTCTATGTAACTATAGCTATGGAGCTATGAGACACCAGGTGCTTATTGCTCTATAGCTGGAGGCCAGTGTATAGCCAGCCAATAGCAGATGCTCCACTAGCGTGTAAATCTATTGCCAAGCTATAAACAATAAGTCTACGTTGTATTGCTGGATTCCTGGACCTGTCCTCTATATTGATCTGATATTACTGCTGTAGTGGAAACTCCCCAGAGGATACAAGTTTCATCATTCCTCCCAATAGAAGTACCAGAACAATTATCGGTTCTTTCCTGGACTTGTTACTACCCTTAAAGGCAACTGCAAATACCTCTGCCAAGCAGTCCCCTTCTCATGAGGAGAGGACACTATTATACCCAGAAGGCCCTCTGGTGTTGGCGGGTCTTCCTGAAACCGTCCCTGGCACACACCAGGGATTGCACGAGAAGACTTGTTGAAGAGCCCAGTATGCGCACAAGCTGTCCTTGAAGCCAACGTCCTCTTTTGCTGCATTCGTTCTGAATGCAGGTTGTGTGATCTGCCCATGTGTGGGCTGTGCACATCTATGCAGCTGGTCAATTCGGAGGCAGCTTGCATTTGGAAGCGCTGCCAATATTTCCTGTTGTATAAAGACTTGTTCATTGAATTTGCTCAGGACATGGTTGGGAAGTAGAACATCAATGTTTCCTGTACACATGAAGTGGGAGAGATATTGGGCCTGCCATATTTATCTCCTATTAAAGCGGTTTTAAACTGACAAAATATTCAATGAAATGTGTTTTCCTACTTTTTGTAACCCATATAATTATCATATTTGCTTTTGTGCACAAGTATTATTATTCATTTAGAAATTATAAGTTCCCAAAGTTCACTTTATTTACTTTGAAAGCTGCTGGTGCATTTTATTTATGACGGTTGTATTTCTACAGTAAATGCAGCCAGTAATAATTTGTGAGCAGTGTTTCACTTCAGGACTCATTAGCAGAAGTTTCTGCACAGTCAGAGAATGTTTACTTAATTGTATCAAGTGAAGAATGTATACACAAGATAAGCTTATCACCAGTTCGGATGCAGGCTGCCCCTGCAGGAGAAAAAGTCAGCCCTGTGATTTAACCCTTTGAATGCTGTTTAAAAAAAAACATTGTGTTAGTGTATTAGATGCTGTAAATAACCTTTTAGAGCAAATAAGAAATGCGGGGTTTCAATCCACTTTAAACAATGCACATTGCCTGGATTTTAGCCATAGTCCCTGAACAAGCATGCAGATCAGGTGATCTAACTGAAGTCACACTGGATTAGCAGCATGCTTGTTTCAGGTGTGTGATTCAGACATTACTGCAGCCAAAGAGATCAGCAAGGCTGCCAGGCAACTGGTATTGTTTAACAGGAAATAAGTATGGCAGCCTCCATATCTCTCCCAGTTCAGGGGTCCTTTAAGCTCTGGGCAGCTGTAGCTCTCCCATCAGCATAGTGTTGGGAAGAGGCAGGATTACTGGCTATCCGCAATATCATGCTATAATAGACTTACTGATAACTTGGCGATTGGCTCCCTGTTACAGTCCGGTGAATCCTGGAACACAAAGGCATAAAACGTCAAGAAAAGAAACACCATGAAGAGAAAGCAATGGGCATAATGGGAGGATAAGAGATCTCACCAGGAGAGGAGGAGACTTCACTGCCTGCTGACTGTCTGACCGCCGCACCAAACACGTCTGTCTCTTCCGAGACATCTGCAAGAGACAGAGCAGATCACATGACACAGTGACTCACAGGTCCACAAAGACATTACTCGCCGTCCTCCTCACCTTCTTTATGGTACCTCCAGACTTCTTCACCATCAGCTCGTCCACCATGGACTGCAGACAGATGCTCATCATAATAGCCTGCAGAGACACAAGTCAGCCATTACCCAGAATCCTCCTCGCGGGATCTCTCCCAGCATCCCCCTCACTGCTCTGATAGGTCTCACCAGTGTGAGGACAATGCAGACACACAAGTCAGCCATTACCCAGAATCCTCCTCGCGGAATCTCTCCCAGCATCCCCCTCACTGCTCTGATAGGTCCCACCAGTGTGAGGACAATGCAGAGACACAAGTCAGCCATTACCCAGAATCCTCCTCGCGGGATCTCTCCCAGCATCCCCCTCACTGCTCTGATAGGTCTCACCAGTGTGAGGACAATGCAGAGACACAAGTCTGCCATTACCCAGAATCCTCCTCGCGGAATCTCTCCCAGCATCCCCCTCACTGCTCTGATAGATCTCACCAGTGTGAGGACAATGCAGAGACACAAGTCAGCCATTACCCAGAATCCTCCTCGCGGGATCTCTCCCAGCATCCCCCTCACTGCTCTGATAGGTCTCACCAGTGTGAGGATAATGCAGAGACACAAGTCAGCCATTACCCAGAATCCTCCTCGCGGGATCTCTCCCAGCATCCCCCTCACTGCTCTGATAGATCTCACCAGTGTGAGGACAATGCAGACACACAAGCTGGCCATTACCCAGAATCCTCCTCGCGGAATCTCTCCCAGCATCCCCCTCACTGCTCTGATAGGTCCCACCAGTGTGAGGACAATGCAGAGACACAAGTCAGCCATTACCCAGAATCCTCCTCGCGGAATCTCTCCCAGCATCCCCCTCACTGCTCTGATAGATCTCACCAGTGTGAGGACAATGCAGAGACACAAGTCAGCCATTACCCAGAATCCTCCTCGCGGGATCTCTCCCAGCATCCCCCTCACTGCTCTGATAGGTCTCACCAGTGGGAGGACAATGCAGACACACAAGCTGGCCATTACCCAGAACCTCCCACATTGGATCTCTCCCAGCATCCCCCTCACTGCTCTGATAGGTCTCACCAGTGTGAGGACAATGCAGAGACACAAGTCAGCCATTACCCAGAATCCTCCTCGCGGAATCTCTCCCAGCATCCCCCTCACTGCTCTGATAGGTCTCACCAGTGTGAGGACAATGCAGACACACAAGCTGGCCATTACCCAGAATCCTCCTCGCGGAATCTCTACCAGCATCCCCCTCACTGCTCTGATAGGTCTCACCAGTGTGAGGACAATGCAGAGACACAAGCTGGCCATTACCCAGAATCCTCCTCGCGGGATCTCTCCCAGCATCCCCCTCACTGCTCTGATAGATCTCACCAGTGTGAGGACAATGCAGACACAAGTCTGCCATTACCCAGAATCCTCCTCGCGGAATCTCTCCCAGCATCCCCCTCACTGCTCTGATAGATCTCACCAGTGTGAGGACAATGCAGAGACACAAGTCAGCCATTACCCAGAATCCTCCTCGCGGAATCTCTCCCAGCATCCCCCTCACTGCTCTGATAGGTCTCACCAGTGTGAGGACAATGCAGAGACACAAGTCAGCCATTACCCAGAATCCTCCTCGCGGAATCTCTCCCAGCATCCCCCTCACTGCTCTGATAGATCTCACCAGTGTGAGGACAATGCAGACACACAAGCTGGCCATTACCCAGAACCTCCCACATTGGATCTCTCCCAGCATCCCCCTCACTGCTCTGATAGGTCTCACCAGTGTGAGGACAATGCAGACACACAAGCTGGCCATTACCCAGAATCCTCCTCGCGGAATCTCTCCCAGCATCCCCCTCACTGCTCTGATAGGTCTCACCAGTGGGAGGACAATGCAGAGACACAAGTCAGCTGTGGTGATATATTGGGGTGCTGATGATGATAGGATAATACGGAAGCATGCATAGGTTTAATTTTTCTGCCTGTGTCACGTGTAGGTCTGCTAGGAGGAAGCTGTTACCTTGGATGCCAGCCTGGGGCAAGGAAGTGGCTCATTAGGCCACTAGCAGTCACCGTTGATCTGCTGTCCCAGGTGTGATTGTCTGTGAAACTAACATTGCTTTGTATTCCTGGGGTGGCAGGGTACTGCTAATTAGCTGCCAATTGAGGAAGAATAGGCTGGTCAGCATGGCTTTTGAACTCTGGAGTTAGCCATTGTCCCATTATACAAAGCAAGACTACCATAGTCTGGGGACAGTGGAAGCTGGCACAGGAAGATTTGAAATTTACATGACAGCCTACCTGGAAGTGGGGGAAGTGGTTTGAAGTTCTTTTGATACAATTTTACCTGTGATCTGAATTGCTTTGAAGTCAGCCAGGTGTGACAGGAAAAGCCTTGAAATTTGCATGTCACAGCTAGCCCAGATGTGACAAGTGGCTCGGCAGACCGTGATGTCACAAACGGGGAAATTGCGTTAGTTTTGGGGAGGGAACATTCAATGCCCCAGGCCCCAAATGGGCCTATAAGAACCTGCACAGGTCCTTCACAACTTGTAGTTCTTGGAGATGGCACACGGCTAGAACTAACCTGGTTCCTGACCCAAAAGTGCGTACTCCCGCAAATAACGTCCAGATCGATACGCTGGTACGTTTATTTCCCTTTTATTTTGCAACTTGTTTTGTGTGTAACTTTTTTACTTTGTTTTTTGTACATCTTTTGTATATATTATTTTCTGCATTGTTCCAAGATTGTGATTGCATTGTGTGTGGGGCGTTTTTCATACGTTGGCCTAAAGCGCGCAGCTGACCCAACAGACGAAAACGCCAGTGCGAGTAGCTCGACAGCAGAGTGGCTAACAGTATCGTTCGGAACGATTGTTAGTGGTTTTGCTTCACTACAGTGTAAGATTGCAACTGTGTGTGTGTGTTTGTGTGTGTGTGCATGGCGTTCGCGTATTCAGCCTAAAGCGCAAAGCTGACCCGAATACGAAAACGCGGATTGCATGAGCACTCGACCGCAGAGTGGACGTTTCTAGCAACAGCTAGTGGTGGCAGTAAGGAGCGTTTGAGGGGTCCCAGCCTTGTCTAGCTTGAATAAGGCTGTTCCCCGCTTGATCTGGTCAAACCCGCAGTCGGGAACCGTATACGCAGGCGTGCCGCGGGCCGGTTCCTGACATAATTGGTGGCAGTGGTAATTATGTCAGGAACCGGCCCGCGGCACGCCTGCGTATACGGTTCCCGACTGCGGGTTTGACCAGATCAAGCGGGGGAACAGCCTTATTCAAGCTACAGACAAGGCTGGGACCCCTCAAACGCTCCTTACTGCCACCACTAGCTGTTGCTAGAAACATCCACTCTGCGGTCGAGTGCTCATGCAATCCGCGTTTTCGTATTCGGGTCAGCTTTGCGCTTAGGCCGAATACGGGAACGCCACGCACACACACGCACAATAATCTTACACTGTAGTGAAGCAAAACCACTAACAGTCGTTCCGAACGATACTGTTAGCCACTCTAATGTCGAGCTACTCGCACTGGCGTTTTCGTACGTTGGGTCAGCTGCGCGCTTTAGGCCAACGTATGAAAAACGCCCCACACACAATGCAATCACAATCTTATACGGTAGGGTTGCTCAAACATACACTTAGGCATGGACTTATACACAGTTGCCCTTAAGTCTCTTCTAGGCTATGAGTGTTAGTTTAGTACAGCAGAAGTCAAGCTTATTAAATAACAATTTAATATTCCAGAAAAAAATGGAACAAGGCAGAAAATAATATATACAAAAGATGTACAAAAAAAAAAGTAAAAAATGTACAAAGTTACACACAAAACAAGTTGCAAAATAAGAGGGAAATAAACGTACCAGCGTATCGATCTGGGCGTTGTTTGCGGGAGTACGCACTTTCTGGTCAGGAACCAGGATAGTTCTAGCCGTGTGCCATCTCCAAGAACTACAAGTTGTGAAGGACCTGTGCAGGTTCTTATAGGCCCATTTGGGGCCTGGGGCATTGAATGTTCCCTCCCCAAAACTAACGCAATTTCCCCGTTTGTGACATCACGGTCTGCCGAGCCACTTGTCACATCTGGGCTAGCTGTGACATGCGAATTTCAAGGCTTTTCCTGTCACACCTGGCTGACTTCAAAGCAATTCAGATCACAGGTAAAATTGTATCAAAAGAACTTTAAACCACTTCCCCCACTTCCAGGTAGGCGGTCATGTAAATTTCAAATCTTCCTGTGCCAGCTTCCCCTGTCCCCAAGACTCTGGTAGTCTTGCTTTGTATAATGGGACAATGGCTAACTCCAGAGTTCAAAAGCCATGCAGACCAGCCTATTTTTCCTCAATTGGCAGCTAATTAGCAGTACCCTGCTACCCCAGGAATACAAAGCAATGTTCGTTTCACAGACAATCACACCTGGGACAGCAGATCAACGGTGACTGTTAGTGGGCTAATGAGCCACTTCCTTGCCCCAGGCTGGCACCCAAGGTAACAGCTACCTCCTAGCAGACATACACGTGACACAGGCAGAAAAATGAAACATATGCATGCTTCCGTATTATCCTTTCATCATCAGCACCCCAATATATCACCACATCAGCCATTACCCAGAATCCTCCACACCGCTCTGATAGGTCCCACCAGTGTGAGGACAATGCAGAGACAAGCCAGCCATTACCCACAATCCCCCACACTGGTTCTCTCCCAGCATCCCCCTCACTGCTCTGATAGATCTCACCAGTGTGAGGACAATGCAGACAAGTCAGCCATTACCCAGAATCCTCCACACTGGTTCTCTCCCAGCATTCCCCTCACTGCTCTGATAAATCTCACCAGTGTGAGGACAATGCAGACACACAAGTCGGTCATTACCCAGAATCCTCCACACTGCTCTGATAGGTTCCACCAGTAAGTGGACGATGCAGAGAAACAAGCCGGCCATTACCCACAATCCCCCACACTGGTTCTCTCCCAGCATCCCCCTCACTGCTCTGATAGGTCCCACCAGTAAGTGGACAATGCAGAGAAACAAGCCGGCCATTACCCACACTGGTTCTCTCCCAGCATCCCCCTCACTGCTCTGATAGGTCCCACCAGTAAGTGGACAATGCAGAGAAACAAGTCAGCCATTACCCACAATCCCCCCCACTGGTTCTCTCCCAGCATCCCCCTCACTGCTCTGATAGATCTCACCAGTGTGAGGACAATGCAGACACACAAGTCGGTCATTACCCAGAATCCTCCACACTGGTTCTCTCCCAGCATCCCCCTAACTGCTCTGATAGGTCCCACCAGTAAGTGGACAATGCAGAGAAACAAGCCGGCCATTACCCACAGTCCCCCACACTGGTTCTCTCCCAGCATTCCCATCACCAGCCTGGCACTGGAAGCCATTACTTTGCACAGCCATTCCATGGAGGAACCGGTCAGCCCCATGCTTCCTGGTCTCTGGGCGGGTGGAGCAGCAGATGTACCAGCCCCATCTCATTGTCTGCTGAGTGGAACTCAAGCTGAAAAGTTATCATCAGACTGAATATTTTTACTCTCTATCACATAGTTAATAACCGGTCAGATAATTGGCTTATACACACTGCCAGACTATCTCAGCACCGTATATATCGGTATTATAGAATAATCCCTGGAAGTTGGTCACGATGGACTTGATTCACCGAATCTGTTTAGGGGGTTACTAGCAGAACCAGCCTACAGTACAGAAAACCACACCCACCTGCGCACTGGAAATGGTGATCCATTGTAGACGGTCTTTGCCAATCAAATACTCGAAGGCCAACTCCAGTCTGGACTCTGTTTTGTTGGGGCTGCCGGTGCCATTGCTGAATGGGACCTGAGAGGGGAAAAATAAATAATTAATTCACCAGCCTGGCACTGGAAGCCACTACTCTACACCGCCATTCCATGGAGAAACCAGCCAGAGAACCACCACCAGCCTGGCACAGGAAGCCATTACTCTACACCATTCCATGGAGGAACCAGACAGAGATACCACCACCAGCCTGGCACTGGGAGCTATTACTCTACACCACCATTCCATGGAGGAACCAGACAGAGATACATCCACCAGCCTGGCACTGGAAGCCATTACTCTACACTGCCATTCCATGGAGGAACTGGCCAGAGATACCGTCACCAGCCTGGCACTGGAAGCCATTACTCTACACCATTCCATGGAGGAACCAGCCAGACACCCCACCACCAGCCTGGCACTGGAAGCCATTACTCTACACCACCATTCCATGGAGGAACCAGACAGATACCACCACCACCCTGGCACTGGAAGCCATTACTCTACACAGCCATTCCATGGAGGAACTGGCAAGAGATACCACCACCAGCCTGGCACTGGGAGGCATTACTCTACACTGCCATTCCATGGAGGAACCAGCCAGAGATACAGTCACCAGCCTGGCACTGAAAGCCATTACTCTACACCATTCCATGGAGGAACCGGCCAGAGATACCACCACCAGCCTGGCACTGGAAGCCATTACTCTACACGCCATTCCGTGGAGGAACCGGCCACAGATACCGTCACCATCCTGGCAGTGGAAGCCATTACTCTATACTGCCATTCCATGGAGGAAACGGCCAGAGATACCACCACCAGCCTGGCACTGCAAGCCATTACTCTACACCGCCATTCCATGCAGGAACCAGCCACAGATACATCCACCAGCCTGGCAGTGGAAGCCATTACTCTACACCATTCCATGGAGGAACCGGCCAGAGATACCACCACCAGCCTGGCACTGGGAGCCATTACTCTACACTACCATTCCATGGAGGAACTAGCCAGAGATACCACCACCAGCATGGCACTGGAAGCCATTACTCTACACCATTCCATGGAGGAACCGGCCAGAGACACCACCACCAGCCTGGTACTGGAAGCCATTACTCTACACCATTCCATGGAGGAACCGGCCAGAGATAGTCACCAGCCTGGCACTGGGAGCCATTACTCTACACCATTCCATGGAGGAACCAGACAGATACCACCACCAGCCTGGCACTGGGAGCCATTACTCTACACTACCATTCCATGGAGGAACTAGCCAGAGATACCACCACCAGCCTGGCACTGGAAGCCATTACTCTACACCATTCCATGGAGGAACCGGCCAGAGACACCACCACCAGCCTGGCACTGGAAGCCATTACTCTACACCATTCCATGGAGGAACCGGCCAGAGATACCACCACCAGTCTGGCACTGGAAGCCATTACTCTACACCATTCCATGGAGGAACCAGACAGATACCACCACCACCCTGGCACTGGGAGCTATTACTCTACACTGCCATTCCATGGAGGAACCAGCCAGAGATACAGTCACCAGCCTGGCACTGAAAGCCATTACTCTACACCATTCCATGGAGGAACCGGCCAGAGATACCACCACCAGCCTGGCACTGGAAGCCATTACTCTACACGCCATTCCGTGGAGGAACCGGCCACAGATACCGTCACCATCCTGGTAGTGGAAGCCATTACTCTACACTGCCATTCCATGGAGGAACCGGCCAGAGATACCACCACCAGCCTGGCACTGCAAGCCATTACTCTACACCGCCATTCCATGCAGGAACCAGCCACAGATACATCCACCAGCCTGCCAGTGGAAGCCATTACTCTACACCATTCCATGGAGGAACCGGCCAGAGATACCACCACCACCAGCCTGGCACTGGAAGCCATTACTCTACACCATTCCATGGAGGAACCAGCCAGAGATACCACCACCACCAGCCTGGCACTGGAAGCCATTACTCTACACCATTCCATGGAGGAACCGGCCAGAGATACCACCACCAGCCTGGCACTGGGAGCCATTACTCTACACCATTCCATGGAGGAACTAGCCAGAGATACCACCACCAGCCTGGCACTGGAAGCCATTACTCTACACCATTCCATGGAGGAACCGGCCAGAGATACCACCACCAGTCTGGCACTGGAAGCCATTACTCTACACCATTCCATGGAGGAAACGGCCAGAGATACCGTCACCAGCCTGGCACTGGGAGCCATTACTCTACACCATTCCATGGAGGAACCGGCCAGAGATAGTCACCAGCCTGGCACTGGGAGCCATTACTCTACACCATTCCATGGAGGAACCGGCCAGAGATACCACCACCAGCCTGGCACTGGGAGCCATTACTCTACACTACCATTCCATGGAGGAACTAGCCAGAGATACATCCACCAGCATGGCACTGGAAGCCATTACTCTACACCATTCCATGGAGGAACCAGCCAGAGACACCACCACCAGCCTGGCACTGGAAGCCATTACTCTACACCATTCCATGGAGGAACCGGCCAGAGATACCACCACCAGTCTGGCAGTGGAAGCCATTACTCTACACTGCCATTCCATGGAGGAAACGGCCAGAGATACCAACAACAGCCTGGCACTGGGAGCCATTACTCTACACCGCCATTCCATGCAGGAACCAGCCAGAGATACATCCACCAGCCAGGCACTGGAAGCCATTACTCTACACCATTCCATGGAGGAACCAGCCAGAGATACCGTCACCAGCCTGGCCCTGGAAACCATTACTCTACACCAGGCTTTCTCAACCAGGGTTCCTTGAGGACTCTGCAGGGGTTCCCTGGCATATTCAGCCATCGAGGGGGAAGTATAATAGAGCACATTATATGTTAAAATGTGGGATTTGTAATTTAAGAACAAAGTCTTTCAGAGACCAGAGTAAATCATTTAAAAGGATGTGGTTGTTTATTTAGCATTATTGATCTTCCATGAATATTCAAAAATAAATCAATAAAGGTACAAATCTTAGTTACTTCATAAATAGTTACAAAACATAAAATAATGAAATTGCTGAGTAAGCTATAAGTATATGAATAAAAACCTATTGTATTAGCTTGCGTGTTTGCATGTATGTGGAAATGTATGTGTGTCTGTGTATGTGTGTGTGTATGAGGCTGGAAGAAGCAGGAATGACTCATTCCCGCCTAAAACTCCTTACATAATGAAATGGGATGGACCCACAGTATAACACGATGCTATCTGTGATTGGTCCAATCGAATAATGCTGTAGTCTCTATTGGTTGACCACTGAACCTAGCTGCTTCAATTAACTGTTCATTTATCCCAAAGAAAGCACATGTTCCGTTCTGGCTGAAACCAGAATTCTAACATCTTCATTATACTGCTTTGGACTAGTGGCATAATGGGATACAGCTGTCTGACCAGCTTCTAGCTGGGGGGGATGGTTATCCTATACATACCATTGCTCAGAATTCCTGAGAACAGACCTATTGTCTATAGAATTACCACTCCATCCTTGTACGCCTATGCTATATAATAGAAGATTTCTTTCAATCAGTCTTATCAATATCACATATATAATTTATCTATAGCTTTGATATCTCAATCGCGTCATATCCAATATAGATAATTATTCTTCTCATCATAACTGGGCCCAAGCTATTCAGAGAATTCAAACCATCACATATTTAGATTACTCGATTAAAATATTAAAACTACTTATTACATTATAATAGGGGGTACTGTAAAAAAAAAGCACTCAATTGGGGACCAGCATAATCATGAGCACAGTAGAATGAGTGGCAGTGTAATAGGAGTTAGTGAAATTTACAACCTCACCTACTTGCCTCCGGAAAAATAAATGCAGGGGTTCCTCAAGATTAAAAAATTGATTGCAGGGGTTCCTTGAGACCCAACCGTTATTTGCAGGGTTCCTCCAGGGTAAAAATGTTGAGAAAGGCTGCTCTACACCATTCCATGGAAGAACCAGCCAGCGATACATCCACCAGCCTGGCACTGAAAGCCATTACTCTACACCATTCCATGGAGGAACCAACGACAAAGACAAACACTTATATAGCGCTTTTCTCCTGGCGGACTCAAAGCGCCAGAGCTGCAGCCACTAGGACGCGCACCATAGGCAGTAGCAGTGTTAGGGAGACTTGCCTAAGGTCTCCTGCTGAATAGGTGCTGGCTTACTGAACAGGCACAGCTGAGATTTGAACCCAGGTCTCCTGTGTCAGAGGCAGAGCCCTTAACCATTACACTATCAAGCCAGAGATACATCCACCAGCCTGGCACTGGAAGCCATTACTCTACACCGCCATTCCATGGAGGAACTGGCCAGAGATACCACCACCAGCCTGGCATGGGAAGCCATTACTCTACACCACCATTCCATGGAGGAACCAGCCAGAGATACCACCACCAGCCTGGCACTGGAAGCCATTACTCTACACTGCCATTCCATGGAGGAACTGACCCAGAGATACCACCACCAGCCTGGCACTGGAAGCCATTACTCTACACTGCCATTCCATGGAGGAACCAGACAGAGATATCACCAACAGACTGGCACTGGAAGCCATTACTCTACACCATTCCATGGAGGAACCGGCCAGGGATACATCCACCAGCCTGGCACTGGAAGCCATTACTCTACACCATCATTCCATGGAGGAACCAGCCAGAGATACCGTCACCAGCCTGGCACTGGGAGCCATTACTCTACACCACCTTTCCATGGAGGAACTGGCCAGAGATACCACCACCAGCCTGGCACTGGAAGCCATTACTCTATGTGACGCCGTCGATATGACATATCGAATGCGTCATGGAGTTACGAACGGCAGTTCTTCGCAAACCAACCAAACTGACAGTTTTTGGTTCAAATACACTTTTTTCCCTTCGCCAAAGGGCTGGAGAAATCTTTTCATGGTCAGTTAATTAGCCTCCTGTGAAAAGATTCTCTGCCAGCACAGGGTACCCCCTGAGGTGTTTATGACCTCATCCATCAGGTGAAGAGTAGATATCAGTTGACAGAAGCTCATAAATTGTAGCTTTCTCCAGCCTGATCGGCCCCAGTCTCAGCATGAGATCTGACACCTCGGCTGCTCCCTGAGCTTCAAAAGACTTCTGACCTTAGGAAAACCTGCTGTGACCTCAGGAATCCCAATATTCATATGTTCTCCATATTTCCTGGCATAGCAGACCTCCCTGGCCATGAAATCTGCACAGGTTATGGGATTCCACAGGGCGCTGGTTCTGACAGGTTTCCGGACCAATCGGACTGCCAGATCTAGCGTAAGACTGTTTTAAAATAACCCTCTAATACCCCAGGGGTCTGATCCCCTAAGTTTGGTATCAACGTTCTTGATAAATTCTGACAAACCTAAAAATGTTATTAGATTTAACATAACTTGTACGGTTTGCAGATGAGCACACTTATCATGATTCAGGTAAATTCTTGCCTTTATGAGAGGGGCAGAGACCTCCTGTTCCAAAGAGGTGTGTGATCCACGCCCCCTAACCCCTCCTTGCTGGAGTGGGGGCTATAACCACACAGAGCCCAGAAGGCTCTGGGTCCTTTACCTTCAATCTGATGCCTAGTAACATCCTGGCAGCCCGCAGGGACACGGGCCAACCTCCATCTTTGAACTTTCTAACAAAGGCCTGTTGGCCGCATGGCAACCGCCATTTTGGGACTTTCGCCAAAGACTTGCGATTGCCGCATGGACTACCAATAACGGTATTTGACCTGTATATAATCGGACATTCTGTTCTTTTCCTCTCTTCTCTCTGTCAATCAATCTGTTCTAAAAAAAAGCTGTTTGTATGTAGTTTAGAAATAAACTAACGATTTTATCGTTCAGTCGTGTGCCTTTTCTGGTCATCTGATTGCTGCTATAACGAATCTGCCCTCTGAAGAGTCAGTCATACTACCGCATTGTTTTATGATTTGCTTATGATTGTTGATTTGCTAGCTAGGTTGTAAATAACCGTTTCTTCCTTCTAGGATAAGCTAGTACCAGATTTCCTGTGCGAAATCGATAACTTTCGTCTCTCGATTGTGAACACAATTCGAGATTGCAGCATATAGGGACCCAGTAACCTTTCTTTAACGTCGCATTGCTCACAGTCTTTAAGCCGTCGGAAGTGACTATTCCCCGAACGGTGACTGGAGCATGTCGAACGTGATTGGGCTGGCTACCGTATTATGATAGCGTTGGGGTCTCTTTCCTCCCTACAGAACGTGAGAGAGTGGTGGCAGTGTACTTACCCGATTTCCAGCGCGAAATCGATATTTTTAGTTTACCGATTGTATATACAATCAGAATTGTACATGTATGGGCACCTCCAACCGATCTTAACCGTTTGCTACGCACACAGTGAATTTGCCTCCAGAAGTCTCTAGTGCATGAGACCTGCATGTCAACAGTGGCCTAGTAATACGGGATTGGTGGATGTTTGTCCCATTACATATTGTCGCCAGCTGCGCGACCAATCTTTATTGTCAGTCTGTTCACCGTACTTCCTGCGTATGCTAACGGGAGCAGATTAGACGGGATTGGCACGCTCTGTCGCCTTTTCTTTCTTTCTTCCCTCTGATGATCCAGCAACCGGTCTCGTTGTCCGTCTGCGCCCGTACTTCCTGCGTACGCTAACGGGAGCAGATCTCGACGGGGATCGCGGGGCTGGATTGTCACACTCTACACCACCATTCCATGGAGGAACCAGCCAGAGATACCACCACCAGCCTGGCACTGGAAGCCATTACTCTACACTGCCATTCCATGGAGGAACCAAACAGAGATATCACCACCAGACTGGCACTGGAGGCCATTACTCTACACCATTCCATGGAGGAACCAGCCAGAGATACCACCACCAGCCTGGCACTGGAAGCCATTACTCTACACTGTCATTCCATGGAAGACCCAGCCACAGATACCGTCACCAGCCTGGCACTGGAAGCCCTTACACTACACCACCATTATATGGAGGAACTGGCCACAGATACCGTCACCAGACTGGCACTAGAAGCCATTACTCTACACCGCCATTCCATGAAAACCATGATTTTCAGTAGTATTCTGTGCCTATGCAGTAGTTTACTACACAATTATGCTGCTTAAAGGTCCAGTGATCACAGCCATCCAATACGGAGCTTCACCTTGTCTTGGGTCTACAGAGATTTGTCTGGCTTCTCTCTTTTAAGGATGAGATTGCCCTAGAGGCAAGCCCAGATTTACATCACAGGAGCCTATAGACCCAGATGTCCTGGCACCATAGACTCCGCCCTCCATGAATAAACCCCCGCTGGACCACACCCCACGTGTGCTGGATGTCCCAGCTGCAACTTGTGCCTTACTTCCCTTGCCCGTCAAAGGTAGCTACAGGTGTCTCTTAGCATTCGGTAGCCAGAGGTACCCCGAGTATGAGGTAGCTTGTGGTGCCCTTGACTGAAAGGAGATGTGGTCAGTGGAATGCCAAGAGCAGGCTGAGTAAACTCTCATTTACGCTCTGCTTGGGACTCTGCATAGGTAAGGAGGGAGGGAAGCGCTAGGGGAGTGAGCTGTGTCTTCATCATCAGGCGGCTGTAGGCACGCGCCTACAGTGTCTGTTGGCAAATCCAGCCTGCCTATAGGCGATTTTCCCAAAATTCTTTACAAATGTACGTACAGGAACAGGATTGTAAAATAACACTGTACTATTTGCCAGCACAGGTTTCACAGAGTGGGTGGTGAAATCATGGAGGAGCAGTTCTACAGCTCAGCACCAGAGGGGGTAACACAAGGGGTGACTCACCGAGGAGGTACAGAGTGGCTGGTGACATCATAGAGGAGCAGTTCTACAGCTCAGCACCAGAGAGGGTAACACAAGGGGTGACTCACCGAGGAGGTACAGAGTGGCTGGTGACATCATGGAGGAGCAGTTCTACAGCTCAGCACCAGAGGGGGTAACACAAGGGGTGACTCACCGAGGAGGTACAGAGTGGCTGGTGGCATCATGGAGGAGCAGTTCTACAGCTCAGCACCAGAGAGGGTAACACGAGGGGTGACTCACCGAGGAGGTACAGAGTGGCTGGTGACATCATGGAGGAGCAGTTCTACAGCTCAGCACCAGAGAGGGTAACACGAGGGGTGACTCACCGAGGAGGTACAGAGTGGCTGGTGACGACATGGAGGAGCAGCTCTGCAGCTCAGCACCAGAGAGGGTAACACAAGGGGTGACTCACCGAGGAGGTACAGAGTGGCTGGTGACATCATGGAGGAGCAGTTCTAAAGCTCAGCACCAGAGGGGGTAACACGAGGGGTGACTCACCGAGGAGGTACAGAGTGGCTGGTGACGACATGGAGGAGCAGCTCTACAGCTCAGCACCAGAGAGGGTAACACAAGGGGTGACTCACCGAGGAGGTACAGAGTGGCTGGTGAAATCATGGAGGAGCAGTTCTACAGCTCAGCACCAGAGAGGGTAACACAAGGGGTGGCTCATCGAGGAGGTACAGAGTGGCTGGTGACATCATGGAGGAGCAGTTCTACAGCTCAGCACCAGAGAGGGTAACAAGGGGTGGCTCATCGAGGAGGTACAGAGTGGCTGGTGACATCATGGAGGAGCAGTTCTACAGCTCAGCACCAGAGAGGGTAACACGAGGGTTGACTCACAGAGGAGGTACAGAGTGGCTGGTGAAATCATGGAGGAGCAGCTCTACAGCTCAGCACCAGAGAGGGTAACACAAAGGGTGACTCACCGAGGAGGTACAGAGTGGCTGGTGACATCATGGAGGAGCAGTTCTATAGCTCAGCACCAGAGAGGGTAACACAAGGGGTAACTCACCGAGGAGGTACAGAGTGGCTGGTGACATCATGGAGGAGCAGTTGTACAGCTCAGCACCAGAGAGGGTAACACAAGGGATGACTCACCGAGGAGGTACAGAGTGGGTGGTGAAATCATGGAGGAGCAGTTCTACAGCTCAGCACCAGAGAGGGTAACACAAGGGATGACTCACCGAGGAGGTACAAAGTGGCTGGTGACATCATGGAGGAGCAGTTCTACAGCTCAGCACCAGAGAGGGTAAAGACAAGGGGTGACTCACCGAGGAGGTACAGAGTGGCTGGTGAAATCATGGAGGAGCAGCTCTACAGCTCAGCACCAGAGAGGGTAACACAAGGGGTGACTCACCGAGGAGGTACAGAGTGGCTGGTGACATCATGGAGGAGCAGTTGTACAGCTCAGCACCAGAGAGGGTAACACGAGGGATGACTCACCGAGGAGGTACAGAGTGGCTGGTGAAATCATGGAGGAGCAGTTCTACAGCTCAGCACCAGAGAGGGTAACACAAGGGGTAACTCACCGAGGAGGTACAGAGTGGCTGGTGAAATCATGGAGGAGCAGTTGTACAGCTCAGCACCAGAGAGGGTAACACGAGGGGTGACTCACCGAGGAGGTACAGAGTGGCTGGTGACATCATGGAGGAGCAGTTCTACAGCTCAGCACCAGAGAGGGTAACAAGGGGTGACTCACCGAGGAGGTACAGAGTGGCTGGTGACATCATGGAGGAGCAGTTCTACAGCTCAGCACCAGATAGGGTAACACAAGGGGTGACTCACTAAGGAGGTACAGAGTGGCTGGTGACATCATGGAGGAGCAGTTCTACAGCTCAGCACCAGAGAGGGTAACACAAGGGGTGACTCACCGAGGAGGTACAGAGTGGCTGGTGAAATCATGGAGGAGCAGCTCTACAGCTCAGCACCAGAGAGGGTAACACAAGGGGTGACTCACCGAGGAGGTACAGAGTGGCTGGTGACATCATGGAGGAGCAGTTGTACAGCTCAGCACCAGAGAGGGTAACACGAGGGATGACTCACCGAGGAGGTACAGAGTGGCTGGTGAAATCATGGAGGAGCAGTTCTACAGCTCAGCACCAGAGAGGGTAACACAAGGGGTAACTCACCGAGGAGGTACAGAGTGGCTGGTGAAATCATGGAGGAGCAGTTGTACAGCTCAGCACCAGAGAGGGTAACACGAGGGGTGACTCACCGAGGAGGTACAGAGTGGCTGGTGACATCATGGAGGAGCAGTTCTACAGCTCAGCACCAGAGAGGGTAACAAGGGGTGACTCACCGAGGAGGTACAGAGTGGCTGGTGACATCATGGAGGAGCAGTTCTACAGCTCAGCACCAGATAGGGTAACACAAGGGGTGACTCACTAAGGAGGTACAGAGTGGCTGGTGACATCATGGAGGAGCAGTTCTACAGCTCAGCACCAGAGAGGGTAACACAAGGGGTGACTCACCGAGGAGGTACAGAGTGGGTGGTGACATCATGGAGGAGCAGCTCTACAGCTCAGCACTAGAGAGGGTAACACGAGGGGTGACTCACAGAGGAGGTACAGAGTGGCTGGTGACATCATGGAGGAGCAGCTCTACAGCTCAGCACCAGAGAGGGTAACACAAGGGGTGACTCACCGAGGAGGTACAGAGTGGCTGGTGAAATAATGGAGGAGCAGCTCTACAGCTCAGCACCAGAGAGGGTAACACAAGGGGTGACTCACGAGGAGGTACAGAGTGGGTGGTGAAATCATGGAGGAGCAGTACTACAGCTCAGCACCAGAGAGGGTAACACAAGGGGTGACTCACCGAGGAGGTACAGAGTGGCTGGTGACATCATGGAGGAGCAGTTCTACAGCTCAGCACCAGAGAGGGTAACACGAGGGGTGACTCACCGAGGAGGTACAGAGTGGCTGGTGAAATAATGGAGGAGCAGCTCTACAGCTCAGCACCAGAGAGGGTAACACAAGGGGTGACTCACGAGGAGGTACAGAGTGGGTGGTGAAATCATGGAGGAGCAGTACTACAGCTCAGCACCAGAGAGGGTAACACAAGGGGTGACTCACCGAGGAGGTACAGAGTGGCTGGTGACATCATGGAGGAGCAGTTCTACAGCTCAGCACCAGAGAGGGTAACACGAGGGGTGACTCACCGAGGAGGTACAGAGTGGCTGGTGACATCATGGAGGAGCAGTTGTACAGCTCAGCACCAGAGAGGGTAACACAAGGGGTAACTCACCGAGGAGGTACAGAGTGGCTGGTGACATCATGGAGGAGCAGTTCTACAGCTCAGCACCAGAGGGGGTAACACGAGGGGTGACTCACCGAGGAGGTACAGAGCGGCTGGTGACATCATGGAGGAGCAGTTCTACAGCTCAGCACCAGAGAGGGTAACACGAGGGGTGACTCACCGAGGAGGTACAGAGTGGCTGGTGAAATCATGGAGGAGCAGCTCTACAGCTCAGCACCAGAGAGGGTAACACAAGGGGTGACTCACGAGGAGGTACAGAGTGGGTGGTGAAATCATGGAGGAGCAGTACTACAGCTCAGCACCAGAGAGGGTAACACGAGGGGTGACCCACCGAGGAGGTACAGAGTGGCTGGTGAAATCATGGAGGAGCAGTTCTACAGCTCAGCACCAGAGAGGGTAACACAAGGGGTGACTCACTGAGGAGGTACAGAGTGGCTGGTGAGATCATGGAGGAGCAGAGAGGGTAACACAAGGGGTGACTCACCGAGGAGGTATAGAGTGGCTGGTGACATCATGGAGGAGCAGAGAGGGTAACACAAGGGGTGACTCACCGAGGAGGTACAGAGTGGCTGGTGAAATCATGGAGGAGCAGTACTACAGCTCAGCACCAGAGAGGGTAACACGAGGGGTAACTTACCGAGGAGGTACAGAGTGGCTGGTGACATCATGGAGGAGCAGCTCTACAGCTCAGCACCAGAGGGGGTAACACAAGGGGTGACTCACCGAGGAGGTACAGAGTGGCTGGTGACATCATGGAGGAGCAGCTCTACAGCTCAGCACCAGAGAGGGTAACACGAGGGGTAACTTACCGAGGAGGTACAGAGTGGCTGGTGACATCATGGAGGAGCGGTACTACAGCTCAGCACCAGAGAGGGTAACACAAGGGGTGACTCACCGAGGAGGTACAGAGTGGCTGGTGACATCATGGAGGAGCAGAGAGGGTAACACGAGGGGTGACTCACCGAGGAGGTACAGAGTGGGTGGTGAAATCATGGAGGAGCATTTCTACAGCTCAGCACCAGAGAGGGTAACACAAGGGGTGACTCACCGAGGATGTACAGAGTGGCTGGTGACATCATGGAGGAGCAGTTCTACAGCTCAGCACCAGAGAGGGTAACACGAGGGGTGACTCACCGAGGAGGTACAGAGTGGGTGGTGACATCATGGAGGAGCAGTTGTACAGCTCAGCACCAGAGAGGGTAACACAAGGGGTGACTCACCGAGGAGGTACAGAGTGGCTGGTGACATCATGGAGGAGCAGCTCTACAGCTCAGCACCAGAGAGGGTAACACAAGGGGTGACTCACCGAGGAGGTACAGAGTGGCTGGTGACATCATGGAGGAGCAGCTCTACAGCTCAGCACCAGAGAGGGTAACACAAGGGATGACTCACCGAGGAGGTACAGAGTGGCTGGTGAAATCATGGAGGAGCAGAGAGGGTAACACGAGGGGTGACTCACCGAGGAGGTACAGAGTGGGTGGTGAAATCATGGAGGAGCAGTTGTACAGCTCAGCACCAGAGAGGGTAACACGAGGGGTGACTCACCGAGGAGGTACAGAGTGGCTGGTGACATCATGGAGGAGCAGAAAGGGTAACACGAGGAGTGACTCACCGAGGAGGTACAGAGTGGCTGGGGACATCATGGAGGAGCAGTTCTACAGCTCAGCACCAGAGAGGGTAACACGAGGGGTGACTCACCGAGGAGGTACAGAGTGGCTGGTGACATCATGGAGGAGCAGAGAGGGTAACACGAGGGGTGACTCACCGAGGAGGTACAGAGTGGGTGGTGACATCATGGAGGAGCAGTACTACAGCTCAGCACCAGAGAGGGTAACACAAGGGGTGACTCACCGAGGAGGTACAGAGTGGCTGGTGACATCATGGAGGAGCAGAGAGGGTAACACGAGGGGTGACTCACCGAGGAGGTACAGAGTGGCTGGTGACATCATGGAGGAGCAGTTCTACAGCTCAGCACCAGAGAGGGTAACACAAGGGGTGACTCACCGAGGAGGTACAGAGTGGCTGGTGACATCATGGAGGAGCAGAGAGGGTAACACGAGGGGTGACTCACCGAGGAGGTACAGAGTGGCTGGTGACATCATGGAGGAGCAGTTGTACAGCTCAGCACCAGAGAGGGTAACACGAGGGGTGACTCACCGAGGAGGTGACACGCCAGCAGCGCATGCGGGTGACCTTGAAGCTGCCTTCCTTCATCTGCTCATTGGGCAGCTTGACCTGGAAGTTGAGTTCGTTGTTGCCAGCACTGACGATGACCTGACAGCCCTTCTCCGGGAAGTCCGTGATGCAGGGGTCAAACTTCAGATATCCGTAATACTTCAGAGTCTGCGCCAACTGGATAAACTGCGGGATACAGAGGATGCTGCAGTCAGCACATCGACAGCCAAGGCAAGCGACAGGATCACTAGCATGTATTTATTGCCGTCTGTGTCCACCTTGGAGATATCTCACCACCTCTTGTTTCCAAGGACACCACAGAGGCAGGAAGTGAAAAACCTTTCCAATAGGACAGAGAGGGCAGAAAAACGCACGCTCTTCCCACTCAACATCTATAAGTGAGACTGGCTAGATGGAAATTGACTTCTAGAAAAAGCAGAAAAAATACAAAACCCAGCAGCAAACATGGCCAGAAGGATGGTTACTTCTGGAATGGTTTGCCTATTACAGTGAGATCTAATATGGTGGAAACAAACTGGCAACCAAACAATACAGTATGGCCAGCATGGCCAGAGGGATGGGTACCTCTAGAGTGGTTTGTTCCTAAAGTCATAAAATAGTAGGGTGGGTACTATCTAGCAAAGAACCTATACACAATGACCAACAAGCATGATGAGATCTAGAGAGCTTCAAGAACAGTTTGTTCCTTGTGTGATGTAAAATAAAACAACAACGCAGGCAATCAAACTATAGACAGCATGGTGGCAGCGTTGGGTAATGCAGGAGTGGTTTATGCCACACAGTGTGAGGAAGCATGTTGGATACAAAACAACAACCAATATTATGATCAACATGGCAGAAGTCTGGAGGGGCTCAGAAAAGACTTATTCCTTACAGTGTAATGTACCATGATGGATACAACCCGGCAAGCAAGAAAGGAAGGAAGACTGGGTCTCCACTTGGATTTATGCAGTTATAGCAGAAAACGTTTTATTCCATAGCAGTAAAAAGCACACAACGTTTCGGCACTAGGCCTTTGCCGAAACGTTGTGTGCTTTTTGCTGCTATGGAATAAAGTTTTCTGCTATAACTGCATAAATCCAGGTGGAGACCCAGTCTTCCTTTCTTGCTGGTCTGATTTATGTGCACCTTGTTGGATCCAGGTGCAGACTGGTTGACTCCCTGGTGTTGAAACCCTACTACACAGTTGGGCTCTGAGACCTCGTTTTTTCTGTGGATACAACCCAGCAGCCAACCTATAACTTATATGGGAGAAGTGATGGGTTCCTCAGAATTGTTCCATGTTGCTTAAGATAACAAGATGGACACAACCCAGGAGCCTGCTTATAGACTACGGCCAACACAGGTGTCATGTTCCTCAGACTGTGGCCAGCATGCCAACATGGGCAATATCTAGTGTTCCTCAGACTGTGGCCAGCATGCCAACATGGGCGATGTGATGGGTTCCTCAGATTTGTTCCATGGTGCTTAAGATAACAAGATGGACACAACACAGGAGCCTGCTTATAGACTACGGCCAACACAGGTGTCATGTTCCTCAGACTATGGCCAGCATGCCAACATGGGCAATATCTAGTGTTCCTCAGACTGTGGCCAGCATGCCAACATGGGCGATGTGATGGGTTCCTCAGATTTGATCTATGAAGCTGAAGACAAGATGGACACCACGCAAAAGCCTGCTTTTAGGCTATGGGCAGCTGGGCTGAAGTGTTGAGGGCCTCCTGAATGGTTTGCTTCACTTTCATTTTCCTGGCAGATATGATCCAGAGGCCAATCCCAGGAAAATGTCACCTCTCTTTTTACCCATCAAAAGCTTGGTGAAAGTCTTCTGCCTGGACAATACTCCAAGAAGCAGAGATAGACATTGCATGCACATTTCAAGGAATTCTAGACCGTGCTTATAAATCCCGGTGGCTACTAATGAGAATCCGCCAGGTCTGAATTTCAATCGAGAACACTGAGAGCACACACAAGGCCAGGGGTGGCCAGAGAACTTACCTCTTTCTTTGAGACTTTCTCCTGTAGAGACTTTAGCTGCCGATGTTGCTCCTTGCTCACTTGTATCCAACCGCGCTCGATGTCACTGACCGTCTGACAACACAAACATTGCAGGAGATCAGGGAGAGGGGCGGCGGCACGCAGCGCAGGGAGAGGGGCGGCGGCACGCAGCGCAGGGAGAGGGGCGGCGGCACGCAGGGCAGGGAGAGGTGCTGCGGCACGCAGGGGAGGGAGAGGTGCTGCGGCACGCAGGGGAGGGAGAGGTGCTGCGGCACGCAGGGGAGGGAGAGGTGCTGCGGCACGCAGGGCAGGGAGAGGTGCTGCGGCACGCAGGGCAGGGCGAGGTGCGGCGGCACGCAGGGCAGGGAGAGGTGCGGCGGCACGCAGGGCAGGGAGAGGTGCGGCGGCACGCAGGGCGAGGTGCTGCGGCACGCAGGGCAGGGAGAGGTGCGGCGGCACGCAGGGCAGGGAGAGGTGCGGCGGCACGCAGGGCAGGGAGAGGGGCGGCGGCACGCAGGGCAGGGAGAGGGGCGGCGGCACGCAGGGCAGGGAGAGGTGCGGCGGCACGCAGGGGAGGGAGAGGTGCGGCGGCACGCAGGGCAGGGAGAGGTGCGGCGGCACGCAGGGCAGGGAGAGGTGCGGCGGCACGCAGGGCAGGGAGAGGTGCGGCGGCACGCAGGGCAGGGAGAGGTGCGGCGGCACGCAGGGCAGGGAGAGGTGCGGCGGCACGCAGGGCAGGGAGAGGTGCGGCGGCACGCAGGGCAGGGAGAGGTGCGGCGGCACGCAGGGCAGGGAGAGGTGCGGCGGCACGCAGGGCAGGGAGAGGTGCGGCGGCACGCAGGGCAGGGAGAGGTGCTGCCGCACGCAGGGCAGGGAGAGGGGCGGCGGCACGCAGGGCAGGGAGAGGGGCGGCGGCACGCAGGGCAGGGAGAGGGGCGGCGGCACGCAGGGCAGGGAGAGGTGCGGCGGCACGCAGGGCGAGGAGAGGGGCGGCGGCACGCAGGGCAGGTAGAGGTGCTGCGGCACGCAGGGGAGGGAGAGGTGCTGCGGCACGCAGGGCAGGGAGAGGGGCGGCGGCACGCAGGGCAGGGAGAGGGGCGGCGGCACGCAGGGCAGGGAGAGGGGCGGCGGCACGCAGGGCAGGGAGAGGGGCGGCGGCACGCAGGGCAGGGAGAGGGGCGGCGGCACGCAGGGCAGGGAGAGGGGCGGCGGCACGCAGGGCAGGGAGAGGGGCGGCGGCACGCAGGGCAGGGAGAGGGGCGGCGGCACGCAGGGCAGGGAGAGGGGCGGCGGCACGCAGGGCAGGGAGAGGGGCGGCGGCACGCAGGGCAGGGAGAGGGGCGGCGGCACGCAGGGCAGGGAGAGGGGCGGCGGCACGCAGGGCAGGGAGAGGGGCGGCGGCACGCAGGGCAGGGAGAGGGGCGGCGGCACGCAGGGCAGGGAGAGGGGCGGCGGCACGCAGGGCAGGGAGAGGGGCGGCGGCACGCAGGGCAGGGAGAGGGGCGGCGGCACGCAGGGCAGGGAGAGGGGCGGCGGCACGCAGGGCAGGGAGAGGGGCGGCGGCACGCAGGGAGAGGTGCGGCGGCACGCAGGGCAGGGAGAGGGGCGGCGGCACGCAGGGCAGGGAGAGGTGCGGCGGCACGCAGGGCAGGGAGAGGTGCGGCGGCACGCAGGGCAGGGAGAGGGGCGGCGGCACGCAGGGCAGGGAGAGGGGCGGCGGCACGCAGGGCAGGTAGAGGTGCTGCGGCACGCAGGGGAGGGAGAGGTGCTGCGGCACGCAGGGAGAGGGGCGGCGGCACGCAGGGCAGGGAGAGGGGCGGCGGCACGCAGGGCAGGGAGAGGGGCGGCGGCACGCAGGGCAGGGAGAGGGGCGGCGGCACGCAGGGCAGGGAGAGGGGCGGCGGCACGCAGGGCAGGGAGAGGGGCGGCGGCACGCAGGGCAGGGAGAGGGGCGGCGGCACGCAGGGCAGGGAGAGGGGCGGCGGCACGCAGGGCAGGGAGAGGGGCGGCGGCACGCAGGGCAGGGAGAGGGGCGGCGGCACGCAGGGCAGGGAGAGGGGCGGCGGCACGCAGGGCAGGTAGAGGTGCTGCGGCACGCAGGGGAGGGAGAGGTGCTGCGGCACGCAGGGAGAGGTGCGGCGGCACGCAGGGCAGGGAGAGGGGCGGCGGCACGCAGGGCAGGGAGAGGTGCGGCGGCACGCAGGGCAGGGAGAGGTGCGGCGGCACGCAGGGCAGGGAGAGGTGCGGCGGCACGCAGGGCAGGGAGAGGTGCGGCGGCACGCAGGGCAGGGAGAGGGGCGGCGGCACGCAGGGCAGGGAGAGGGGCGGCGGCACGCAGGGCAGGGAGAGGGGCGGCGGCACGCAGGGCAGGGAGAGGGGCGGCGGCACGCAGGGCAGGGAGAGGGGCGGCGGCACGCAGGGCAGGGAGAGGGGCGGCGGCACGCAGGGCAGGGAGAGGGGCGGCGGCACGCAGGGCAGGGAGAGCTGCGGCGGCACGCAGGGCAGGGAGAGCTGCGGCGGCACGCAGGGCAGGGAGAGCTGCGGCGGCACGCAGGGCAGGGAGAGCTGCGGCGGCACGCAGGGCAGGGAGAGCTGCGGCGGCACGCAGGGCAGGGAGAGGTGCAGCGGGGAGAGGTGCAGCGGGGAGAGGTGCGGCGGCACGCAGGGCAGGGAGAGGTGCGGCGGCACGCAGGGAGAGGTGCGGCGGCACGCAGGGCAGGGAGAGGTGCGGCGGCACGCAGGGCAGGGAGAGGGGCGGCGGCACGCAGGACAGGGAGAGGGGCGGCGGCACGCAGGGCAGGGAGAGGGGCGGCGGCACGCAGGGCAGGGAGAGGTGCGGCGGCACGCAGGGCAGGGAGAGGTGCGGCGGCACGCAGGGAGAGGTGCGGCGGCACGCAGGGAGAGGTGCGGCGGCACGCAGGGCAGGGAGAGGTGCGGCGGCACGCAGGGCGAGGTGCGGCGGCACGCAGGGCGAGGTGCGGCGGCACGCAGGGCAGGGAGAGGTGCAGCGGGGAGAGGTGCAGCGGCACGCAGGGCAGGGAGAGGTGCGGCGGCACGCAGGGCGAGGTGCGGCGGCACGCAGGGCAGGGAGAGGTGCGGCGGCACGCAGGGCAGGGAGAAGTGCGGCGGCACGCAGGGCAGGGAGAGGTGCGGCGGCACGCAGGGCAGGGAGAGGTGCAGCGGGGAGAGGTGCAGCGGCACGCAGGGCAGGGAGAGGTGCAGCGGCACGCAGGGCGAGGTGCTGCGGCAGGGAGAGGGGCTGCGGCACGCAGGGCAGGGAGAGGTGCGGCGGCACGCAGGGCAGGGAGAGGTGCGGCGGCACGCAGGGCAGGGAGACGTGCGGCGGCACGCAGGGCAGGGAGAGGTGCGGCGGCACGCAGGGCAGGGAGAGGTGCGGCGGCACGCAGGGCAGGGAGAGGTGCGGCGGCACGCAGGGCAGGGAGAGGTGCGGCGGCACGCAGGGCAGGGAGAGGTGCGGCGGAACGCAGGGCAGGGAGAGGTGCGGCGGAACGCAGGGCAGGGAGAGGTGCGGCGGCACGCAGGGCAGGGCGAGGTGCGGCGGAACGCAGGGCAGGGCGAGGTGCGGCGGAACGCAGGGCAGGGCGAGGTGCGGCGGCACGCAGGGCAGGGCGAGGTGCGGCGGCACGCAGGGTGAGGTGCGGCGGCACGCAAGGCAGGGAGAGGTGCGGCGGCACGCAGGGCAGGGAGAGGTGCGGCGGCACGCAGGGCAGGGAGAAGTGCGGCGGCACGCAGGGCAGGGAGAAGTGCGGCGGCGCGCAGGGCAGGGAGAAGTGCGGCGGCGCGCAGGGCAGGGAGAGGTGCGGCGGCGCGCAGGGCAGAGAGAGGTGCGGCGGCGCGCAGGGCAGAGAGAGGTGCGGCGGCGCGCAGGGCAGAGAGAGGTGCGGCGGCGCGCAGGGCAGAGAGAGGTGCGGCGGCGCGCAGGGAGAGGTGCGGCGGCGCGCAGGGCAGGGAGAGGTGCGGCGGCAAGCAGGGCAGGGAGAGGGGCGGCGGCACGCAGGGCAGGGAGAGGGGCGGCGGCACGCAGGGCAGGGAGAGGGGCGGCGGCACGCAGGGCAGGGAGAGGGGCGGCGGCACGCAGGGCATGGAGAGGGGCGGCGGCACGCAGGGCAGGGAGAGGGGCGGCGGCACGCAGGGCAGGGAGAGGTGCGGCGGCAAGCAGGGCAGGGAGAGGGGCGGCGGCACGCAGGGCAGGGAGAGGGGCGGCGGCACGCAGGGCAGGGAGAGGGGCGGCGGCACGCAGGGCAGGGAGAGGTGCGGCGGCACGCAGGGCAGGGAGAGGTGCGGCGGCACGCAGGGCAGGGAGAGGTGCGGCGGCACGCAGGGCAGGGAGAGGTGCGGCGGCACGCAGGGCAGGGAGAGGTGCGGCGGCACGCAGGGCAGGGAGAGGTGCGGCGGCACGCAGGGCAGGGAGAGGTGCGGCGGCACGCAGGGCAGGGAGAGGTGCGGCGGCACGCAGGGCAGGGAGAGGTGCGGCGGCACGCAGGGCAGGGAGAGGTGCGGCGGCACGCAGTGCAGGGAGAGGTGCGGCGGCACGCAGTGCAGGGAGAGGTGCGGCGGCACGCAGTGCAGGGAGAGGGGCGGCGGCACGCAGGGCAGGGAGAGGTGCGGCGGCACGCAGGGCAGGGAGAGGTGCGGCGGCACGCAGGGCAGGGAGAGGGGCGGCGGCACGCAGGGCAGGGAGAGGTGCGGCGGCACGCAGGGCAGGGAGAGGTGCGGCGGCACGCAGGGCAGGGAGAGGTGCGGCGGCACGCAGGGCAGGGAGAGGGGCGGCGGCACGCAGGGCAGGGAGAGGGGCGGCGGCACGCAGGGCAGGGAGAGGGGCGGCGGCACGCAGGGCAGGGAGAGGGGCGGCGGCACGCAGGGCAGGGAGAGGTGCGGCGGCACGCAGGGCAGGGAGAGGTGCGGCGGCACGCAGGGCAGGGAGAGGTGCGGCGGCACGCAGTGCAGGGAGAGGTGCGGCGGCACGCAGTGCAGAGAGAGGTGCGGCGGCACGCAGTGCAGGGAGAGGTGCGGCGGCACGCAGGGCAGGGAGAGGTGCGGCGGCACGCAGGGCAGGGAGAGGTGCGGCGGCACGCAGGGCAGGGAGAGGGGCGGCGGCACGCAGGGCAGGGAGAGGGGCGGCGGCACGCAGGGCAGGGAGAGGTGCGGCGGCACGCAGGGCAGGGAGAGGTGCGGCGGCACGCAGGGCAGGGAGAGGTGCGGCGGCACGCAGGGCAGGGAGAGGGGCGGCGGCACGCAGGGCAGGGAGAGGGGCGGCGGCACGCAGGGCAGGGAGAGGGGCGGCGGCACGCAGGGCAGGGAGAGGGGCGGCGGCACGCAGGGCAGGGAGAGGGGCGGCGGCACGCAGGGCAGGGAGAGGGGCGGCGGCACGCAGGGCAGGGAGAGGGGCGGCGGCACGCAGGGCAGGGAGAGGGGCGGCGGCACGCAGGGCAGGGAGAGGTGCGGCGGCACGCAGGGCGTGGAGAGATGCGGCGGCACGCAGGGCAGGGAGAGGTGCGGCGGCACGCAGTGCAGGGAGAGGTGCGGCGGCAAGCAGGGCAGGGAGAGGGGCGGAGGCAAGCAGGGCAGGGAGAGGGGCGGCGGCACGCAGGGCAGGGAGAGGGGCGGCGGCACGCAGGGCAGGGAGAGGGGCGGCGGCACGCAGGGCATGGAGAGGGGCGGCGGCACGCAGGGCATGGAGAGGGGCGGCGGCACGCAGGGCAAGGAGAGGTGCGGCGGCACGCAGGGCAGGGAGAGGTGCGGCGGCACGCAGGGCAGGGAGAGGTGCGGCGGCAAGCAGGGCAGGGAGAGGGGCGGTGGCAAGCAGGGCAGGGAGAGGGGCGGCGGCACGCAGCGCAGGGAGAGGGGCGGCGGCACGCAGGGCAGGGAGAGGTGCGGCGGCACGCAGTGCAGGGAGAGGTGCGGCGGCACGCAGGGCAGGGAGAGGTGCGGCGGCACGCAGGGCAGGGAGAGGTGCGGCGGCACGCAGGGCAGGGAGAGGTGCGGCGGCACGCAGTGCAGGGAGAGGTGCGGCGGCACGCAGTGCAGGGAGAGGTGCGGCGGCACGCAGTGCAGGGAGAGGTGCGGCGGCACGCAGTGCAGGGAGAGGTGCGGCGGCACGCAGGGCAGGGAGAGGGGCGGCGGCACGCAGGGCAGGGAGAGGGGCGGCGGCACGCAGGGCAGGGAGAGGGGCGGCGGCACGCAGGGCAGGGAGAGGGGCGGCGGCACGCAGGGCAGGGAGAGGGGCGGCGGCACGCAGGGCAGGGAGAGGGGCGGCGGCACGCAGGGCAGGGAGAGGGGCGGCGGCACGCAGGGCAGGGAGAGGGGCGGCGGCACGCAGGGCAGGGAGAGGGGCGGCGGCACGCAGGGCAGGGAGAGGGGCGGCGGCACGCAGGGCAGGGAGAGGGGCGGCGGCACGCAGGGCAGGGAGAGGGGCGGCGGCACGCAGGGCAGGGAGAGGGGCGGCGGCACGCAGGGCAGGGAGAGGTGCTGCGGCACGCAGGGCAGGGAGAGGTGCAGCGGCACGCAGGGCAGGGAGAGGTGCAGCGGCACGCAGGGCAGGGAGAGGTGCAGCGGCACGCAGGGCAGGGAGAGGTGCAGCGGCACGCAGGGCAGGGAGAGGTGATGCGGCACGCAGGGCGAGGTGCAGCGGCACGCAGGGCAGGGAGAGGTGCGGCGGCAAGCAGTGCAGGGAGAGGTGCGGCGGCACGCAGTGCAGGGAGAGGTGCGGCGGCACGCAGGGCAGGGAGAGGTGCGGCGGCACGCAGGGCAGGGAGAGGGGCGGCGGCACGCAGGGCAGGGAGAGGGGCGGCGGCACGCAGGGCAGGGAGAGGGGCGGCGGCACGCAGGGCAGGGAGAGGGGCGGCGGCACGCAGGGCAGGGAGAGGGGCGGCGGCACGCAGGGCAGGGAGAGGGGCGGCGGCACGCAGGGCGAGGGGCGGCGGCACGCAGGGCATGGAGAGGTGCGGCGGCACGCAGTGCAGGGAGAGGAGCGGCGGCACGCAGGGCAAGGAGAGATGCGGCGGCACGCAGGGCAAGGAGAGGTGCAGCGGCACGCAGGGCAGGGAGAGGTGCAGCGGCACGCAGGGCAGGGAGAGGTGCAGCGGCACGCAGGGCAGGGAGAGGTGCAGCGGCACGCAGGGCAGGGAGAGGTGCAGCGGCACACTCACCTGAGCATACAGGAGATTGAGGCCCACTCTGCTCTCCATGACATCTTCATCATACGAGGAGTCCCAGTAGCTGTGTGAGAGAAATTCAAGATAAGAACCATTCCTCACACAGGAAGAGCCAGCAAGCACCGCCCCACAACAGGAAGAGCCAGCAAGCACCGCCCCACCACAGGAAGAGCCAGCAAGCACCGCCCCACCACAGGAAGAGCCAGCAAGCACCGCCCCACCACAGGAAGAGCCAGCAAGCACCCTCCCACAGGAAGAGCCAGCAAGCGCCGTCCCACAACAAGAAGAGCCAGCAAGTGCCGTCCCACAACAGGAAGAGCCAGCAAGCGCCGTCCCACAACAGGAAGAGCCAGCAAGCACCGCCCCACCACAGGAAGAGCCAGCAAGCGCCGTCCCACAACAGGAAGAGCCAGCAACCACCCTCCCACAGGAAGAGCCAGCAAGCACCGTCCCACAACAGGAAGAGCCAGCAAGCACCGTCCCACCACAGGAAGAGCCAGCAAGCACCGCCCCACAACAGGAAGAGCCAGCAAGCACCGCCCCATCACAGGAAGAGCCAGCAAGCACCGCCCCACAGGAAGAGCCAGCAAGCACCGTCCCACAACAGGAAGAGCCAGCAAGCACTGTCCCACCACAGGAAGAGCCAGCAAGCACCGCCCCACCACAGGAAGAGCCAGCAAGCGCCGTCCCACAACAGGAAGAGCCAGCAAGCACCGTCCCACCACAGGAAGAGCCAGCAAGCGCCGCCCCACCACAGGAAGAGCCAGCAAGCGCCGCCCCACCACAGGAAGAGCCAGCAAGCACCGCCCCACCACAGGAAGAGCCAGCAAGCGCCGCCCCACCACAGGAAGAGCCAGCAAGCACCGCCCCACCACAAGAAGAGCCAGCAAGCACCGCCCCACAGGAAGAGCCAGCAAGCGCCGCCCCACAACAGGAAGAGCCAGCAAGCACCGTCCCACCACAGGAAGAGCCAGCAAGCACCGCCCCACCACAGGAAAAGCCAGCAACCACCCTCCCACAGGAAGAGCCAGCAAGCGCCGTCCCACAACAGGAAGAGCCAGCAAGCGCCGCCCCACCACAGGAAGAGCCAGCAAGCGCCGTCCCACCACAGGAAGAGCCAGCAAGCGCCGCCCCACCACAGGAAGAGCCAGCAAGAGCCGTCCCACCACAGGAAGAGCCAGCAAGCGCCGCCCCACCACAGGAAGAGCCAGCAAGCGTCGTCCCACCACAGGAAGAGCCAGCAAGCACCGCCCCACCACAGGAAGAGCCAGCAAGCACCGTCCCACCACAGGAAGAGCCAGCAAGCACCGTCCCACAACAGGAAGAGCCAGCAAGCGCCGTCCCACAACAGGAAGAGCCAGCAAGCACCGCCCCACAGGAAGAGCCAGCAAGCGCCGTCCCACAACAGGAAGAGCCAGCAAGCACCGTCCCACCACAGGAAGAGCCAGCAAGCACCGCCCCACCACAGGAAAAGCCAGCAACCACCCTCCCACAGGAAGAGCCAGCAAGCGCTGTCCCACAACAGGAAGAGCCAGCAAGCACCGTCCCACCACAGGAAGAGCCAGCAAGCGCCGCC
Organism: Hyperolius riggenbachi; assembly: GCF_040937935.1. Taxonomy (NCBI): domain Eukaryota; kingdom Metazoa; phylum Chordata; class Amphibia; order Anura; family Hyperoliidae; genus Hyperolius; species Hyperolius riggenbachi. Next base: position 1,018,821 of record NC_090649.1, on the reverse strand, counting down.
CCACCACAGGAAGAGCCAGCAAGCGCCGTCCCACCACAGGAAGAGCCAGCAAGCGCCGCCCCACCACAGGAAGAGCCAGCAAGCGCCGCCCCACCACAGGAAGAGCCAGCAAGCGCCGCCCCACCACAGGAAGAGCCAGCAAGCGCCGCCCCACCACAGGAAGAGCCAGCAAGCGCCGTCCCACAACAGGAAGAGCCAGCAAGCACCGCCCCACCACAGGAAGAGCCAGCAAGCACCGCCCCACCACAGGAAGAGCCAGCAAGCGCCGCCCCACAACAGGAAGAGCCAGCAAGCGCCGCCCCACCACAGGAAGAGCCAGCAAGCGCCGTCCCACCACAGGAAGAGCCAGCAAGCACCGTCCCACCACAGGAAGAGCCAGCAAGCGCCGTCCCACAACAGGAAGAGCCAGCAAGCACCGTCCCACCACAGGAAGAGCCAGCAAGCACCGCCCCACAACAGGAAGAGCCAGCAAGCACCGCCCCATCACAGGAAGAGCCAGCAAGCACCGCCCCACAGGAAGAGCCAGCAAGCACCGTCCCACAACAGGAAGAGCCAGCAAGCACTGTCCCACAACAGGAAGAGCCAGCAAGCGCCGTCCCACAACAGGAAGAGCCAGCAACCGCCCTCCCACAGGAAGAGCCAGCAAGCGCCGTCCCACAACAGGAAGAGCCAGCAACCACCCTCCCACAGGAAGAGCCAGCAAGCGCCGTCCCACAACAGGAAGAGCCAGCAACCGCCCTCCCACAGGAAGAGCCAGCAAGCACCGTCCCACCACAGGAAGAGCCAGCAAGCGCCGCCCCACAACAGGAAGAGCCAGCAACCGCCGTCCCACAACAGGAGGAGCCAGCAAGCACCGTCCCACCACAGGAAGAGCCAGCAAGCACCGCCCCACAACAGGAAGAGCAAGCAAGCACCGCCCCACAACAGGAAGAGCCAGCAAGCACCGTCCCACAACAGGAAGAGCCAGCAAGCACCGTCCCACAACAGGATGAGCCAGCAAGCGCCGCCCCACCACAGGAAGAGCCAGCAAGCGCCGCCCCACAACAGGAAGAGCCAGCAAGCACCGTCCCACCACAGGAAGAGCCAGCAAGCACCGTCCCACCACAGGAAGAGCCAGCAAGCACCGCCCCACAACAGGAAGAGCCAGCAAGCACCGCCCCACAACAGGAAGAGCCAGCAAGCACCGCCCCACAACAGGAAGAGCCAGCAAGCACCGCCCCACAACAGGAAGAGCCAGCAAGCACCGCCCCACAACAGGAAGAGCCAGCAAGCACCGCCCCACAACAGGAAGAGCCAGCAAGCACCGCCCCACAACAGGAAGAGCCAGCAAGCACCGCCCCATCACAGGAAGAGCCAGCAAGCACCGCCCCACAGGAAGAGCCAGCAAGCACCGCCCCACAGGAAGAGCCAGCAAGCACCGTCCCACAACAGGAAGAGCCAGCAAGCGCCGTCCCACAACAGGAAGAGCCAGCAAGCGCCGCCCCACCACAGGAAGAGCCAGCAAGCTCCGCCCCACCACAGGAAGAGCCAGCAAGCACCGCCCCATCACAGGAAGAGCCAGCAAGCACCGCCCCACAGGAAGAGCCAGCAAGCGCCGTCCCACCACAGGAAGAGCCAGCAAGCACCGTCCCACCACAGGAAGAGCCAGCAACCGCCCTCCCACAGGAAGAGCCAGCAAGCGCCGTCCCACAGGAAGAGCCAGCAAGCACCGTCCCACAACAGGAAGAGCCAGCAACCACCCTCCCACAGGAAGAGCCAGCAAGCGCCGTCCCACAACAGGAAGAGCCAGCAACCGCCCTCCCACAGGAAGAGCCAGCAAGCACCGTCCCACCACAGGAAGAGCCAGCAAGCGCCGCCCCACAACAGGAAGAGCCAGCAACCGCCGTCCCACAACAGGAGGAGCCAGCAAGCACCGTCCCACCACAGGAAGAGCCAGCAAGCACCGCCCCACAACAGGAAGAGCCAGCAAGCACCGCCCCACAACAGGAAGAGCCAGCAAGCACCGCCCCACAACAGGAAGAGCCAGCAAGCACCGCCCCACAACAGGAAGAGCCAGCAAGCACCGCCCCACAACAGGAAGAGCCAGCAAGCACCGCCCCACAACAGGAAGAGCCAGCAAGCACCGCCCCACAACAGGAAGAGCCAGCAAGCACCGCCCCATCACAGGAAGAGCCAGCAAGCACCGCCCCACAGGAAGAGCCAGCAAGCACCGTCCCACAACAGGAAGAGCCAGCAACCGCCGTCCCACAACAGGAAGAGCCAGCAACCGCCCTCCCACAGGAAGAGCCAGCAAGCGCCGTCCCACAACAGGAAGAGGCAGCAACCACCCTCCCACAGGAAGAGCCAGCAAGCGCCGTCCCACAACAGGAAGAGCCAGCAACCGCCCTCCCACAGGAAGAGCCAGCAAGCACCGTCCCACCACAGGAAGAGCCAGCAAGCGCCGCCCCACAACAGGAAGAGCCAGCAACCGCCGTCCCACAACAGGAGGAGCCAGCAAGCACCGTCCCACCACAGGAAGAGCCAGCAAGCACCGCCCCACAACAGGAAGAGCCAGCAAGCACCGCCCCACAACAGGAAGAGCCAGCAAGCACCGTCCCACAACAGGAAGAGCCAGCAAGCACCCTTCCACAGGAAAACTAATAGGCCACCATGCCACAGGAAGACCACAGGAACAGGCAAATAGGATAAGAAATAGGAAATTACCTCTTGCGTAAAATAATCTTGTACTCCAGGTTGCGGAGGCTGGTCACCGACACGTAGGGCAGCTCAAACTCCTGCAGCTTCCGAACAACTATAAGAAGTCAAACCCAAAGAAAAAATACAATGTATGCTGGAGCAAACCAGGTGTGTGCAATTCCTGTTACATTATACACAGACACACACTCAGGCATACATTATACACCGACACGCACTCAGGCATACATTATACACAGACACACACTCAGGCATACATTATACACAGACACACACTCAGGCATACATTATACACAGACACACACTCAGGCATACATTATACACAGACACACACTCAGGCATACATTATACACAGACACGCAGTCAGGCGTACATTATACACAGACACACACTCAGGCGTACATTATACACAGACACACACTCCATGTCAGGAGTACATTATACACAGACACACACTCAGGAGTACATCATACACAGACACACACTCAGGCATACATTATACACAGACACACACTCAGGCATACATTATACACAGACACACACTCAGGCATACATTATACACAGACACGCAGTCAGGCATACATTATACACAGACACACACTCAGGCATACATTATACACAGACACACACTCAGGCATACATTATACACAGACACACACTCAGGCGTACATTATACACCGACACGCAGTCAGGCATACATTATACACAGACACACACTCAGGCATACATTATACACAGACACACACTCAGGCATACATTATACACAGACACACACTCAGGCATACATTATACACAGACACACACTCAGGCATACATTATACACAGACACGCAGTCAGGCGTACATTATACACAGACACACACTCAGGCGTACATTATACACAGACACACACTCAGGCATACATTATACACAGACACACACTCAGGCGTACATTATACACAGACACACACTCAGGCATACATTATACACAGACACACACTCAGGCATACATTATACACAGACACACACTCAGGCATACATTATACACAGACACACACTCAGGCATACATTATACACAGACACACACTCAGGCGTACATTATACACAGACACACACTCAGGCGTACATTATACACCGACACGCAGTCAGGCATACATTATACACCGACACGCAGTCAGGCGTACATTATACACAGACACACACTCAGGCATACATTATACACCGACACGCAGTCAGGCATACATTATACACAGACACGAGTCAGGCATACATTATACACAGACACACACTCAGGCATACATTATACACAGACACACACTCAGGCATACATTATACACAGACACACACTCAGGCATACATTATACACAGACACACACTCAGGCATACATTATACACAGACACACACTCAGGCGTACATTATACACAGACACACACTCAGGCATACATTATACACCGACACACACTCAGGCATACATTATACACAGACACGAGTCAGGCATACATTATACACAGACACACACTCAGGCGTACATTATACACAGACACACACTCAGGCATACATTATACACCGACACGCAGTCAGGCGTACATTATACACAGACACACACTCAGGCATACATTATACACCGACACGCAGTCAGGCATACATTATACACAGACACGAGTCAGGCATACATTATACACAGACACACACTCAGGCATACATTATACACAGACACACACTCAGGCATACATTATACACAGACACACACTCAGGCATACATTATACACAGACACACACTCAGGCATACATTATACACAGACACACACTCAGGCGTACATTATACACAGACACACACTCAGGCATACATTATACACCGACACACACTCAGGCATACATTATACACAGACACACACTCAGGCATACATTATACACAGACACACACTCAGGCGTACATTATACACAGACACACACTCAGGCGTACATTATACACAGACACACACTCAGGCATACATTATACACAGACACACACTCAGGCGTACATTATACACCGACACACACTCAGGCGTACATTATACACCGACACGCAGTCAGGCGTACATTATACACAGACACACACTCAGGCGTACATTATACACAGACACACACTCAGGCGTACATTATACACAGACACACACTCAGGCGTACATTATACACAGACACACACTCAGGCGTACATTATACACAGACACACACTCAGGCATACATTATACACAGACACACACTCAGGCATACATTATACACAGACACACACTCAGGCGTACATTATACACAGACACACACTCAGGCATACATTATACACAGACACACACTCAGGCATACATTATACACAGACACACACTCAGGCATACATTATACACAGACACACACTCAGGCATACATTATACACAGACACACACTCAGGCATATATTATACACAGACACACACTCAGGCATACATTATACACCGACACCCAGTCAGGCATACATTATACACAGACACGCAGTCAGGCATACATTATACACAGACACACACTACATGTCAGGAGTACATTATACACAGACACACACTACATGTCAGGAGTACATTATACACAGACACACACTCCATGTCAGGCGTACATTATACACAGACACACACTCAGGCATACATTATACACAGACACACACTCCATGTCAGGAGTACATTATACACAGACACACACTCAGGCATACATTATACACAGACACACACTCCATGTCAGGAGTACATTATACACAGACACACACTCAGGCATACATTATACACAGACACGCACTCAGGCATACATTATACACAGACACACACTCCATGTCAGGAGTACATTATACACAGACACACACTCAGGCATACATTATACACAGACACGCACTCAGGCATACATTATACACAGACACGCACTCAGGCATACATTATACACAGACACACACTCAGGCGTACATTATACACAGACACACACTCCATGTCAGGAGTACATTATACACAGACACACACTCAGGCATACATTATACACCGACACGCACTCAGGCATACATTATACACAGACACACACTCAGGCATACATTATACACAGACACACACTCCATGTCAGGAGTACATTATACACAGACACACACTCAGGCATACATTATACACCGACACGCACTCAGGCATACATTATACACAGACACACACTCAGGCATACATTATACACAGACACACACTCAGGCGTACATTATACACCGACACGCAGTCAGGCGTACATTATACACCGACACGCAGTCAGGCGTACATTATACACAGACACACACTCAGGCATACATTATACACAGACACACACTCAGGCATACATTATACACAGACACACACTCAGGCGTACATTATACACCGACACACACTCAGATGTACATTATACACCGACACACACTCAGGCGTACATTATACACCGACACGCAGTCAGGCGTACATTATACACAGACACACACTCAGGCGTACATTATACACAGACACACACTCAGGCGTACATTATACACAGACACACACTCAGGCGTACATTATACACAGACACACACTCAGGCGTACATTATACACAGACACACACTCAGGCATACATTATACACAGACACACACTCAGGCGTACATTATACACAGACACACACTCAGGCGTACATTATACACAGACACACACTCAGGCGTACATTATACACAGACACACACTCAGGCGTACATTATACACAGACACACACTCAGGCATACATTATACACCGACACACACTCAGGCATTCATTATACACCGACACGCAGTCAGGCATACATTATACACCGACACGCAGTCAGGCATACATTATACACAGACACACACTCAGGCATACATTATACACCGACACGCAGTCAGGAGTACATTATACACAGACACACACTCAGGCGTACATTATACACAGACACACACTCAGGCGTACATTATACACAGACACACACTCAGGCGTACATTATACACAGACACACACTCAGGCATACATTATACACCGACACACACTCAGGCATACATTATACACAGACACGCACTCAGGCATACATTATACACAGACACACACTCCATGTCAGGAGTACATTATACACAGACACACACTCAGGCATACATTATACACAGACACGCACTCAGGCATACATTATACACAGACACGCACTCAGGCATACATTATACACAGACACACACTCAGGCGTACATTATACACAGACACACACTCCATGTCAGGAGTACATTATACACAGACACACACTCAGGCATACATTATACACCGACACGCACTCAGGCATACATTATACACAGACACACACTCAGGCATACATTATACACAGACACACACTCCATGTCAGGAGTACATTATACACAGACACACACTCAGGCATACATTATACACCGACACGCACTCAGGCATACATTATACACAGACACACACTCAGGCGTACATTATACACAGACACACACTCAGGCATACATTATACACAGACACACACTCAGGCATACATTATACACAGACACACACTCAGGCATACATTATACACAGACACACACTCAGGCGTACATTATACACAGACACACACTCAGGCGTACATTATACACAGACACACACTCAGGCATACATTATACACAGACACACACTCAGGCGTACATTATACACAGACACACACTCAGGCATACATTATACACAGACACACACTCAGGCATACATTATACACCGACACACACTCAGGCATACATTATACACCGACACGCAGTCAGGCATACATTATACACCGACACGCAGTCAGGCATACATTATACACAGACACACACTCAGGCATACATTATACACAGACACACACTCAGGCGTACATTATACACAGACACACACTCAGGCGTACATTATACACAGACACACACTCAGGCATACATTATACACAGACACACACTCAGGCATACATTATACACAGACACACACTCCATGTCAGGAGTACATTATACACAGACACACACTCAGGCATACATTATACACAGACACGCACTCAGGCATACATTATACACAGACACACACTCAGGCGTACATTATACACAGACACACACTCCATGTCAGGAGTACATTATACACAGACACACACTCAGGCATACATTATACACCGACACGCACTCAGGCATACATTATACACAGACACACACTCAGGCATACATTATACACAGACACACACTCAGGCATACATTATACACAGACACACACTCAGGCATACATTATACACAGACACACACTCCATGTCAGGAGTACATTATACACAGACACACACTCAGGCATACATTATACACCGACACGCACTCAGGCATACATTATACACAGACACACACTCAGGCATACATTATACACAGACACACACTCAGGCGTACATTATACACCGACACGCAGTCAGGCGTACATTATACACCGACACGCAGTCAGGCGTACATTATACACAGACACACACTCAGGCATACATTATACACAGACACACACTCAGGCGTACATTATACACCGACACACACTCAGGCGTACATTATACACCGACACACACTCAGGCGTACATTATACACCGACACGCAGTCAGGCGTACATTATACACAGACACACACTCAGGCGTACATTATACACAGACACACACTCAGGCATACATTATACACAGACACACACTCAGGCATACATTATACACAGACACACACTCAGGCATACATTATACACAGACACACACTCAGGCATACATTATACACAGACACACACTCAGGCATACATTATACACAGACACACACTCAGGCGTACATTATACACAGACACACACTCAGGCATACATTATACACAGACACACACTCAGGCATACATTATACACAGACACACACTCAGGCGTACATTATACACCGACACGCAGTCAGGCGTACATTATACACCGACACGCAGTCAGGCGTACATTATACACAGACACACACTCAGGCATACATTATACACAGACACACACTCAGGCGTACATTATACACCGACACACACTCAGGCGTACATTATACACCGACACACACTCAGGCGTACATTATACACCGACACGCAGTCAGGCGTACATTATACACAGACACACACTCAGGCGTACATTATACACAGACACACACTCAGGCATACATTATACACAGACACACACTCAGGCATACATTATACACAGACACACACTCAGGCATACATTATACACAGACACACACTCCATGTCAGGAGTACATTATACACAGACACACACTCAGGCATACATTATACACAGACACACACTCAGGCATACATTATACACAGACACACACTCCATGTCAGGTGTACATTATACACAGACACACACTCAGGCATACATTATACACAGACACACACTCAGGCATACATTATACACCGACACGCACTCAGGCATACATTATACACAGACACACACTCAGGCATACATTATACACAGACACACACTCAGGCATACATTATACACAGACACACACTCCATGTCAGGTGTACATTATACACAGACACACACTCAGGCATACATTATACACAGACACACACTCAGGCATACATTATACACCGACACGCACTCAGGCATACATTATACACAGACACACACTCAGGCATACATTATACACAGACACACACTCAGGCATACATTATACACAGACACACACTCCATGTCAGGAGTACATTATACACAGACACACACTCAGGCATACATTATACACAGACACACACTCAGGCATACATTATACACAGACACACACTCAGGCGTACATTATACACCGACACGCAGTCAGGCGTACATTATACACAGACACACACTCAGGCATACATTATATACCGACACGCACTCAGGCATACATTATACACAGACACACACTCAGGCATACATTATACACAGACACACACTCAGGCATACATTATACACAGACACACACTCAGGCATACATTATACACAGACACACACTCAGGCGTACATTATACACAGACACACACTCAGGCGTACATTATACACAGACACACACTCAGGCATACATTATACACAGACACACACTCAGGCGTACATTATACACAGACACACACTCAGGCATACATTATACACAGACACACACTCAGGCATACATTATACACCGACACACACTCAGGCATACATTATACACCGACACGCAGTCAGGCATACATTATACACCGACACGCAGTCAGGCATACATTATACACAGACACACACTCAGGCATACATTATACACAGACACACACTCAGGCGTACATTATACACAGACACACACTCAGGCGTACATTATACACAGACACACACTCAGGCATACATTATACACAGACACACACTCAGGCATACATTATACACAGACACACACTCAGGCATACATTATACACAGACACACACTCCATGTCAGGAGTACATTATACACAGACACACACTCAGGCATACATTATACACAGACACACACTCAGGCATACATTATACACAGACACACACTCAGGCGTACATTATACACCGACACGCAGTCAGGCGTACATTATACACAGACACACACTCAGGCATACATTATACACCGACACGCACTCAGGCATACATTATACACAGACACACACTCAGGCATACATTATACACAGACACACACTCAGGCATACATTATACACAGACACACACTCAGGCATACATTATACACAGACACACACTCAGGCGTACATTATACACAGACACACACTCAGGCGTACATTATACACAGACACACACTCAGGCATACATTATACACAGACACACACTCAGGCGTACATTATACACAGACACACACTCAGGCATACATTATACACAGACACACACTCAGGCATACATTATACACCGACACACACTCAGGCATACATTATACACCGACACGCAGTCAGGCATACATTATACACCGACACGCAGTCAGGCATACATTATACACAGACACACACTCAGGCATACATTATACACAGACACACACTCAGGCGTACATTATACACAGACACACACTCAGGCGTACATTATACACAGACACACACTCAGGCATACATTATACACAGACACACACTCAGGCATCCATTATACACAGACACACACTCCATGTCAGGAGTACATTATACACAGACACACACTCAGGCATACATTATACACAGACACGCACTCAGGCATACATTATACACAGACACACACTCAGGCGTACATTATACACAGACACACACTCCATGTCAGGAGTACATTATACACAGACACACACTCAGGCATACATTATACACCGACACGCACTCAGGCATACATTATACACAGACACACACTCAGGCATACATTATACACAGACACACACTCAGGCATACATTATACACAGACACACACTCAGGCATACATTATACACAGACACACACTCAGGCATCCATTATACACAGACACACACTCCATGTCAGGAGTACATTATACACAGACACACACTCAGGCATACATTATACACAGACACGCACTCAGGCATACATTATACACAGACACACACTCAGGCGTACATTATACACAGACACACACTCCATGTCAGGAGTACATTATACACAGACACACACTCAGGCATACATTATACACCGACACGCACTCAGGCATACATTATACACAGACACACACTCAGGCATACATTATACACAGACACACACTCAGGCATACATTATACACAGACACACACTCCATGTCAGGAGTACATTATACACAGACACACACTCAGGCATACATTATACACCGACACGCACTCAGGCATACATTATACACAGACACACACTCAGGCATACATTATACACAGACACACACTCAGGCGTACATTATACACCGACACGCAGTCAGGCGTACATTATACACCGACACGCAGTCAGGCGTACATTATACACAGACACACACTCAGGCATACATTATACACAGACACACACTCAGGCGTACATTATACACCGACACACACTCAGGCGTACATTATACACCGACACACACTCAGGCGTACATTATACACCGACACGCAGTCAGGCGTACATTATACACAGACACACACTCAGGCGTACATTATACACAGACACACACTCAGGCATACATTATACACAGACACACACTCAGGCATACATTATACACAGACACACACTCAGGCATACATTATACACAGACACACACTCCATGTCAGGAGTACATTATACACAGACACACACTCAGGCATACATTATACACAGACACACACTCAGGCATACATTATACACAGACACACACTCCATGTCAGGTGTACATTATACACAGACACACACTCAGGCATACATTATACACAGACACACACTCCATGTCAGGAGTACATTATACACAGACACACACTCAGGCATACATTATACACCGACACGCACTCAGGCATACATTATACACAGACACACACTCAGGCATACATTATACACAGACACACACTCAGGCGTACATTATACACCGACACGCAGTCAGGCGTACATTATACACAGACACACACTCAGGCATACATTATACACCGACACGCACTCAGGCATACATTATACACAGACACACACTCAGGCATACATTATACACAGACACACACTCCATGTCAGGAGTACATTATACACAGACACACACTCAGGCATACATTATACACAGACACACACTCCATGTCAGGAGTACATTATACACAGACACACACTCAGGCATACATTATACACAGACACGCACTCAGGCATACATTATACACAGACACACACTCCATGTCAGGAGTACATTATACACAGACACACACTCAGGCATACATTATACACAGACACGCACTCAGGCATACATTATACACAGACACGCACTCAGGCATACATTATACACAGACACACACTCAGGCGTACATTATACACAGACACACACTCCATGTCAGGAGTACATTATACACAGACACACACTCAGGCATACATTATACACCGACACGCACTCAGGCATACATTATACACAGACACACACTCAGGCATACATTATACACAGACACACACTCAGGCATACATTATACACAGACACACACTCAGGCATACATTATACACAGACACACACTCCATGTCAGGAGTACATTATACACAGACACACACTCAGGCATACATTATACACCGACACGCACGCAGGCATACATTATACACAGACACACACTCAGGCATACATTATACACAGACACACACTCAGGCGTACATTATACACCGACACGCAGTCAGGCGTACATTATACACAGACACGCAGTCAGGCGTACATTATACACAGACACACACTCAGGCATACATTATACACAGACACACACTCAGGCGTACATTATACACCGACACACACTCAGGCGTACATTATACACCGACACACACTCAGGCGTACATTATACACCGACACGCAGTCAGGCGTACATTATACACAGACACACACTCAGGCGTACATTATACACAGACACACACTCAGGCGTACATTATACACAGACACACACTCAGGCGTACATTATACACAGACACACACTCAGGCGTACATTATACACAGACACACACTCAGGCATACATTATACACAGACACACACTCAGGCATACATTATACACAGACACACACTCAGGCATACATTATACACCGACACACACTCAGGCATACATTATACACCGACACGCAGTCAGGCATACATTATACACCGACACGCAGTCAGGCATACATTATACAGAGACACACACTCAGGCATACATTATACACAGACACACACTCAGGCGTACATTATACACAGACACACACTCAGGCGTACATTATACACAGACACACACTCAGGCATACATTATACACAGACACACACTCAGGCATACATTATACACAGACACACACTCCATGTCAGGAGTACATTATACACAGACACACACTCAGGCATACATTATACACAGACACGCACTCAGGCATACATTATACACAGACACACACTCAGGCGTACATTATACACAGACACACACTCCATGTCAGGAGTACATTATACACAGACACACACTCAGGCATACATTATACACCGACACGCACTCAGGCATACATTATACACAGACACACACTCAGGCATACATTATACACAGACACACACTCCATGTCAGGAGTACATTATACACAGACACACACTCAGGCATACATTATACACAGACACGCACTCAGGCATACATTATACACAGACACACACTCAGGCGTACATTATACACAGACACACACTCCATGTCAGGAGTACATTATACACAGACACACACTCAGGCATACATTATACACCGACACGCACTCAGGCATACATTATACACAGACACACACTCAGGCATACATTATACACAGACACACACTCAGGCATACATTATACACAGACACACACTCAGGCATACATTATACACAGACACACACTCCATGTCAGGAGTACATTATACACAGACACACACTCAGGCATACATTATACACCGACACGCACTCAGGCATACATTATACACAGACACACACTCAGGCATACATTATACACAGACACACACTCAGGCGTACATTATACACCGACACGCAGTCAGGCGTACATTATACACCGACACGCAGTCAGGCGTACATTATACACAGACACACACTCAGGCATACATTATACACAGACACACACTCAGGCGTACATTATACACCGACACACACTCAGGCGTACATTATACACCGACACACACTCAGGCGTACATTATACACCGACACGCAGTCAGGCGTACATTATACACAGACACACACTCAGGCGTACATTATACACAGACACACACTCAGGCATACATTATACACAGACACACACTCAGGCATACATTATACACAGACACACACTCAGGCGTACATTATACACAGACACACACTCAGGCGTACATTATACACAGACACACACTCAGGCGTACATTATACACAGACACACACTCAGGCATACATTATACACCGACACACACTCAGGCATACATTATACACCGACACACACTCAGGCATACATTATACACCGACACGCAGTCAGGCATACATTATACACCGACACGCAGTCAGGCATACATTATACACAGACACACACTCAGGCATACATTATACACCGACACGCACTCAGGCATACATTATACACAGACACACACTCAGGCATACATTATACACAGACACACACTCCATGTCAGGAGTACATTATACACAGACACACACTCAGGCATACATTATACACAGACACACACTCCATGTCAGGAGTACATTATACACAGACACACACTCAGGCATACATTATACACAGACACGCACTCAGGCATACATTATACACAGACACACACTCCATGTCAGGAGTACATTATACACAGACACACACTCAGGCATACATTATACACAGACACGCACTCAGGCATACATTATACACAGACACGCACTCAGGCATACATTATACACAGACACACACTCAGGCGTACATTATACACAGACACACACTCCATGTCAGGAGTACATTATACACAGACACACACTCAGGCATACATTATACACCGACACGCACTCAGGCATACATTATACACAGACACACACTCAGGCATACATTATACACAGACACACACTCAGGCATACATTATACACAGACACACACTCAGGCATACATTATACACAGACACACACTCCATGTCAGGAGTACATTATACACAGACACACACTCAGGCATACATTATACACCGACACGCACGCAGGCATACATTATACACAGACACACACTCAGGCATACATTATACACAGACACACACTCAGGCGTACATTATACACCGACACGCAGTCAGGCGTACATTATACACAGACACGCAGTCAGGCGTACATTATACACAGACACACACTCAGGCATACATTATACACAGACACACACTCAGGCGTACATTATACACCGACACACACTCAGGCGTACATTATACACCGACACACACTCAGGCGTACATTATACACCGACACGCAGTCAGGCGTACATTATACACAGACACACACTCAGGCGTACATTATACACAGACACACACTCAGGCGTACATTATACACAGACACACACTCAGGCGTACATTATACACAGACACACACTCAGGCGTACATTATACACAGACACACACTCAGGCATACATTATACACAGACACACACTCAGGCGTACATTATACACAGACACACACTCAGGCATACATTATACACCGACACACACTCAGGCATACATTATACACCGACACGCAGTCAGGCATACATTATACACCGACACGCAGTCAGGCATACATTATACACAGACACACACTCAGGCATACATTATACACCGACACGCAGTCAGGAGTACATTATACACAGACACACACTCAGGCGTACATTATACACAGACACACACTCAGGCGTACATTATACACAGACACACACTCAGGCGTACATTATACACAGACACACACTCAGGCGTACATTATACACAGACACACACTCAGGCATACATTATACACAGACACGCACTCAGGCGTACATTATACACAGACACACACTCAGGCATACATTATACACAGACACACACTCAGGCATACATTATACACAGACACACACTCAGGCATACATTATACACAGACACACACTCAGGCGTACATTATACACAGACACACACTCAGGCGTACATTATACACAGACACACACTCAGGCATACATTATACACAGACACACACTCAGGCGTACATTATACACAGACACACACTCAGGCATACATTATACACAGACACACACTCAGGCATACATTATACACCGACACACACTCAGGCATACATTATACACCGACACGCAGTCAGGCATACATTATACACCGACACGCAGTCAGGCATACATTATACAGAGACACACACTCAGGCATACATTATACACAGACACACACTCAGGCGTACATTATACACAGACACACACTCAGGCGTACATTATACACAGACACACACTCAGGCATACATTATACACAGACACACACTCAGGCATACATTATACACAGACACACACTCCATGTCAGGAGTACATTATACACAGACACACACTCAGGCATACATTATACACAGACACGCACTCAGGCATACATTATACACAGACACACACTCAGGCGTACATTATACACAGACACACACTCCATGTCAGGAGTACATTATACACAGACACACACTCAGGCATACATTATACACCGACACGCACTCAGGCATACATTATACACAGACACACACTCAGGCATACATTATACACAGACACACACTCCATGTCAGGAGTACATTATACACAGACACACACTCAGGCATACATTATACACAGACACGCACTCAGGCATACATTATACACAGACACACACTCAGGCGTACATTATACACAGACACACACTCCATGTCAGGAGTACATTATACACAGACACACACTCAGGCATACATTATACACCGACACGCACTCAGGCATACATTATACACAGACACACACTCAGGCATACATTATACACAGACACACACTCAGGCATACATTATACACAGACACACACTCAGGCATACATTATACACAGACACACACTCCATGTCAGGAGTACATTATACACAGACACACACTCAGGCATACATTATACACCGACACGCACTCAGGCATACATTATACACAGACACACACTCAGGCATACATTATACACAGACACACACTCAGGCGTACATTATACACCGACACGCAGTCAGGCGTACATTATACACCGACACGCAGTCAGGCGTACATTATACACAGACACACACTCAGGCATACATTATACACAGACACACACTCAGGCGTACATTATACACCGACACACACTCAGGCGTACATTATACACCGACACACACTCAGGCGTACATTATACACCGACACGCAGTCAGGCGTACATTATACACAGACACACACTCAGGCGTACATTATACACAGACACACACTCAGGCATACATTATACACAGACACACACTCAGGCATACATTATACACAGACACACACTCAGGCGTACATTATACACAGACACACACTCAGGCGTACATTATACACAGACACACACTCAGGCGTACATTATACACAGACACACACTCAGGCATACATTATACACCGACACACACTCAGGCATACATTATACACCGACACACACTCAGGCATACATTATACACCGACACGCAGTCAGGCATACATTATACACCGACACGCAGTCAGGCATACATTATACACAGACACACACTCAGGCATACATTATACACCGACACGCAGTCAGGAGTACATTATACACAGACACACACTCAGGCGTACATTATACACAGACACACACTCAGGCGTACATTATACACAGACACACACTCAGGCATACATTATACACAGACACACACTCAGGCGTACATTATACACAGACACACACTCAGGCGTACATTATACACAGACACACACTCAGGCATACATTATACACAGACACACACTCAGGCATACATTATACACAGACACACACTCAGGCGTACATTATACACAGACACACACTCAGGCGTACATTATACACAGACACACACTCAGGCATACATTATACACAGACACACACTCAGGCGTACATTATACACAGACACACACTCAGGCATACATTATACACAGACACACACTCAGGCATACATTATACACAGACACACACTCAGGCGTACATTATACACAGACACACACTCAGGCATACATTATACACAGACACACACTCAGGCATACATTATACACAGACACACACTCAGGCATACATTATACACAGACACACACTCAGGCGTACATTATACACAGACACACACTCAGGCGTACATTATACACAGACACACAGTCAGGAGTACATTATACACAGACACACAGTCAGGAGTACATTATACACAGACACACTCCATGTCAGGCGTACATTATACACAGACACACACTCAGGCATACATTATACACAGACACACACTCAGGCGTACATTATACACAGACACACACTCAGGCGTACATTATACACAGACACACACTCAGGCGTACATTATACACAGACACACACTCAGGCGTACATTATACACAGACACACACTCAGGCATACATTATACACAGACACACAGTCAGGCATACATCATACACAGACACACACTCAGGCGTACATTATACACAGACACACACTCAGGCATACATTATACACCGACACGCAGTCAGGCGTACATTATACACAGACACACACTCAGGCATACATTATACACAGACACACACTCAGGCATACATTATACACAGACACACACTCAGGCATACATTATACACAGACACACACTCAGGCATACATTATACACAGACACACACTCAGGCGTACATTATACACAGACACACACTCAGGCGTACATTATACACAGACACACAGTCAGGAGTACATTATACACAGACACACTCCATGTCAGGCGTACATTATACACAGACACACACTCAGGCATACATTATACACAGACACACACTCAGGCGTACATTATACACAGACACACACTCAGGCATACATTATACACAGACACACACTCAGGCATACATTATACACAGACACACACTCAGGCATACATTATACACAGACACACACTCAGGCATACATTATACACAGACACACACTCAGGCATACATTATACACAGACACACACTCAGGCATACATTATACACAGACACACACTCAGGCATACATCATACACAGACACACACTCAGGCATACATTATACACCGACACACACTCAGGCATACATTATACACCGACACACACTCAGGCATACATTATACACAGACACACACTCAGGCATACATTATACACAGACACACACTCAGGCATACATTATACACAGACACACACTCAGGCATACATTATACACCGACACGCACTCAGGCGTACATTATACACCGACACACACTCAGGCGTACATTATACACCGACACCCAGTCAGGCGTACATTATACACCGACACCCAGTCAGGCGTACATTATACACCGACACCCAGTCAGGCGTACATTATACACCGACACCCAGTCAGGCGTACATTATACACCGACACCCAGTCAGGCGTACATTATACACCGACACCCAGTCAGGCGTACATTATACACCGACACGCAGTCAGGCGTACATTATACACCGACACGCAGTCAGGCGTACATTATACACCGACACGCAGTCAGGCGTACATTATACACCGACACGCAGTCAGGCGTACATTATACACCGACACGCAGTCAGGCGTACATTATACACCGACACGCAGTCAGGCGTACATTATACACCGACACGCAGTCAGGCGTACATTATACACCGACACGCAGTCAGGCGTACATTATACACCGACACGCAGTCAGGCGTACATTATACACCGACACGCAGTCAGGCGTACATTATACACCGACACGCAGTCAGGCGTACATTATACACCGACACGCAGTCAGGCGTACATTATACACAGACACACACTCAGGCGTACATTATACACAGACACACACTCAGGCGTACATTATACACAGACACACACTCAGGCGTACATTATACACAGACACACACTCAGGCGTACATTATACACAGACACACACTCAGGCATACATTATACACAGACACACACTCAGGCGTACATTATACACCGACACACACTCAGGCGTACATTATACACCGACACACACTCCATGTCAGGCGTACATTATACACAGACACACAGTCAGGTGTTCATTATATACAGAAACACAGTCAGGTGTACATTATACACAGACACACACACAAACAGGCGTACATTATATACAGACACACTCCATGTCAGGCGTACATTATACACAGACGCACACTCAGGCGTACATTATACACAGACACACTCCATGTCAGGAGTACATTATACACAGACACACACTCCATGTCAGGCGTACATTATACACTGACACACTCCATGTCAGGCATACATTATACACAGACACACACTCCATGTCAGGCGTACATTATACACAGACACACTCCATGTCAGGCGTACATTATACACAGACACACACTCCATGTCAGGGGTACATTATACACAGACACACACTCAGGCGTACATTATACACAGACACACTCCATGTCAGGCGTACATTATACACAGACACACACCATGTCAGGCGTACATTATACACAGACACACACTCCATGTCAGGCGTACATTATACACAGACACACATTATACACAGACACACACTCAGGCGTACATTATACACAGACACACACTCCATGTAAGGCGTACATTATACACAGACACACATTATACACAGACACACACTCAGGCGTACATTATACACAGACACACACTCCATGTCAGGAGTACATTATACACAGACACACACTCCATGTCAGGAGTACATTATACACAGACACACACTCCATGTCAGGAGTACATTATACACAGACACACACTCCATGTCAGGCATACATTATACACAGACACACACCATGTCAGGCGTACATTATACACAGACACACACTCCATGTTAGGAGTACATTATACACAGACACACACTCCATGTTAGGAGTACATTATACACAGACACACACTCAGGCGTACATTATACACAGACACACACTCCATGTCAGGCGTACATTATACACAGACACACACTCCATGTCAGGCGTACATTATACACAGACACACACTCCATGTCAGGCGTACATTATACACAGACACACACTCCATGTCAGGCGTACATTATACACAGACACACACTCAGGCATACATTATACACAGACACACACTCCATGTCAGGCGTACATTATACACAGACACACACTCCTTGTCAGGAGTACATTATACACAGACACACACTCCATGTCAGGAGTACATTATACACAGACACACACTCAGGCATACATTATACACAGAAACACACACTCCATGTCAGGCGTACATTATACACAGACACACACTCAGGCATACATTATACACAGACACACACTCCATGTCAGGCGTACATTATACACAGACACACACTCCTTGTCAGGAGTACATTATACACAGATACACACTCCATGTCAGGCGTACATTATACACAGACGCACACTCCATGTCAGGGGTACATTATACACAGACACACACTCCATGTCAGGGGTACATTATACACAGACACACACTCAGGCGTATATTATACACAGACACACACTCCATGTCAGGAGTACATTATACACAGACACACACTCAGGCGTATATTATACACAGACACACACTCCATGTCAGGGGTACATTATACACAGACACACACTCAGGAGTACATTATACACAGACACACACTCCTTGTCAGGAGTACATTATACACAGACACACACTCAGGCGTACATTATACACAGACACACACCCCATGTCAGGAGTACATTATACACAGACACACACTCCATGTCAGGCGTACATTATACACAGACACACACTCCATGTCAGGAGTACATTATACACAGACACACACTCAGGCGTACATTATACACAGACACACACTCAGGCGTACATTATACACAGACACACACTCAGGCGTACATTATACACAGACACACACTCAGGCGTACATTATACACAGACACACACTCCATGTCAGGAGTACATTATACACAGACACACACTCAGGCGTACATTATACACAGACACACACTCCATTTCAGGAGTACATTATACACAGACACACACTCAGGCGTACATTATACACAGACACACAGTCAGGTGTTCATTATATACAGAAACACAGTCAGGTGTACATTATACACAGACACACACACACACAGGCGTACATTATATACAGACACACTCCATGTCAGGCGTACATTATACACAGACGCACACTCAGGCGTACATTATACACAGACACACTCCATGTCAGGAGTACATTATACACAGACACACACTCCATGTCAGGCGTACATTATACACTGACACACTCCATGTCAGGCATACATTATACACAGACACACACTCCATGTCAGGCGTACATTATACACAGACACACTCCATGTCAGGCGTACATTATACACAGACACACACTCCATGTCAGGGGTACATTATACACAGACACACACTCAGGCGTACATTATACACAGACACACTCCATGTCAGGCGTACATTATACACAGACACACACCATGTCAGGCGTACATTATACACAGACACACACTCCATGTCAGGCGTACATTATACACAGACACACATTATACACAGACACACACTCAGGCGTACATTATACACAGACACACACTCCATGTAAGGCGTACATTATACACAGACACACATTATACACAGACACACACTCAGGCGTACATTATACACAGACACACACTCCATGTCAGGAGTACATTATACACAGACACACACTCCATGTCAGGAGTACATTATACACAGACACACACTCCATGTCAGGAGTACATTATACACAGACACACACTCCATGTCAGGCATACATTATACACAGACACACACCATGTCAGGCGTACATTATACACAGACACACACTCCATGTTAGGAGTACATTATACACAGACACACACTCCATGTTAGGAGTACATTATACACAGACACACACTCAGGCGTACATTATACACAGACACACACTCCATGTCAGGCGTACATTATACACAGACACACACTCCATGTCAGGCGTACATTATACACAGACACACACTCCATGTCAGGCGTACATTATACACAGACACACACTCAGGCATACATTATACACAGACACACACTCCATGTCAGGCGTACATTATACACAGACACACACTCCTTGTCAGGAGTACATTATACACAGACACACACTCCATGTCAGGAGTACATTATACACAGACACACACTCAGGCATACATTATACACAGAAACACACACTCCATGTCAGGCGTACATTATACACAGACACACACTCAGGCATACATTATACACAGACACACACTCCATGTCAGGCGTACATTATACACAGACACACACTCCTTGTCAGGAGTACATTATACACAGATACACACTCCATGTCAGGCGTACATTATACACAGACGCACACTCCATGTCAGGGGTACATTATACACAGACACACACTCCATGTCAGGGGTACATTATACACAGACACACACTCAGGCGTATATTATACACAGACACACACTCCATGTCAGGAGTACATTATACACAGACACACACTCAGGCGTATATTATACACAGACACACACTCCATGTCAGGGGTACATTATACACAGACACACACTCAGGAGTACATTATACACAGACACACACTCCTTGTCAGGAGTACATTATACACAGACACACACTCAGGCGTACATTATACACAGACACACACCCCATGTCAGGAGTACATTATACACAGACACACACTCCATGTCAGGCGTACATTATACACAGACACACACTCCATGTCAGGAGTACATTATACACAGACACACACTCAGGCGTACATTATACACAGACACACACTCAGGCGTACATTATACACAGACACACACTCAGGCGTACATTATACACAGACACACACTCAGGCGTACATTATACACAGACACACACTCCATGTCACGAGTACATTATACACAGACACACACTCAGGCGTACATTATACACAGACACACACTCCATTTCAGGAGTACATTATACACAGACACACACTCAGGCGTACATTATACACAGACACACACTCAGGCGTACATTATACACAGACACACACTCCATGTCAGGCGTACATTATACACAGACACACACTCCTTGTCAGGAGTACATTATACACAGACACACACTCCTTGTCAGGAGTACATTATACACAGACACACACTCCATGTCAGGAGTACATTATACACAGACACACACTCCATGTCAGGAGTACATTATACACAGACACACACTCCATGTAAGGTGTACATTATACACAGACACACACTCCATGTCAGGTGCACATTATACACAGACACACACTCCATGTCAGGTGTACATTATACACAGACACACACTCAGGCGTACATTATACACAGACACACACTCAGGCGTACATTATACACAGACACACACTCCGGCGTACATTATACACAGACACACACTCCATGTCAGGTGCACATTATACACAGACACACACTCCATGTCAGGTGCACATTATACACAGACACACACTCCTTGTCAGGAGTACATTATACACAGACACACACTCCATGTCAGGAGTACATTATACACAGACACACACTCAGGCGTACATTATACACAGACACACACTCCGGCGTACATTATACACAGACACACACTCCATGTCAGGTGCACATTATACACAGACACACACTCCATGTCAGGTGCACATTATACACAGACACACACTCCATGTCAGGTGCACATTATACACAGACACACACTCCATGTCAGGAGTACATTATACACAGACACACACTCAGGCGTACATTATACACAGACACACACTCCATGTCAGGAGTACATTATACACAGACACACACTCAGGCATACATTATACACAGACACACACTCCATGTCAGGAGTACATTATACACAGACACACACTCCATGTCAGGGGTACATTATACACAGACACACACTCCATGTCAGGCGTACATTATACACAGACACACACTACATGTCAGGCGTACATTATACACAGACACACACTCCATGTAAGGTGTACATTATACACAGACACACACTCCATGTCAGGAGTACATTATACACAGACACACACTCAGGCATACATTATACACAGACACACACTCAGGCATACATTATACACAGACACACACTCCATGTCAGGCGTACATTATACACAGACACACACTCCATGTCAGGAGTACATTATACACAGACACACACTCCATGTCAGGTGTACATTATACACAGACACACACTCCATGTCAGGAGTACATTATACACAGACACACACTCAGGCGTACATTATACACAGACACACACTCAGGCGTACATTATACACAGACACACACTCAGGCGTACATTATACACAGACACACACTCAGGCGTACATTATACACAGACACACACTCAGGCGTACATCATACACAGACACACACTACATGTCAGGCATACATTATACACAGACACACACTACATGTCAGGCATACATTATACACAGACACACACTCCATGTCAGGAGTACATTATACACAGACACACACTCAGGCGTACATTATACACAGACACACACTCAGGCGTACATTATACACAGACACACACTCAGGCATACATTATACACAGACACACACTCAGGCATACATTATACACAGACACACACTCAGGCATACATTATACACAGACACACACTCAGGCATACATTATACACAGACACACACTCAGGCATACATTATACACAGACACACACTCAGGCGTACATTATACACAGACACACACTCCATGTCAGGAGTACATTATACACAGACACACACTCCTTGTCAGGAGTACATTATACACAGACACACACTCCATGTCAGGAGTACATTATACACAGACACACACTCCATGTCAGGAGTACATTATACACAGACACACACTCAGGCGTACATTATACACAGACACACACTCAGGCGTACATTATACACAGACACACACTCCATGTCAGGTGCACATTATACACAGACACACACTCCATGTCAGGTGCACATTATACACAGACACACACTCCATGTCAGGTGCACATTATACACAGACACACACTCCATGTAAGGCGTACATTATACACAGACACACACTCAGGCATACATTATACACAGACACACACTCAGGCATACATTATACACAGACACACACTCAGGCGTACATTATACACAGACACACACTCCATGTCAGGAGTACATTATACACAGACACACACTCAGGCGTACATTATACACAGACACACACTCCATGTCAGGAGTAGATTATACACAGACACACACTACATGTCAGGAGTAGATTATACACAGACACACACTCCATGTCAGGAGTACATTATACACAGACACACACTCCATGTCAGGAGTACATTATACACAGACACACACTCAGGCGTACATTATACACAGACACACACTCCATGTCAGGAGTACATTATACACAGACACACACTCAGGCATACATTATACACAGACACACACTCAGGAGTACATTATACACAGACACACACTCAGGAGTACATTATACACAGACACACACTCCATGTCAGGAGTACATTATACACAGACACACACTCCATGTCAGGCGTACATTATACACAGACACACACTACATGTCAGGCGTACATTATACACAGACACACACTCCATGTAAGGTGTACATTATACACAGACACACACTCCATGTCAGGAGTACATTATACACAGACACACACTACATGTCAGGCGTACATTATACACAGACACACACTCCATGTCAGGAGTACATTATACACAGACACACACTCAGGCATACATTATACACAGACACACACTCAGGCATACATTATACACAGACACACACTCCATGTCAGGCGTACATTATACACAGACACACACTCCATGTCAGGAGTACATTATACACAGACACACACTCCATGTCAGGTGTACATTATACACAGACACACACTCCATGTCAGGTGTACATTATACACAGACACACACTCCATGTCAGGTGCACATTATACACAGACACACACTCCATGTCAGGAGTACATTATACACAGACACACACTAAGGCGTACATTAAACACAGACACACACTCAGGCGTACATTATACACAGACACACACTCAGGCGTACATTATACACAGACACACACTCAGGCGTACATTATACACAGACACACACTCAGGCGTACATTATACACAGACACACACTACATGTCAGGAGTACATTATACACAGACACACACTCCATGTCAGGAGTACATTATACACAGACACACACTCAGGCGTACATTATACACAGACACACACTCAGGAGTACATTATACACAGACACACACTCCATGTCAGGAGTACATTATACACAGACACACACTCCATGTCAGGAGTACATTATACACAGACACACTCCATGTCAGGAGTACATTATACACAGACACACACTCAGGCGTACATTATACACAGACACACACTCAGGAGTACATTATACACAGACACACACTCAGGAGTACATTATACAGACACACACTCCATGTCAGGAGTACATTATACACAGACACACACTCCATGTAAGGTGTACATTATACACAGACACACACTCCATGTCAGGAGTACATTATACACAGACACACACTCCATGTAAGGTGTACATTATACACAGACACACACTCCATGTCAGGAGTACATTATACACAGACACACACTCCATGTCAGGAGTACATTATACACAGACACACTCCATGTCAGGAGTACATTATACACAGACACACACTCAGGCGTACATTATACACAGACACACACTCAGGAGTACATTATACACAGACACACACTCAGGAGTACATTATACACAGACACACACTCCATGTCAGGAGTACATTATACACAGACACACACTCCATGTAAGGTGTACATTATACACAGACACACACTCCATGTCAGGAGTACATTATACACAGACACACACTCCATGTCAGGAGTACATTATACACAGACACACACTCCATGTAAGGTGTACATTATACACAGACACACACTCCATGTCAGGTGTACATTATACACAGACACACTCCATGTCAGGCGTACATTATACACAGACACACACTCAGGCGTACATTATACACAGACACACACTCAGGAGTACATTATACACAGACACACACTCCATGTCAGGAGTACATTATACACAGACACACACTCCATGTAAGGTGTACATTATACACAGACACACACTCCATGTCAGGCGTACATTATACCCAGACACACTCCATATAAGCACATACTCACAAGAGAACGAGCCATCTGCTCCATCTTTAATGAGATAAAGACTGAAGTATCCAACCAGCTCCTCTGGAAGGTCCAGTTTAGTAGTGACAGCCTGTGATTGGAGGAATAAGTCATTAGGATACTGCAGTGTGGGTAATGTGGGCGAGTATAAGAATATGTCCCTGACTCACCTCCAGCACGTCCTCAGTCTGGTCAGAGGTCAGGATAGACACCTTCACCTTCTGCCCATTAGACAGGAAGACCTCCATCTGTACTTCCTCTGTGGGGATCTGCTGTGTCTCCTGTGGTGAGACCAGAGGAAAACCCCCCTTACTGATCATGCAATCCCACCAACCTCCTACTACCTCCAACAGTAGCTCCTCCCGCCAACAGTAACTCCTCCCACCAACAGTAATCCCTCCCACCAACAGTAACTCATCCCACCAACAGTAACTCCTCCCACCAACAGTAACTCCTCCCACCAGTAACCCCTCCCACCAACCTCCTACTACCTCCACCAGTAACTCCTCCCGCCAACAGTAACTCCTCCCGCCAACAGTAACTCCTCCCGCCAACAGTAACCCCTCCCGCCAACCTACTACTACCTCCACCAGTAACTCCTCCCACCAACCTACTACTACTTCCACCAGTAACTCCTCCCACCAACCTACTACTACCTCCACCAGTGACTCCTCCCACCAACAGTAACCCCTCCCACCAACCTACTACTACCTCCATCAGTGACTCCTGCCACTAACAGTAACCCCTCCCACCAACAGTAACTCCTCCCACCAACCTACTACTACCTCCTCCAGTAACTCCTCCCACCAACAGTAACTCCTCCCGCCAACAGTAACTCCTCCCACCAACCTACTACTATCTCCAACAGTAACTCCTCCCGCCAACAGTAACTCCTCCCACCAACCCACTACTACTTCCACCAGTAACTCCTCCCACAACCCACTACTACTTCCACCAGTAACTCCTCCCACCAACCCACTACTACTTCCACCAGTAACTCCTCCCACCAACCCACTACTACTTCCACCAGTAACTCCTCCCACCAACCCACTACTACTTCCACCAGTAACTCCTCCCACTACTACCTCCACCAGTAACTCCTCCCACCAACAGTAACTCCTCCCACCAACAGTAACTCCTCCCACCAACCTACTACTACCACCTCCACCAGTAACCCCTCCCACCAACCTCCTACTACCTCCACCAGTAACTCCTCCCGCCAACAGTAACTCCTCCCGCCAACAGTAACTCCTCCCGCCAACAGTAACCCCTCCCGCCAACCTACTACTACCTCCACCAGTAACTCCTCCCACCAACCTACTACTACTTCCACCAGTAACTCCTCCCACCAACCTACTACTACCTCCACCAGTGACTCCTCCCACCAACAGTAACCCCTCCCACCAACCTACTACTACCTCCACCAGTGACTCCTGCCACTAACAGTAACCCCTCCCACCAACAGTAACTCCTCCCACCAACCTACTACTACCTCCTCCAGTAACTCCTCCCACCAACAGTAACTCCTCCCGCCAACAGTAACTCCTCCCACCAACCTACTACTATCTCCAACAGTAACTCCTCCCGCCAACAGTAACTCCTCCCACCAACCCACTACTACTTCCACCAGTAACTCCTCCCACAACCCACTACTACTTCCACCAGTAACTCCTCCCACCAACCCACTACTACTTCCACCAGTAACTCCTCCCACCAACCCACTACTACTTCCACCAGTAACTCCTCCCACTACTACCTCCACCAGTAACTCCTCCCACCAACAGTAACTCCTCCCACCAACCCACTACTACCTCCACCAGTAACACCTCCCACCAACAGTAACTCCTCCCACCAACCTACTACCTCCACCAGTAACTCCTCCCACCAAGCTACTACCTCCACCCGTAACTCCTCCCACCTACAGTAACTCCTCCCACCAACAGTAACTCCTCCCACCAACCTACTACTACTTCCACCAGTAACTCCTCCCACCAACAGTAACTCCTCCCACCAACCTACTACTACCTCCACCAGTAACTCCTCCCACCAACCTACTACCTCCACCAGTAACTCCTCCCACCTACAGTAACTCCTCCCACCAACCTACTACTACTTCCACCAGTAACCCCTCCCACCAACCTCCTACTACCTCCAACAGTAACTCCTCCCACCACCATCTCCACCAGTAACTCCTCCCACCAACAGTAACTCCTCCCACCAACCCACTACTACCTCCACCAGTAACACCTCCCACCAACAGTAACTCCTCCCACCAACCTACTACCTCCACTAGTAACTCCTCCCACCAAGCTACTACCTCCACCCGTAACTCCTCCCACCTACAGTAACTCCTCCCACCAACAGTAACTCCTCCCACCAACCTACTACTACTTCCACCAGTAACCCCTCCCACCAACCTCCTACTACCTCCAACAGTAACTCCTCCCACCTACAGTAACTCCTCCCACCAACCTACTACTACTTCCACCAGTAACCCCTCCCACCAACCTCCTACTACCTCCAACAGTAACTCCTCCCACCAACAGTAACTCCTCCCACCACCATCTCCACCAGTAACTCCTCCCACCAACAGTAACTCCTCCCACCAACCCACTACTACCTCCACCAGTAACACCTCCCACCAACAGTAACTCCTCCCACCAACCTACTACCTCCACTAGTAACTCCTCCCACCAAGCTACTACCTCCACCCGTAACTCCTCCCACCTACAGTAACTCCTCCCACCAACAGTAACTCCTCCCACCAACCTACTACTACTTCCACCAGTAACTCCTCCCACCAACAGTAACTCCTCCCACCAACCTACTACCTCCACCAGTAACTCCTCCCACCTACAGTAACTCCTCCCACCAACAGTAACTCCTCCCACCAACCTACTACTACTTCCACCAGTAACCCCTCCCACCAACCTCCTACTACCTCCACCAGTAACTCCTCCCGCCAACAGTAACTCCTCCCGCCAACAGTAACTCCTCCCGCCAACAGTAACTCCTCCCACCAACAGTAACTCCTCCCACCACCATCTCCACCAGTAACTCCTCCCACCAACAGTAACTCCTCCCACCAACCCACTACTACCTCCACCAGTAACACCTCCCACCAACAGTAACTTCTCCCACCAACAGTAACACCTCCCACCAACCTACTACTACCTCCAACAGTAACTCCTCCCACCAACCCACTACTTCCACCAGTAACTCCTCCCACCAACCCACTACTACCTCCACCAGTAACTCCTCCCACCAACCCACTACTACCTCCACCAGTAAATCCTCCCACCAACCTCCACCAGTAACTCCTCCCACCAACCTACTACTACCTCCAACAGTAACTCCTCCCACCAACAGTAACTCCTTCCACCAACCTACTACTACCTCCACCAGTAACTCCTCCCACCAACCTACTACTACTTCCACCAGTAACCCCTACCACCAACTTACTACTACCTCCACCAGTAACTCCTCCCACCAACCCACTACTACCTCCACCAGTAACTCCTCCCACCAACCCACTACTACCTCCACCAGTAACTCCTCCCACCAACCCACTACTACCTCTACCAGTAACTCCTCCCACCAACCTACTACTACCTCCACCAGTAACTCCTTCCACCAACCTACTACTACTTCCACCAGTAACCCCTCCCACCAACCTACTACTACCTCCAACAGTAACTTCTCCTACCAACCAACTACTACCTCGACCATTAACTCCTCCCACCAACCCACTACT
Source organism: Hyperolius riggenbachi (assembly GCF_040937935.1). Lineage (NCBI taxonomy): Eukaryota > Metazoa > Chordata > Amphibia > Anura > Hyperoliidae > Hyperolius > Hyperolius riggenbachi. Next base: position 986,439 of record NC_090649.1, on the reverse strand, counting down.
ACCTCTACCAGTAACTCCTCCCACCAACATTAACTCCCATCAACCCATTACTACCTCCAGGGCTGTGGAGTCGGTACAAAAATCTTCCGACTCCAACTGCGACTCCTCAGTTTATGAAACCACGACTCCGACTCCCCAAAATGGCCCCGACTCCAACTCTGACTCCACAGCCCTGACTACCTCCACCAGTAACTCCTCCCACCAACAGTAACTCCTCCCACCAACCCACTACTACCTCCACCAGTAACTCCTCCCACCAACCCACTACTACCTTCACCACTAACTCCTCCCACTAACCCACTACTAACTCCAGCAGTAAGTCCTCCCACCAACCCACTACTGCTTCCCCCAGTGACATCTCCATCCTGCAGATACTGCCTTTTCATAGCCCCATGTGATAATCTACCATGACACGATCTATATTCACCTGCTGGGAGCGCCGCAGGAAGCTGTTAAATATCTCACTGGATCCGAGCACTGGGTCCTGCCGAACTGCCAAGAGACCAACGGAGAAACACAATACAGCCAGGCCCCAATGTAAACAGAATGCATTAGGGGATTACAGAGCAGTGAACATGTCATAGGCGGAATAAAGATACTCACCAGCCTGCATGTACTTCTCCAGCTGCTCGCGCCTCTGCTCCACCTCTGCTGCGGTCAGCGCAAAAAGCTTCTTAGGGGGGAACAAAGGAACCATGTTGTTCACATATTCCCTGCGCAACTGCAACAAAAGCGCACAGAAGATGAGGGCGGAGTCACCGCATGCTACACCTATCAGAGCTCAACCTTCCCAGCCCCTAGAAACTACACTAACTACATCCTGCAGGAGCCCCTCATCTTCTGGGAGCACCTGCCTCAAAGCCCCCGCCTCATCCTGCTGCCGCCCCCTCGTCATCCTCCAGCCTCTCCCCTCCTCATCCTGCTGCCACCCCCTCATCCTCCAGCCCCTCCCCTCATCCTCCAGCCCCTCGTCATCCTCCAGCCCCTCCCCTCCTCATCCTGCTTTCGCCCCCCCCATCATCCTCCAGCCCCTCCCCTCCTCATCCTGCTGCCGCCCCCTCATCCTCCAGCCCCTCCCCTCATCCTGCTGCCGCCCCCTCGTCATCCTCCAGCCCCTCCCCTCATCCTGCTGCCGCCCCCTCGTCATCCTCCAGCCCCTCCCCTCATCCTGCTGCCACCCCCTCGTCATCCTCCAGCCCCTCCCCTCATCCTGCTTCCGCCCCCTCGTCATCCTCCAGCCCCTCCCCTCATCCTGCTTCCGCCCCCTCGTCATCCTCCAGCCCCTCCCCTCCTCATCCTGCTTCCGCCCCCTCGTCATCCTCCAGCCCCTCCCCTCCTCATCCTGCTTCCGCCCCCTCATCATCCTCCAGCCCCTCCCCTCATCCTGCTGCCGCCCCCTCGTCATCCTCCAGCCCCTCCCCTCATCCTGCTGCCGCCCCCTCATCCTCCAGCCCCTCCCCTCATCCTGCTGCCGGCCCCTCGCCGTCCTCCAGCCCCTCCCTTCATCCTGCTGCCGCCCCCTCGTCATCCTCCAGCCCCTCCCCTCCTCATCCTGCTGCCGCCCCTTGTCATCCTCCAGCCCCTCCCCTATCATCCTGCTGCTGCCCCCTCATCATCCAACAGTCCCTCCCCCATCTGCTGTAGCCCCCTCATCATCCTGCAGCCCATCCATCATCCTGCAGCCACCCCATTGTCATCCGGTAGCTCCTCTCTTATCCTTCAAGGACAACTGAAGAGAAAAGAATGTGGAGGCTAGCATATTTATTTCCGGTTAAAGAATACCAGTTGCCTGGCAGCCCTGCTGGTCTATTTAGCTGCAAAAGTGTCTGAACAAAACCAGAAACAAGCATGCAGCTAATCTTATCAGATCCGACAATAATGCCAGAAACGCCTGATCTGCTGCATGCTTGTTCAGGGTCTATGGCTAAAAGTATTAAAGGCAGAGGGTCAGCAGGATAACCAGGCAACTGGTATTGTTTAAAAGGAAATAATTATGGCAGCCCCCACATACCTCTAGCTTCAGTTGTCCTTTCATCCGTCATCATCCGGCAGCCCCTCCCTTGTCACCCTGTAGCCCCTCCCCCGCATTATCTTACAGCTCCTCACCTGATCATGGAGGCCCAGTAGCTGGCTGTATCGCACCTTGCAGTGCAGAACCCCGTTCACATGTATGTTGAATGCCTGTTAGGAATGAGAAGAGTCACACAATGAGGCTTGCTGTACGGGAGGACAGACTCCCCCTCCTCAAACAAGAATTAACACACCTCCCCCCCCCCCCCACTGATACAAACACCCACCAATCCCCATCATACTGTGCCACAGCTGCCATACAGCTCTCATCCACTAGAGCAGGCATGGGCAAACTTGGCCCTCCAGCTGTTAAAGAACTACAAGTCCCTCAATGCATTGCAGAAGTCTTACAGCCACAGTCATGACTCATAAAGGCAAATGAATTGTGGTACTTGTAGTTCCTTAACAGCTGGAGGGCCTAGTTTGCCCATGTCTGCTCTAGAGGCTTCTGGAGGCAAATCCACTGTGAGCACAGTAACCATTTAACATTTGCTGGATAGTGTACTGGTTAAGGGCACCGCCTTTAACATGGGAGACCATGGTTGGAATCCTGGCTAGGGTCAGTATCTATTCAGTAAGGAGTTCAAGGCAAGACTCCCTAACACTGCAGGGTGGCCTCTTGAGCGCCTCCCAGTGGCTGCAGCTCTTCAGCGCTTTGAGTCCGACTGGTGAAAAGCGCTATACAAATGTTAGGATACAATCTTGATTGTATGTACAATTGTTAAAATACAAATTACAAGGTCCCCAAGAACACCACGAATGCGTCAGTCACCAGCGCACATTCCATTGCAATACAAAAATGACATTTTATATCAACTTTTGTTTCTCCTACACCAAATGGCTGGAGGAACCTTTTCATGCAGAAGTTCCTCCAAACACCAAGGTGTGAAAGGCTTTCTCCTAGCTTTCACCAGACCCCCTATAGCCCCATCCCTTTCACCAGACCCCCTATAGCCCCATCCCTTTCACCAGACCCCCTTATAGCCCCATCCCTTTCACCAGACCCCCTACAGCCCCATCCACCAGAGAGGAGTTTGACAAACCTCATAAGCCACATCTCCAAGCAGACAAGCTAGAACCAACCCAGCAGGAGGTGCCACACAAGCAGACAAGCTGGAACCAACCCAGCAGGAGGTTCCACACGAGCAGACATGCTGGAACCGACCCAGCAGGAGGTTCCACACGAGCAGACAAGCTGGAACCGACCCAGCAGGAGGTTCCACACGAGCAGACAAGCTGGAACCGACCCAGCAGGAGGTTCCACACGAGCAGACAAGCTGGAACCGACCCAGCAGGAGGTTCCACACGAGCAGACAAGCTGGAACCGACCCAGCAGGAGGTTCCACACGAGCAGACAAGCTGGAACCGACCCAGCAGGAGGTTCCACACGAGCAGACAAGCTGGAACCGACCCAGCAGGAGGTTCCACACGAGCAGACAAGCTGGAACCGACCCAGCAGGAGGTTCCACACGAGCAGACAAGCTGGAACCGACCCAGCAGGAGGTTCCACACGAGCAGACAAGCTGGAACCGACCCAGCAGGAGGTTCCACACGAGCAGACAAGCTGGAACCGACCCAGCAGGAGGTTCCACACGAGCAGACAAGCTGGAACCGACCCAGCAGGAGGTTCCACATGAGCAGACAGTCACCGAATGGTGACTGGAGCAGATCGGACGGGATTGGGCTGACCGTCATATTATGGTAGCGTTGGGATACCTTCGTCCCATTATAATCTCGGAAGATGGTGGCAGCGATTACCTCAATTTTTAAGGAAAATCGATTACTCTGACCTACTATTTCAATTGAATTACGCATAGTCTATAATTTTCCTTTTCGATTGCACAGGCAATCGAGATTGTATATGTATGGGCACCGTCAACCAATCTCAACCGTTTACTGCGCACACAGTGGATTTGCCTCCAGAAGTCTCTAGTGCATGATACCTGCATGGAAACTGTGGCCTAGTAATACGGGATTGGTGGGTGGTTGTCACATTGGTCTCACCGCTGCAAACAATCTTTAACGTCAATCTGCTCACCGTATTCCCAGCCATCGGATGAGACTATTCCCTGATTGTTAACTCTGGCAAATTAGACGAAATTGGCACGCTCTGTCACAATATCATCTGATGATCCAGCAACGGGTCTTTTAACGTAATTTACATGGGACCATGGAGCTGGATTGTCACAAAGTTATCGATGTAATGCTGCCACCACTCTCTAGACTGACATAGAGAGCTCTCAAAAGCGAATTATTCATAAAAGGAGAAAACAGTTAATTGTAACCTAACTGGCCAAATCAGCAATTTATAAAGATTAGACAATGCGGTAGTGTGTCTCTTCTGAGGACAGAGAGCTCTAGCATGGATCAGAGATCAGACAATGAGGTAGTGTGTCTCTTCTGAGGACAGAGAGGTCTAGCATGGATCAGAGATCAGACAATGAGGTAGTGTGTCTCTTCTGAGGACAGAGAGGTCTAGCATGGATCAGAGATCAGACAATGCAGTAGTGTGTCTCTTCTGAGGACAGAGAGTTCTAGCATGGATCAGAGATCAGACAATGCGGTAGTGTGTCTCTTCTGAGGACAGAGAGTTCTAGCATGGATCAGAGATCAGACAATGCGGTAGTGTGTCTCTTCTGAGGACAGAGTTCTAGCATGGATCAGAGATCAGACAATGCGGTAGTGTCTCTTCTGAGGACAGAGAGTTCTAGCCTGGATCAGAGATCGGACAATGCAGTAGTGTGTCTCTTCTGAGGACAGAGAGGTCTAGCATGGATCAGAGATCAGACAATGCGGTAGTGTGTCTCTTCTAAGGACAGAGAGCTCTAGCATGGATCAGAGATCAGACAATGCAGTAGTGTGTCTCTTCTGAGGACAGAGAGTTCTAGCATGGATCAGAGATCAGACAATGCAGTAGTGTGTCTCTTCTGAGGACAGAGAGGTCTAGCATGGATCAGAGATCAGACAATGCGGTAGTGTGTCTCTTCTGAGGACAGAGAGGTCTAGCATGGATCAGAGATCAGACAATGCGGTAGTGTGTCTCTTCTGAGGACAGAGAGGTCTAGCATGGATCAGAGATCAGACAATGCGGTAGTGTCTCTTCTGAGGACAGAGAGTTCTAGCCTGGATCAGAGATCAGACAATGCAGTAGTGTGTCTCTTCTGAGGACAGAGAGGTCTAGCATGGATCAGAGATCAGACAGTGCGGTAGTGTGTCTTCTGAGGACAGAGAGTTCTAGCATGGATCAGAGATCAGACAATGCGGTAGTGTCTCTTCTGAGGACAGAGAGGTCTAGCATGGATCAGAGATCAGACAATGCGGTAGTGTGTCTCTTCTGAGGACAGAGAGTTCTAGCATGGATCAGAGATCAGACAATGCGGTAGTGTGTGTCTTCTGAGGACAGAGAGTTCTAGCATGGATCAGAGATCAGACAATGCGGTAGTGTGTCTCTTCTGAGGACAGAGAGTTCTAGCATGGATCAGAGATCAGGTAGTGTGTCTCTTCTGAGGACAGAGAGCTCTAGCATGGATCAGAGATCAGGTAGTGTGTCTCTTCTGAGGACAGAGAGCTCTAGCATGGATCAGAGATCAGACAATGCGGTAGTGTGTCTCTCCTGAGGGCAGAGAGCTCTAGCATGGATCAGAGATCAGACAATGCGGTAGTGTGTCTCTTCTGAGGACAGAGAGCTCTAGCATGGATCAGAGATCAGACAACGTGGTAGTGTGTCTCTCCTGAGGACAGAGAGTTCTAGCATGGATCAGAGATCAGACAATGCGGTAGTGTCTCTTCTGAAGACAGAGAGGTCTAGCATGGATCAGAGATCAGACAATGCGGTAGTGTGTCTCTTCTGAGGACAGAGAGCTCTAGCATGGATCAGAGATCAGACAATGCAGTAGTGTGTCTCTTCTGAGGACAGAGAGCTCTAGCATGGATCAGAGATCAGACAATGAGGTAGTGTGTCTCTCCTGAGGACAGAGAGCTCTAGCATGGATCAGAGATCAGACAATGCGGTAGTGTGTCTCTTCTGAGGACAGAGAGCTCTAGCATGGATCAGAGATCAGACAACGTGGTAGTGTGTCTCTCCTGAGGACAGAGAGTTCTAGCATGGATCAGAGATCAGACAATGCGGTAGTGTCTCTTCTGAAGACAGAGAGGTCTAGCATGGATCAGAGATCAGACAATGCGGTAGTGTGTCTCTTCTGAGGACAGAGAGCTCTAGCATGGATCAGAGATCAGACAATGCAGTAGTGTGTCTCTTCTGAGGACAGAGAGCTCTAGCATGGATCAGAGATCAGACAATGAGGTAGTGTGTCTCTTCTGAGGACAGAGAGTTCTAGCATGGATCAGAGATCAGACAATGCGGTAGTGTGTCTTTTCTGAGGACAGAGATCTCTAGCATAGATCAGAATAACCTGGTAACAAGGGCAAAACTGGAACAAAAACGGACAAAACGGAATTTATGATCCTCCCACCCCGGTCATCCCTGGACCTCCCAGATGTGCAGGTCACTGTTAACCACACTACCATTCACCCTACCTCTCAAGCTCGCTGTCTGGGTGTCACCCTGGACTCTGCACTCTCCTTCACTCCCCACATCCAAAACCTCAAAGTCCTGCAACTTCCACCTTCGTAACATCTATAAGATTCGCCCTTTCCTGACCTCTGCCACCACCAAACTCCTCATCCATGCCCTCATAATTTCCCGCCTTGACAAACGGACGGGAATCGGCCTGTAGTGTATGGGCAGATTCGACCGAGAGATAAATGTATCACTAATATTCGATTAGAGATAAATTTGTGTCTTAGTCGAATCTGCCCATAATCTAATAATCTGTAAAAAAAAATAAATTCAAAATTCACCTTTTCACTCTGGCCTACCACCCCTCACTAGTGCTCTAAACCCACAGCTGAACTCTGGTCCCCTACCTCTCGTGTCCTTACCTCTCCCTCTAGATTGTAAGCCATTGGGCAGGGTCTTCCTCCTTATGTCTCCTACCTGTTCATGCACCTCCATTACCGTACACCCATCCAATGGATCTGAATGAACTCTTGGCCATACACTGGTTGATTCGCCATCAGATCAACCAACAGATAGATCCCTCTCTGATTGTATCTGATCAGAGAGGGATCGTATGGCTGCCTTTACTGCAAATAGATTGTGAACCGATTTCATCATGAAACCGATCACAATCTGTGGAGCTGCTGCTGCTGACGCCCCCCGCATACATTCCCTGCTCCGCCGGCGTGAGTCCCCCGGTCTCCGCTGTCTTCTTCTCCGCTGGGCTCCGGCTGGCTTCACTTCCTGTCTGGGGAAGTTTAAACAGTAGCGGGCGCGCTACTGTTTAAACTTCCTGCCGGGACAGGAAGTGAAGCCAGCCAGAGCCCAGCGAAGAAGAAGACAGCAGAGACCAGGGGACTCGCGCCGGCGGAGCAGGTAACGTATTGCCGCTAGCGTCGGTCATTCGAACGCCGCTATCGATGCACTCCCGACTCGCTGGCGATCGAGCAAAGTCTTCTGCACGGACGGATCGACGGGAACGATTGATTTCAGACGGAAATCGATAGTTCTGTCAGCGTTTGCGCAACGATTTCACAGCAGGTACGATCACAGTGATCGAATCTACTGTATATCGGCGGGAAAATTAGGTGTATGGGCCCCTTTAAGGGGACTGTAATCATTACCTTGTACTCATACTATGCTGTGTGATCTGGATTTCTTGTATCCTGTATTGTCTTATTGCTGTATGTCACCCCTAAATATTGTCTGTAACCTAAACTAATGTCCAGCGCTGCGTAATATAATATATTATTTATAAATACAATAAATAATAGGAAAAAATACACATTGGAGCTGGCAAATAAATATATCTGGCAGCTGAACAGATTGGTTGGATAGAGTAAGTAGAGGTACATCAGCAGACCACCCAACCAATCGACCATGCTGCCAAGTGCATGCCCGACAAAGCAACCAATTTCGGGACAGAAATTGGCCGCACGGTCGATCGCTCATGCTACAAGATGTCGGGCCAAAGTTGGTTGGTCGTTGTGCGCGGCGGTACGGCGGCAAATGTGCGAACGAGCGACGAAACCCCCCACCGCAATGTATAAATGTATGTAGTGTAGTGCATTTATACATTACCTGTCCTGTAGCAGCTTCCGCACGGTGTCCGTCCATCTCGCCGGTTCCGCATACACGCCGGCGGCGCATAGTGTGACGTCAGACGGTATGCGCCACTAGCGTGTATACGGCTGTTACCCGGCGAGATTGCCGGACACCATGCGGAGGCCGACACCGGACAGGTAATGTATAAATGCACTACACTACATACATTTACATATTTTGAGGGCAGCGGCGGGGCGGACGCGACGAGCTCAGCCGATTTCCTGATGATTTCATTCTGAAATCAGACGGGAATCGGCCTGTAGTGTATGGGCAGATTCGACCAAGAGACAAATGTATCATTAATCAGATTCGATTACAGATGAATTTGTCTCTTAGTCGAATCTGCCCATAAATCGTTCTAATGTATGGCCACCTTAACAGATGAGAAATGTCTGAAAGTTGAAACTACTGGGTTTGGATAGTCTTTGCGCTGATGTAATCCAAAGTATTGCGCTTTGGCCAGTGACCCGCTGGCCGGACGCTTGATAGAAATTTGGCAACCGATGAACAAGGACCCGAGATCTGTTGTGTCCAGTCTCTCGAGGGGCTCACCCCGGTAGGAGGGCTGTGACACGCAAAGTCCAGCCTTGTGTAATTGGAACAGGAGGGCAGGGCTTGACCCAGAGACACAAAATCTGGCAGAATTCCTGCTTTGCCAATCTCTCTGTGCCCATCGGCCATATCACCAAACGTACTGTCTGCATTTATCTAGGCACCACGAGTCTGCAGATATGAGACATGAGTATTATTACACTGTTACTTCCAGCCTGTATTACTCCAGGTACTGAAAGTCCCATTTGTCTGGAAACATCCCATAACCAACCTCGGCAAAGGGGAGGAACCTAGGAGCCTCCTAACTCATGAAATATGAAGAGAATATGGAAACTATTAGTTCTTGGGTTACAGTGAGGCCTGCTGCTCCTGGTGACAGCAGCTGGGTGTGTATAAATCACATAAGCGTCTTCTGAAGTCAGTAGATCTGCTGGAGGTGTGAATACTTTCTTGAACTACGGGACTACAAAGACACAAAGGGCTCTATTCACAAAGCATTACCGCATAATGCTGAATACAGCTGATTTTACTGAACACCTTTCACACATTACAATTCACTAAACCTATCACCGCTCTAAAAATTAGAGTCACCCACTAGTGAGGTAAATTACCAACGTGTGCAGTAATTACCTAAAGGAAATGTCAAGAAATTGCAATTCACAAAGATTTCCACATTTGGTTTACTGGGCAAAAGTGTTCGGTAACTTTCTCCAGCTCACTGCAGCAGATAACCGGCTCCCCCCCCCCCCCCCCCCCCCGCTGTCTCTGTGCGGTAACTTTCTCCAGCTCACTGCAGCAGATACCCGGCTCTCCCCCCGCTGTGTGTGTGCGGTAACTTTCTCCAGCTCACAGCAGCAGATAACCGGCTCTCCCCCCGCTGTCTGTGTGCGGTAACTTTCTCCAGCTCACTGCAGCAGATACCCGGCTCTCCCCCCGCTGTCTGTGTGCGGTACCTTTCTCCAGCTCACTGCAGCAGATAACCGGCTCTCCCCCCGCTGTCTGTGTGCGGTAACTTTCTCCAGCACACAGCAGCAGATAACCGGCTCTCCCCCCCGCTGTCTGTGTTCGGTAACTTTCTCCAGCTCACTGCAGCAGATACCCGGCTCTCCCCCCGCTGTCTCTGTGCGGTAACTTTCTCCAGCTCACTGCAGCAGATAACCGGCTCTCCCCCCGCTGTCTGTGTGCGGTAACTTTCTCCAGCTCACTGCAGCAGATAACCGGCTCTCCCCCCGCTGTCTCTGTGCGGTAACTTTCTCCAGCTCACAGCAGCAGATAACTGGCTCTCCCCCCGCTGTCTGTGTGCGGTAACTTTCTCCAGCTCACTGCAGCAGATACCCGGCTCTCCCCCCGCTGTCTGTGTGCGGTAACTTTCTCCAGCTCACTGCAGCAGATAACCGGCTCTCCCCCCCCCCCCCCCCCCCCCGCTGTCTCTGTGCGGTAACTTTCTCCAGCTCACAGCAGCAGATAACCGGCTCTCCCCCCCGCTGTCTCTGTGCGGTAACTTTCTCCAGCTCACTGCAGCAGATACCCGGCTCTCCCCCCCCCGCTGTCTGTGTGCGGTAACTTTCTCCAGCTCACAGCAGCAGATACCCGGCTCTCCCCCCGCTGTCTCTGTGCGGTAACTTTCTCCAGCTCACTGCAGCAGATAACCGGCTCTCCCCCCGCTGTCTGTGTGCGGTAACTTTCTCCAGCTCACAGCAGCAGATAACCGGCTCTCCCCCCCGCTGTCTCTGTGCGGTAACTTTCTCCAGCTCACAGCAGCAGATAATCGGCTCTCCCCCCCCGCTGTCTCTGTGCGGTAACTTTCTCCAGCTCACAGCAGCAGATAACCGGCTCTCCCCCCCGCTGTCTCTGTGCGGTAACTTTCTCCAGCTCACTGCAGCAGATACCCGGCTCTCCCCCCCCCCGCTGTCTGTGTGCGGTAACTTTCTCCAGCTCACAGCAGCAGATACCCGGCTTTCCCTCCCCGCTGTCTCTGTGCGGTAACTTTCTCCAGCTCACTGCAGCAGATAACCGGCTCTCCCCCCGCTGTCTGTGTGCGGTAACTTTCTCCAGCTCACTGCAGCAGATAACCGGCTCTCCCCCCCGCTGTCTCTGTGCGGTAACTTTCTCCAGCTCACAGCAGCAGATAACCGTCTCTCCCCCCCCCCCCGCTGTCTCTGTGCGGTAACTTTCTCCAGCTCACAGCAGCAGATAACCGGCTCTCCCCCCCGCTGTCTCTGTGCGGTAACTTTCTCCAGCTCACTGCAGCAGATACCCGGCTCTCCCCCCCCGCTGTCTGTGTGCGGTAACTTTCTCCAGCTCACAGCAGCAGATACCCGGCTCTCCCCCCGCTGTCTCTGTGCGGTAACTTTCTCCAGCTCACTGCAGCAGATAACCGGCTCTCCCCCCGCTGTCTCTGTGCGGTAACTTTCTCCAGCTCACTGCAGCAGATAACCGGCTCTCCCCCCGCTGTCTGTGTGCGGTAACTTTCTCCAGCTCACAGCAGCAGATACCCGGCTCTCCCCCCGCTGTCTGTGTGCGGTAACTTTCTCCAGCTCACTGCAGCCGATACCCGGCTCTCCCCCCGCTGTCTGTGTGCGGTAACTTTCTCCAGCTCACAGCAGCAGATACCCGGCTCTCCCCCCGCTGTCTCTGTGCGGTAACTTTCTCCAGCTCACAGCAGCCGATAACCAGCTCTCCCCCCGCTGTCTGTGTGCGGTAACTTTCTCCAGCTCACTGCAGCAGATACCCGGCTCTCCCCCCGCTGTCTCTGTGCGGTAACTTTCTCCAGCTCACAGCAGCCGATAACCGGCTCTCCCCCCGCGGTCTGTGTGCGGTAACTTTCTCCAGCTCACTGCAGCAGATAACCGGCTCTCCCCCCGCGGTCTGTGTGCGGTAACTTTCTCCAGCTCACTGCAGCAGATACCCGGCTCTCCCCCCACTGTCTGTGTGCGGTAACTTTCTCCAGCTCACTGCAGCAGATAACCGGCTCTCCCCCCGCTGTCTGTGTGCGGTAACTTTCTCCAGCTCACAGCAGCAGATACCCGGCTCTCCCCCCCGCTGTCTCTGTGCAGTAACTTTCTCCAGCTCACTGCAGCAGATAACCGGCTCTCCCCCCGCTGTCTGTGTGCGGTAACTTTCTCCAGCTCACTGCAGCAGATAACCGGCTCTCCCCCCGCTGTCTCTGTGCGGTAACTTTCTCCAGCTCACTGCAGCAGATACCCGGCTCTCCCCCCGCTGTCTCTGTGCGGTAACTTTCTCCAGTTCACTGCAGCAGATACCCGGCTCTCCCCCCGCTGTCTGTGTGCGGTAACTTTCTCCAGCTCACTGCAGCAGATACCCGGCTCTCCCCCCGCTGTCTCTGTGCGGTAACTTTCTCCAGCTCACTGCAGCTGATAACCGGCTCTCCCCCCGCTGTCTCTGTGCGGTAACTTTCTCCAGCTCACTGCAGCAGATAACCGGCTCTCCCCCCGCTGTCTCTGTGCGGTAACTTTCTCCAGCTCACTGCAGCAGATACCTGGCTCTCCCCCCCGCTGTCTCTGTGCGGTAACTTTCTCCAGCTCACTGCAGCAGATAACCGGCTCTCCCCCCCGCTGTCTGTGTTCGGTAACTTTCTCCAGCTCACTGCAGCAGATACCCGGCTCTCCCCCCGCTGTCTCTGTGCGGTAACTTTCTCCAGCTCACTGCAGCAGATAACCGGCTCTCCCCCCACTGTCTGTGTGCGGTAACTTTCTCCAGCTCACTGCAGCCGATAACCGTCTCTCCCCCCGCTGTCTCTGTGCGGTAACTTTCTCCAGCTCACTGCAGCAGATAACCGGCTCCCCCCCCCGCTGTCTCTGTGCGGTAACTTTCTCCAGCTCACTGCAGCAGATAACCGGCTCTCCCCCCCGCTGTCTGTGTGCGGTAACTTTCTCCAGCTCACTGCAGCAGATAACCGGCTCTCCCCCCGCTGTCTGTGTGCGGTAACTTTCTCCAGCTCACTGCAGCAGATAACCGGCTCTCCCCCCGCTGTCTCTGTGCGGTAACTTTCTCCAGCTCACTGCAGCAGATAACCGGCTCTCCCCCCGCTGTCTGTGTGCGGTAACTTTCTCCAGCTCACAGCAGCAGATACCCGGCTCTCCCCCCCGCTGTCTCTGTGCGGTAACTTTCTCCAGCTCACTGCAGCAGATAACCGGCTCTCCCCCCGCTGTCTGTGTGCGGTAACTTTCTCCAGCTCACTGCAGCAGATAACCGGCTCTCCCCCCGCTGTCTCTGTGCGGTAACTTTCTCCAGTTCACTGCAGCAGATACCCGGCTCTCCCACCGCTGTCTGTGTGCGGTAACTTTCTCCAGCTCACTGCAGCAGATACCCGGCTCCCCCCCGCTGTCTCTGTGCGGTAACTTTCTCCAGCTCACTGCAGCTGATAACCGGCTCTCCCCCCGCTGTCTGTGTGCGGTAACTTTCTCCAGCTCACGGAAGCAGATAACCGGCTCTCCCCCCGCTGTCTCTGTGCGGTAACTTTCTCCAGCTCACTGCAGCAGATACCCGGCTCTCCCCCCGCTGTCTGTGTGCGGTAACTTTCTCCAGCTCACTGCAGCAGATAACCGGCTCTCCCCCGCTGTCTCTGTGCGGTAACTTTCCTCCAGCTCACTGCAGCAGATAACCGGCTCTCCCCCCGCTGTCTGTGTGCGGTAACTTTCTCCAGCTCACTGCAGCAGATACCCGGCTCTCCCCCGCTGTCTCTGTGCGGTAACTTTCTCCGAGCTCACTGCAGCAGATAACCGGCTCTCCCCCCCGCTGTCTGTGTGCGGTAACTTTCTCCAGCTCACTGCAGCAGATAACCGGCTCTCCCCCCGCTGTCTCCTGTGCGGTAACTTTCTCCAGCTCACTGCAGCAGATACCGGCTCTCCCCCCGCTGTCTCTGTGCGGTAACTTTCTCCAGTTCACTGCAGCAGATACCCTGACACTGCAGCAGATACCCGGCTCTCCCCCCGCTGTCTGTGTGCGGTAACTTTCTCCAGCTCACTGCAGCAGATACCCGGCTCCCCCCCGCTGTCTCTGTGCGGTAACTTTCTCCAGCTCACTGCAGCTGATAACCGGCTCTCCCCCCGCTGTCTGTGTGCGGTAACTTTCTCCAGCTCACGGAAGCAGATAACCGGCTCTCCCCCCCGCTGTCTCTGTGCGGTAACTTTCTCCAGCTCACTGCAGCAGATACCCGGCTCTCCCCCCGCTGTCTCTGTGCGGTAACTTTCTCCAGCTCACAGCAGCAGATAACCGGCTCTCCCCCCGCTGTCTGTGTGCGGTAACTTTCTCCAGCTCACAGCAGCAGATAACCGGCTCTCCCCCCCGCTGTCTGTGTGCGGTAACTTTCTCCAGCTCACTGCAGCAGATAACCGGCTCTCCCCCCGCTGTCTGTGTGCGGTAACTTTCTCCAGCTCACTGCAGCAGATACCCGGCTCTCCCCCCCCCCCGCTGTCTCTGTGCGGTAACTTTCTCCAGCTCACTGCAGCAGATACCCGGCTCTCCCCCCGCTGTCTGTGTGCGGTAACTTTCTCCAGCTCACTGCAGCAGATACCCGGCTCTCCCCCCGCTGTGTGTGTGCGGGTAACTTTCTCCAGCTCACTGCAGCAGATAACCGGCTCTCCCCCCGCTGTCTGTGTGCGGTAACTTTCTGCAGCTCACTGCAGCAGATACCTGGCTCTCCCCCCGCTGTCTGTGTGCGGTAACTTTCTCAGCTCACTGCAGCAGATACCCGGCTCTCCCCCCGCTGTGTGTGCGGTAACTTTCTCCAGCTCACTGCAGCAGATACCCGGCTCTCCCCCCGCTGTGTGTGTGCGGTAACTTTCTCCAGCTCACTGCAGCAGATAACCGGCTCTCCCCCCGCTGTCTCTGTGCGGTAACTTTCTCCAGCTCACTGCAGCAGATACCCCGGCTCTCCCCCCGCTGTGTGTGTGCGGTAACTTTCTCCAGCTCACTGCAGCAGATAACCGGCTCTCCCCCCGCTGTCTGTGTGCGGTAACTTTCTCCAGCTCACTGCAGCAGATACCCGGCTCTCCCCCTGCTGTCTGTGTGCGGTAACTTTCTCCAGCTCACTGCAGCAGATACCCGGCTCTCCCCCTGCTGTCTGTGTGCGGTAACTTTCTCCAGCTCACTGCAGCAGATAACCGGCTCTCCCCCCGCTGTCTGTGTGCGGTAACTTTCTCCAGCTCACTGCAGCAGATACCCGGCTCTCCCCCCCCCCCCCGCTGTCTCTGTGCGGTAACTTTCTCCAGCTCACTGCAGCAGATACCCGGCTCTCCCCCTGCTGTCTGTGTGCGGTAACTTTCTCCAGCTCACTGCAGCAGATACCCGGCTCTCCCCCTGCTGTCTGATGTGCGGTAACTTTCTCCAGCTCACTGCAGCAGATAACCGGCTCTCCCCCCGCTGTCTGTGTGCGGTAACTTTCTCCAGCTCACAGCAGCAGATACCCGGCTCTCCCCCCCCCCGCCCCCCCCCCCCCCCCGCTGTCTGTGTGCGGTAACTTTCTCCAGCTCACTGCAGCAGATACCCGGCACTCCCCCTGCTGTCTGTGTGCAGTAACTTTCTCCAGCTCACTGCAGCAGATACCCGGCTCTCCCCCTGCTGTCTGTGTGCAGTAACTTTCTCCAGCTCACTGCAGCTGATAACCGGCTCTCCCCCCGCTGTCTCTGTGCGGTAACTTTCTCCAGCTCACTGCAGCAGATAACCGGCTCTCCCCCCGCTGTCTCTGTGCGGTAACTTTCTCCAGCTCACTGCAGCTGATAACCGGCTCTCCCCCCGCTGTCTCTGTGCGGTAACTTTCTCCAGCTCACTGCAGCAGATAACCGGCTCTCCCCCCGCTGTCTCTGTGCGGTAACTTTCTCCAGCTCACTGCAGCAGATACCCGGCTCTCCCCCCGCTGTCTGTGTGCAGTAACTTTCTCCAGCTCACTGCAGCTGATAACCGGCTCTCCCCCCGCTGTCTCTGTGCGGTAACTTTCTCCAGCTCACTGCAGCAGATACCCGGCTCTCCCCCCGCTGTCTCTGTGCAGTAACTTTCTCCAGCTCACTGCAGCAGATACCCGGCTCTCCCCCCTGTAGCAAGGGCTTATGGGAGCTCAGTCTGGGCAGGAGGAGGATGATGTTACTAGCCATTGATTTCAGAGGCAGATGGGAGGAGGAGAGGGGAGTGAATTTACACACAGGCAAGCTGATAGCATCTCCAGCCCTCAGCCTGTGACAATGTGACAAACAGAACATGGCTGCTCTCATTGTATCACAGGAATAATTAATCATAAACTTTTGAAGCTGTTTGCAGCTAGATTTGCTGTGTAAACTATCTAAACTTTAGATAAGATATATAGACAAGTTTCTTGTTATAGTTAGTTTTTCATCTCAGATCCACTTTAACCTCTCCCCAAGCCAATCAACAATGATCACCTTCCCATTACTATTTCTTAATTCTACTGAAATACAATTGCTCACTGAGTTTACAATTCTATGAAAATGTTATTAGAATAAAGAGACTCATACAGTGCGGCCAGGGGGGAGATAAGTGATAATAACTTAGCTGTGACAGCACATGACAGCAGAGGGGGGGTCATCTGGAAGTCGTGGGTCACATACACAGGATGTAAGTTGGAGAGATTTCCCTTCAGCAGGGATGCACGCCACGTAAATAGATGACAGATAACTCCCGGCCCGGCTACAAATACCTCTCTTGTGGTGAAAAAAAAAAACTGATGCAAACCTCTCAGTGCGACACATACCCAGCGGGGCCGCGGTGCTGGGAGCTGCTTGTGGTGCAGGACACTCAGGGCCCGCTGGATAGCATACTGGATAAAGGGACTTCGAGCACCTCTCACGGGTATGTCTTTAAGACTCTGACCAGTACTGCAAAGTACTTAAAGATGCATACCTTTCTGTAGCTTGTGCTCTCCTCTTGATGCCTGAATCACCATTCTACACCAAACAGTTTTCATTCAATTTCAATTTAAAAATCGCGGCTGCCATCTTGTCTATGTTATAACTTCCGGGTCACACCTGTCTTCTCTGTTAGAGATGTGCATCACTGAATGAAACAGGAAGAGGAAGTGACACGCATGGCCATTGGAAGAGGCTCCTCCAGAGGGGTCATAGCACCGGAGCAGTGCTTTTCAGCGCTACTAGATTTGGGCGCAGCCAGCGCCGCCATAGACTGTATTGGGAATCAGTCTATAGCGGCGCTCAGTGAGTAACGTCGGCACTGTCAGAAGACGGAGCCGAAGTTGCTTAAAAAACACAATAATTCGGCCTCCAGCAATCGCTGGAAGCCGAATTATTTCATACCCCCCACTATCCATAGCGGCCTGGAGGGGGAATAGTAATTACCAAGGCCCGGACTTGTGCAGAAGCAGGACCAGCCATATAACAGATGGATCCTGCGCCCAAGTCTACCGGCGCCGAATTCAAATGTACGTCATAGCACGACTCTGTTGGAAGTCGTCTGCTTAAAGGACTTCCGAGGCCAAAATCTGCCCCCCAAATGTAAAAAAAGTTATCTACCTGCATGACTTTCTAAGGCCGTTTCCTGTAGCTTGGATCGGGGGGTTGGCCCTAGTGCTGCGCAGCCGCAGTAGCAGCCATGCGGAGTGCGCAGCCGCGGCCAGGGCCGGCGGCCATCTTTATACAGGCAGCAGAGCCCGACCCTGGCCGTGGGGTCGGGAGCCATTCGGGGTCATATTGAGAGGCGGGGACCCGGCGCAACGGCACGGAGAGCGCGGACGACGTCCTCCGTGCCTTAGAAAGTCATGTAGGTAGATACATTTTTTTACATTTGGGGGGCAGATTTTGGCCTCGGAAGTCCTTTAAAGGCATGCCCATGAGAGGTGCTTGGAGTCCATTTAAGTTTGACAACCACAATAAACTCATGCACTCCTCCAAAGTCTCAATCTGTTTGGACAACACACAGTGCAGCTCTGATGTATGGGAATGGACAAAATCTAAACAAAATAAAAGCGCTCTATAGTGTGTTATCCTCCACAAGACTTTATTCGTATAATTACAAGTTATATAAGATTTAAACCATCTTATCGCTTATCATGGAGAGGTAATCCCAGTGTCCCCCAAGCGGCTAGAATGTATCCGGGCTGTGGCCAGCAGCATGGCGTCTGATAGAAGGGGATCCTGGTTCGCTAGGGGGTAGGTGGGTCCTGCTCTGAACGTGCCTCTTGCGCCATTATACATTTATGTGACGAAGACGCAGAACGCCAACACATGTAATGATGCAAGAGGCGCGTACGGAGCAGGACCTGCCCACCCTCTAGTGAGCCACGATCCCCTTCTATCAGACGCCGTGCTGCTGGCCACAGCCCGGATACATTCTAGCTGCTTGGGTGACGCTGGGATTACCTCTACATGATAAGCGATAAGAGGGTTTAAATCTTATATAACTTGTAATTATACGAATAAAGTCTTGTGGAGGATAACACACTGTAGAGCGCTCTTATTTTGTTCAGATTTCTGGTTAAAGGGAACCTAAACTGAGAGGGATATGGATGTTTCCATTTAAACAATACCAGTTGTCTGACAACCCTGCTGATCTCTTTGGCTGCAGTAGTGGCTGAATCACACACCTGAAACAGGCATGCAGCTAATCCAGTCTGACTTGAGTCAGAGCACCTAATCTGCTGCATGCTTGTTCAGGGGCTGTGGCCAAAAGTATTAGAGACACAGGATCAGCAGGAGAGTCAGGCAACTGGTATTATTTTAAAAGGAAAAATCCATATCCTTCTCAGTTTAGGTTCCCTTTCAAGAGAAACTCCGACCAAGAATTGAACTTTATCCCAATCAGTAGCTGATACCCCCTTTTACATGAGAGATCTATTCCTTTTCACAAACAGACCATCAGAGGGCGCTGTATGACTGATATTGTGGTGAAACCCCTCCCACAAGAAACTCTGAGGACCGTGGTACTCCTGGAAGTTTCCTGTTTGTGAACCTTGTTGCATTGTGGGAAATAGATGTTTACAGCGGTTTTCAACTGCCAAAAAAGCATGCAGCAGCTACATCTCCTGCCAGCAGTAACAATGTCCCCATGTGATAAATGTCAGAATGTAAATCAGGGATTTATAAGATTTTACAATGAGCAAACACTGACTAAATCATTTATACATAATTACTGTAAAAAATAAAAACTTTTTTATTACATTATTTTCACTGGAGTTCATCTTTAAGGCTGATGTAGAGTTTAAGCCTTTGGCCAAGGTCCTGTGTGCGCGAGACGCCCAATACGTGACGTGTCCCCCACATTTCTCTTCCCCTCCAAAGCAGAGTCGTGTGTGTGACCCCCCAACATTACTTCTGAGTCCCCCAATATGACACGTCCCTCAGTTACTCACCACATACTGTCCACCATTATCCGTATTGCACGTCTCAGTGTCCGGGATAGAGAAATGCATGGTGAGGTTTGCAGCGTCTCCCGCCAACTAACTGATTCTCCAATACCGGTGATGGAAGCACCTCACACCAAGGAGCCCAACACCCCAAAACAAGAGAGGGGGAGGAACACCAAAAACCTCAGTATCAGAGGAGAAAGGAAGGGGCACCTCAGTCCACTTTATCAGAGTAGAGAACACTCCACTATGGGAGGAGGAGACACCCCACTATCAGAGGAGTGAAAAACCCCACTTTTGTAGTATGGGACAACTCATTATCAAAGCAGGGGGAGGAGGGGACACCCCAGTATCACAGGAGGGGGAGGAGGGGACACCCCAGTATTAGAGGGGGAAGACACACCTGTATTAGAGAAGGGGGAAGGAAGGACACCCCAGTATCAGAGCAGGGGGAGGGAGAGGACACCCCAGTATTAGTGAAGGGGTAGGAGGGGTAACCCCAGTATTAGGAGGGAGAGGGGAGGACACCCCAATATCAGAGCAGGGGGAGGGAGGATAACCCAGTATCACAGGAGGGGGAGGAGGGACACCCCAATATCAGAGGAGGGGGAGAGGAGGACACCCCAATATTAGAGCAGGGGAGGAAAGGACACCCCAGTTTCATAGCAGGGTGAGAACACTCCAGTATCAGAGCAGGGAGAGGACACCCCAGTATTAGTGAAGGGGAGGACACCCCAGTATCAGAGCAGGGGGAGGGGAGGACACCCCAGTATCAGAGCAGGGGGAGGGGAGGACACCCCAGTATCAGAGGGAGGGGGAGGAAACCCCAGTATCAGAGCAGGAGGGGGGAGGGGACACCCCAGTATCAGAGCAGGGAGAGGACACCCCTGTATTAGTGAAGGGGTAGGAGGGGAAACCCCAGTATCAGAGGGAGGGGAGGACACCCCAGTATTAGGAGGGGTAGGACACCCCAGTATCAGAGCAGGAGGGGGGAGGGGACACCCCAATATCAGAGCAGGGGGAGGGAGGGGAGAACACCCCAGTATTACAGGAGGGGGAGGGGAGAACACCCCAGTATTACAGGAGGGGGAGGGGAGAACACCCCTGTATTAGTGAAGGGGAGGACACCCCAGTACCAGCCGCTGGAGTAATGGGAAAGGGAAGCTGAGCTCTATCAGTCCCGCCGCGGCTCCGTCTCTCCTCTGCCGCCGGAACACAAATCACATGGCGCTCCAATCCGGGGAAGGTTGCACACTGCACAACTTCCGGCCCTGCTCATGCAGGCCACGCCCTCATTTACTCCGCAGCGTGTAACTCCGCCCCTCCCCTGCAGCGTCTGTGTGTGTAGGAAGACTGCGCTATGAGCCTTCTGTCCCCTCACCTACTGCGCATGCGTGAGAGGACACTGGGGCGCCCGTCACAGGCAGCTATGTAACCCCGCCCCTGGACGGCCTCTGCACGTTCTGCGCATGCGTGAGAGGAGGCCCGTCACACGCAGCTATGTAACCCCGCCCCTGGACGGTGTTGTGTCTGATGACGCTGCCTGTGGATTTGTGCTGCCCCGCATGCGCAGTACGAGACTGTGCGGCCACATTTCCTATAGAATGATGCTGCTCCGTTTCCACACATTCTACACTCCTCAAATTTTCAGGGTAGGGAGACGATCCCCAGAACGACCTCTATGCCAAATTGCAGCCCCCGAGCCCCTCTGGTTCCCGAGATAGGTTTCTGTAATCTATATCCTGAACCAGTGGGGCTCGGGGGCTGCAATTTGGCATAGAGGTCGTTCTGGGGATCGTCTCCCTACCCTGACAATGTGGGGAGTGTAAGAGGTGAGGGGGCGGAGATATTTAGTATTCTACCACCAGCAGCATCATTACCTTCACACTGAGCATGCGTGCTACTCAGTGTGGGAGGGAGCCCCGGAACCAGCATGCGTGCTACTCAGTGTGGGAGGGAGCCCCGGAACCAGCATGCGTGCTACTCAGTGTGGGAGGGAGCCCCGGAACCAGCATGCGTGCTACTCAGTGTGGGAGGGAGCCCCGGAACCAGCATGCGTGCTACTCAGTGTGGTATAGAGGTAGTTCTGGGGGTCCCCTCCCTACCCTGACAATGTGGGGAGTGTAAGAGGTGAGGGAGCGGAGATATTTACTATTCTACCACCAGCAGCATCATTACCTTCACACTGAGCATGTGTGCTACTCAATGTGGGAGGGAGCCCCGGAACCAGCATGCGTGCTACTCAGTGTGGTATAGAGGTAGTTCTGGGGGTTCCCTCCCTACCCTGACAATGTGGGGAGTGTAAGAGGTGAGGGGGCGGAGATATTTACTATTCTACCACCAGCAGCATCATTACCTTCACACTGAGCATGTGTGCTACTCAATGTGGGAGGGAGCCCCGGAACCAGCATGCGCGCTACTCAATGTGGAAGGGAGCCCCGGAACCAGCATGCGTGCTACTCAGTGTGGGAGGGAGCCCCGGAACCAGCATGCGTGCTACTCAATGTGGGAGGGAGCCCCGGAACCAGCATGCGTGCTACTCAATGTGGGAGGGAGCCCCGGAACCAGCGCGCGTGCTACTCAATGTGGGAGGGAGCCCCGGAACCAGCATGCGCGCTACTCAATGTGGGAGGGAGCCCCGGAACCAGCATGCGTGCTACTCAGTGTGGGAGGGAGCCCCGGAACCAGCATGCGTGCTACTCAATGTGGGAGGGAGCCCCGGAACCAGCATGCGTGCTACTCAATGTGGGAGGGAGCCCCGGAACCAGCATGCGTGCTACTCAGTGTGGTATAGAGGTAGTTCTGGGGGTTCCCTCCCTACCCTGACAATGTGGGGAGTGTAAGAGGTGAGGGGGCGGAGATATTTAGTATTTTACCTCCAGCAGCATCATTACCTTCACACTGAGCATGCGCGCTATTCAGTGTGGGAGGGAGCCCCGGAACCAGCATGCGTGCTACTCAGTGTGGGAGGGAGCCCCGGAACCAGCATGCGTGCTACTCAGTGTGGTATAGAGGTAGTTCTGGGGGGGGGGTTCCCTCTCTACCCTGACAATGTGGGGAGTGTAAGAGGTGAGGGGGCGGAGATATTTACTATTCTACCACCAGCAGCATCATTACCTTCACACTGAGCATGTGTGCTACTCAATGTGGGAGGGAGCCCCGGAACCAGCATGCGTGCTACTCAGTGTGGTATAGAGGTAGTTCTGGGGGTCCCCTCCCTACCCTGACAATGTGGGGAGTGTAAGAGGTGAGGGGGCGGAGATATTTACTATTCTACCACCAGCAGCATCATTACCTTCACACTGAGCATGTGTGCTACTCAATGTGGGAGGGAGCCCCGGAACCAGCATGCGTGCTACTCAGTGTGGTATAGAGGTAGTTCTGGGGGTCCCCTCCCTACCCTGACAATGTGGGGAGTGTAAGAGGTGAGGGGGCGGAGATATTTAGTATTTTACCTCCAGCAGCATCATTACCTTCACACTGAGCATGTGTGCTACTCAGTGTGTAAGGGAGCCCCGGAACCAGCATGCGTGCTACTCAGTGTGGGAGGGAACCCCGGAACCAGCATGTGTGCTACTCAGTGTGGGAGGGAGCCCCGGAACCAGCATGCGTGCTACTCAATGTGGGAGGGAGCCCCGGAACCAGCACGCGTGCTACTCAGTGTGGGAGGGAGCCCCGGAACCAGCATGCGTGCTACTCAGTGTGGGAGGGAGCCCCGGAACCAGCATGCGTGCTACTCAATGTGGGAGGGAGCCCCGGAACCAGCACGCGTGCTACTCAGTGTGGGAGGGAGCCCCGGAACCAGCATGCGTGCTACTCAATGTGGGAGGGAGCCCCGGAACCAGCACGCGTGCTACTCAGTGTGGGAGGGAGCCCCGGAACCAGCATGCGTGCTACTCAATGTGGGAGGGAGCCCCGGAACCAGCATGCGTGCTACTCAATGTGGGAGGGAGCCCCGGAACCAGCATGCGTGCTAATCAGTGTGGGAGGGAGCCCCGGAACCAGCATGCGTGCTACTCAGTGTGGGAGGGAGCCCCGGAACCAGCATGTGTGCTACTCAGTGTGGGAGGGAGCCCCGGAACCAGCATGCGTGCTACTCAATGTGGGAGGGAGCCCCGGAACCAGCATGTGTGCTACTCAATGTGGGAGGGAGCCCTGGAACCAGCATGCGTGCTACTCAGTGTGGGAGGGAGCCCCGGAACCAGCATGCGTGCTACTCAGTGTGGTATAGAGGTAGTTCTGGGGGTTCCCTCCCTACCCTGACAATGTGGGGAGTGTAAGAAGTGAGGGGGCGGAGATATTTACTATTCTACCACCAGCAGCATCATTACCTTCACACTGAGCATGTGTGCTACTCAATGTGGGAGGGAGCCCCGGAACCAGCATGCGTGCTACTCAGTGTGGTATAGAGGTAGTTCTGGGGGTCCCCTCCCTACCCTGACAATGTGGGGAGTGTAAGAGGTGAGGGGGCGGAGATATTTACTATTCTACCACCAGCAGCATCATTACCTTCACACTGAGCATGTGTGCTACTCAATGTGGGAGGGAGCCCCGGAACCAGCATGCGTGCTACTCAGTGTAGTATAGAGGTAGTTCTGGGGGTCCCCTCCCTACCCTGACAATGTGGGGAGTGTAAGAGGTGAGGGGGCGGAGATATTTACTATTCTACCACCAGCAGCATCATTACCTTCACACTGAGCATGTGTGCTACTCAATGTGGGAGGGAGCCCCGGAACCAGCATGCGTGCTACTCAGTGTGGTATAGAGGTAGTTCTGGGGGTCCCCTCCCTACCCTGACAATGTGGGGAGTGTAAGAGGTGAGGGGGCGGAGATATTTAGTATTTTACCTCCAGCAGCATCATTACCTTCACACTGAGCATGTGTGCTACTCAGTGTGTAAGGGAGCCCCGGAACCAGCATGCGTGCTACTCAGTGTGGGAGGGAACCCCGGAACCAGCATGTGTGCTACTCAGTGTGGGAGGGAGCCCCGGAACCAGCATGCGTGCTACTCAATGTGGGAGGGAGCCCCGGAACCAGCACGCGTGCTACTCAGTGTGGGAGGGAGCCCCGGAACCAGCATGCGTGCTACTCAGTGTGGGAGGGAGCCCCGGAACCAGCATGCGTGCTACTCAATGTGGGAGGGAGCCCCGGAACCAGCACGCGTGCTACTCAGTGTGGGAGGGAGCCCCGGAACCAGCATGCGTGCTACTCAATGTGGGAGGGAGCCCCGGAACCAGCACGCGTGCTACTCAGTGTGGGAGGGAGCCCCGGAACCAGCATGCGTGCTACTCAATGTGGGAGGGAGCCCCGGAACCAGCATGCGTGCTACTCAATGTGGGAGGGAGCCCCGGAACCAGCATGCGTGCTAATCAGTGTGGGAGGGAGCCCCGGAACCAGCATGCGTGCTACTCAGTGTGGGAGGGAGCCCCGGAACCAGCATGCGTGCTACTCAGTGTGGGAGGGAGCCCCGGAACCAGCATGCGTGCTACTCAATGTGGGAGGGAGCCCCGGAACCAGCATGTGTGCTACTCAATGTGGGAGGGAGCCCTGGAACCAGCATGCGTGCTACTCAGTGTGGGAGGGAGCCCCGGAACCAGCATGCGTGCTACTCAGTGTGGTATAGAGGTAGTTCTGGGGGTTCCCTCCCTACCCTGACAATGTGGGGAGTGTAAGAGGTGAGGGGGCGGAGATATTTAGTATTTTACCTCCAGCAGCATCATTACCTTCACACTGAGCATGCGCGCTATTCAGTGTGGGAGGGAGCCCCGGAACCAGCATGCGTGCTACTCAGTGTGGGAGGGAGCCCCGGAACCAGCATGCGTGCTACTCAGTGTGGTATAGAGGTAGTTCTGGGGGGGGGGTTCCCTCTCTACCCTGACAATGTGGGGAGTGTAAGAGGTGAGGGGGCGGAGATATTTACTATTCTACCACCAGCAGCATCATTACCTTCACACTGAGCATGCGCGCTATTCAGTGTGGGAGGGAGCCCCGGAACCAGCATGCGTGCTACTCAGTGTGGGAGGGAGCCCCGGAACCAGCATGCGTGCTACTCAGTGTGTAAGGGAGCCCCAGAACCAGCATGCGTGCTACTCAGTGTGGGAGGGAGCCCCGGAACCAGCATGCGTGCTACTCAGTGTGGTATAGAGGTAGTTCTGGGGGTCCCCTCCCTACCCTGACAATGTGGGGAGTGTAAGAGGTGAGGGGGCGGAGATATTTACTATTCTACCACCAGCAGCATCATTACCTTCACACTGAGCATGTGTGCTACTCAATGTGGGAGGGAGCCCCGGAACCAGCATGCGTGCTACTCAGTGTGGTATAGAGGTAGTTCTGGGGGTCCCCTCCCTACCCTGACAATGTGGGGAGTGTAAGAGGTGAGGGGGCGGAGATATTTAGTATTTTACCTCCAGCAGCATCATTACCTTCACACTGAGCATGTGTGCTACTCAGTGTGTAAGGGAGCCCCGGAACCAGCATGCGTGCTACTCAGTGTGGGAGGGAACCCCGGAACCAGCATGTGTGCTACTCAGTGTGGGAGGGAGCCCCGGAACCAGCATGCGTGCTACTCAATGTGGGAGGGAGCCCCGGAACCAGCACGCGTGCTACTCAGTGTGGGAGGGAGCCCCGGAACCAGCATGCGTGCTACTCAGTGTGGGAGGGAGCCCCGGAACCAGCATGCGTGCTACTCAATGTGGGAGGGAGCCCCGGAACCAGCACGCGTGCTACTCAGTGTGGGAGGGAGCCCCGGAACCAGCATGCGTGCTACTCAATGTGGGAGGGAGCCCCGGAACCAGCACGCGTGCTACTCAGTGTGGGAGGGAGCCCCGGAACCAGCATGCGTGCTACTCAATGTGGGAGGGAGCCCCGGAACCAGCATGCGTGCTACTCAATGTGGGAGGGAGCCCCGGAACCAGCATGCGTGCTAATCAGTGTGGGAGGGAGCCCCGGAACCAGCATGCGTGCTACTCAGTGTGGGAGGGAGCCCCGGAACCAGCATGTGTGCTACTCAGTGTGGGAGGGAGCCCCGGAACCAGCATGCGTGCTACTCAATGTGGGAGGGAGCCCCGGAACCAGCATGTGTGCTACTCAATGTGGGAGGGAGCCCTGGAACCAGCATGCGTGCTACTCAGTGTGGGAGGGAGCCCCGGAACCAGCATGCGTGCTACTCAGTGTGGTATAGAGGTAGTTCTGGGGGTTCCCTCCCTACCCTGACAATGTGGGGAGTGTAAGAAGTGAGGGGGCGGAGATATTTACTATTCTACCACCAGCAGCATCATTACCTTCACACTGAGCATGTGTGCTACTCAATGTGGGAGGGAGCCCCGGAACCAGCATGCGTGCTACTCAGTGTGGTATAGAGGTAGTTCTGGGGGTCCCCTCCCTACCCTGACAATGTGGGGAGTGTAAGAGGTGAGGGGGCGGAGATATTTACTATTCTACCACCAGCAGCATCATTACCTTCACACTGAGCATGTGTGCTACTCAATGTGGGAGGGAGCCCCGGAACCAGCATGCGTGCTACTCAGTGTAGTATAGAGGTAGTTCTGGGGGTCCCCTCCCTACCCTGACAATGTGGGGAGTGTAAGAGGTGAGGGGGCGGAGATATTTACTATTCTACCACCAGCAGCATCATTACCTTCACACTGAGCATGTGTGCTACTCAATGTGGGAGGGAGCCCCGGAACCAGCATGCGTGCTACTCAGTGTGGTATAGAGGTAGTTCTGGGGGTCCCCTCCCTACCCTGACAATGTGGGGAGTGTAAGAGGTGAGGGGGCGGAGATATTTAGTATTTTACCTCCAGCAGCATCATTACCTTCACACTGAGCATGTGTGCTACTCAGTGTGTAAGGGAGCCCCGGAACCAGCATGCGTGCTACTCAGTGTGGGAGGGAACCCCGGAACCAGCATGTGTGCTACTCAGTGTGGGAGGGAGCCCCGGAACCAGCATGCGTGCTACTCAATGTGGGAGGGAGCCCCGGAACCAGCACGCGTGCTACTCAGTGTGGGAGGGAGCCCCGGAACCAGCATGCGTGCTACTCAGTGTGGGAGGGAGCCCCGGAACCAGCATGCGTGCTACTCAATGTGGGAGGGAGCCCCGGAACCAGCACGCGTGCTACTCAGTGTGGGAGGGAGCCCCGGAACCAGCATGCGTGCTACTCAATGTGGGAGGGAGCCCCGGAACCAGCACGCGTGCTACTCAGTGTGGGAGGGAGCCCCGGAACCAGCATGCGTGCTACTCAATGTGGGAGGGAGCCCCGGAACCAGCATGCGTGCTACTCAATGTGGGAGGGAGCCCCGGAACCAGCATGCGTGCTAATCAGTGTGGGAGGGAGCCCCGGAACCAGCATGCGTGCTACTCAGTGTGGGAGGGAGCCCCGGAACCAGCATGCGTGCTACTCAGTGTGGGAGGGAGCCCCGGAACCAGCATGCGTGCTACTCAATGTGGGAGGGAGCCCCGGAACCAGCATGTGTGCTACTCAATGTGGGAGGGAGCCCTGGAACCAGCATGCGTGCTACTCAGTGTGGGAGGGAGCCCCGGAACCAGCATGCGTGCTACTCAGTGTGGTATAGAGGTAGTTCTGGGGGTTCCCTCCCTACCCTGACAATGTGGGGAGTGTAAGAGGTGAGGGGGCGGAGATATTTACTATTCTACCACCAGCAGCATCATTACCTTCACACTGAGCATGCGCGCTATTCAGTGTGGGAGGGAGCCCCGGAACCAGCATGCGTGCTACTCAGTGTGGGAGGGAGCCCCGGAACCAGCATGCGTGCTACTCAGTGTGTAAGGGAGCCCCAGAACCAGCATGCGTGCTACTCAGTGTGGGAGGGAGCCCCGGAACCAGCATGCGTGCTACTCAGTGTGGGAGGGAGCCCCGGAACCAGCACGCGTGCTACTCAATGTGGGAGGGAGCCCCGGAACCAGCATGCGTGCTACTCAGTGTGGGAGGGAGCCCCGGAACCAGCATGTGTGCTACTCAATGTGGGAGGGAGCCCCGGAACCAGCATGCGTGCTACTCAGTGTGGTATAGAGGTAGTTCTGGGGGTTCCCTCCCTACCCTGACAATGTGAGGAGTGTAAGAGGTGAGGGGGCGGAGATATTTACTATTCTACCACCAGCAGCATCATTACCTTCACACTGAGCATGTGTGCTACTCAGTGTGGAAGGGAGCCCCGGAACCAGCATGCGCGCTACTCAATGTGGAAGGGAGCCCCGGAACCAGCATGCGTGCTACTCAGTGTGGGAGGGAGCCCCGGAACCAGCATGCGTGCTACTCAGTGTGGGAGGGAGCCCCGGAACCAGCATGCGTGCTACTCAGTGTGGGAGGGAGCCCCGGAACCAGCATGCGTGCTACTCAGTGTGGACGGCAGCCCCGGAACCAGCATGCGTGCTACTCAGTGTGGGAGGAAGCCCCGGAACCAGCATGCGTGCTTCTCAGTGTGGGAGGGAGCCCCGGAACCAGCATGCGTGCTACTCAGTGTGGGAGGGAGCCCCGGAACCAGCATGCGTGCTACTCAATGTGGAGGGAGCCCCGGAACCAGCATGCGTGCTACTCAGTGTGGTATAGAGGTAGTTCTGGGGGTTCCCTCACTACCCTGACAATGTGGGGAGTGTAAGAGGTGAGGGGGCGGAGATATTTACTATTCTACCACCAGCAGCATCATTACCTTCACACTGAGCATGTGTGCTACTCAATGTGGGAGGGAGCCCCGGAACCAGCATGCGCGCTACTCAATGTGGAAGGGAGCCCTGGAACCAGCATGCGTGCTACTCAGTGTGGGAGGGAGCCCCGGAACCAGCATGCGTGCTACTCAGTGTGGGAGGGAGCCCCGGAACCAGCATGCGTGCTACTCAGTGTGGGAGGGAGCCCCGGAACCAGCATGCGTGCTACTCAGTGTGGAAGGGAGCCCCGGAACCAGCATGCGTGCTACTCAGTGTGGGAGGGAGCCCCGGAACCAGCATGCGCGCTACTCAGTGTGGAAGGGAGCCCCGGAACCAGCATGCGTGCTACTCAGTGTGGGAGGGAGCCCCGGAACCAGCATGCGTGCTACTCAGTGTGGGAGGGAGCCCCGGAACCAGCATGCGTGCTACTCAGTGTGGGAGGGAGCCCCGGAACCAGCATGCGTGCTACTCAGTGTGGGAGGGAGCCCCGGAACCAGCATGCGTGCTACTCAGTGTGGAAGGGAGCCCCGGAACCAGCATGCGTGCTACTCAGTGTGGGAGGGAGCCCCGGAACCAGCATGCGCGCTACTCAGTGTGGAAGGGAGCCCCGGAACCAGCATGCGTGCTACTCAATGTGGGAGGGAGCCCCGGAACCAGCATGCGTGCTACTCAGTGTGGGAGGGAGCCCCGGAACCAGCATGCGTGCTACTCAATGTGGGAGGGAGCCCCGGAACCAGCATGCGTGCTACTCAATGTGTAAGGGAGCCCCGGAACCAGCATGCGTGCTACTCAGTGTGGAAGGGAGCCCCGGAACCAGCATGCGTGCTACTCAATGTGGGAGGGAGCCCCGGAACCAGCATGCGTGCTACTCAATGTGGGAGGGAGCCCCGGAACCAGCATGCGTGCTACTCAGTGTGGAAGGGAGCCCCGGAACCAGCATGCGTGCTACTCAGTGTGGGAGGGAGCCCCGGAACCAGCATGCGTGCTACTCAATGTGGGAGGGAGCCCCGGAACCAGCATGCGTGCTACTCAGTGTGGGAGGGAGCCCCGGAACCAGCATGCGTGCTACTCAATGTGGGAGGGAGCCCCGGAACCAGCATGCGTGCTACTCAATGTGGGAGGGAGCCCCGGAACCAGCATGCGTGCTACTCAGTGTGGGAGGGAGCCCCGGAACCAGCATGCGTGCTACTCAATGTGTGAGGGAGCCCCGGAACCAGCATGCGTGCTACTCAGTGTGTAAGGGAGCCCCGGAACCAGCATGCGTGCTACTCAGTGTGTAAGGGAGCCCCGGAACCAGCATGCGTGCTACTCAGTGTGGCATAGAGGCCGCTCTGGGGGTCCCCTCCCTACCCTGACAATGTGGGGAGTGTAAGAGGTGTGGGGCGGAGATATTTAGTATTTTACCTGCAGCAGCATCATTAACTTCACACTGAGCATGCGTGCTACTCAATGTGGGAGGGAGCCCCGGAACCAGCATGCGTGCTACTCAATGTGGGAGGGAGCCCCGGAACCAGCATGCGTGCTACTCAGTGTGGTATAGAGGTAGTTCTGGGGGTCCCCTCCCTACCCTGACAATGTGGGGAGTGTAAGAGGTGAGGGGGCGGAGATATTTAGTATTTTACCTGCAGCAGCATCATTACCTTCACACTGCGCATGCGCGCTATTCAGTGTGGGAGGAGCTTCCGGGCAGTGCAATCAGACATTACACCGGCCTCTGCACGTTCTGCGCATGCGTGAGAGGAGACAGTGGGCGCCCTTCACACGCTAGTGATGGGAAGTCCGGTTCTTTTCAATGAATCGATTCAATTCATTAAAGGGGCCCATACACCTAACGATTTTCACAGTGATCGAAACGGCTGTGAAATCGCCGCACACACCGCTGACAGAACGATCGATTCCCGTTGACCCATCCTTGCGGAAGATTTTTCTCGGTCGCCGGCGGGTCGGGAGTGCGTCGTTAGAGGCGTTCGAATCAGTGTTGCCAACTCATCCCTTTAATTACTGACACATCTAAGTTATACAGGTTCTGGGGCTATTTGCACATAATCAGTGCTTTAACTGCATCTACCTAGCCCCAAAACCTGTATAATTCATATGTGTCAGTAATTAAAGGGATGAGTTGGCAACACTGGTTCGAATGCCCGACCGACCGACGCAATACAGCGGTAATACATTACCTGCTCCAGCCGGCGCGAGCCCCCTGGTCTTCATCTCCGCTTCAGGCTCCAGAGCTACACAGAACTTCCTGTCCCGGCAGGAAGTTTAAACAGTAAAGCGCCCTCTACTGTTTAAACTTCCCCTGGACAGGAAGTTCAGTAGCCGGAGCATGGCGGGGCCGGAGAAGAGGACAGCGGGGACTCGCGCCGGCTGGAGCAGGTAATGTATGGAGGGGGGGGGCGGCAGCAGCGGCACCTCCACAGATCGTGATCGGTTTCAGGCTGAAATCGATTCACAATCTGTTTGCAGAAGGTGGCCATACGATCCCTCTCTGATCAGATTCCATCAGAGAGGGAGCTATCTTTTGATAGAATCTGATGGCAAATCGACCAGTGTATGGCCACCTTAGGAAGAATCGGATCATGAACCGACTCATTTGATTGATGTCACTGGGGAGGGTGTGGCTAGTAGTAACTGGTTGCTAGTCACTCCCCTCCCCTGCTAATTGGCCCAGACATCTATTACTCCTCCTCCCTCAGCTGTGTGGGTGGGCCCTTCATGCACAACACATGCGCTAGCTGATTCTTAGGCCACGTTGACATCATCAAACGCAGATGGCCGTGTGGTCGGAACGCAACATGTACAAACGCACGCCATCCGGGTTTCTATGCGTTGCGTGGCTGATCCCATTCACTGAAAGAGAAAGGGTCAGCCGCGTGTTTTATTAACAAATGCATGTAGCATGCAGTGTGAACATCAGTGCAGTCTATCTGCCTAAAATCCACACGGCAAAGCGTCCCGTGGCTGCAGCTCTTCAGCGCTTTGAGTCTGACAGGAGAAAAGCGCTATATAAACGTTCGGATTATTATTATTATAAGTAGTTTCCCGCAGTGTAGGTTAGATAGGTAGTTTCCCGCAGTATAGGTTACCTAGGTAGGTGCACCCAGTATATTTTAGATAGGTAGTTTCCTGCAGTGTAGGTTAGATAGGTAGGTGCCCCCAGTATAGGTTAGGTAGGTAGGTTCCCCATGTATAGGTTAGATAGGTAGGTTCCCCATGTATAGGTTAGATAGGTAGGTGCCCGCAGTATAGGTTAGCTAGGTAGGTGCACGCAGTATATGTTACATAGGTAGGTGCCACCAGTATAGGTTAGCTAGGTAGGTGCCCCCAGTATAGGTTAGATAGGTAGGTTCCCCATGTATAGGTTAGATAGGTAGGTGCCCGCAGTATAGGTTAGATAGGTAGGCACCCCCAGTATAGGTTAGATAGGTAGGTGCCCCCAGTATAGGTTAGCTAGGTAGGTGACCCCAGTATAGGTTAGATAGGTAGGTTCCCCATGTATAGGTTAGATAGGTAGGTTCCCCATGTATAGGTTAGATAGGTAGGTGCCCGCAGTATAGGTTAGATAGGTAGGTGCCCCCAGTATAGGTTAGCTAGGTAGGTGACCCCAGTATAGATTACCTAGCTAGGTGCCCCCAGTATAGGTTAGATAGGTAGGTGACCCCAGTATAGATTACCTAGCTAGGTGCCCCCAGTATAGGTTAGATAGGTAGGTGCCCCCAGTATAGGTTAGATAGGTAGGTACCCGCACTATAGATTAGCTAGGTAGGTGCCCCCAGTGTAGGTTAGCTAGGTAGGTGCCCCCAGTATAGGTTAGATAGGTAAGTGCCCCCAGTATAGGTTAGATAGGTAGGTGCCCCCAGTATAGATAGGTAGGTACCCGCAATATAGGTTAGATAGGTAGGTGCCTGCAGTATAGGTTAGATAGGTAGGTGACCCCAGTATACGTTAGATAGGTACTGTAGGTACCCGCAATATAGGTTAGATAGGTAGGTGCCTGCAGTATAGGTTAGATAGACAGGTGTCCCCAATATAGGTTAGATAGGTAGGTACCCCCTAGTAGGTAGCCAGCCAGCCTGCCCCTCCCCTTCCCCGGTCGCTGCTCCTTTACCTTATGGAGTTGGCGGCTCGTTCTGCATCGAAGTCCGCAGCCGTGATCCTGTCCGCTACATGCCCGCTGCGTGGCCATGCAGTACAGGATTCAGCTGTGACGCAAAGACAGCAGGGCGGCTATGACCTAGTAGAGGTGTATACAGGAACTTTCTGTACACGCAACGTTACCAGGGGAGCCACTCTGCTGTCTTCGGGTCACAGTTGATTCCTGTACCTCAAATCTGGTACAGTCAGTCACTGGGAGACGGGGGTTTAAATTCTGAAAAGGGGGCCGGGCCACAAACAGCCAATCAGGTTTGTTTAATTTCAGTGGGAAATTGCTACTTATTGATGCCAAGGACCCCAAAGCTCATAAACTTGGTCATTGAGTGACTGTATGTCAAGGTTAGAAATAGTGGGCGGAGCCAACAACAAATAACTTTTTACATGGGGAAATGTAAACTGCAGCTTTTCTTACACGGTTAATGGCAGGGTTCCCAAACTTCACACAGTTGGTCACTGGGGGACTAGGATTAATATTCAGGAAAGTAGGTGGAGCCTACAAAAGCCAATCAAAATTCACCTGTTGATTTTCAAGGGGAATATTGAAACTGCTGCCATTCTTACACTATTAATAGCAGATGCTTCAAACCTGGTACAGTCGGTCATTGGGTGACTGGGGTCCCAATGCTGGAAAGAGGCGGAGCCACAAACAGCTAATCAGATTTGTTTCATTTCACTTGGAAAATACAAATTATTGATGCCCAGAATGGCAGAACCCCAAAGCTCACAATATACTGTATATAGCTGCCCATAATTATTCATGCCCCTGGCAAATTTTGACTTAAAGGAATCATCAGGCGATTTTTACCAAAATCTGCTTTACTCACCTGGGGCCTTCTCCAGCCTCTTGCAGCTGACTGTCCCACGCTGACACCTCCGCTCTCTGCTGCTGCCCCGCTGTCGCCGCACGCCGCACGGTGCAGAGGACCTTCCCTTACTGCGCCTGCATCAAGCGACGCTTTTAATCACGGCCACATTGTCCGTGGCTTACTGCGCAGAACTGCGCCTGCGCAGTAAGCCACAGACAAAGTGGCCATGAATGATAGCGGCGATTGATGCAGGTGCAGTAAGGGAAGGTCCTCTGCACCGTGCGGCGACAGCGGCGGAGAGCGAAGGTGTCAGCGTGGGACAGTCAGCTGCAATGGGCTGGAGAAAGCCCCAGGTGAGTAAAGCAGATTTTGGTAAAAATCGCCTGATGATTCCTTTAAAGTTACTTTTATTCATCCAGCAAGTAATTTTTTGACGGGAAATGGCCTAGGTGTCTCCTGAAAGATAATAAAACCATGTACAAGAGGCATTGTTGTGGGAAAAAAAAACATTTCTCAGCTTTTATTTACATTTGAGCAAAAAGTGTCCAGTCCAAAATTATTCATCCCCTTCACAATAATCAATAGAAAAGCCTTTATTGGCTATTACAGCAATCAAACAATTCCAATAATTGCAGGCCAGCTTTTTGCATATCTCATCAGGTATTTTCACCCATTCATCTTTAGCAATGAGCTCCAAATCTTTCAGGTTGGAGGGTCTCCCTGTGATTGGCGCGGCTGCTGGCCGGGATGGACGTCCGCTGGGATTGGTGCGGCTGCTGGGCGGGATGGACGTCTGCTGTGATTGGCGCGGCTGCTGGCGGGGATGGACGTCCGCTGTGATTGGCGCGGCTGCTGGCCGGGATGGACGTCCGCTGTGATTGGCATGGCTGCTGGTCGGGATGGACGCCCGCTGTGATTGGCGCGGCTGCTGGCCGGGATGGACGTCCGCTGTGACTGGCGCGGCTGCTGGTCGGGATGGACGCCCGCTGTGATTGGCGCGGCTGCTGGCCGGGATGGACGTCCGCTGTGATTGGCGCGGCTGCTGGTCGGGATGGACGTCCGCTGTGATTGGTGCGGCTGCTGGGCGGGATGGACGTCCGCTGTGATTGGCGCGGCTGCTGGTCGGGATGGACGTCCGCTGTGATTGGCATGGCTGCTGGTCGGGATGGACGCCCGCTGTGATTGGCGCGGCTGCTGGCCGGGATGGACGTCCGCTGTGATTGGCGCGGCTGCTGGCCGGGATGGACGTCCGCTGTGATTGGCATGGCTGCTGGTCGGGATGGACGCCCGCTGTGATTGGCGCGGCTGCTGGCTGGGATGGACTTGCGCTGTGATTGGCGTGGCTGCTGGTCGTGATGTACGTCCGCTGTGATTGGTGCGGCTGCTGGTCGGGATGTACGTCCGCTGTGATTGGCGCGGCTGCTGGTCGGGATAGACGTCCGCTGTGATTGGTGCGGCTGCTGGCCGGGATGGACGTCCGCTGTGATTGGCGGGACTGCTGGTCGGGATGGACGTCCGCTGTGATTGGCGCGGCTGCTGGGCAGGATGGACGCCCGCTGTGATTGGTGCGGCTGCTGGTCGGGATGTACGTCCGCTGTGATTGGCGCGGCTGCTGGTCGGGATGGACGTCCGCTGTGATTGGCGCGGCTGCTGGCCCAGATGGACGTCCGCTGTGATTGGCGCGGCTGCTGGCCTGGATGGACGTCCGCTGTGATTGGTGCGGCTGCTGGCCGGGATGGACGTCCGCGGGGATTGGGGCGGCTGCTGGCCCAGATGGACGTCCGCTGTGATTGGCGCGGCTGCTGGGCAGGATGGACGCCCGCTGTGATTGGTGCGGCTGCTGGACGGGATGGACGTCCACTGTGATTGGCGCGGCTGCTGGCCGGGATGGACTTGCGCTGTGATTGGCGTGGCTGCTGGTCGTGATGTACGTCCGCTGTGATTGGTGCGGCTGCTGGTCGGGATGTACGTCCGCTGTGATTGGCGCGGCTGCTGGCCGGGATAGACGTCCGCTGGGATTGGTGCGGCTGCTGGTCGGGATGTACGTCCGCTGTGATTGGTGCGGCTGCTGGTCGGGATGTACGTCCGCTGTGATTGGCGCGGCTGCTGGGCAGGATGGACGCCCGCTGTGATTGGTGCGGCTGCTGGTCGGGATGGACGTCTGCTGTGATTGGCACGGCTGCTGGTCGGGATGGACGTCCGCTGTGATTGGCGCGGCTGCTGGGCAGGATGGACGCCCGCTGTGATTGGCGCGGCTGCTGGTCGGGATGGACGTCCGCTGTGATTAGCGGGACTGCTGGCCTGGATGGACGTCCGCTGTGA
Source organism: Hyperolius riggenbachi (assembly GCF_040937935.1). Taxonomy (NCBI): domain Eukaryota; kingdom Metazoa; phylum Chordata; class Amphibia; order Anura; family Hyperoliidae; genus Hyperolius; species Hyperolius riggenbachi. Next base: position 950,379 of record NC_090649.1, on the reverse strand, counting down.
TTGGTGCGGCTGCTGGTCGGGATGGACGTCTGCTGTGATTGGCACGGCTGCTGGTCGGGATGGACGTCCGCTGTGATTGGCGCGGCTGCTGGCTGGGATGGACGTCCGCTGTGATTAGCGGGACTGCTGGCCGGGATGGTACATGAACACATTTTCTCACCATATGTCACTTATTATCCAGAAATACATTATCGTTATTATCAGCATTATGATTGTCATTATCAAATGTTATTATAAGTTTTACACACCTCCCATCTTTTTGAGATGAGAAACAGGGACACTTAAGCCACGCCCCTGTCACACCCCTACACGTATACCATAAAGTAACCAAGCAGCTCAGGGTGACCCAAACTACTAGGAATGTATAGGGGGATAAAAGGAACCAAAAAGCCCTCCTACTAAAAAAGCAAAGCTTGGTGTAACTGCCTTCTTAAAACAGAAGGAAATAGTGATGGGTCGTTCGCGAACGAGCCGTCTCTAAGAGCCGGCTCTTTGAAGTGAATCAGAGGAGCCGATGCTCACTCTGAGAAGAGCCGATGCCTCAGCCGCCTCTTTTAGCTCTGCTTTGCTCCGTAATAAAGGGCGCTGAGGCATTCTGGGAGATGTAGTCCTCCTCTTGCAGCTTGTAGGAGTGTTTGGAGCGGAGCAGAGCAGTAACAGGAGGGATTGCCTCAGTCAGAAAAGTAGTCTGGAGTTGGCATGGAGACGGGGGCGGGGCTTTTAATCCGATTCTGAGTGGTGTCTAGTGATATTTAATTAAGAGCCGATTCAGAGCCGTAAGAGCTGGCTCTTCAATGGGAGCCGATTCAGAAGAGCCGATTCTCTGAGAAGAGCCGGAATTCCCATCACTAGAAGGAAATTTGCAATAATTCAGTTATAAATGAACATTTGTGGTTACCCACAATGCACTACCACTAAATATGCAAATTATCCCTTTTTGCCCTTGGTAAGCCAAGCAAGCATCCAGAACCGCTGGTTTATAGCAAGCCTATAGCTTCAAGTTTTACACAGCCATATAAAACCCACATGTAGACAGCCTGTTTCGGACTTTTGGTCCTCATCAGTACATGGTAGGGATTGATAAGGCTGTATGAAATAGGGCTTGGTCGAACAGAGTAACCAAGCAGCTCAGGGTGACCCAAACTACTAAAAAGGGATAATTTGCATATTTAGTAGGTGTGCATTGTGGGTAACCACAAATGTTCATTTATAACTGAATTATTGCAAATTTCCTTCTGTTTTAAGAAGGCAGTTACACCAAGTATACCATAAAGATTGCATAAGAGAAATACGTTGTTTTATAATGCAAACCACACTGGTCCTTTCTATCCTGGGTCATTTTCCTTCATAGTAACATTTTACAATTAGTAATATATCCATTTACAGGATGGGAATAAAGTTTAGAGTCAATCAAACACATTTTTAGTAGAGAAATACATATATTTACATAGAAAGAGGGACAAAGTCCTGAAAGAGGGACAAATGAGGGTGAAAGAGGGACTGTCCCCCCGAAAATGGGACAGTTGGGAGGTATGGATTATTAGTAATTCTCATTGCTGTACTATTTCTAACGATGGTAAGTTTAGTTCCTTCCTTTTGGCTACAACAACATGGCGGAATCGCACTTCCGGTCGCACTGCGGGTGACGTGTCAGGAGGTGAGCACGTGACCGGATGCACACGCGCATGCGTATACCCAGCAGCCGATCTCTCTTCACATCCGGGGCGGCGCATGCGCAGTGCTCGTGTCCGCGTCACGTGACTGCCTGGCTGTGTGTGAGATCCTGACAGCGGTGAGGATTCTCTATATACTGTAATAAGGGTACAATACAGGTATGGAGGAGGGGAGAACAGATATACTGTAATAAGGGAGGGTACAGATATACAGGTATGGGGGGAGGGGAGAACAGATATACTGTAATAAGGGTACAGATATATTGGTATATATACAGGTATGAGGGGGTACAGATATACAAGTATGGGGGGGGGTGCAGATATATCTGTTCTCCCTTCCCCCCATACCTGTATATCTGTTCTCCCCTCCCCCCATACCTGTATATATACCTGTACCCTTATTACAGTATATCTGTTCTCCCCTCCCCCCATACCTGTATATCTGTTCTCCCCTCCCCCTATACCTGTATATATACCTGTACCCTTATTACAGTATATCTGTTCTCCCCTCCCCCCATACCTGTATATCTGTACCCCCCATACCTGTATATCTGTTCTCCCCTCCCCCTATACCTGTATATATACCTGTACCCTTATTACAGTATATCTGTTCTCCCCTCCCCCCATACCTGTATATATACCTGTACCCTTATTACAGTATATCTGTTCTCCCCTCCCCCCATACCTGTATATCTGTACCCCCCATACCTGTATATCTGTTCTCCCCTCCCCCTATACCTGTATATATACCTGTACCCTTATTACAGTATAGCTGTTCTCCCTTCCCCCCATACCTGTATATATACCTGTACCCTTATTACAGTATATCTGTTCTCCCCTCCCCCCATACCTGTATATCTGTACCCCCCATACCTGTATATCTGTTCTCCCCTCCCCCTATACCTGTATATATACCTGTACCCTTATTACAGTATAGCTGTTCTCCCTTCCCCCCATACCTGTATATATACCTGTACCCTTATTACAGTATATCTGTTCTCCCCTCCCCCCATACCTGTATATCTGTACCCCCCATACCTGTATATCTGTTCTCCCCTCCCCCTATACCTGTATATATACCTGTACCCTTATTACAGTATAGCTGTTCTCCCTTCCCCCCATACCTGTATATATACCTGTACCCTTATTACAGTATATCTGTTCTCCCCTCCCCCCATACCTGTATATCTGTACCCCCCATACCTGTATATCTGTTCTCCCCTCCCCCTATACCTGTATATATACCTGTACCCTTATTACAGTATATCTGTTCTCCCCTCCCCCCATACCTGTATATATACCTGTACCCTTATTACAGTATATCTGTTCTCCCCTCCCCCCATACCTGTATATCTGTACCCCCCATACCTGTATATCTGTTCTCCCCTCCCCCTATACCTGTATATATACCTGTACCCTTATTACAGTATAGCTGTTCTCCCTTCCCCCCATACCTGTATATATACCTGTACCCTTATTACAGTATATCTGTTCTCCCCTCCCCCCATACCTGTATATCTGTACCCCCCATACCTGTATATCTGTTCTCCCCTCCCCCTATACCTGTATATATACCTGTACCCTTATTACAGTATAGCTGTTCTCCCTTCCCCCCATACCTGTATATATACCTGTACCCTTATTACAGTATATCTGTTCTCCCCTCCCCCCATACCTGTATATCTGTACCCCCCATACCTGTATATCTGTTCTCCCCTCCCCCTATACCTGTATATATACCTGTACCCTTATTACAGTATAGCTGTTCTCCCCTCCCCCCATACCTGTATATATACCTGTACCCTTATTACAGTATATCTGTTCTCCCCTCCCCCCATACCTGTATATCTGTACCCCCCATACCTGTATATCTGTTCTCCCCTCCCCCTATACCTGTATATATACCTGTACCCTTATTACAGTATAGCTGTTCTCCCCTCCCCCCATACCTGTATATATACCTGTACCCTTATTACAGTATATCTGTTCTCCCCTCCCCCCATACCTGTATATCTGTACCCCCCATACCTGTATATCTGTTCTCCCCTCCCCCTATACCTGTACCCTTATTACAGTATAGCTGTTCTCCCCTCCCCCCATACCTGTATATATACCTGTACCCTTATTACAGTATATCTGTTCTCCCCTCCCCCCATACCTGTATATCTGTACCCCCCATACCTGTATATCTGTTCTCCCCTCCCCCTATACCTGTATATATACCTGTACCCTTATTACAGTATAGCTGTTCTCCCCTCCCCCTATACCTGTATATATACCTGTACCCTTATTACAGTATAGCTGTTCTCCCCTCCCCCCATACCTGTATATATACCTGTACCCTTATTACAGTATATCTGTTCTCCCCTCCCCCCATACCTGTATATCTGTACCCCCCATACCTGTATATCTGTTCTCCCCTCCCCCTATACCTGTACCCTTATTACAGTATAGCTGTTCTCCCCTCCCCCCATACCTGTATATATACCTGTACCCTTATTACAGTATATCTGTTCTCCCCTCCCCCCATACCTGTATATCTGTACCCCCCATACCTGTATATCTGTTCTCCCCTCCCCCTATACCTGTATATATACCTGTACCCTTATTACAGTATAGCTGTTCTCCCTTCCCCCCATACCTGTATATATACCTGTACCCTTATTACAGTATATCTGTTCTCCCCTCCCCCATACCTGTATATCTGTACCCCCCATACCTGTATATCTGTTCTCCCCTCCCCCTATACCTGTATATATACCTGTACCCTTATTACAGTATATCTGTTCTCCCTTCCCCCCATACCTGTATATATACCTGTACCCTTATTACAGTATATCTGTTCTCCCCTCCCCCCATACCTGTATATATACCTGTACCCTTATTACAGTATATCTGTTCTCCCTTCCCCCCATACCTGTATATATACCTGTACCCTTATTACAGTATATCTGTTCTCCCCTCCCCCCATACCTGTATATCTGTACCCCCCATACCTGTATATCTGTTCTCCCCTCCCCCTATACCTGTATATATACCTGTACCCTTATTACAGTATATCTCTGTACCCCCTCCCCCCATACCTGTATATATACCTGTACCCTTATTACAGTATTGTATACAATGAACAGAGGCGCCAAAAGTATAAGATTAGATTAAATGAGCTTAAAAACCAACTTAAATGGCAAAATTGAAGGAGGAAGTGGTGGTCTTACCTCCCTCAAGCAGACACGACAACGACTGCGATTCAGACAGTCAAACACATTTATTAGGAACTCCAAAAAGAAATGCAACGCGTTTCGCAGGTTCAACCCCGCTTCATCAGGCAATATAGGGAGGAGTATCAAACAATCTGCACAAGGATTCAAATTAAGCGCCTCTGTATATCTGTTCTCCCCTCCCCCCATACCTGTATATATACCTGTACCCTTATTACAGTATATCTGTTCTCCCTTCCCCCCATACCTGTATATATACCTGTACCCTTATTACAGTATATCTGTTCTCCCCTCCCCCCATACCTGTATATATACCTGTACCCTTATTACAGTATAGCTGTTCTCCCCTCCCCCCATACCTGTATATATACCTGTACCCTTATTACATTATATCTGTTCTCCCCTCCCCCCATACCTGTATATCTGTACCCCCATACCTGTATATCTGTTCTCCCCTCCCCCATACCTGTATATATACCTGTACCCTTATTACAGTATATCTGTTCTCCCCTCCCCCCATACCTGTATATATACCTGTACCCTTATTACAGTATATCTGTTCTCCCCTCCCCCCATACCTGTATATCTGTACCCCCCCCCCCATACCTGTATATCTGTACCCCTGCATACCTGTGTATATACCTATATACCTGTACCCTTATTACAGTATATCTGTTCTCCCCTCCCTCCATACCTGTATATCTGTACCCCCCATACCTGTATATCTGTTCTCCCCTCCCCCTATACCTGTATATATACCTGTACCCTTATTACAGTATATCTGTTCTCCCCTCCCCCCATACCTGTATATCTGTACCCCCCCCCCATACCTGTATATCTGTACCCCTGCATACCTGTGTATATACCTATATACCTGTACCCTTATTACAGTATATCTGTTCTCCCCTCCCTCCATACCTGTATATCTGTACCCCCCATACCTGTATATCTGTTCTCCCCTCCCCCCATACCTGTATATCTGTACCCCCTCATACCTGTATATCTGTTCTCCCCTCCCTCCATACCTGTATATCTGTACCCCCCATACCTGTATATCTGTTCTCCCCTCCCCCTATACCTGTATATATACCTGTACCCTTATTACAGTATATCTGTTTCCCCCCCTCCCCCTATACCTGTATATCTGTACCCCCCCCATACCTGTATATCTGTACCCCCCATACCTGTATATCTGTTCTCCCCTCCCCCTATACCTGTATATCTGTACCCCCCCCCATACCTGTATATCTGTACCCCTGCATACCTGTGTATATACCTATATACCTGTACCCTTATTACAGTATATCTCTGTACCCCCTCCCCCCATACCTGTATATATACCTGTACCCTTATTACAGTATATCTGTTCTCCCCTCCCTCCATACCTGTATATCTGTACCCCCCATACCTGTATATCTGTTCTCCCCTCCCCCTATACCTGTATATATACCTGTACCCTTATTACAGTATATCTGTTCTCCCCTCCCCCCATACCTGTATATATACCTGTACCCTTATTACAGTATATCTGTTCTCCCCTCCCCCATACCTGTATATCTGTACCCCGCATACCTGTATATCTGTTCTCCCCTCCCCCATACCTGTATATATACCTGTACCCTTATTACAGTATATCTGTTCTCCCCTCCCCCCATACCTGTATATATACCTGTACCCTTATTACAGTATATCTGTTCTCCCCTCCCCCCATACCTGTATATCTGTACCCCCCATACCTGTATATCTGTTCTCCCCTCCCCCTATACCTGTATATATACCTGTACCCTTATTACAGTATATCTGTTCTCCCCTCCCCCCATACCTGTATATATACCTGTACCCTTATTACAGTATATCTGTTCTCCCCTCCCCCCATACCTGTATATCTGTTCTCCCCTCCCCCTATACCTGTATATATATCTGTACCCCCCATACCTGTATATTTGTTCTCCCCTCCCCCTATACCTGTACCCTTATTACAGTATATCTGTTCTCCCCTCCCCCCATACCTGTATATATACCTGTACCCTTATTACAGTATATCTGTTCTCCCCTCCCCCCATACCTGTATATCTGTACCCCCCATACCTGTATATCTGTTCTCCCCTCCCCCATACCTGTATATATACCTGTACCCTTATTACAGTATATCTGTTCTCCCCTCCCCCATACCTGTATATATACCTGTACCCTTATTACAGTATATCTGTTCTCCCCTCCCCCCATACCTGTATATATACCTGTACCCTTATTACAGTATATCTGTTCTCCCCTCCCCCATACCTGTATATCTGTACCCCCCATACCTGTATATCTGTTCTCCCCTCCCCCATACCTGTATATATACCTGTACCCTTATTACAGTATATCTGTTCTCCCCTCCCCCCATACCTGTATATATACCTGTACCCTTATTACAGTATATCTGTTCTCCCCTCCCCCCATACCTGTATATCTGTACCCCCCATACCTGTATATCTGTTCTCCCCTCCCCCTATACCTGTATATATACCTGTACCCTTATTACAGTATATCTGTTCTCCCCTCCCCCCATACCTGTATATATACCTGTACCCTTATTACAGTATATCTGTTCTCCCCTCCCCCCATACCTGTATATCTGTTCTCCCCTCCCCCTATACCTGTATATATATCTGTACCCCCCATACCTGTATATCTGTTCTCCCCTCCCCCTATACCTGTACCCTTATTACAGTATATCTGTTTCCCCCCCTCCCCCTATACCTGTATATCTGTACCCCCCCCCCCCATACCTGTATATCTGTTCTCCCCTCCCCCTATACCTGTATATATATCTGTACCCCCATACCTGTATATCTGTTCTCCCCTCCCCCTATACCTGTATATCTGTACCCCCCCCCATACCTGTATATCTGTTCTCCCCTCCCCCATACCTGTATATATACCTGTACCCTTATTACAGTATATCTGTTCTCCCCTCCCCCCATATCTGTATATATACCTGTACCCTTATTACAGTATATCTGTTCTCCCTTCCCCCCATACCTGTATATATACCTGTACCCTTATTACAGTATATCTGTTCTCCCCTCCCCCCATACCTGTATATCTGTACCCCCCATACCTGTATATCTGTTCTCCCCTCCCCCTATACCTGTATATATACCTGTACCCTTATTACAGTATATCTGTTCTCCCCTCCCCCCATACCTGTATATATACCTGTACCCTTATTACAGTATAGCTGTTCTCCCTTCCCCCCATACCTGTATATATACCTGTACCCTTATTACAGTATATCTGTTCTCCCCTCCCCCCATACCTGTATATCTGTACCCCCCATACCTGTATATCTGTTCTCCCCTCCCCCTATACCTGTATATATACCTGTACCCTTATTACAGTATATCTCTGTACCCCCTCCCCCCATACCTGTATATATACCTGTACCCTTATTACAGTATATCTGTTCTCCCCTCCCCCCATACCTGTATATATACCTGTACCCTTATTACAGTATAGCTGTTCTCCCCTCCCCCCATACCTGTATATATACCTGTACCCTTATTACAGTATATCTGTTCTCCCCTCCCCCTATACCTGTATATATACCTGTACCCTTATTACAGTATATCTGTTCTCCCCTCCCCCTATACCTGTATATATACCTGTACCCTTATTACAGTATATCTGTTTCCCCCCCTCCCCCTATACCTGTATATCTGTACCCCCCCATACCTGTATATCTGTACCCCCCATACCTGTATATCTGTTCTCCCCTCCCCCTATACCTGTATATCTGTACCCCTGCATACCTGTGTATATACCTATATACCTGTACCCTTATTACAGTATATCTCTGTACCCCCTCCCCCCATACCTGTATATATACCTGTACCCTTATTACAGTATAGCTGTTCTCCCCTCCCCCCATACCTGTATATCTGTTCTCCCCTCCCCCATACCTGTATATCTGTACCCCCCATACCTGTATATCTGTTCTCCCCTCCCCCTATACCTGTACCCTTATTACAGTTTCCCCCCCTCCCCCTATACCTGTATATCTGTACACTTATCTCGGTGACTGTCCTCCAGGCAGCTGTGACCCATTGCTGATCTCCGCCCCCCAGGATGGGCAGACGCCGCCACCCTGATCTATACTACGCTCCCTTCCCCCTGTACGCCGTGTGCTTTCACCAGGAAGATGGGACAGTCATCACTGGCGGTGGAGGAGGGGCCTCGAAGACTGGCATTAAGAACGCCTTGGTGAGGGTAGCGGCTATCATTACCCCACAGAGGGTGCTGTTCCCGCATAGTAACCCCTCTTCTTCCTCCTCAGCACTTTCTGCGGCTAGAAAACATCAGTGGACGGATCAGCGCCTCTCTGCTGCACTCCTATGACACTGACACCAGGCCCACCATGAACCTGGCCATCACCGGAGACACACTCGCCACCGGCCAAGACGCTGTGTGCCATATCCTGCGCTTCCAGCACCGCTCCAAGGAAGGCAAGAGCGACGGCAACACACAGAGCAAGACAGGTGAGGCCTAATCACACAGAGCCACTGCTGGCTGCTATATGTAACTCCTCCCACAGAGAGCATTGGCTAGTGTGCTTAGATCCGCCCCCTCCTTTTCCTGTCAGTATTGCCTGGTATATATAGCCATGTCCCCTCCTCTTCCTCTCAGTATTGGCTGGTGTATATAGCCCTGCCCCCTCCTCTTCCTGTCAGTATTGGCTGGTGTATATAGCCCTGCCCCTCCTCTTCCTGTCAGTATTGGCTGGTGTATATAGCCCTGCCCCCTCCTCTTCCTGTCAGTATTGGCTGGTGTATATATAGCCCTGCCCCCTCCTCTTCCTGTCAGTATTGGCTGGTGTATATAGCCCTGCCCCCTCCTCTTCCTGTCAGTATTGGCTGGTGTATATAGCCCTGCCCCTCCTCTTCCTGTCAGTATTGGCTGGTGTATATAGCCCTGCCCCTCCTCTTCCTGTCAGTATTAGCTGGTGTATATAGCCCTGCCCCTCCTCTTCCTGTCAGTATTGGCTGGTGTATATAGCCCTGCCCCCTCCTCTTCCTGTCAGTATTGGCTGGTGTATATAGCCCTGCCCCCTCCTCTTCCTGTCAGTATTGGCTGGTGTATATATAGCCCTGCCCCCTCCTCTTCCTGTCAGTATTGGCTGGTGTATATAGCCCTGCCCCCTCCTCTTCCTGTCAGTATTGGCTGGTGTATATATAGCCCTGCCCCCTCCTCTTCCTGTCAGTATTGGCTGGTGTATATAGCCCTGCCCCCTCCTCTTCCTGTCAGTATTGGCTGGTGTATATAGCCCTGCCCCCTCCTCTTCCTGTCAGTATTGGCTGGTGTATATAGCCCTGCCCCCTCCTCTTCCTGTCAGTATTGGCTGGTGTGTATATAGCCCTGCCCCCTCCTCTTCCTGTCAGTATTGGCTGGTGTATATAGCCCTGCCCCCTCCTCTTCCTGTCAGTATTGGCTGGTGTATATAGCCCTGCCCCCTCCTCTTCCTGTCAGTATTGGCTGGTGTATATAGCCCTGCCCCTCCTCTTCCTGTCAGTATTGGCTGGTGTATATAGCCCTGCCCCTCCTCTTCCTGTCAGTATTGGCTGGTGTATATAGCCCTGCCCCCTCCTCTTCCTGTCAGTATTGGCTGGTGTATATATAGCCCTGCCCCCTCCTCTTCCTGTCAGTATTGGCTGGTGTATATAGCCCTGCCCCTCCTCTTCCTGTCAGTATTGGCTGGTGTATAAAGCCCTGCCCCCTCCTCTTCCTGTCAGTATTGGCTGGTGTATATAGCCCTGCCCCCTCCTCTTCCTGTCAGTATTGGCTGGTGTATATAGCCCTGCCCCCTCCTCTTCCTGTCAGTATTGGCTGGTGTATATATAGCCCTGCCCCCTCCTCTTCCTGTCAGTATTGGCTGGTGTATATAGCCCTGCCCCTCCTCTTCCTGTCAGTATTGGCTGGTGTATAAAGCCCTGCCCCCTCCTCTTCCTGTCAGTATTAGCTGGTGTATATAGCCCTGCCCCTCCTCTTCCTGTCAGTATTGGCTGGTGTATATAGCCCTGCCCCTCCTCTTCCTGTCAGTATTGGCTGGTGTATATATAGCCCTGCCCCCTCCTCTTCCTGTCAGTATTGGCTGGTGTATATAGCCCTGCCCCCTCCTCTTCCTGTCAGTATTGGCTGGTGTATATAGCCCTGCCCCTCCTCTTCCTGTCAGTATTGGCTGGTGTATAAAGCCCTGCCCCCTCCTCTTCCTGTCAGTATTGGCTGGTGTATATAGCCCTGCCCCTCCTCTTCCTCTCAGTATTGGCTGGTGTATATATAGCCCTGCCCCCTCCTCTTCCTGTCAGTATTGGCTGGTGTATATAGCCCTGCCCCCTCCTCTTCCTGTCAGTATTGGCTGGTGTATAAAGCCCTGCCCCCTCCTCTTCCTGTCAGTATTGGCTGGTGTATATATAGCCCTGCCCCCTCCTCTTCCTGTCAGTATTGGCTGGTGTATATATAGCCCTGCCCCCTCCTCTTCCTTAGTGTGTTGGGGGTGTCTCGGCACCCTGTAGGAAAATAAACAGGAGACAAACACTGGAGCCCAATAGTGTAGTATGTCAATCCTGAAAGTAAACTTAAGTAAGGTTCTACTCACAAAGGAGAGTTGCAAGGGGCAACCGACCGCAGGGAAGCAGGTGGAGATCATCAAACCCGACTCCACTCGGGGAGGTCCTCACAGGACCTGGATGTGGGCGCTCTCTTGAAGAAAAAGGGGACAGGTGTCCACCGTGGTGCGGACCACGTGTTTTCTGTACCCGCCCCTCGGACAGGATATGAATGGGGGTGTACTTTAGCAGATAAAGGGAAAAGAGGCACCCTGGTTGTATAAAAACTTCTAAAAACAGTTTAAAATTGAAAAGTAAAACGAGGTAGCTTACCTCAATGACGAAAAGCTTTGTAATTCACAAAAGATTTTTATTTAGCACAGGCAACGCGTTTCGCTGGTCAGAGCCTGCTTCCTCAGGAAACTCCCTATGCTACATGGATTTTCATCATTTGGCACTGTTATTGGCCTGAGGAAGCGGGCTCTCGGGTTGGAAGACAACAAATGACAGGAGCACAGATTTGTTTCCCTCCACCCAGCACTGTACATTTACAATCTATAGTTTGCATAGCTTTCTTCCTAGTTCATGGGTTGCAGTAGGTTCACACTTGTTATAAAAACGTATCTGTAGCTCTGCTTTTTAGCCCGAATGAAAACCAGAGCCACGGATACCAATGTTAAAAAATAGCATCCATCTTTACTTCAAAAAAGAACCCGGACAGTCCGGATTTGCAGGATTTTCACAAACCCCGGATACATGGAGGGGTAGTGAAAATCAATGCAAAGCGGATCCTCCTCTGCACAGGCATCTTTGGACACAGAATCTGATCCGTTTTCTGTGTCCCAGCCCTGCCTGTGGGTGGCGCAGTAACCAAGCAGCTCGGGGTGACCCCAAACAACAAGAGACCGAAAAGCCCTCCTACTAACAAGCAATGCTTAGGTTGCTTTGCCTTCTTAAAACAAAGAATTTACAATAATGCAGCTTTAAAGAGACTCAGAGCTGAAACATATTAGATTTATACATACCTGGGGCTTCCTCCAGCCCCATCCGTACAGATCATGCCCACTCAGTCTTCTCAGTCTTCTACACTGGGTCAAGTAAGTTCCGCCAGTCGGGGCCAGTCTAGGTAAGCGCAGTGCGCTCCCTCCATACTGCAGGCGCATGCGTAAGACAGGTACGAATAGACAGAGGGACTCCCTGCGCAGGCGTAAAACTGGCCCAGTCCGGCGGAAGTTACGGGACCCAGTGTAGAAGACCGAGAAGGCTGAGGGAGAGATCCAAGAGGATGGGGCTGGAGGAAGCCCCAGGTATGTATAAATCTTGTATAATATTTCAGCTCTGAGTCTCTTTGAAGCGAATCTGAGATGAAAAACTAACTATAACAAGTAACTGGTCTATATATTTTATCTAAAGTTTAGATAGTTTACACAGCAAATCTAGCTGCAAACAGCTTCAACAGTATATGATTCTTTATTCCTGTGATACAATGAGGGCAGCCATGTTTTGTTTGTCACATTACGCATAGGCAAGCTTATAGCATTATATAATAGCAAATATATCGGCGCCAAGGGACAATGGAACCGCCGCCGAGAAGAACAATGTCCAGAAGTCAGGCATACATCAAAAGTCAGCGCAGGTTTAAAAAGTTATTGTATGTAGGGAATGATAAATTCTTCACCACAATACATCAAATGCTCAGAGGTAGGTATCCGCCAAACATCAAAACTAGAAAAGGCTTCCCAGCTCCCAACAACCCACATTATAAGGTTGTGAAATGGCTCAGGTCACAGATAACGGCCAGGGAACATCAGACTTCGTGAAGATCCAGTGGACATCCGTATGGAGGTAAAGTTTCAGGAATCTATATAGGAAAACAAAAATAACATTTAGATAAAATTTCTTTAAAAGGCAGTAGATATAAAAACAATAACTCACATTCGAGGCCCATAAACAGGGAACCCCGGAAGATTAGCAGAAGGTAACAGGCGGCACCATTGTCTATTGATCTACGATTGACCATTACAATCTTCCGGGGTTCCCTGTTTATGGGCCTCATATGTGAGTTATTGTTTTTATATCTACTGCCTTTTAAAGAAATTTTATCTAAATGTTATCTTTGTTTTCCTGTGTAAATTCCTGAAACTTTACCTCCATACGGATGTCCACTGGATCTTCACGAAGTCTGATGTTCCCTGGCCGTTATCTGTAACCTGAGCCATTTCACAACCTTATAATGTGGGTTGTTGGGAGCTGGGAAGCCTTTTCTAGTTTTGATGTTTGGCGGATACCTACCTCTGAGCATTTGATGTATTGTGGTGAAGAATTTATCATTCCCTACATACAATGACTTTTTAAACCTGCGCTGACTTTTGATGTAAGCTTATAGCATTTCCCGCCTTCAGCCTGTGACAAATTCAGTCCCCTCTCCTCACCTCTGCCTCTGAAATCTCTGGCTAGTAACCTCCTCTTCCTGCCCAGACTGAGCTCCCATAATCCTTTGCTACATGGGACTGAATGCCAAGGCACTGTGAAAAAGCTGTGGGCGAGACTAGTTTAGCCTGCTTTCACTGCGGACTCATCCGTTCTCCCCGCCTCCAGCCTGTCTTCTGTCACTGCGGACTCGTCCGTTCTCTCCGCCTCCAACCTCTCTGCTGTCACTGCAGACTCGTCCGTTCTCCCCGCCTCCAGTCTGTCTGCTGTCGCTGCGGGCTCATCCGTTCTCCCCGCCTCCAGCCGGTCTGCTGTCGCTGCGGGCTCATCCGTTCTCCCCGCCTCCAGCCGGTCTGCTGTCGCTGCGGGCTCATCCGTTCTCCCCGCCTCCAGCCGGTCTGCTGTCGCTGCGGGCTCATCCGTTCTCCCCGCCTCCAGCCGGTCTGCTGTCGCTGCGGGCTCATCCGTTCTCCCGGCCTCCAGCCGGTCTGCTGTCGCTGCGGACTCGTCCGTTCTCCCGGCCTCCAGCCTGTCTGCTGTCACTGCTGGCTTGTCCATTCTCCCCGCCCCCAGCCTCTCTGCTGTCACTGCGGACTCATCCGTTCTCCCCGCCTCCAGCCTGTCTGCTGTCACTGCGGACTCATCTGTTCTCCCCGCCTAGAGCCTGTCTGCTGTCACTGCGGACTCGTCCGTTCTCCCCACCTCCAGTCTGTCTGCTGTCACTGCGGGCTCATCCCTTCTCCCCGCCTCCAGCCGGTCTGCTGTCGCTGCGGGCTCATCCGTTCTCCCCGCCTCCAGCCGGTCTGCTGTCGCTGCGGGCTCATCCGTTCTCCCCGCCTCCAGCCGGTCTGCTGTCGCTGCGGGCTCATCCGTTCTCCCCGCCTCCAGTCGGTCTGCTGTCGCTGCAGACTCATCCGTTCTCTCCACCCCCAGCCTGTCTTCTGTCACTGCGGGCTCATCCGTTCTCCTCGCCTCCAGCCTCTCTGCTGTCACTGCAGACTCGTCCGTTCTCCCGGCCTCCAGCCTCTCTGCTGTCACTGCGGAGTCGTCCGTTCTCCCCGCCCCCAGCCTGTCTGCTGTCACTGCGGACTCATCCGTTCTCCCCGCCTCCAGCCTCTCTGCTGTCACTGCGGACTCGTCCGTTCTCCCCGCCTCCAACCTTTCTGCTGTCACTGCGGACTCATCCGTTCTCCCCGCCTCCAACCTTTCTGCTGTCACTGCAGACTCGTCCGTTCTCCCCGCCTCCAGCCTCTCTGCTGTCACTGCGGACTCGTCCGTTCTCCCCGTCTCCAGCCTGTCTGCTGTCACTGCGGACTCGTCCGTTCTCCCCGCCTCCAGCCTGTGTGCTGTCACTGCGGACTCGTCCCTTCTCCCCGCCTCCAGCCTGTCTCCTGTCACTGCGGACTCGTCCGTTCTCCCCGCCTCCAGCCTCTCTGCTGTCACTGCGGACTCGTCCTTTCTCCCTGCCCCCAACCTGTCTCCTGTCACTGTGGACTCGTCCATTCTCCCCGCCTCCAGCCTGTCTGCTGTCACTGTGGACTCGTCCATTCTCCCCGCCTCCAGCCTGTCTGCTGTCAGTGCGCACTCCTCTGTACTTCCCGCCCCCAGCCTCTCTGCTATCACTGTGGACTCGTCCGTTCTCCCCGCCCCCAACCTGTCTGCTGTCACTGCGGACTCGTCCGTTCTCCCCGCCTCCAGCCTGTCTCCTGTCACTGCAGACTCGTCCGTTCTCCCCGCCTCCAGCCTGTCTGCTGTCACTGCGTACTCGTCCATTCTCCCCGCCTCCAGCCTGTCTCCTGTCACTGCGTACTCGTCCATTCTCCCCGCCTCCAGCCTGTCTGCTGTCACTGCGAACTCGTCCGTTCTCCCCGCCTCCAGTCTATTTGCTTTCAGTGTGCACTCCTCTGTTCTCCCCGCCTCCAGCCTGTCTGCTGTCACTGCGGACTCGTCCGTTCTCCCCGCCTCCAGCCTGTTTGCTTTCAGTGTGCACTCCTCTGTTCTCCCCGCCTCCAGCCTGTCTCCTGTCACTGCGGACTCGTCCGTTCTCCCCGCCTCCAGCCTGTCTCCTGTCACTGCAGACTCGTCCGTTCTCCCCGCCTCCAGCCTGTCTGCTGTCACTGCGTACTCGTCCATTCTCCCCGCCTCCAGCCTGTCTGCTGTCACTGCGGACTCGTCCGTTCTCCCCGCCTCCAGTCTATTTGCTTTCAGTGTGCACTCCTCTGTTCTCCCCGCCTCCAGCCTGTCTGCTGTCACTGCGGACTCGTCCGTTCTCCCCGCCTCCAGCCTGTTTGCTTTCAGTGTGCACTCCTCTGTTCTCCCCGCCTCCAGCCTGTCTCCTGTCACTGCGGACTCGTCCGTTCTCCCCGCCTCCAGCCTGTCTCCTGTCACTGCGGACTCGTCCGTTCTCCCCGCCTCCAGCCTCTCTGCTGTCACTGCAGACTCGTCCGTTCTCCCCGCTCCCAGCCTCTCTGCTGTCACTGCGGACTCATCTGTACTTCCCGCCCCCAGCCTGTCTGCTTTCACTGTGGACTCATCTGTACTTCCCGCCCCCAGCCTTTCTGCTTTCACTGTGAACTCGTCCATTCTCCCTGCTCCCAGCCTGTCTGCTTTCACTGTGGACTCATCTGTACTTCCCGCCCCCAGCCTCTCTGCTGTCACTGCGGAATCGTCCATTCTCCCCGCCTCCAGCCTCTCTGCTGTCACTGCGGAGTCGTCCGTTCTCCCCGCCCCCAGCCTGTCTCCTGTCAATGCGGACTCGTCCATTCTCCCCGCCCCCAGCCTGTCTGCTGTCACTGCGGACTCGTCCGTTCTCCCCGCCTCCAGCCTCTCTGCTGTCACTGCGGACTCGTCCATTCTCCCCGCCTCCAGCCTCTGCTGTCACTGCGGACTCATCCGTTCTCCCCGCCTCCAGCCTCTCTGCTGTCACTGCGGACTCGTCCATTCTCCCCGCCTCCAGCCTGTCTGCTGTCACTGCGGACTCGTCCGTTCTCCCCGCCTCCAGCCTCTCTGCTGTCACTGCGGACTCGTCCATTCTCCCCGCCTCCAGCCTCTCTGCTGTCACTGCGGACTCGTCCGTTCTCCCCGCCTCTAGCCTGTCTCCTGTCACTGCGGACTCGTCCGTTCTCTCCGCCTCGAACCTCTCTGCTGTCACTGCAGACTCGTCCGTTCTCCCCGCCCATAGCCTGTCTGCTGTCACTGCAGACTCATCCCTTCTCCCCGCCTCCAGCCTGTCTGCTGTCACTGCGGACCCATCCCTTCTCCCCGCCTCCAGCCTGTCTGCTGTCACTGCAGACTCGTCCCTTTTCCCCGCCTCCAGCCTGTCTCCTGTCACTGCGGACTCGTCCGTTCTCTCCGCCTCGAACCTCTCTGCTGTCACTGCAGACTCGTCCCTTTTCCCCGCCTCCAGCCTGTCTCCTGTCACTGCGGACTCGTCCGTTCTCTCCGCCTCGAACCTCTCTGCTGTCACTGCAGACTCCTCCCTTCTCCCCGCCTCCAGCCTGTCTGCTGTCACTGCGGACCCATCCCTTCTCCCCGCCCATAGCCTGTCTGCTGTCACTGCAGACTCATCCCTTCTCCCCGCCTCCAGCCTGTCTGCTGTCACTGCGGACCCATCCCTTCTCCCCGCCTCCAGCCTGTCTGCTGTCACTGCAGACTCGTCCCTTTTCCCCGCCTCCAGCCTGTCTCCTGTCACTGCGGACTCGTCCGTTCTCTCCGCCTCGAACCTCTCTGCTGTCACTGCAGACTCGTCCGTTCTCCCCGCCTCCAGCCTGTCTCCTGTCACTGCGGGGTCATCCCTTCTCCCCGCCTCCAGCCTGTCTGCTGTCACTGCAGACTCATCCGTTCTCTCCGCCTCCAGCCTGTCTGCTGTCACTGCGGACCCATCCCTTCTCCCCGCCTCCAGCCTGTCTGCTGTCACTGCAGACTCATCCGTTCTCTCCGCCTCAAGCCTGTCTGCTGTCACTGCGGACCCATCCCTTCTCCCCTCCTCCAGCCTGTCTGCTGTCACTGCGGACCCATCCCTTCTCTCCGCCTCCAGCCTGTCTGCTGTCACTGCGGATTGGCTATGTTGGTCAAACCTCTAGAGAAGCTAGGGTTAGGATCAATGAGCACCGGAGCAATATTCGTTTGTATAGAAAATATCGGGATGACCCTAACAAGAAATTTGATTCTCCCATAGGGAAGCATTTTTACGATTGCAATCATATGGTTGGCGAATTGCGATGGTGCGTACTTGAAAAAGTCATTATTGCAGAGGGAATGGACGCACAGACATCCTTGCTTAGACGTGAACATAGATGGATTAATAAGTTGAGCACTTTAGCACCTAATGGACTGAATGATGAATTCAATTTAAAATGTTTTTTATGATATGCTTCTACTTATTATGCTGGCCCTTTAAATCTTTGGACAACTGTTCTTTAAGTATGTGCCCGCCTTTTTTAAGGCGTGTTTTTTTAATCAGTTTGTGTGATATATAATTGTGAGTACTCACTCTGTTTTTGTAACACTTGATAAAGGCCTGCTGGCCGAAACGTCGTGTTTTTTGTCATTATGGTACAATAAATTTATGCTATAACTGCATTATCCAGGTGGAGACCCAGTCATTTCTTTGTTTGGTTGCTGTCACTGCGGACCCATCCCTTCTCCCCGCCTCCAGCCTGTCTGCTGTCACTGCAGACTCATTCCTTCTCCCCTCCTCCAGCCTGTCTGCTGTCACTGCGGACCCATCCCTTCTCCCCGCCTCCAGCCTGTCTGCTGTCACTGCGGACCCATCCCTTCTCCCCTCCTCCAGCCTGTCTGCTGTCACTGCGGACCCATCCCTTCTCTCCGCCTCCAGCCTGTCTGCTGTCACTGTGGACCCATCCCTTCTCCCCGCCTCCAGCCTGTCTGCTGTCACTGCGGACCCATCCCTTCTCCCCTCCTCCAGCCTGTCTGCTGTCACTGCGGACTCATCCCTTCTCCCCGCCTCCAGCCTCTCTGCTGTCACTGCGGACCCATCCCTTCTCTCCGCCTCCAGCCTGTCTGCTGTCACTGCGGACCCATCCCTTCTCCCCGCCTCCAGCCTGTCTGCTGTCACTGCGGACCCATCCCTTCTCCCCTCCTCCAGCCTGTCTGCTGTCACTGCAGACTCATCCCTTCTCCCCGCCTCCAGCCTGTCTCCTGTCACTGCGGGCTCATCCGTTCTCCCCGCCTCCAGCCTGTCTGCTGTCACTGCGGACTCGTCCGTTCTCCCCGCCTCCAGCCTCTCTGCTGTCACTGCGGACTCGTCCTTTCTCCCTGCCCCCAACCTGTCTCCTGTCACTGTGGACTCGTCCATTCTCCCCGCCTCCAGCCTGTCTGCTGTCACTGTGGACTCGTCCATTCTCCCCGCCTCCAGCCTGTCTGCTGTCAGTGCGCACTCCTCTGTACTTCCCGCCCCCAGCCTCTCTGCTATCACTGTGGACTCGTCCGTTCTCCCCGCCCCCAACCTGTCTGCTGTCACTGTGGACTCGTCCGTTCTCCCCGCCCCCAACCTGTCTGCTGTCACTGTGGACTCGTCCGTTCTCCCCGCCTCCAGCCTGTCTGCTGTCACTGCGTACTCGTCCATTCTCCCCGCCTCCAGCCTGTCTGCTGTCACTGCGAACTCGTCCGTTCTCCCCGCCTCCAGTCTATTTGCTTTCAGTGTGCACTCCTCTGTTCTCCCCGCCTCCAGCCTGTCTCCTGTCACTGCGGACTCGTCCGTTCTCCCCGCCTCCAGCCTCTCTGCTGTCACTGCAGACTCGTCCGTTCTCCCCGCTCCCAGCCTCTCTGCTGTCACTGCGGACTCATCTGTACTTCCCGCCCCCAGCCTGTCTGCTTTCACTGTGGACTCATCTGTACTTCCCGCCCCCAGCCTTTCTGCTTTCACTGTGAACTCGTCCATTCTCCCTGCTCCCAGCCTGTCTGCTTTCACTGTGGACTCATCTGTACTTCCCGCCCCCAGCCTCTCTGCTGTCACTGCGGAATCGTCCATTCTCCCCGCCTCCAGCCTCTCTGCTGTCACTGCGGAGTCGTCCGTTCTCCCCGCCCCCAGCCTGTCTCCTGTCAATGCGGACTCGTCCATTCTCCCCGCCCCCAGCCTGTCTGCTGTCACTGCGGACTCGTCCGTTCTCCCCGCCTCCAGCCTCTCTGCTGTCACTGCGGACTCGTCCGTTCTCCCCGCCTCCAGCCTCTCTGCTGTCACTGCGGACTCGTCCATTCTCCCCGCCTCCAGCCTCTGCTGTCACTGCGGACTCATCCGTTCTCCCCGCCTCCAGCCTCTCTGCTGTCACTGCGGACTCGTCCATTCTCCCCGCCTCCAGCCTGTCTGCTGTCACTGCGGACTCGTCCGTTCTCCCCGCCTCCAGCCTCTCTGCTGTCACTGCGGACTCGTCCATTCTCCCCGCCTCCAGCCTCTCTGCTGTCACTGCGGACTCGTCCGTTCTCCCCGCCTCTAGCCTGTCTCCTGTCACTGCGGACTCGTCCGTTCTCTCCGCCTCGAACCTCTCTGCTGTCACTGCAGACTCGTCCGTTCTCCCCGCCCATAGCCTGTCTGCTGTCACTGCAGACTCATCCCTTCTCCCCGCCTCCAGCCTGTCTGCTGTCACTGCGGACCCATCCCTTCTCCCCGCCTCCAGCCTGTCTGCTGTCACTGCAGACTCGTCCCTTTTCCCCGCCTCCAGCCTGTCTCCTGTCACTGCGGACTCGTCCGTTCTCTCCGCCTCGAACCTCTCTGCTGTCACTGCAGACTCGTCCCTTTTCCCCGCCTCCAGCCTGTCTCCTGTCACTGCGGACTCGTCCGTTCTCTCCGCCTCGAACCTCTCTGCTGTCACTGCAGACTCATCCCTTCTCCCCGCCTCCAGCCTGTCTGCTGTCACTGCGGACCCATCCCTTCTCCCCGCCCATAGCCTGTCTGCTGTCACTGCAGACTCATCCCTTCTCCCCGCCTCCAGCCTGTCTGCTGTCACTGCGGACCCATCCCTTCTCCCCGCCTCCAGCCTGTCTGCTGTCACTGCAGACTCGTCCCTTTTCCCCGCCTCCAGCCTGTCTCCTGTCACTGCGGACTCGTCCGTTCTCTCCGCCTCGAACCTCTCTGCTGTCACTGCAGACTCGTCCGTTCTCCCCGCCTCCAGCCTGTCTCCTGTCACTGCGGGGTCATCCCTTCTCCCCGCCTCCAGCCTGTCTGCTGTCACTGCAGACTCATCCGTTCTCTCCGCCTCCAGCCTGTCTGCTGTCACTGCGGACCCATCCCTTCTCCCCGCCTCCAGCCTGTCTGCTGTCACTGCAGACTCATCCGTTCTCTCCGCCTCAAGCCTGTCTGCTGTCACTGCGGACCCATCCCTTCTCCCCTCCTCCAGCCTGTCTGCTGTCACTGCGGACCCATCCCTTCTCTCCGCCTCCAGCCTGTCTGCTGTCACTGCGGATTGGCTATGTTGGTCAAACCTCTAGAGAAGCTAGGGTTAGGATCAATGAGCACCGGAGCAATATTCGTTTGTATAGAAAATATCGGGATGACCCTAACAAGAAATTTGATTCTCCCATAGGGAAGCATTTTTACGATTGCAATCATATGGTTGGCGAATTGCGATGGTGCGTACTTGAAAAAGTCATTATTGCAGAGGGAATGGACGCACAGACATCCTTGCTTAGACGTGAACATAGATGGATTAATAAGTTGAGCACTTTAGCACCTAATGGACTGAATGATGAATTCAATTTAAAATGTTTTTTATGATATGCTTCTACTTATTATGCTGGCCCTTTAAATCTTTGGACAACTGTTCTTTAAGTATGTGCCCGCCTTTTTTAAGGCGTGTTTTTTTAATCAGTTTGTGTGATATATAATTGTGAGTACTCACTCTGTTTTTGTAACACTTGATAAAGGCCTGCTGGCCGAAACGTCGTGTTTTTTGTCATTATGGTACAATAAATTTATGCTATAACTGCATTATCCAGGTGGAGACCCAGTCATTTCTTTGTTTGGTTGCTGTCACTGCGGACCCATCCCTTCTCCCCGCCTCCAGCCTGTCTGCTGTCACTGCAGACTCATTCCTTCTCCCCTCCTCCAGCCTGTCTGCTGTCACTGCGGACCCATCCCTTCTCCCCGCCTCCAGCCTGTCTGCTGTCACTGCGGACCCATCCCTTCTCCCCTCCTCCAGCCTGTCTGCTGTCACTGCGGACCCATCCCTTCTCTCCGCCTCCAGCCTGTCTGCTGTCACTGTGGACCCATCCCTTCTCCCCGCCTCCAGCCTGTCTGCTGTCACTGCGGACCCATCCCTTCTCCCCTCCTCCAGCCTGTCTGCTGTCACTGCGGACTCATCCCTTCTCCCCGCCTCCAGCCTCTCTGCTGTCACTGCGGACCCATCCCTTCTCTCCGCCTCCAGCCTGTCTGCTGTCACTGCGGACCCATCCCTTCTCCCCGCCTCCAGCCTGTCTGCTGTCACTGCGGACCCATCCCTTCTCCCCTCCTCCAGCCTGTCTGCTGTCACTGCAGACTCATCCCTTCTCCCCGCCTCCAGCCTGTCTCCTGTCACTGCGGGCTCATCCGTTCTCCCCGCCTCCAGCCTGTCTGCTGTCACTGCGGACCCATCCCTTCTCCCCGCCTCCAGCCTCTCTGCTGTCACTGCGAACCCATCCCTTCTCCCCTCCTCCAGCCTGTCTGCTGTCACTGCAGGCTCATCCCTTCTCTCCGCCTCCAGCCTGTCTGCTGTCACTGCGGACCCATCCCTTCTCCCCGCCTCCAGCCTGTCTGCTGTCACTGCGGACCCATCCCTTCTCCTCTCCTCCAGCCTGTCTGCTGTCACTGCGGACTCATCCCTTCTCCCCTCCTCCAGCCTGTCTGCTGTCACTGCGGACCCATCCCTTCTCCCTGCCTCCAGCCTCTCTGCTGTCACTGCGGACCCATCCCTTCTCCCCGCCTCCAGCCTGTCTGCTGTCACTGCGGACCCATCCCTTCTCCCCGCCTCCAGCCTGTCTGCTGTCACTGCAGACTCATCCCTTCTCCCCGCCTCCAGCCTCTCTGCTGTCACTGCGGACCCATCCCTTCTCCCCGCCTCCAGCCTGTCTGCTGTCACTGCAGACTCATCCCTTCTCCCCTCCTCCAGCCTGTCTGCTGTCACTGCGGACCCATCCCTTCTCCCCGCCTCCAGCCTGTCTGCTGTCACTGCGGACCCATCCCTTCTCCCCTCCTCCAGCCTGTCTGCTGTCACTGCGGACTCATCCCTTCTCCCCGCCTCCAGCCTGTCTCCTGTCACTGCGGGCTCATCCGTTCTCCCCGCCTCCAGCCTGTCTGCTGTCACTGCGGACCCATCCCTTCTCCCCGCCTCCAGCCTCTCTGCTGTCACTGCGGACCCATCCCTTCTCCCCTCCTCCAGCCTGTCTGCTGTCACTGCGGACCCATCCCTTCTCCCCGCCTCCAGCCTGTCTGCTGTCACTGCAGACTCCTCCCTTCTCCCCGCCTCCAGCCTCTCTGCTGTCACTGCGGACCCATCCCTTCTCCCCGCCTCCAGCCTGTCTGCTGTCACTGCAGACTCATCCCTTCTCCCCTCCTCCAGCCTGTCTGCTCTTACTGCGGACCCATCCCTTCTCCCCGCCTCCAGCCTGTCTGCTGTCACTGCGGACCCATCCCTTCTCCCCTCCTCCAGCCTGTCTGCTGTCACTGCGGACTCATCCCTTCTCCCCGCCTCCAGCCTCTCTGCTGTCACTGCGGACCCATCCCTTCTCCCCGCCTCCAGCCTGTCTGCTGTCACTGCGGACCCATCCCTTCTCCCCGCCTCCAGCCTGTCTGCTGTCACTGCAGACTCATCCCTTCTCCCCGCCTCCAGCCTGTCTCCTGTCACTGCGGGCTCATCCGTTCTCCCCGCCTCCAGCCTGTCTGCTGTCACTGGGGACCCATCCCTTCTCCCCGCCTCCAGCCTCTCTGCTGTCACTGCGGACCCATCCCTTCTCCCCTCCTCCAGCCTGTCTGCTGTCACTGCGGGCTCATCCCTTCTCTCCGCCTCCAGCCTGTCTGCTGTCACTGCGGACCCATCCCTTCTCCCCGCCTCCAGCCTGTCTGCTGTCACTGCGGACTCATCCCTTCTCTCCGCCTCCAGCCTCTCTGCTGTCACTGCGGACCCATCCCTTCTCCCCGCCTCCAGCCTGTCTGCTCTCACTGCGGACCCATCCCTTCTCCCCTCCTCCAGCCTGTCTGCTGTCACTGCGGACTCATCCCTTCTCTCCGCCTCCAGCCTCTCTGCTGTCACTGCGGACCCATCCCTTCTCCCCGCCTCCAGCCTGTCTGCTGTCACTGCGGACCCATCCCTTCTCCCCGCCTCCAGCCTGTCTGCTGTCACTGCAGACTCATCCCTTCTCCCCGCCTCCAGCCTGTCTGCTGTCACTGCGGACCCATCCGTTCTCCCCGCCTCCAGCCTGTCTGCTGTCACTGCGGACCCATCCCTTCTCCCCGCCTCCAGCCTGTCTGCTGTCACTGCAGACTCATCCCTTCTCCCCGCCTCCAGCCTGTCTGCTGTCACTGCGGACCCATCCCTTCTCCCCTCCTCCAGCCTGTCTGCTGTCACTGCGGACTCATCCCTTCTCTCCGCCTCCAGCCTCTCTGCTGTCACTGCGGACCCATCCCTTCTCTCCGCCTCCAGCCTGTCTGCTGTCACTGCGGACCCATCCCTTCTCCCCTCCTCCAGCCTGTCTGCTGTCACTGCGGACTCATCCCTTCTCCCCTCCTCCAGCCTGTCTGCTGTCACTGCGGACCCATCCCTTCTCCCCGCCTCCAGCCTCTCTGCTGTCACTGCGGACCCATCCCTTCTCCCCGCCTCCAGCCTGTCTGCTGTCACTGCGGACCCATCCCTTCTCCCCGCCTCCAGCCTGTCTGCTGTCACTGCAGACTCATCCCTTCTCCCCGCCTCCAGCCTCTCTGCTGTCACTGCGGACCCATCCCTTCTCCCCGCCTCCAGCCTGTCTGCTGTCACTGCAGACTCATCCCTTCTCCCCTCCTCCAGCCTGTCTGCTGTCACTGCGGACCCATCCCTTCTCCCCGCCTCCAGCCTGTCTGCTGTCACTGCGGACCCATCCCTTCTCCCCTCCTCCAGCCTGTCTGCTGTCACTGCGGACTCATCCCTTCTCCCCGCCTCCAGCCTCTCTGCTGTCACTGCGGACCCATCCCTTCTCCCCGCCTCCAGCCTGTCTGCTGTCACTGCGGACCCATCCTTTCTCCCCGCCTCCAGCCTGTCTGCTGTCACTGCAGACTCATCCCTTCTCCCCGCCTCCAGCCTGTCTCCTGTCACTGCGGGCTCATCCGTTCTCCCCGCCTCCAGCCTGTCTGCTGTCACTGCGGACCCATCCCTTCTCCCCGCCTCCAGCCTCTCTGCTGTCACTGCGGACCCATCCCTTCTCCCCTCCTCCAGCCTGTCTGCTGTCACTGCGGGCTCATCCCTTCTCTCCGCCTCCAGCCTGTCTGCTGTCACTGCGGACCCATCCCTTCTCCCCGCCTCCAGCCTGTCTGCTGTCACTGCGGACCCATCCCTTCTCCCCTCCTCCAGCCTGTCTGCTGTCACTGCGGACTCATCCCTTCTCTCCGCCTCCAGCCTCTCTGCTGTCACTGCGGACCCATCCCTTCTCCCCGCCTCCAGCCTGTCTGCTCTCACTGCGGACCCATCCCTTCTCCCCTCCTCCAGCCTGTCTGCTGTCACTGCGGACTCATCCCTTCTCTCCGCCTCCAGCCTCTCTGCTGTCACTGCGGACCCATCCCTTCTCCCCGCCTCCAGCCTGTCTGCTGTCACTGCGGACCCATCCCTTCTCCCCGCCTCCAGCCTGTCTGCTGTCACTGCAGACTCATCCCTTCTCCCCGCCTCCAGCCTGTCTGCTGTCACTGCGGACCCATCCCTTCTCCCCGCCTCCAGCCTGTCTGCTGTCACTGCGGACCCGTCCCTTCTCCCCGCCTCCAGCCTGTCTGCTGTCACTGCAGACTCATCCCTTCTCCCCGCCTCCAGCCTGTCTGCTGTCACTGCGGACCCATCCCTTCTCCCCTCCTCCAGCCTGTCTGCTGTCACTGCGGACTCATCCCTTCTCTCCGCCTCCAGCCTCTCTGCTGTCACTGCGGACCCATCCCTTCTCTCCGCCTCCAGCCTGTCTGCTGTCACTGCAGACTCATCCCTTCTCTCCGCCTCCAGCCTGTCTGCTGTCACTGCAGACTCATCTGTTCTCTCCGCCTCCAGCCTGTCTGCTGTCACTGCGGACTCGTCCCTTCTCCCCGCCTCCAGCCTGTCTCCTGTCAGATCAGAGGCTCCGCTGGCCCCAGTGTTGGGGTAAGGCATCAGTAGCACATCGCTGGCTGTTCACACTGCATACTCTATATAAATGGTAAATCTTCTCTTGTTTGCAGGAAGTAACAGTCGCGGCTCGCGGAAGAGGAAGCCGTCAAAGAGCAGCTCTGAGGCTGGTGGAGAAGAAACGATAGATGAGACCCCGGAAATCATGCTGCAGACTGTAGCAGAGGTGCAGACAGACTTCAGTACAGATTGTCTGCAGAAAGCTTTGTGCTTCAACGTGGACTCTACCAAGCTGCTCACGGGGGGAGCTGATGGACACGTCCGAGTATGGGAGGTGAGTGACTTCCAGCACTGCTAAATTCCTTCCTCCCATATACCCCCCCCCCCCCCCCCCGACATGCACAGACACACACACACACACACACACACACACCTACACACACACACACACACACACACACACACGTCTATATCTGCTACAGTAGGTACACACGATACAATCTTCTGTTAGATTTACCTGTTAAGTTGATTTTTTCCAACATGTCCGATCCTAATTTCGATCGATTTTCTGATCGATTTCTGATCACTTCTATGGAAATTGATCAGAAAATCAGTCGAAATTCAGATCAGATATGTTGGTAAAAATTGATTTTTCAGGTAAATGTAACAGAAAATGGTATTGTGTGTACCTAGCAGAGGGGTAGGGAAGCTATGGCTCGGGAGGCAGATGTGGCTCTTATGATGGCTGCATCTGGTTTACATACAAATCAGTAGGGGGTGATTCACTAAGATATACTGCTCAAGCAGCGCAGCTTAGGCCCCTTTTACACCTAATCAGTTTCTCTCAGTTACAGCGGACCCAAACCAAACTTTTTTTTAATTCAAAATATTTAGTTACAGCACTCTGACACATACAAAGATAAATAAACACTCCTTCAAGCCTATGAGCATTTCAGTGCATGCTTTCTACCCTTTTCCTTCCATAACTAGGGTTATACAGGTGGCAGCCATTACTTCTGAGCTTAGTAGGAGGTTTTAGATCATGGGTGTGTTTGTCATCAGCTCCCCTCCCTCACAGGGGCGTGGTCTATGTGAAATCTCACACAAGCTGAGGTCACCTCCCCTGTGACATCATCAGTAGCAGCCTGTGTTTTGTTTTTTATCTCCTCCACCAGTCTCAGAAATCTTTTAATCGCCAAGCACAACTGGGTCGTGCCCAGAATTGGGTTTGGCACATTCAATTGCTCAGAGAGAGAAGTAGGAGTAGTATCAACATAAGAGAGCATAGTCATACAATCATACAGCATAATCAGTAGTACATATTAATAGTTAGATGTGCAGCGATATAACGGTAGTCTGCAGGGTGCAGTTTAAACAGTTTTACACTAGTTTTAGCTCTGTAAGAAGGAGACTGAATGGATACATAGGCTGGGGACTATGACCCCCAAAGGGCTAAATATACAGCTCGATATTAATTGTTTTATTGCAATGCTTAAAATCAAGTAATTCTAGATGGGGCAGAATCCGGTACTATCTGAAATTGAGGTTAGATTCACAGAGTGTTTTGGGGGTGTGCGCTGTGTGCAATGATAGCGCATGGGGGTACACCCTTTGGTATGCTCTGTAGAGGTGTAGGTATGGTTTACATAAATTATGCACTGTCACTTTAAGAAATTAAGGTGATGTCTATGAGGGGGTATTTTATGTCTATTAATTAGGGGCTATATGGTGTATGAAGAGTACACATATTTTGTACATAAAATTATCACTAATACATATGAATTATGGTTAGTATGAGATATGGGATTAATATTAACACAATTTCTGGCAAGTATGAAATGTGGGATAAAGATTATGTTTATTAGGGTGGGGAGTTTATGAATATAATGTATTATGTGTAGATTATATTGTGTTGCACAAAGTGATAAGACTAGAGGGTATACAGAGTAAGATGTATCGTAATTATGTATGCTATGTAAAACGAGCCGCGCGCACAGGGGTCAGCACGCCATCTGGTCGCCTAGTGACAGGAGAGGGCGGCGTTGCGGGCGTACCAGAGGGCGGAGTGGGCGCGGCTACAGAGCTTTAGGGAGACGTCAATCGCCATCCTCTAGCCCCTGAATGAGTCACGACGGTGATGAAACGCGTAGGGCGGAGCATGAGGAACGCGATGACGTCACAGTAAGGAAGTGAGAGACCCGGTGGCGTGCGCTCTGTTCCGCGGACTGAGCTGCTATTGTGGGATCCACTGTCCAGCGTTTTTATCAAATAAAGATTGGAGTTGCTTTTAAGAGGAGCCTGGCTGACTGGCGATTATTTATATGCAGTGTGGCAAGACGCGCTTCTGATGAGTGGGGCCGCATAGGGTAAGTCTGAGTCTATCCTTCCCAAGCTGGTGGCACTACCCCCAGGAGTGCAGTCACGTGGTGCGGATTTCAGTGTTTATTGTGGCAATACTTTGCACTATGTGCATTTGTTTATGATCATTTACAGGTGTTTGACCTCTGTGAGAGGCACTGGAGCGCAGTAATACCTGCCTATTGTCTGATCTATGATAGAACTCTCTGTCCTCAGAAGAGACACACTACCGCATTGTCTGATCTCTGGTCTATGCTAGAACTCTCTGTCCTCAGAAGAGACCCACTACCGCATTGTTTGATCTCTGATCCATGCTAGAACTCTCTGTCCTCAGAAGAGACACACTACCGCATTGTCTGATCTCTGATCCATGCTAGAACTCTGTCCTCAGAAGAGACACACTACTGCATTGTCTGATCTCTGATCCATGCTAGAGCTCTCTGTCCTCAGAAGAGACACACTACCGCATTGTCCTATCTCTGATCCATGCTAGAACTCTCTGTCCTCAGAAGAGACACCACCGCATTGTCTGATCTCTGATCCATGCTAGAGCTCTCTGTCCTCAGAAGAGACACTACCGCATTGTATGATCTCTGATCCATGCTAGAACTCTCTGTCCTCAGAAGAGACACTAACCTCATTGTCTAATCTCTGATCCATGCTAGACCTCTCTGTTCTCAGAAGAGACACACTACCGCATTGTCTGATCTCTGATCCATGCTAGAGCTCTCTGTTCTCAGGAGAGACACACTACCGCATTGTCTGATCTCTGATCCATGCTAGAACTCTCTGTCCTCAGAAGAGACACTAACCTCATTGTCTAATCTCTGATCCATGCTAGAACTCCCTGTCCTCAGAGGAGACACACTACCGCATTGTCTGATCTCTGATCCATGCTAGAGCTCTCTGTCCTCAGAGGAGACACACTACCGCATTGTCTGATCTCTGATCCATGCTTGACCTCTCTGTCCTCAGAGGAGACACACTACCGCATTGTCTGATCTCTGATCCATGCTAGAGCTCTCTGTCCTCAGAGGAGACACACTACCGCATTGTCTGATCTCTGATCCATGCTTGACCTCTCTGTCCTCAGAGGAGACACACTACCGCATTGTCTGATCTCTGATCCATGCTTGACCTCTCTGTCCTCAGAGGAGACACACTACCGCATTGTCTGATCTCTGATCCATGCTAGAGCTCTCTGTCCTCAGAGGAGACACACTACCGCATTGTCTGATCTCTGATCCATGCTTGACCTCTCTGTCCTCAGAGGAGACACACTACCGCATTGTCTGATCTCTGATCCAAGCTAGAGCTCTCTGTCCTCAGAAGAGACACACTACAGCATTGTCTGATCTCTGATCCATGCTGGACCTCTCTGTCCTCAGAAGAGACACACTACCGCATTGTCTGATCTCTGATCCATGCTAGAACTCTCTGTCCTCAGAGGAGACACACTACCGCATTGTCTGATCTCTGATCCATGCTAGAACTCCCTGTCCTCAGAGGAGACACACTACCGCATTGTCTGATCTCTGATCCATGCTAGAGCTCTCTGTTCTCAGAAGAGACACACTACCGCATTGTCTGATCTCTGATCCATGCTAGACTTCTCTGTCCTCAGAAGAGACACACTACCGCATTGTCTAATCTCTGATCCATGCTGGAACTCTCTGTCCTCAGAAGAGACACTACCGCATTGTCTGATCTCTGACCCATGCTAGAGCTCCCTGTCCTCAGAAGAGACACACTACTGCATTGTCTGATCTCTGATCCATGCTAGAGCTCTCTGTCCTCAGAGGAGACACACTACCGCATTGTCTGATCTCTGATCCATGCTAGACCTCTCTGTCCTCAGAGGAGACACACTACCGCATTGTCTGATCTCTGATCCATGCTAGAGCTCTCTGTCCTCAGAAGAAACACACTACTGCATTGTCTGATCTCTGATCCATGCTGGACCTCTCTGTCCTCAGAAGAGACACACTACCGCACTGTCTGATCTCTGATCCATGCTAGAGCTCTCTGTCCTCAGAAGAAACACACTACTGCATTGTCTGATCTCTGATCCATGGTGGACCTCTCTGTCCTCAGAAGAGACACACTATTGCATTGTCTGATCTCTGATCCAAGCTAGAACTCCCTGTCCTCAGAAGAGACACACTACCGCATTGTATGATCTCTGATCCATGCTAGAGCACTCTGTCCTCAGAAGAGACACACTACCGCATTGTCTGATCTCTGATCCATGCTAGAGCTCTCTGTCCTCAGAAGACACACCACCGCATTGTCTGATCTCTGATCCATGCTAGAACTCCCTGTCCTCAGGAGAGACACACTACCGCATTGTCTGATCTCTGATCCATGCTGGACCTCTCTGTCCTCAGAAGAGACACACTACCCCATGGTCTGATCTCTGATCCATGCTAGAACTCTCTGTCCTCAGAAGACACACTACCGCATTGTCTGATCTATGATAGAACTCTCTGTCCTCAGAAGAGACACACGACCGTATTGTCTGATCTCTAATTCATGCTAGAACTCCCTGTCCTCAGGAGAGACACACTACCCCATTGTCTGATCTCTGATCCATGCTAGACCTTTCTGTCCTCAGGAGAGACACACTACCGCATTGTCTGATCTCTGATCCATGCTAGAACTCTCTGTCCTCAGAAGAGACACACTACCGCATTGTCTGATCTCTGATCCATGCTAGACCTCTCTGTCCTCAGAAGAGACACACTACCGCATTGTCTGATCTCTGATCCATGCTAGACCTCTCTGTCCTCAGAAGAGACACACTACCGCATTGTCTGATCTCTGATCCATGCTAGAGCTCTCTGTCCTCGGAAGAGACACACTACCACATTGTCTGTTCTCTGATCCAGGCTAGAGCTCTCTGTCCTCAGGAGACAAACTATCGCATTGTCTGATCTCTGATCCATGTTAGAACTCTCTGTCCTCAGAAGAGAGACACTACCGCATTGTCTAATCTCTGATCCATGCTAGAACTCTGTCATCAGAAGAGACACACTACCGCATTGTCTGATCTCTGATCCATGCTAGAACTCTCTGTCCTCAGAAGAGACACAATACCGCATTGTCTGATCTCTGATCCATGCAAGAACTCTGTCCTCAGAAGAGACACTACCGCATTGTCTGATCTCTGATCCATGCTACAACTCTCTGTCCTCAGAAGAGACACACTACCGCAATGTCTGATCTCTGATCCATGCTAGACCTCTCTGTCCTCAGAAGAGACACACTATTGCATTGTCTGATCTCTGATCCATGCTAGAGATCTCTGTCCTCAGAAGAGAGACACTACCGCATTGTCTGATTTCTGATCCATGCTAGAACTCTCTGTCCTCAGGAGACAAACTACCGCATTGTCTGATCTCTGATCCATGCTAGAGCTCTCTGTCCTCAGGAGACAAACTACCGCATTGTCTGATCTCTGATCCATGTTACAACTCTCTGTCCTCAGAAGAGACACACTACCGCATTGTCTAATCTCTGATCCATGCTAGAACTCTGTCATCAGAAAAGACACACTACATCATTCTCTGATCTCTGATCCGTGCTAGGACTATCTGTCCTCAGAAGAGACACACTACTGCATTGTCTGATCTCTGATCCATGCTAGACCTCTCTGTCCTCAGAAGACACACTACCGCATTGTCTGATCTCTGATCCATGCTAGAACTCTCTGTCCTCAGAAGACACACTACCGCATTGTCTGATCTCTGATCCATGCCAGAGCTCTCTGTCCTCAGAAGAGACACACTACCCCATTGTCTGATCTCTGATCCATGCTAGACCTCTCTGTCCTCAGAAGAGATACACTACCGCATTGTCTGATCTCTGATCCATGCTAGAACTCTCTGTCCTCAGAAGAGACACACTACCTCATTGTCTGATCTCGGATCCAGGCTAGAGCTCTCTGTCCTCAGGAGAGACACACTACCGCATTGTCTGATCTCTGATCCATGCTAGAACTCTGTCATCAGAAGAGACACACTACCGCATTCTTTGATCTTTGATCCGTGCTAGGACTATCTGTTCTCAGAAGAGACACACTACTGCATTGTCTGATCTCTGATCCATGCTAGACCTCTCTGTCCTCAGAAGACACACTACCGCATTATCTGATCTCTGATCCATGCTAGAACTCTCTGTCCTCAGAAGACACACTACCGCATTGTCTGATCTCTGATCCATGCCAGAGCTCTCTGTCCTCAGAAGAGACACACCACCGCATTGTCCGATCTCTGATCCAGGCTAGAGCTCTCTGTCCTCAGAAGAGACACACTATTACATTGTCTGATCTCTGATCCATGCTAGACCTCTCTGTCCTCAGAAGAGACACACTACCGCATTGTCTGATCTCTGAACCATGCTAGAGCTCTCTGTCCTCAGAAGAGACACACTACCGCATTGTCTGATCTCTGATCCATGCTAGAACTCTCTGTCCTCAGAAGATACAATACCGCATTGTCTGATCTCTGATCAATGCTAGAACTCTCTGTCCTCAGAAGAGACACACTACCGCATTGTCTGATCTCTGATCCATGCTAGACCTCTCTGTCCTCAGAAGAGACACACTACTGCATTGTCTGTTCTCTGATCCATGCTAGAGCTCTCTGTCCTCAGAAGAGAGACACTACCGCATTGTCTGATCTCTGATCCATGCTAGAACTTTCTGTCCTCAGGAGACACACTACCGCATTCTCTGATCTCTGATCCATGCTAGGACTATCTGTCCTCAGAAGAGACGCACTACTGCATTGTCTGATCTCTGATCCATGCTAGACCTCTCTGTCCTCAGAAGACACACCACCGCATTGTCCGATCTCTGATCCAGGCTAGAGCTCTCTGTCCTCAGAAGAGACACACTACCGCATTGTCTGATCTCTGATCCATGCTAGAGCTCTCTGTCCTCAGAAGAGACACACTACCGCATTGTCTGATCTCTGATCCATGTTAGAGCTCTCTGTCCTCAGAAGAGACACACTACCGCATTGTCTGATCTCTGATCCATGTTAGAGCTCTCTGTCCTCAGAAGAGACACACTACCGCATTGTCTGATCTCGGATCCAGGCTAGAGCTCTCTGTCCTCAGAAGAGAGACACTACCGCATTGTCTGATCTCTGATCCATGCTAGAACTCTCTGTCCTCAGGAGACAAACTACCGCATTGTCTGATCTCTGATCCATGCTGGAACTCTCTGTCCTCAGGAGACAAACTACCGCATTGTCTGATCTCTGATCCATGCTAGAACTCCCTGTCCTCAGGAGAGACACACTACTGCATTGTCTGATCTCTGATCCATGCTAGACCTCTCTGTCCTCAGAAGAGACACACTACCACATTGTCTGATCTCTGATCCATGCTGGAGCTCTCTGTCCTCAGAAGAGACACACTACTGCATTGTCTGATCTCTGATCCATGCTAGAACTCTCTGTCCTCAGGAGACAAACTACTGCATGGTTTTATCTTCATACATTGCTGATTTGGCCAGTTGGGTTGCAATTAACCTTCTGAGCGTTACGCCGTTGTCTGCAACTTGACAAAGGCCTTGTTATGGATGACAGAATAAAGTAACTGAGCTATAATACTTTCTTGTGGAGCCGGTCTTTGAGGATATTCATTGCTGTGGCCACTTGGTACTGGGGTGTGACCGAGGCATATTCAGGCGAGTAGCATGGTGACAGAGGCTGCGGTGCTGTCACATCACGGGAGTACAGGCGAGTAGCATGGCGACAGACGCTGCGGTGCCGTCTCTTCACGGGAATACAGGCGAGTAGCATGGCGACAGACGCTGTGGTGCCATCTCTTCACGGGAATACAGGCGAGTAGCATGGCGACAGACGCTGCGGTGCCGTCACATCACAGGAGTACAGGCGAGTAGCATGGCGACAGATGCTGCGGTGCCGTCACATCACGGGAGTACAGGCGAGTAGCATGGCGACAGACGCTGCGGTGCCGTCACATTACGGGAATACAGGCGAGTAGCATGGCGACAGACGCTGCCTGCGGTGCCGTCACATCACAGGAGTACAGGCGAGTAGCATGGCGACAGATGCTGCGGTGCCGTCACATCACGGGAGTACAGGCGAGTAGCATGGCGACAGACGCTGCGGTGCCGTCACATCACTGTCACGAGAATACAGGCGAGTAGCATAGTGACCGAGGCTGCGGTGCCGTCACATCACGGGAGTACAGGCGAGTAGCATGGTGACAGAGGCTGCGGTGCTGTCACATCACGGGAGTACAGGCGAGTAGCATGGCGACAGATGCTGCGGTGCCGTCGCATCACGGGAGTACAGGCGAGTAGCATGGCGACAGATGCTGCGGTGCCGTCACATCACGGGAGTACAGGCGAGTAGCATGGCGACAGACGCTGCGGTGCCGTCACATCACGGGAGTACAGGCGAGTAGCGTGGCGACAGATGCTGCGGTGCCGTCACATCACGGGAATACAGGAGAGTAGCATGGCGACAGACGCTGCGGTGCCGTCACATCACGGGAATACAGGCGATTAACAGGGTGACAGAGGCTGCGGTGCCGTCACATCACGGGAGTACAGGCGAGTAGCATGGCGACAGACGCTGCGGTGCCGTCACATCACCGTCATGGGAATACAGGCGAGTAGCATGGTGACAGAGGCTGCGGTGCCGTCTCATCACGGGAATACAGGTCGAGTAGCATAGCGTCAGACGCTGCGGTGCCGTCTCTTCACGGGAATACAGGCGAGTAGCATGGCGACAGACGCTGCGGTACCGTCACATCACCGTCATGGGAATACAGGCGAGTAGCCTGGTGACAGAGGCTGCGGTGCCGTCTCATCATGGGAATACAGGTCGAGTAGCATAGCGTCAGACGCTGCGGTGCCGTCACATCACGGGAATACAGGCGATTAACAGGGTGACAGAGGCTGCGGTGCCATCACATTACGGGAATACAGGCGAGTAGCATGGCGACAGACGCTGCGGTGCCGTCACATCACCGTCATGGGAATACAGGCGAGTAGCATGGTGACAGAGGCTGCGGTGCCGTCTCATCACGGGAATACAGGTCGAGTAGCATAGCGACAGACGCTGCGGTGCCGTCTCTTCACGGGAATACAGGCGAGTAGCATGGCGACAGACGCTGCGGTGCCGTCACATCACAGGAGTACAGGCGAGTAGCATGGCGACAGATGCTGCGGTGCCGTCACATCACGGGAGTACAGGCGAGTAGCATGGCGACAGACGCTGCGGTGCCGTCACATCACGGGAGTACAGGCGAGTAGCATGGCGACAGACGCTGCGGTGCCGTCACATCACGGGAATACAGGCGAGTAGCAGGGTGACAGAGGCTGCGGTGCCGTCACATTACGGGAATACAGGCGAGTAGCATGGCGACAGACGCTGCGGTGCCGTCACATCACCGTCATGGGAATACAGGCGAGTAGCATGGCGACAGACGCTGCGGTGCCGTCTCATCACGGGAATACAGGTCGAGTAGCATAGCGTCAGACGCTGCGGTGCCGTCTCTTCACGGGAATACAGGCGAGTAGCATGGCGACAGACGCTGCGGTGCCGTCACATCACAGGAGTACAGGCGAGTAGCATGGCGACAGACGCTGCGGTGCCGTCACATCACGGGAGTACAGGCGAGTAGCATGGCGACAGACGCTGCGGTGCCGTCACATCACGGGAATACAGGTCGAGTAGCATGGCGACAGACGCTGCGGTGCCGTCACATCACGGGAGTACAGGCGAGTAGCATGGCGACAGACGCTGCGGTGCCGTCACATCACCGTCATGGGAATACAGGCGAGTAGCATGGCGACAGAGGCTGCGGTGCCGTCTCATCACGGGAATACAGGTCGAGTAGCATAGCGTCAGACGCTGCGGTGCCGTCTCTTCACGGGAATACAGGCGAGTAGCATGGCGACAGACGCTGCGGTGCCGTCACATCACAGGAGTACAGGCGAGTAGCATGGCGACAGACGCTGCGGTGCCGTCACATCACGGGAGTACAGGCGAGTAGCATGGCGACAGACGCTGCGGTGCCGTCTCATCACGGGAATACAGGTCGAGTAGCATGGCGACAGACGCTGCGGTGCCGTCACATCACGGGAGTACAGGCGAGTAGCATGGCGACAGACGCTGCGGTGCCGTCACATCACTGTCACGAGAATACAGGCGAGTAGCATAGTGACCGAGGCTGCGGTGCCGTCTCTTCACGGGAATACAGGCGAGTAGCATGGCGACAGATGCTGCGGTGCCGTCACATCACGGGAGTACAGGCGAGTAGCATGGCGACAGACGCTGCGGTGCCGTCACATCACGGGAGTACAGGCGAGTAGCGTGGCGACAGACGCTGCGGTGCCGACACATCACAGGAGTACAGGCGAGTAGCATGGCGACAGACGCTGCGGTGCCGTCACATCACTGTCATGAGAATACAGGCGAGTAGCATAGTGACCGAGGCTGCGGTGCCGTCACATCACGGGAGTACAGGCGAGTAGCATGGCGACAGACGCTGCGGTGCCGTCACATCACAGGAGTACAGGCGAGTAGCATGGCGACAGATGCTGCGGTGCCGTCACATCACGGGAGTACAGGCGAGTAGCATGGCGACAGACGCTGCGGTGCCGTCACATCACTGTCACGAGAATACAGGCGAGTAGCATAGTGACCGAGGCTGCGGTGCCGTCACATCACGGGAGTACAGGCGAGTAGCATGGTGACAGAGGCTGCGGTGCTGTCACATCACGGGAGTACAGGCGAGTAGCATGGCGACAGATGCTGCGGTGCCGTCGCATCACGGGAGTACAGGCGAGTAGCATGGCGACAGATGCTGCGGTGCCGTCACATCACGGGAGTACAGGCGAGTAGCATGGCGACAGACGCTGCGGTGCCGTCACATCACGGGAGTACAGGCGAGTAGCGTGGCGACAGATGCTGCGGTGCCGTCACATCACGGGAATACAGGAGAGTAGCATGGCGACAGACGCTGCGGTGCCGTCACATCACGGGAATACAGGCGATTAACAGGGTGACAGAGGCTGCGGTGCCGTCACATCACGGGAGTACAGGCGAGTAGCATGGCGACAGACGCTGCGGTGCCGTCACATCACCGTCATGGGAATACAGGCGAGTAGCATGGTGACAGAGGCTGCGGTGCCGTCTCATCACGGGAATACAGGTCGAGTAGCATAGCGTCAGACGCTGCGGTGCCGTCTCTTCACGGGAATACAGGCGAGTAGCATGGCGACAGACGCTGCGGTACCGTCACATCACCGTCATGGGAATACAGGCGAGTAGCCTGGTGACAGAGGCTGCGGTGCCGTCTCATCATGGGAATACAGGTCGAGTAGCATAGCGTCAGACGCTGCGGTGCCGTCACATCACGGGAATACAGGCGATTAACAGGGTGACAGAGGCTGCGGTGCCATCACATTACGGGAATACAGGCGAGTAGCATGGCGACAGACGCTGCGGTGCCGTCACATCACCGTCATGGGAATACAGGCGAGTAGCATGGTGACAGAGGCTGCGGTGCCGTCTCATCACGGGAATACAGGTCGAGTAGCATAGCGACAGACGCTGCGGTGCCGTCTCTTCACGGGAATACAGGCGAGTAGCATGGCGACAGACGCTGCGGTGCCGTCACATCACAGGAGTACAGGCGAGTAGCATGGCGACAGATGCTGCGGTGCCGTCACATCACGGGAGTACAGGCGAGTAGCATGGCGACAGACGCTGCGGTGCCGTCACATCACGGGAGTACAGGCGAGTAGCATGGCGACAGACGCTGCGGTGCCGTCACATCACGGGAATACAGGCGAGTAGCAGGGTGACAGAGGCTGCGGTGCCGTCACATTACGGGAATACAGGCGAGTAGCATGGCGACAGACGCTGCGGTGCCGTCACATCACCGTCATGGGAATACAGGCGAGTAGCATGGCGACAGACGCTGCGGTGCCGTCTCATCACGGGAATACAGGTCGAGTAGCATAGCGTCAGACGCTGCGGTGCCGTCTCTTCACGGGAATACAGGCGAGTAGCATGGCGACAGACGCTGCGGTGCCGTCACATCACAGGAGTACAGGCGAGTAGCATGGCGACAGACGCTGCGGTGCCGTCACATCACGGGAGTACAGGCGAGTAGCATGGCGACAGACGCTGCGGTGCCGTCACATCACGGGAATACAGGTCGAGTAGCATGGCGACAGACGCTGCGGTGCCGTCACATCACGGGAGTACAGGCGAGTAGCATGGCGACAGACGCTGCGGTGCCGTCACATCACCGTCATGGGAATACAGGCGAGTAGCATGGCGACAGAGGCTGCGGTGCCGTCTCATCACGGGAATACAGGTCGAGTAGCATAGCGTCAGACGCTGCGGTGCCGTCTCTTCACGGGAATACAGGCGAGTAGCATGGCGACAGACGCTGCGGTGCCGTCACATCACAGGAGTACAGGCGAGTAGCATGGCGACAGACGCTGCGGTGCCGTCACATCACGGGAGTACAGGCGAGTAGCATGGCGACAGACGCTGCGGTGCCGTCTCATCACGGGAATACAGGTCGAGTAGCATGGCGACAGACGCTGCGGTGCCGTCACATCACGGGAGTACAGGCGAGTAGCATGGCGACAGACGCTGCGGTGCCGTCACATCACTGTCACGAGAATACAGGCGAGTAGCATAGTGACCGAGGCTGCGGTGCCGTCTCTTCACGGGAATACAGGCGAGTAGCATGGCGACAGATGCTGCGGTGCCGTCACATCACGGGAGTACAGGCGAGTAGCATGGCGACAGACGCTGCGGTGCCGTCACATCACGGGAGTACAGGCGAGTAGCGTGGCGACAGACGCTGCGGTGCCGTCACATCACAGGAGTACAGGCGAGTAGCATGGCGACAGACGCTGCGGTGCCGTCACATCACTGTCATGAGAATACAGGCGAGTAGCATAGTGACCGAGGCTGCGGTGCCGTCACATCACGGGAGTACAGGCGAGTAGCATGGCGACAGACGCTGCGGTGCCGTCACATCACAGGAGTACAGGCGAGTAGCATGGCGACAGATGCTGCGGTGCCGTCACATCACGGGAGTACAGGCGAGTAGCATGGCGACAGACGCTGCGGTGCCGTCTCTTCACGGGAATACAGGCGAGTAGCATGGCGACAGACGCTGCGGTGCTGTCACATCACAGGAGTACAGGCGAGTAGCATGGCGACAGACGCTGCGGTGCCGTCACATCACGGGAGTACAGGCGAGTAGCATGGCGACAGACGCTGCGGTGCTGTCACATCACAGGAGTACAGCGAGTAGCATGGCGACAGACGCTGCGGTGCCGTCACATCACGGGAGTACAGGCGAGTAGCATGGCGACAGACGCTGCGGTGCCGTCACATCACAGGAGTACAGGCGAGTAGCATGGCGACAGACGCTGCGGTGCCGTCACATCACTGTCACGAGAATACAGGCGTGTAGCATAGTGACCGAGGCTGCGGTGCCGTCACATCACGGGAGTACAGGCGAGTAGCATGGCGACAGACGCTGCGGTGCCGTCACATCACGGGAGTACAGGCGAGTAGCATGGCGACAGATGCTGCGGTGCCGTCACATCACGGGAGTACAGGCGAGTAGCATAGTGACCGAGGCTGCGGTGCCGTCACATTACGGGAATACAGGTGAGTAGCATGGCGACAGACGCTGCAGTGCCGTCACATCACGGGAGTACAGGCGAGTAGCATGGCGACAGATGCTGCGGTGCCGTCACATCACGGGAGTACAGGCGAGTAGCATGGCGACAGACGCTGCGGTGCCGTCACATCACTGTCACGAGAATACAGGCGTGTAGCATAGTGACCGAGGCTGCGGTGCCGTCACATCACGGGAGTACAGGCGAGTAGCATGGCGACAGACGCTGTGGTGCCGTCACATCACAGGAGTACAGGCGAGTAGCATAGTGACCGAGGCTGCGGTGCCGTCACATTACGGGAATACAGGTGAGTAGCATGGCGACAGACGCTGCAGTGCCGTCACATCACGGGAGTACAGGCGAGTAGCATGGCGACAGATGCTGCGGTGCCGTCACATCACGGGAGTACAGGCGAGTAGCATGGCGACAGACGCTGCGGTGCCGTCACATCACTGTCACGAGAATACAGGCGTGTAGCATAGTGACCGAGGCTGCAGTGCCGTCACATCACGGGAGTACAGGCGAGTAGCATGGCGACAGACGCTGCGGTGCCGTCACATCACTGTCACGAGAATACAGGCGTGTAGCATAGTGACCGAGGCTGCGGTGGCATGTTATGTGGTGAACATGGAATAAGGGAATGTCACTGATTTCAGAAATATTTTGTGAATAAATGAAGATTTCCTCAGATATGGCCTTACCGGCCGGTCACTTGTAGCTTCTCCCTGAATGATGGTCTTCTGGTGTTTTTGCCTCTTTTGCAGTTCCCGGCAATGAAGAAGCTGTACGATTTCAGAGCCCACCAGGGGGAGATTGAGGACATCACCATCAGTCCCGGCAGTAAGGTACCACTGGGGACAATATGGCCAATTCTCTTCTCTGATGGGGGGCTGGGGTGGGAAAGGTAGCCTGGAGCACTTCATGGTGGGAAGCTGAAGGGCAGTGTTGAGAAATATCACTAGTCTCTTGGAAGTATAGTATAGGTTTATTTATTGTACAGGAGACCATACAATATGTCTGCCGAGGAAGGCTCGAACCAGCAGTTATGTGCTCCAAATGACATATTATAATTCTACCTTGACCCCGATTGAGTCCTTACAGATGTGGAACTATTGGGCATGCATGAATGAATATCTGAGTAGATGAGGATAGTTAGTCCTTAAAGAGCAACTGTTAGCTCCAAAATGCCCCCTCAAAAAAACACATACATAAGTAGATAAATACATGCTCTACTTACATGACAGATGTATCTGGGTGTCAAAGTTTTCATTTCAGTTGTAATCATATTTATATATTAGAAGGTTCCTGTTGCTGGCAGGGGCCATCTTGTGTCCGGCTAGATCTTCTTCCCCCCCCCCCCCCCGCATCCCCCTCCTCCCCGCACTGACTCTGAGCACAGCAGGGAGGAATAAATGCAGCAGCCACACACAGACTCACCTAATAATGGATCCAAGCGCTGTCGTTCCCATCTATTCTCTGCACTAGTGCAGAGTGTAGGATACTGCAGCGCCTGGAACCATTATTCCGGGAGTCTGTGTGTGTGTGTGCACCACCTTTATCCTTCCTCCAAAGCTCAGTGCGGGGAAAAAGGAGAATGCGGCGACGGCGGGCGGCAGAACGGCGGGGGGGGGGCGCGGACATGCCACTGGAGGAGGGGGGCAGAGGACAGTGACAGAGGCATCAGCCAATCAGGCTGATTCAGCATGCCTGTCACTCTCTCTGCGGCTTGCGTTCACTTTTAGAGACTGGGACATGAGGAGAGAAATATACTAAAGTAAGAATGATTTTGAATGTTTACATTGCCTGGGTTAGCATCCTTTCTACTGCTCTATTAGCCTGCAGTAGAGAATGTATTCGGTATTTTCTGCCTAACAGTTACTCTTTAAATATTATCAGAGGTGTTGGTTGAGGAAGTGATTATAATTCAAGGCTAGGTAGACTTATGGTAATAAAAGTGTGTACACACCTGTTGACTGACGTTGCCTCCCCTTCGGCAACACCGCTGGGCGGCCTGTACAGACGTACACACCTCTTGATTGATGTCGCCTCCCCTTCGGCGACACCATATGGCGACCTGTACAGACACGTCAGCTGTGTATCTACCAATGTGTACTGTTAATTTGGGGGTTGGAACGATGCGTATGGCCAAGTTGATCCGTCAGGCAATGATCGGGAGTTGGGGGCCTTTGTACACACGCCTATTGGCTGAGGCGGTAGTTACCAGCCCTCTTGGCCAGCTTTTGTCAGGCATGTTTACGAGGCTTAATTCAGCGCCATCTCTTATCTACAAGACCACCCAAATCACTCTCATCAGCACATTCCAAAGCCCATGAAAACATGACAGAGGAGGAAATGCATAGAAATGTATAGCACAAAGTTATACAGTGGGGTGTTCTACAGAGATCGGTGATATACGGAGGTCTCTGCTCCGCAGGTGGTGACGGTGGGGGAGGATTTCCGCTGTTGTGTGTGGGAGAAAGACCAGCTCCTCTCTGAACTACAATGGACTGAAAATCTTCCCAACATCCCTGACAAGATGTACAAATACCGGGCATGCAGGTGAGCCCTGTGCCGCTGTACTTGGGGTGAGGACAATACAGGGGACATGTTTC
Organism: Hyperolius riggenbachi; assembly: GCF_040937935.1. Classification (NCBI taxonomy): domain Eukaryota; kingdom Metazoa; phylum Chordata; class Amphibia; order Anura; family Hyperoliidae; genus Hyperolius; species Hyperolius riggenbachi. The sequence continues at coordinate 907,540 of NC_090649.1, read as the reverse complement.
TGGGTTGGGGGCATGTGGGCATCCTATAGGGGTCCTAGCTCGGTGAACAGGGTGTGGGGTTCCTAGCTCTGAAAACAGGGAGGGGTTACTAGCTTGGAGAACAGAGAGGGGTTCCTAGATCTGAGGGAGGGGGTTCCTAGCTTGGAGACCAGGGAGAGATTCCTAGTTCGGAGAACAGGGAGGAGTTCCTAGCTCAGAGAACAGGGTGTGGGGTTCCTAGCTCGAAGAAAAGGGAGAGATTCCTAGCTCGGTGAACAGGGAGAGATTCCTAGCTTGTAGAACAGGGAGAGATTCCTAGCTTGGTGAACAGGGAGAGATTCCTAGCTTGGTGAACAGGGAGAGATTCCTAGCTTGGTGAACAGGGAGAGATTCCTAGCTTGGTGAACAGGGAGAGATTCCTAGCTTGGTGAACAGGGAGAGATTCCTAGCTTGGTGAACAGGGAGAGATTCCTAGCTTGTAGAACAGGGGGGGATTCCTAGCTCAGAGAACAGGGAGAGATTCCTAGCTTGGTGAACAGGGAGAGATTCCTAGCTTGGTGAACAGGGAGAGATTCCTAGCTTGGTGAACAGGGAGAGATTCCTAGCTTGGTGAACAGGGAGAGATTCCTAGCTTGGTGAACAGGGAGAGATTCCTAGCTTGGTGAACAGGGAGAGATTCCTAGCTTGGTGAACAGGGAGAGATTCCTAGCTCGGAGAACAGTGTTGGGGTTCCTAGCTCGGAGAACAGTGTTGGGGTTCCTAGCTCGGAGAACAGTGTTGGGGTTCCTAGCTCGGAGAACAGTTTTGGGGTTCCTAGCTCGGAGAACAGTGTTGGGGTTCCTAGCTTGGAGAACAGTGTTGGGGTTCCTAGCTCGGTGAACAGGGAGGGATTCCTAGCTCAGAGAACAGTGTTGGGGATTCCTAGCTCAGTGAACAGAGAGGGATTCCTTGCTCGGAGACCAGTGTTGGGGTTTCTAGCTCGGAGACCAGTGTTGGGGGTTTCTAGCTCGGAGACCAGTGTTGGGGGTTCCTAGCTCGGAGAACAGGGAGGGATTCCTAGCTCGGAGAACAGTGTTGGGGTTCCTAGCTCGGTGAACAGGGAGAGATTCCTAGCTCGGAGAACAGTGTTGGGGTTCTTAGCTTGGTGAACAGGGAGAGATTCCTAGCTCTGAGAACAGTGTTGGTGTTCCTAGCTCGGAGAACAGGGAGAGATTCCTAGCTTGGTGAACAGGGAGAGATTCCTAGCTCGGAGAACAGTGTTGGGGTTCCTAGCTTGGTGAACAGGGAGAGATTCCTAGCTCGGAGAACAGTGTTGGGGTTCCTAGCTCGGAGACCAGGGAGAGATTCCTAGCTCGGAGAACAGTTTTGGGGTTCCTAGCTCGGAGAACAGTGTTGGGGGTTCCTAGCTCGGAGAACAGTGTTGGGGTTCCTAGCTTGGTGAACAGGGAGAGATTCCTAGCTCGGAGAACAGTGTTGGGGTTCCTAGCTCGGAGAACAGTGTTGGGGTTCCTAGCTCGGAGAACAGTGTTGGGGTTCCTAGCTCGGAGAACAGTGTTGGGGTTCCTAGCTCGGAGAACAGTGTTGGGGTTCCTAGCTCGGAGAACAGTGTTGGGGTTCCTAGCTCGGAGAACAGTGTTGGGGTTCCTAGCTCGGAGAACAGTGTTGGGGTTCCTAGCTCGGAGAACAGTGTTGAGGTTCCTAGCTCGGAGAACAGTGTTGAGGTTCCTAGCTCGGAGAACAGTGTTGGGGTTCCTAGCTTGGAGAACAGTGTTGGGGTTCCTAGCTCGGTGAACAGGGAGGGATTCCTAGCTCAGAGAACAGTGTTGGGGGTTCCTAGCTCAGTGAACAGAGAGGGATTCCTTGCTCGGAGACCAGTGTTGGGGTTCCTAGCTCGGAGACCAGTGTTGGGGGGGTTCCTAGCTCGGAGAACAGGGAGGGATTCCTAGCTCGGAGAACAGTGTTGGGGTTCCTAGCTCGGTGAACAGGGAGAGATTCCTAGCTTGGTGAACAGGGAGAGATTCCTAGCTCGGAGAACAGTGTTGGGGTTCCTAGCTTGGTGAACAGGGAGAGATTCCTAGCTTGGTGAACAGGGAGAGATTCCTAGCTTGGTGAACAGGGAGAGATTCCTAGCTTGGTGAACAGGGAGAGATTCCTAGCTTGGTGAAAAGGAAGAGATTCCTAGCTCGGAGAACAGTTTTGGGGTTCCTAGCTCGGAGAACAGTGTTGGGGTTCCTAGCTCGGAGAACAGTGTTGGGGTTCCTAGCTCGGAGAACAGTGTTGGGGTTCCTAGCTCGGAGAACAGTGTTGGGGTTCCTAGCTCGGAGAACAGTGTTGGGGTTCCTAGCTCGGAGAAAAGTGTTGGGGTTCCTAGCTCGGAGAACAGTGTTGGGGTTCCTAGCTTGGAGAACAGTGTTGGGGTTCCTAGCTCGGTGAACAGGGAGGGATTCCTAGCTCAGAGAACAGTGTTGGGGGTTCCTAGCTCTGTGAACAGAGAGGGATTCCTAGCTCGGAGAACAGTGTTGGGGTTCCTAGCTCGGTGAACAGGAAGAGATTCCTAGCTCGGAGAACAGTGTTGGGGTTCTTAGCTTGGTGAACAGGGAGAGATTCCTAGCTCTGAGAACAGTGTTGGGGTTCCTAGCTCGGAGAACAGGGAGAGATTCCTAGCTTGGTTAACGCAGGGATTGCTAGCTTGGTGAACAGGGAGAGATTCCTAGCTCGGAGAACAGTGTTGGGGTTCCTAGCTCGGAGACCAGGGAGAGATTCCTAGCTCGGAGAACAGTGTTGGGGTTCCTAGCTCGGAGAACAGTGTTGGGGGTTCCTAGCTCGGAGAACAGGGAGAAATTCCTAGCTCGGAGAACAGTTTTGGGGTTCCTAGCTTGGTGAACAGGGAGAGATTCCTAGCTTGGTGAACAGGGAGAGATTCCTAGCTTGGTGAACAGGGAGAGATTCCTAGCTTGGTGAACAGGGAGAGATTCCTAGCTTGTAGAACAGGGGGGGATTCCTAGCTCAGAGAACAGGGAGAGATTCCTAGCTTGGTGAACAGGGAGAGATTCCTAGCTTGGTGAACAGGGAGAGATTCCTAGCTTGGTGAACAGGGAGAGATTCCTAGCTTGGTGAACAGGGAGAGATTCCTAGCTTGGTGAACAGGGAGAGATTCCTAGCTTGGTGAACAGGGAGAGATTCCTAGCTTGGTGAACAGGGAGAGATTCCTAGCTCGGAGAACAGTGTTGGGGTTCCTAGCTCGGAGAACAGTGTTGGGGTTCCTAGCTCGGAGAACAGTGTTGGGGTTCCTAGCTCGGAGAACAGTTTTGGGGTTCCTAGCTCGGAGAACAGTGTTGGGGTTCCTAGCTTGGAGAACAGTGTTGGGGTTCCTAGCTCGGTGAACAGGGAGGGATTCCTAGCTCAGAGAACAGTGTTGGGGATTCCTAGCTCAGTGAACAGAGAGGGATTCCTTGCTCGGAGACCAGTGTTGGGGTTTCTAGCTCGGAGACCAGTGTTGGGGGTTTCTAGCTCGGAGACCAGTGTTGGGGGTTCCTAGCTCGGAGAACAGGGAGGGATTCCTAGCTCGGAGAACAGTGTTGGGGTTCCTAGCTCGGTGAACAGGGAGAGATTCCTAGCTCGGAGAACAGTGTTGGGGTTCTTAGCTTGGTGAACAGGGAGAGATTCCTAGCTCTGAGAACAGTGTTGGTGTTCCTAGCTCGGAGAACAGGGAGAGATTCCTAGCTTGGTGAACAGGGAGAGATTCCTAGCTCGGAGAACAGTGTTGGGGTTCCTAGCTTGGTGAACAGGGAGAGATTCCTAGCTCGGAGAACAGTGTTGGGGTTCCTAGCTCGGAGACCAGGGAGAGATTCCTAGCTCGGAGAACAGTTTTGGGGTTCCTAGCTCGGAGAACAGTGTTGGGGGTTCCTAGCTCGGAGAACAGTGTTGGGGTTCCTAGCTTGGTGAACAGGGAGAGATTCCTAGCTCGGAGAACAGTGTTGGGGTTCCTAGCTCGGAGAACAGTGTTGGGGTTCCTAGCTCGGAGAACAGTGTTGGGGTTCCTAGCTCGGAGAACAGTGTTGGGGTTCCTAGCTCGGAGAACAGTGTTGGGGTTCCTAGCTCGGAGAACAGTGTTGGGGTTCCTAGCTCGGAGAACAGTGTTGGGGTTCCTAGCTCGGAGAACAGTGTTGGGGTTCCTAGCTCGGAGAACAGTGTTGAGGTTCCTAGCTCGGAGAACAGTGTTGAGGTTCCTAGCTCGGAGAACAGTGTTGGGGTTCCTAGCTTGGAGAACAGTGTTGGGGTTCCTAGCTCGGTGAACAGGGAGGGATTCCTAGCTCAGAGAACAGTGTTGGGGGTTCCTAGCTCAGTGAACAGAGAGGGATTCCTTGCTCGGAGACCAGTGTTGGGGTTCCTAGCTCGGAGACCAGTGTTGGGGGGGTTCCTAGCTCGGAGAACAGGGAGGGATTCCTAGCTCGGAGAACAGTGTTGGGGTTCCTAGCTCGGTGAACAGGGAGAGATTCCTAGCTTGGTGAACAGGGAGAGATTCCTAGCTCGGAGAACAGTGTTGGGGTTCCTAGCTTGGTGAACAGGGAGAGATTCCTAGCTTGGTGAACAGGGAGAGATTCCTAGCTTGGTGAACAGGGAGAGATTCCTAGCTTGGTGAACAGGGAGAGATTCCTAGCTTGGTGAAAAGGAAGAGATTCCTAGCTCGGAGAACAGTTTTGGGGTTCCTAGCTCGGAGAACAGTGTTGGGGTTCCTAGCTCGGAGAACAGTGTTGGGGTTCCTAGCTCGGAGAACAGTGTTGGGGTTCCTAGCTCGGAGAACAGTGTTGGGGTTCCTAGCTCGGAGAACAGTGTTGGGGTTCCTAGCTCGGAGAAAAGTGTTGGGGTTCCTAGCTCGGAGAACAGTGTTGGGGTTCCTAGCTTGGAGAACAGTGTTGGGGTTCCTAGCTCGGTGAACAGGGAGGGATTCCTAGCTCAGAGAACAGTGTTGGGGGTTCCTAGCTCTGTGAACAGAGAGGGATTCCTAGCTCGGAGAACAGTGTTGGGGTTCCTAGCTCGGTGAACAGGAAGAGATTCCTAGCTCGGAGAACAGTGTTGGGGTTCTTAGCTTGGTGAACAGGGAGAGATTCCTAGCTCTGAGAACAGTGTTGGGGTTCCTAGCTCGGAGAACAGGGAGAGATTCCTAGCTTGGTTAACGCAGGGATTGCTAGCTTGGTGAACAGGGAGAGATTCCTAGCTCGGAGAACAGTGTTGGGGTTCCTAGCTCGGAGACCAGGGAGAGATTCCTAGCTCGGAGAACAGTGTTGGGGTTCCTAGCTCGGAGAACAGTGTTGGGGGTTCCTAGCTCGGAGAACAGGGAGAAATTCCTAGCTCGGAGAACAGTTTTGGGGTTCCTAGCTTGGTGAACAGGGAGAGATTCCTAGCTCGGAGAACAGTGTTGGGGTTCCTAGCTCGGAGAACAGGGAGGGATTCCTAGCTCGGAGAACAGTGTTGAGGTTCCTAGCTCGGTGAACAGGGAGAGATTCCTTGCTCGGAGAACAGTGTTGGGGTTCCTAGCTCGGAGAACAGGGAGAGATTCCTAGCTCGGAGAACAGTGTTGGGGTTCCTAGCTCGGAGAACAGTGTTGGGGTTCCTAGCTCGGAGAACAGTGTTGGGGTTCCTAGCTCGGAGAACAGTGTTGGGGTTCCTAGCTCGGAGAACAGTGTTGGGGTTCCTAGCTCGGAGAACAGGGAGAGATTCCTAGCTCGGAGAACAGTGTTGGGGTTCCTAGCTCGGAGAACAGGGAGAGATTCCTAGCTCTGAGAACAGTGTTGGGGTTCCTAGCTCGGTGCACAGTGTTGGGGCTCATAGCTCGGAGAACGGTGTTGGGGTTCCTAGCTCGGAGCACAGGGAGAGATTCCTAGCTCTGAGAACAGTGTTGGGGGTTCCTAGCTCGGAGAACAGTGTTGGGGTTCCTAGCTCGGAGCACAGGGAGAGATTCCTAGCTCGGAGAACAGTGTTGGGGTTCCTAGCTCTGAGAACAGTGTTGGGGTTCCTAGCTCGGAGCACAGTGTTGGGGTTCCTAGCTCGGAGAACAGTGTTGGGGTTCCTAGCTTGGAGAATGGAGAGATTCCTAGCTCTGAGAACAGTGTTGGAGTTCCTAGCTCTGAGAACAGTGTTAGGGTTCCTAGCTCGGAGAACAGGGAGAGATTCCTAGCTCGGAGAACATTGTTGGGGTTCCTAGCTCGGAGAACAGGGAGGGATTCCTAGCTCGGAGAACAGTGTTGGGGTTCCTAGCTCGGAGAACAGGGAGAGATTCCTAGCTCGAAGAACAGTGTTGGGGGTTCCTACCTCGGAGAACAGAGAGAGATTCCTAGCTCGGAGAACAGTGTTGGGGTTTCTAGCTTGGTGAACAGGGAGAGATTCCTAGCTCGGAGAACAGTGTTGGGGTTCCTAGCTTGGTGAACAGGGAGAGATTCCTAGCTCGGAGAACAGTGTTGGGGTTCTAGCTCGGAGAACCAGGGAGAGATTCCTAGCTCGGAGAACAGTGTTGGGGTTCCTAGCTCGGAGCACAGTGTTGGGGTTCCTAGCTCGGAGAACAGTGTTGGGGTTACTAGCTCGGAGCACAGTGTTGGGGTTCCTAGCTTGGAGAACAGTGTTGGGGTTCCTAGCTCGGAGAACAGTGTTGGGGTTCCTAGCTCGGAGAACAGGGAGAGATTCCTAGCTCGGAGAACAGTGTTGGGGTTCCTAGCTCTGAGAACAGTGTTGGGGTTCCTAGCTCGGAGAACAGTGTTGGGGTTCCTAGCTCTGAGAACAGTGTTGGGGTTCCTAGCTCGGAGAACAGGGAGAGATTCCTAGCTCGGAGAACAGTGTTGGGGTTCCTAGCTCTGAGAACAGGTAGGGATTCCTAGCTCGGAGAACAGTGTTGGGGTTCCTCGCTCGGAGAACAGGGAGAGATTCCTAGCTCGGAGAACAGTGTTGGGGTTCCTAGCTCGGAGAACAGGGAGAGATTCCTAGCTCGGAGAACAGTGTTGGGGTTCCTAGCTCGGAGAACAGGGAGGGATTCCTAGCTCGGAGAACAGTGTTGGGGTTCCTAGCTCGGAGAACAGGGAGAGATTCCTAGCTTGGAGAACAGTGTTGGGGTTCCTAGCTCTGAGAACAGTGTTGGGGTTCCTAGCTCTGAGAACAGTGTTGGGGTTCCTAGCTCGGAGAACAGTGTTGGGGTTCCTAGCTCGGAGAACAGTGTTGGGGTTCCTAGCTCGGAGAACAGTGTTGGGGTTCCTAGCTCGGAGAACAGTGTTGGGGTTCCTAGCTCGGAGCATAGGGAGAGATTCCTAGCTCGGAAAACATTGTTGGGGTTCCTAGCTCTGCGAACAGGGAGAGATTCCTAGCTCGGAGAACAGTGTTGGGGTTCCTAGCTCTGAGAACAGTGTTGGGGTTCCTAGCTCTGAGAACAGTGTTGGGGTTCCTAGCTCTGAGAACAGTGTTGGGGTTCCTAGCTCTGAGAACAGTGTTGGGGTTCCTAGCTCGGAGAACGGAGAGATTCCTAGCTCTGAGAACAGTGTTGGGGTTCCTAGCTCTGAGAACAGTGTTGGGGTTCCTAGCTCTGAGAACAGTGTTGGGGTTCCTAGCTCGGAGCACAGGGAGAGATTCCTAGCTCTGAGAACAGTGTTGGGGTTCCTAGCTCTGAGAACAGTGTTGGGGTTCCTAGCTCTGAGAACAGTGTTGGGGTTCCTAGCTCGGAGCACAGGGAGAGATTCCTAGCTCGGAGCACAGGAAGAGATTCCTAGCTCGGAGAACAGTGTTGGGGTTCCTAGCTCTGAGAACAGTGTTGGGGTTCCTAGCTCTGAGAACAGTGTTGGGGTTCCTAGCTCGGAGCACAGTGTTGGGGTTCCTAGCTCTGAGAACAGTGTTGGGGTTCCTAGCTCGGAGAACGGAGATTCCTAGCTCTGAGAACAGTGTTGGGGTTCCTAGCTCTGAGAACAGTGTTGGGGGTTCCTAGCTCTGAGAACAGTGTTGGGGTTTCTAGCTCTGAGAACAGTGTTGGGGTTCCTAGCTCGGAGAACAGTGTTGGGGTTCCTAGCTCGGAGAACGGAGAGATTCCTAGCTCTGAGAACAGTGTTGGGGTTCCTAGCTCTGAGAACAGTGTTGGGGTTCCTAGCTTGGAGAACGGAGAGATTCCTAGCTCTGAGAACAGTGTTGGGGTTTCTAGCTCTGAGAACAGTGTTGGGGTTCCTAGCTCGGAGAACGGAGAGATTCCTAGCTCGGAGCACAGTGTTGGGGTTCCTAGCTCGGAGCACAGTGTTGGGGTTCCTAGCTCGGAGAACAGTGTTGGGGTTCCTAGCTCGGAGAACAGTGTTGGGGTTCCTAGCTCTGAGAACAGTGTTGGGGTTCCTAGCTCAGAGAACAGTGTTGGGGTTCCTAGCTCGGAGAACGGAGAGATTCCTAGCTCGGAGAACAGTGTTGGGGTTCCTAGCTCGGAGAACAGTGGGTAACCATATTTACAGCTTTTTCACTAATTCGGCAAAGATCTAGTTTCTAAATGTTGATGTCCTTTCCATGGAGATACACATGTGAACGCTATATTTTTGCTCCATTTGCCAGAATTAATGAAATGCGTTTCACCAGTATATTTTACTATAAGTCATCTGGTACACTTGTTGGTATATTGAGTAAATCATACTACCCTGATAATATTAATGTGAATCTGACCAGTCTAGCCAGTGGAGTGCCAACTCTATTTGCAACTTTCATTTCAAGAGATCTGGTGTCTCAAAAGCAGGTAGGAATTCCTTAGAAGCTGATACATTCCAGGCGTTTCTTGTTCTATGGATGTTATTGGCTGGTCTGTGTGTGTGGTGTGACGCTGGTGGTAAGGAAAGATACCTGCTCTTTTGTAGGTTAAGTTAAAACTCTACACTCTGGTGGAGCTCTGTGGTGCTTACACACATCAGTCGTGACTGGTATATAGTGAGTAGCAGTCTCATCCGACCTCAGCCTGCTGGAGGCAATTGAGATCTCTTCTCGGGAGGGATGGGAAAGTGGAACGATTACAAGACAATTGGGTTACAGTCGTCTTCCACTGTTTTTCATGTACCTGGTATGATTATTCCTTCCTAGAAGCCATAATAAATCCCTGGTGGAACCAATGGGAAGGCCTTTTGTTCCAGGTGAGGGATCATTAACCAAGTCCACCTAGTTACCTGGACCATGCCTGGCCTCTGTGGTTTATTATGCCATCACTTTAGGGTAACATAATGGACATTTTAGATACATTTGAAGGGTGGCAGCATAACAAAGACTCTTATGTGCCCTACTGATGTGGTGAGCTTCTATTGTCTGAACATTAGGGCTGGAGACAACTTAGATTGGCCAGAGAAGGTATGTCTGTGGATTAGGAGGATTTTGTCTGGAGCTGTTTACGAGTTCTCCAGCATAATGCTTGGCAGTTTGAAGGACGTTGGTTCCACCATGTATTAGTCTTATCCCTGACGTTCTTGGACAACTCTGGTCTTCTTGTCCATGGTTGCTAGTTTGGAATCTGATTGCTTGCTTCTGGACAGGTGTCTTTTTTTATGCAGGTCCTGAAACAAGCTGGGATTAGAAGTCCTTGCAGAAAGTGCTCCTCAGCTCATCACCTGCATACAGTGAAGACACCTGGGAGCCTGAAATCTTGCTGACTGATCGGGGTTCAGATACTTATTTCACTCATTACAATGCACATCAAGCTCTGACTTTGAGGCACTGGGTTTCTGAGGGTTGTTCTGTTTTTATTCTGAACCTGCCATCAGTTATAGATTGCTCATTTCTTCAGCAAGGGATCCCATACTTCATTCCCTGACTGTATCTGTATGATATTTCCCACCGGACGCTTCTAGTAACACGTGTGTATATCACATGATCTTCACAGGTTTGGAAAAGTCACGGATCAGAAGAAAGCTCTTCGTCTCTACACTGTTCAGATCCCCCATAAAAGGGAACGCAGAGCTCCGCCCTGTTACATCACCAAGTGGGATGGACTCAGCTTTCTACCACTGCTGACCGAGCCATGTGGTAATGAGGTCATTTCCTGCCTGGCTGTCAGGTGAGTTCCCCATCTCTCTGGCCCAGCCATGCAGTAATGAGGTAATTTCCTGTCAGGTGATTTCCCCTTCTCTCACACCCGGCAATGTGAAGAGATACCTCTGACTTTCGGCTGTAGATGGATGGAGGGGAGGTGTTTGCTTTCGCTCCGTAAATAATGTGTGTTTTTCAGTGACTGCGGGACGTTCCTGGGCCTGGGCTCTGTCACCGGATCTGTGGCTATATACATCTCCTTTTCCCTGCAGGTAGGTGAATAGCCCACTGAGAGGAGATCAGACCGTAGTCAGCCCACGCTGCTGTGACGAGACAGTCCGGCCCACACTGTGTCTTCTTGTCTTCTTTCCTGTAGAGGCTGTACCATGTGACTGAGGCTCATGGAATTGTAGTGACAGACCTTGCCTTCTTTCCTGACACCGCACAAGGGAGAGCGCTGCGTGGAGACAATGAGACTGCCATGTTAAGTGTGGCTGTGGACAGTCGCTGCAAGCTACACGTGGTGCCCAACAGAAGTAAGTCATGGCCCCTTGTCCTATAAGACTATAGCGTAGATGAGAGAGGAACTCCGGGGCCTGTTATGAACCAAGGAAGCCTGGGTCCTCTACAGTTGGGGAGGGGATTCATGTTGTGTAGATGGGAGAGATGCCCCAGGAGCTGGATTATGTAACATGGAATCTTTTGCAGTTGGGTAATTTGGTGACTGTAGTGTGGATGGGAGAGGAATCCCCAGTATCCCATCTATGAAGCAGGTAGATAGGAGAGGAATTCCCAGAAGCCTGTGTCCTGGCTGGTTGGAGGACATGATGACTGTAGTGAAGGTGGGAGAGGAATCCCTGAAGCCTGTGTCCTGGCTGGTTGGAGCATGTGATGACTGTAGTGTAGATGGGAGAGGAATCCCTGAAGCCTGTGTCCTGGCTGGTTGGAGGACATGATGACTGTAGTGTAGATGGGAGAGGAATCCTAGAAGCCTGTATCCTGGCTGGTTGGAGGGCGTGATGACTGTAGTGTAGATGGGAGAGGAATCCCAAAAGCCTGTGTCCTGGCTGGTTGGAAGACATGATGACTGTAGTATAGGTGGGAAAGAGGAATCCCAGAAGCATGTGTCCTGGCTGGTTGGAGGATGTGATGACTGTAGTGTAGATGGGAGAGGAATCCCAGAAGCCTGTGTCCTGGCTGGTTGGAGGACATGATGACTGTAGTGTAGATGGGAGAGGAATCCCAGAAGCCTGTATCCTGGCTGGTTGGAGGGCGTGATGACTGTGGGGTAGATGGGAGAGGAATCCCAGAAGCCTGTGTCCTGGCTGGTTGGAGGACGTGATGACTGTAGTGTAGATGGGAGAGGAATTCCAGAAGCCTGTGTCCTGGCTGGTTGGAGGACGTGATGACTGTAGTATAGGTGGGAGAGGAATCCCAGAAGCCTGTGTCCTGGCTGGTTGGAGGACGTGATGACTGTAGTATAGGTGGGAGAGGAATCCCAGAAGCCTGTGTCCTGGCTGGTTGGATGACGTGATGCCTGTAGGGTAGGCGGGAGAGGAATCCCAGAAGCCCGTGTCCTGGCTGGTTGGAGGATGTGATGACTGTAGTGTAGATGGGAGAGGATTCCTAGATTCCCAGAAGCCTGTGTCCTGGCTGGTTGGAGGACGTGATGACTGTGGGGTAGATGGTAGAGGAATCCCAGAAGCCAGTGTCCCAGCTGGTTGGAGGACGTGATGGCTGTAGGGTAGGTGGTAGAGGAATCCCAGAATCCTGTGTCCTGGCTGGTTGGAGGAGGTGATGACTGTGGGGTAGATGGGAGAGTAATCCCAGAATCCTGTGTCCTGGCTGGTTGGAAGACGTGATGACTGTAGTGTAGATGGGAGAGGAATCCCAGAAGCCTGTGTCCTGGCTGGTTGGAGGACGTGATGGCTGTAGGGTAGGTGGTAGAGGAATCCCAGAAGCCAGTGTCCTGGCTGGTTGGAGGATGTGATGACTGTGGGGTAGATGGGAGAGGAATCCCAGAAGCCTGTGTCCTGGCTGATTGGAGGACATGATGACTGTAAGGTAGATTGAATAGGATTCCCAGAAAGCTGTGTCCTGGCTGATTGGAGGATGTGATCTCTGTAGTGTAGATTGGAGAAGAATCCCAGAAACCTGTGTTCTTGCTGGTTGGAGGATGTGATGACTGTAGTGTAGATGGAGGGGAATCCCAGAAGCCCGTGTCCTGGCTGGTTGGAGGACATGATGGCTGTAGTGTAGATGAGAGAGGAATCCCAGAAGCCTGTGTCCTGGCTAGTTGGAGGACATGATGGCTGTAGTGTAGATGAGAGAGGAATCCCAGAAGCCTGTGTCCTGGCTTGTTGGAGGACATGATGGCTGTAGTGTATATGAGAGGTGGAATCCCAGAAGCTTGTGTCTTGGCCATGTGAGGGAGATGGTGACTGTATTATAGATGGGAAAATATCACCTGGAACCCATCTATGAAGCAGGGAGGCCTGTGTCCCGGATGGTTGGAGGACATGATGATTGTAGTGTAGATGGGAGAGGAGTCATAGGAGACCTGTTTTGAAAAGCTGAAACTTATTTCATAGTTGGTTTGGGATAGAATGTGATTGTAGTGTAGGTGGAATAGGATTCTTATTAGGCTGTTTATGACAAGTAGAAGTCTTGTTCATGTTGGATGGAGGGTGGATATACTGTAGGTGGAAGAAGATCCATAGGGGGCTGTTTATGACAAGTAGAAGTCTTGTTCATGTTGGATGGAGGGTGGGTATAGTGTAGGTGGAAGGGGAGCCATAGGGGGCTGTTTATGACAAGTAGAAGTCTTGTTGATGTTGGATGGAGGGTGGATATAGTGTAGGTGGGAGAAGATCCATAGGGGGCTGTTTATGACAAGTAGAAGTCTTGTCCATGTTGGACGGAGGGTGGATATAGTGTAGGTGGGAGAAGATCCATAGGGGGCTGTTCATGACAAGTAGAAGTCTTGTTCATGTTGGATGGAGGGTGGATATAGTGTAGGTGGAAGGAGAGCCACAGGGGGCTGTTTATGACAAGTAGAAGTCTTGTTCATGTTGGATGGAGGGTGGATATAGTGTAGGTGGAAGGGGAGCCCTAGGGGGATGTTTATGACAAGTAGAAGTCTTGTTCATGTTGGATGGAGGGTGGATAATAGTGTAGGTGGAAGGGGAGCCCTAGGAGGCTGTTTATGACAAGTAGAAGTCTTGTTCATGTTGGATGGAGGGTGGATAATAGTGTAGGTGGAAGGGGAGCCCTAGGAGGCTGTTTATGACAAGTAGAAGTCTTGTTCATGTTGGATGGAGGGTGGATATAGTGTAGATGGAAGGGGAGCCCTAGGAGGCTGTTTATGACAAGTAGAAGTATTGTTCATGTTGGATGGAGGGTGGATATAGTGTAGGTGGAAGGGGAGCCCTAGGAGGCTGTTTATGACAAGTAGAAGTCTTGTCCATGTTGGATGGAGGGTGGATATAGTGTAGGTGGAAGGGGAGCCATAGAAGGCTGTTTATGACAAGTAGTCTTGTTCATGTTGGATGGAGGGTGGATATAGTGTAGGTGGAAGGGGAGCCATAGGGGACTGTTTATGACAAGTAGAAGTCTTGTCCATGTTGGATGGAGGGTGGATATAGTGTAGGTGGAAGGGGAGCCCTAGGGGGCTGTTTATGACAAGTAGAAGTCTTCTCCATGTTGGATGGAGGGTGGATATAGTGTAGGTGGAAGGGGAGCCCTAGGAGGCTGTTTATGACAAGTAGAAGTCTTGTCCATGTTGGATGGAGGGTGGATATAGTGTAGGTGGAAGAAGATCCATAGGAGGCTGTTTATGACAAGTAGAAGTCTTGTCCATGTTGGATGGAGGGTGGATATAGTGTAGGTGGAAGGGGAACCCTAGGGGGCTGTTTATGACAAGTAGAAGTCTTGTCCATGTTGGATGGAGGGTGGATATAGTGTAGGTGGGAGAAGATCCATAGGGGGCTGTTTATGACAAGTAGAAGTCTTGTCCATGTTGGATGGAGGGTGGATATAGTGTAGGTGGAAGGGGAGCTCTAGGAGGCTGTTTATGACAAGTAGAAGTCTTGTTCATGTTGGATGGAGGGTGGATATAGTGTAGGTGGAAGGGGAGCCCTAGGGGGCTGTTTATGACAAGTAGAAGTCTTGTCCATGTTGGATGGAGGGTGGATATAGTGTAGGTGGAAGAAGATCCATAGGGGGCTGTTTATGACAAGTAGAAGTCTTGTCCATGTTAGATGGGGGGTGGATATAGTGTAGGTGGAAGAAGATCCATGGGGGGCTGTTTATGACAAGTAGAAGTCTTGTCCATGTTGGATGGGGGGTGGATATAGTGTAGGTGGGAGAAGATCCATAGGGGGCTGTTTATGACAAGTAGAAGTCTTGTCCATGTTGGATGGAGGGTGGATATAGTGTAGGTGGAAGGGGAGCCCTAGGAGGCTGTGTATGACAAGTAGAAGTCTTGTCCATGTTTGATGGAAGGTGGATATAGTGTAGGTGGAAGGGGAGCCATAGGAGGCTGTTTATGACAAGTAGAAGTCTTGTTCATGTTGGATGGAGGGTGGATATAGTGTAGGTGGAAGGGGAGCCAAAGGGGGCTGTTTATGACAAGTAGAAGTCTTGTCCATGTTGGATGGAGGGTGGATATAGTGTAGGTGGAAGGGGAGCCATAGGAGGCTGTTTATGACAAGTAGAAGTCTTGTCCATGTTGGGTGGAGGGTGGATATAGTGTAGGTGGAAGGGGAGCCATAGGGGGCTGTTTATGACAAGTAGAAGTCTTGTTCATGTTGGATGGAGGGTGGATATAGTGTAGGTGGAAGGGGAGACCTAGGAGGCTGTTTATGACAAGTAGAAGTCTTGTCCATGTTGGATGGAGGGTGGATATAGTGTAGGTGGGGAAGGAGTCTTCACAGCCTGTTAGTGAACAGTAGAAATTGTTTCCTGGCATTCAACTTTTTTGATTGGTGTCTCCGATTTCTTGCCTCTAGAGAGTTTCCCTGTGTGGCTGGTCCTCCTCTTCAGTGCCGCCCTGGTGGTTTTGGTGATTATTCTGCTCCAGAACACATTTCCGGATTACTTCTAGGATATCTGCTGTGTCAGTGGAGCCAGAGATTGAATGGGCCCAGTCAGAGGATAAATCTCGAGATGTGGGCAGTATTGTATGTGCCGCACTGTATGTGCGATCTATGGATGGACGGTTGGCCGACTGGACTGCGGTGTTTATGAAGGACCATCTGAGGGCGTGTTTCGTCAGCTTCCTGTTCCACCTTCTTTACATTCCTTATCTGCTGCTGGAGGGCCAGAAAAATGACTGCACTAATCAGAGACATTATTTATATTGTAGATGTCAGTGACATCAGCCCAGACCACCACACCAGAGATAATGACCTCAGCCCCACATCAGCACAGACCACCACACCAGAGATAATGACCTCAGCCCCACATCAGCCCAGACCACCACACCAGAGATAATGACCTCAGCCCCACATCAGCCCAGACCACCACACCAGAGATAATAATGACCTCACCCCCACATCTGCCCAGACCAACACACCAGAGATAATGACCTCAGCCCCACATCAGCCCAGACCACCACACCAGAGATAATGACCTCACCCCCACATCAGCCCAGACCACCACACCAGAGATGCCAGTGCCCTCACCCCCACATCTGCCCGGACCACCACACCAGAGATGCCAGTGACCTGACCCCCACATCTGCCCAGACCACCACACCAGAGATGCCAGTGCCCTCACCTCACATCTACCCAGACCACCACACCAGAGATGCCAGTGCCCTCACGCCCACATCTGCCCAGACCACCACACCAGAGATGCCAGTGCCCTCACCCCCACATCTGCCCAGACCACCACACCAGAGATGCCAGTGCCCTAACCTCACATCTACCCAGACCACCACACCAGAGATGCCAGTACCCTCACCCCCACATCTGCCCAGACCACCACACCAGAGATGCCAGTGACCTCACCCCGACATCTGCCCAGACCACAACACCAGAGATGCCAGTGCCCTCACCCCCACATCTGCCCAGACCACCACACCAGAGATGCCAGTGACCTTACCCCCACATCTGCCCAGACCACCACACCAGAGATGCCAGTGCCCTCACCTCACATCTGCCCAGACCACCACACCAGAGATGCCAGTGACCTCACCCCGACATCTGCCCAGACTAACACGCCAGAGATAATAATGACCTCACCTCACATCTGCCCAGACCACCACACCAGAGATAATAGTGACCTCACCTCACATCTACCCAGACCACCACACCAGAGATAATAGTGACCTCACCCCGACATCTGCCCAGACCACCACACCAGAGATGCCAGTGCACTCACCCCCACATCTGCCCAGACCACCACACCAGAGATGCCAGTGCCCTCACCCCGACATCTACCCAGACCACCACACCAGAGATAATAGTGACCTCACCCCGACATCTGCCCAGACCACCACACCAGAGAAAATAGTGACCTCACCTCACATCTGCCCAGACCACCACACTAGAGATAATAGTGACCTCACCTCACATCTGCCCAGACCACCACACCAGAGATGCCAGTGACCTCAGCCTCACATCTACCCAGACCACCACACCAGAGATAATAGTGACCTCACCTCACATCTGCCCAGACCACCACACCAGAGATGCCAGTGACCTCACCCCGACATCTGCCCAGACCACCACACCAGAGATGCCAGTGACCTCACCCCCACATCTGACCAGACCACCACACCAGAGATAATGACCTCACCTCACATCTGCCCAGACCACCACACCAGAGATGCCAGTGCACTCACCCCCACATCTGACCAGACCACCACACCAGAGATAATGACCTCACCTCACATCTGCCCAGACCACCACACCAGAGATAATGACCTCACCCCCACATCTGCCCAGACCACCACACCAGAGATAATGACCTCACCCCCACATCTGCCCAAACCACCACACCAGAGATGCCAGTTACCTCACCCCGACATCTGCCCAGACCACCACACCAGAGATAATAGTGATCTCACCTCACATCTGCCCAGACCACCACACCAGAGATAATAGTGACCTCACCTCACATCTGCCCAGACCACCACACCAGTGATGTCAGTGACCTCACCCCGACATCTGCCCAGACCACCACACCAGAGATGCCAGTGACCTCACCTCACATCTGCCCAGACCACCACACCAGAGATGCCAGTGACCTCAGCCTCACATCTGCACAGACCACCACACCAGAGATGCCAGTGACCTCAGCCTCACATCTGCACAAACCACCACACCAGAGATGCCAGTGACCTCAGCCTCACATCTGCCCAGACCACCACACCAGTGATGCCAGTGACCTCACCCCCACATCTGCCCAGACCACCACACCAGTGATGCCAGTGACCTCACCCCCACATCTGCCCAGACCACCACACCAGAGATGCCAGTGACCTCACCCCGACATCTGCTCAGACCACCACACCAGAGATGCCAGTGCACTCACCCCCACATCTGCCCAGACCACCACACCAGAGATAATAGTGACCTCACCTCACATCTGCCCAGACCACCACACCAGAGATGCCAGTGCCCTCACCTCACATCTGCCCAGACCACCACACCAGAGATAATAGTGACCTCACCTCACATCTGCCCAGACCACCACACCAGAGATGCCAGTGACCTCAGCCTCACATCTGCCCAGACCACCACACAAGAGATAATAGTGACCTCACCTCACATCTGCCCAGACCACCACACCAGAGATGCCAGTGCCCTCACCTCACATCTGCCCAGACCACCACACCAGAGATAATGACCTCACCCCCACATCTGCCCAGACCACCACACCAGAGATGCCAGTGACCTCACCCCCACATCTGCCCAGACCACCACACCAGAGATGCCAGTGACCTCACCTCACATCTTCCCAGACCACCACACCAGAAATGCCAGAGACCTCACCCCCACATCTGCCTAGACCACCACACCAGAGATGCCAGTGACCTCACCTCACATCTACCCAGACCACCACACCAGAGATAATAGTGACCTCACCCCGACATCTGCCCAGACCACCACACCAGAGATAATAGTGACCTCACCTCACATCTGCCCAGACCACCACACCAGAGATGCCAGTGACCTCAGCCTCACATCTGCACAGACCACCACACCAGAGATGCCAGTGACCTCAGCCTCACATCTGCACAGACCACCACACCAGAGATGCCAGTGACCTCAGCCTCACATCTGCCCAGACCACCACACCAGTGATGCCAGTGACCTCACCCCCACATCTGCCCAGACCACCACACCAGAGATGCCAGTGACCTCACCCCGACATCTGCCCAGACCACCACACCAGAGATAATAGTGACCTCACCTCACATCTGCCCAGACCACCACACCAGAGATGCCAGTGACCTCAGCCTCACATCTGCCCAGACCACCACACAAGAGATAATAGTGACCTCACCTCACATCTGCCCAGACCACCACACCAGAGATGCCAGTGCCCTCACCTCACATCTGCCCAGACCACCACACCAGAGATAATGACCTCACCCCCACATCTGCCCCGACCACCACACCACAGATGCCAGTGACCTCACCTCACATCTTCCCAGACCACCACACCAGAAATGCCAGAGACCTCACCCCCACATCTGCCCAGACCACCACACCAGAGATGCCAGTGCCCTCACCACCACATCTGCCCAGGCCACCACACCAGATAATAGTGACCTCACCTCACATCTGCCCAGACCACCACACCAGAGATAATGACCTCACCTCACATCTGCCCAGACCACCACACCAGAGATGCCAGTGACCTCAGCCTCACATCTGCCCAGACCACCACACAAGAGATAATAGTGACCTCACCTCACATCTGCCCAGACCACCACACCAGAGATGCCAGTGCCCTCACCTCACATCTGCCCAGACCACCACACCAGAGATAATGACCTCACCCCCACATCTGCCCCGACCACCACACCACAGATGCCAGTGACCTCACCTCACATCTTCCCAGACCACCACACCAGAAATGCCAGAGACCTCACCCCCACATCTGCCCAGACCACCACACCAGAGATGCCAGTGCCCTCACCACCACATCTGCCCAGGCCACCACACCAGATAATAGTGACCTCACCTCACATCTGCCCAGACCACCACACCAGAGATAATGACCTCACCTCACATCTGCCCAGACCACCACACCAGAGATGCCAGTGACCTCACCCCGACATCTGCCCAGACCACCACACCAGAGATGTTTGGACTGGACAAATTGCACCTCTTGCAACCACATAATTGCTACTCTGAGGTGTTGAAGGCCATGTTACGCTGACAACATTGCTGTGAGCTTTAACACAATGCAGTGCACAGCTCAGGTGAAGGAACTTTCCATGTTTCCCCATTGGTCAGCTATTGTCAGCTCACTCATGCATTGTAGCAGAGTTCTGCTGACCCCATACTTTGCTATGCATACCAAGGGCGCATGACAAGGCATGTAATAAAGTTTTTATGCCTTAAAGTCTTTGAATTTTCACTGCAAACTTAGCCTAACATTTCAGCAAGATGGCTGCTGTATGGGGGTTTACATTGGTGCCAGCTAACAGGTCCGATCTCAGCTCCGCCCTCCCGGCATAGGATGTACACTCAAGTCAGCTGACAGGCCTGATCTCAGCTCCGCCTCCTGGCATGGGGCATACACTCATGTCAGCTGACAGGCCTGATCCCAGCTCCGCCCTCCCGGCATAGGATGTACACTCAAGTCAGCTGACAGGCCTGATCTCAGCTCCGCCTCCTGGCATGGGGCGTACACTCATGTCAGCTGACAGGCCTGATCCCATCTCCGCCCTCCCGGCATAGGATGTACACTCATGTCAGCTGACAGGCCTGATCTCAGCTCCGCCTCCCGGCATGGGGCTTACACTATTGACAGCTGACGGGCCCGATCTCAGCTCCGTCCTCCCAGCATGGGGCTTACACTCATGTCAGCCGACATGCCCGATCCCAGCTCCGCCCTTTCAGTGTGGGTTGTGTATTTGTGTCAGCTGACAGAACTGGCTCCGTACTCCCAGTGTGGGGTGTAGTTATTTGCGGACAGGATGGGCTCCGCCCTCCCAGCCACTGCATGATTGTTGTGAAGCTGAGATAAAGCTGAAGCATTGACTCAGTATTTCTCCACCCCGCTGAGGGAGGTGGGGCTGTCGCCTGATCTCCTGACAAATAAAGGCATTATTATTCTTGCCTTCTTTGCATTTCTTTAGAATTTCTCTAGAATGAATGTTGTCTTGTGTTTTGTGTGAACAGACTGAAGAGATCTTTCCTCCCTTCCTCTGGAAAGTCAGCTGTGAAGGTCCAAAGGACAGGCGATGAGAGACTGAAGAGAATCAGGAGAAACGCCTTCCGATAAGATAGTGGAGGAATTCAGGTGCCGTACTATCCTCCTGGATACGGCCTAACCCAGTGATGGCTAACCTTGGCACTCCAGCTCTGACAAAACTACAAATCCCATCATGCCTCTGCCTCCACCGAGTTGTGCTTAGAGCTGTCAGATTATTGCAATGCCTCATTGGACTTGTAGTTCCACCACAGCTTGTTGTGCCAAGGTTAGTCATCACTGGCCTAACCTAATAAGGTGACACCAGGGGCCAGATACAATTCTCTTTTTCTCCTGAGATGTTGCATGTATATAAGCTGTCTGTACCACCAGCCTGCAAACTAACAGGATATAAGCCCGACGAAGGCTGCAAGGCCGAAAGCTTGCTTATTCTTATTCATTTGTAGTTAGCCAATAAATGGTATCATCCTGATTTATAACTTCTTGCATCTTCTCTTTAAAACAACTGTTCAGTACTTTGCAATTGAAAAAGTACCAACAATTAGGTGAAAAAGTACTATTAAATGTACAGTACAGACCAAAAGTGTGGACACACCTTTTCATTCAAAGAGTTTTCTTTGTTTTCATGACTATGAACATTGTAGATTCACACTGAAGGCATCCAAACTATGAAGTAACACATGTGGAAGTATAGTACATAACCATCAAGTGTGACACAGCTGAAAATATGTCATATTCTAGGTTCTTCAAAGTAGCCACCTTTTGCTGTGATTCCTGCTTTGCACACTCTTGGCATTCTCTTGATGAGCTTCAAGAGGTAGTCACCTGAAATGGTTTTCCCCTCACAGGTGTTCCCTGTCAGGTTTAATAAGTGGCATTTCTTGCCTTATAAATGGGGTTGGGACCATCAGTTGTGTTGTGGAGAAGTCAGGTGGATACACAGCTGATAGTCCTACTGAATAGACTGTTAGAATTTGTATTATGGCAAGAAAAAAGCAGAAAAGTAAAGAAAAACGAGTGGCCATCATTACTTTAAGAAATGAAGGTCAGTCAGTCTGAAAAATTGGGAAAGCTTTGAAAGTGTCCCCAAGTGCAGTCTCAAAAACCATCAAACGCTACAAAGAAACTGGCTCACATGCGGACCGTCCCAGGAAAGGAAGACCAAGAGTCACCTCTGCTGCGGAGGATAAGTTCACCGGAGTCACTAGCCTCAGAAATCGCAGGTTAACAGCAGCTCAGATTAGAGACCAGGTCAATGCCACACAGAGTTCTAGCAGCAGACACATCTCTAGAACAACTGTTACGAGGAGACTGCGTGAATCAGGCCTTCATGGTAGAATATCTGCTAGGAAACCACTGCTAAGGACAGGCAACATGTAGAAGAGACTTGTTTGGGCTAAAGAACACAAGGAATGGACATTAGACCAGTGGAAATCTGTGCTTCGGTCTGATGAGTCCAAATTTGAGATCTTTGGTTCCAACCACCGTGTCTTTGTGCGACGCAGAAAAGGTGAATGGATGGTCTCTACATGCCTGGTTCCCACTGTGAAGCATGGAGGAGGAGGTGTGATGGTGTGGGGGTGCTTTGCTGGTGACACTGTTGGGGATTTATTTAAAATTGAAGGCATACTGAACCAGCATGGCTACCACAGCATCTTGCAGCGGCATGCCTATTCTATCTGGTTTGCGTTTAGTTGGACCATCATTTATTTTTCAACAGGACAATGACCCCAAACACACCTCCAGGCTGTGTAAGGGCTATTTGACCAGGAAGGAGAGTGATGGGGTGCTGCGCCAGATGACCTGACCTCCACAGTCACCAGACCTGAACCCAATCGAGATGGTTTGGGGTAAGCTGGACCGCAGAGTGAAGGCAAAAGGGCCAGCAAGTGCTAAGCATCTCTGGGAACTTCTTCAAGACTGTTGGAAGAACATTTCAGGTGACTACCTCTTGCAGCTCATCAAGAGAATGCCAAGAGTGTGCAAAGCAGTAAGCAAAGCAAAAGCTGGCTACTTTGAAGAACCTAGAACATGACATATTTTCAGTTGTGTCACACTTTTTGGTTATGTACTATACTTCCACTTGTGTTCATTCATAATTTGGATGCCTTCAGTGTGAATCTACAATGTTCATAGTCATGAAAATAAAGAAAACTCTTTGAATGAGAAGGTGTGTCCAAACTTTTGGTCAGTACTGTATTTTGAGTGTTTTCCTGCTTGCTGGTGGTTTAAAGAGAACCTGTATCAAAAATACAGTTCCCCTGGGGGGTACTCGCCTCGGGAGGGGGAAGCCCCAGGGTCCCAATGAGGCTTCCCCCACCCCTGTAGCTGCAGGCAATCCAGCGCTGGCTCCCCCGAAGTCTCCGGCAATCCTCCCCCGACAAGCCTGATAAGCGCTGATTTTATTTACCTCTCCTGGCTCCAGAGGGGGCGCTGTTGTGGCTTTCCGGACAGAGATAGGCGAAAATAGCCGATCTCCGTCGGGTCCGCTGTATTGTGCAGGCACAGGAGACTTGCAGGAGACTTGCACCTGCGCAGTAGAGCTGCCTAACAGCAATCGGCTATTTCCGCCTATCTCTCCGAGCGGAGAGCCGATACTTGCACCTGCGCAGTAGAGCTGCCTAACAGCAATCGGCTATTTCCGCCTATCTCTCCGAGTGGAGAGCCGATACTTGCACCTGCGCAGTAGAGCTGCCTAACAGCAATCGGCTATTTCCGCCTATCTCTCCGAGCGGAGAGCCGATACTTGCACCTGCGCAGTAGAGCTGCCTAACAGCAATCGGCTATTTCCGCCTATCTCTCCGAGCGGAGAGCGGATACCGCGCCTGCGCTGGACTCGGGAAGGTAAATATTTACATCCCCGCTGTTCGGAGAGCTTTATTACTGCCGCCGTGGGACAGAGGAGGACGGGGGAAGCTTCAATAGGATCCAGAGGCTTCTCCCACCCCAGGTGAGTACTCCCCAGGGGAGATTTTTTTCATTACAGGTTTTCTTTAAAAGGCATTTTATAGGGAAGTTTGAAACTATCACCTGGTGGAAAACTCAGGAGGAAAAGTGAATTCCATATGGGCCCAGCTATCCTAGAAACACAGTACAGTTTTACACAGCCATGAATACAGAATGGTTTTACAAAATCCTTCAACAGCATCTTCCAACCCTCCAGCATGATGGAGCTCCGTGCCATAAGACCAAAGTGATCACTGAGTGCCTCGGGGAAATGTTGTGTCCATGGCCAGGAAACATCCTTCAACAGCATCTTCCAACCCTCCAGCATGATGGAGCTCCATGCCATAAGACCAAAGTGATCACTGAATGCCTCGGGGAAATGTTGTGTCCATGGCCAGGAAACATCCTTCAACAGCATCTTCCAACCCTCCAGCATGATGGAGCTCCGTGCCATAAGACCAAAGTGATCACTGAGTGCCTCGGGGAAATGTTGGGTCCATGGCCAGGAAACATCCTTCAACAGCATCTTCCAACCCTCCAGCATGATGGAGCTCCGTGCCATAAGACCAAAGTGAGCACTGAATGCCTCGGGGAAATGTTGTGTCCATGGCCAGGAAACTCAATCCGTAATCCTATTGACAACTTGTGATCAATCAACAAATAAACTGCAAACATTGATTATGAAAGAACGGGTTGCCATCACTCAGGATTTGGTCCAGAAGTTGATTGACGGCCTGCCAGGGCAAATTGCAGAGGTCTTAAACTAAAAAGGGTCAAGACTGCAAATATTGACTCTGCATACATGAGATGTATAGAAAAGGACACTTATGAAATGCCTGCAATTTATGCTTCAATACACCACTAAAACAATTGACAAAAAAGATCTGAAAACACTGAAGCAGCAAACTTGGTTAAAAACAGTATTTGTGCCATTCTCAGGACGTTTGACCAGGATTGTACTTAATCATTGCTTGCCACACTCAAGGCCCGGTGTCGCAGGAGGATTCACCTTATCTGTATTTCTGGTCCCATGATAGTTGGTGTCACCGTATTTATTTTCATTGACCCAATAAAGCTTGTGTTTAGTAGGTTAGGGCTGTATCCAGTAGGATAGTGTGACTCATTTGTTCCTCTGGTATGTTAGGGTAGTAGAGTAGGGTAGTGGATACTGGAGTGGTGTAGGGTAGTGGTGACTGGCGTGGAGTAGGGTAGTGGTGACTGGCGTGGAGTAGGGTAGTGGATACTGGAGTGGAGTAGGGTAGTGATGACTGGCGTGTAGTAGGGTAGTAGTGACTGGAGTGGAGTAGGGTAGTAGTGACTGGTGTGGAGTAGGGTAGTGGATACTGGAGTGGAGTAGGGTAGTGATGACTGGCGTGTAGTAGGGTAGTAGTGACTGGAGTGGAGTAGGGTAGTGGTGACTGGCGTGGAGTAGGGTAGTGGTGACTGGCATGGAGTAGGGTAGTGGTGGCCGGTGTGGAGTAGGGGAGTGGTGACTGGCATGTAGTAGGGTAGTGGTGACTGGAGTGGAGTAGGGGAGTGGTGACTGGAGTGGAGTAGGGGAGTGGTGACTGGAGTGGAGTAGGGGAGTGGTGACTGGAGTGGAGTAGGGGAGTGGTGACTGGAGTGGAGTAGGGGAGTGGTGACTGGAGTGGAGTAGGGGAGTGGTGACTGGCGTGGAGTAGGGGAGTGGTGACTGGCATGTAGTAGGGTAGTGGTGACTGGCATGGAGTAGGGTAGTGGTGACTGGCATGGAGTAGGGTAGTGGTGACTGGAGTAGGGTAGTGGTGACTGGAGTTGGGAAGTGGTGACTGGAGTGGAGTAGGGGAGTGGTGACTGGAGTGGAGTAGGGGAGTGGTGACTGGAGTGGAGTAGGGGAGTGGTGACTGGAGTGGAGTAGGGGAGTGGTGACTGGAGTGGAGTAGGGGAGTGGTGACTGGAGTGGAGTAGGGGAGTGGTGACTGGCGTGGAGTAGGGGAGTGGTGACTGGCGTGGAGTAGGGGAGTGGTGACTGGCGTGGAGTAGGGGAGTGGTGACTGGCGTGGAGTAGGGGAGTGGTGACTGGCATGGAGTAGGGTAGTGGTGACTGGCATGGAGTAGGGTAGTGGTGACTGGCATGGAGTAGGGTAGTGGTGACTGGAGTAGGGTAGTGGTGACTGGAGTTGGGAAGTGGTGACTGGAGTGGAGTAGGGGAGTGGTGACTGGCGTGGAGTAGGGGAGTGGTGACTGGCGTGGAGTAGGGGAGTGGTGACTGGAGTGGAGTAGGGGAGTGGTGACTGGAGTGGAGTAGGGGAGTGGTGACTGGAGTGGAGTAGGGGAGTGGTGACTGGAGTGGAGTAGGGGAGTGGTGACTGGAGTGGAGTAGGGGAGTGGTGACTGGAGTGGAGTAGGGGAGTGGTGACTGGAGTGGAGTAGGGGAGTGGTGACTGGCGTGGAGTAGGGGAGTGGTGACTGGCGTGGAGTAGGGGAGTGGTGACTGGCGTGGAGTAGGGAAGTGGTGACTGGCGTGGAGTAGGGGAGTGGTGACTGGCGTGGAGTAGGGGAGTGGTGACTGGCGTGGAGTAGGGGAGTGGTGACTGGCGTGGAGTAGGGGAGTGGTGACTGGAGTAGGGGAGTGGTGACTGGCGTGGAGTAGGGGAGTGGTGACTGGCGTGGAGTAGGGGAGTGGTGACTGGCGTGGAGTAGGGGAGTGGTGACTGGCGTGGAGTAGGGGAGTGGTGACTGGAGTGGAGTAGGGGAGTGGTAACTGGCGTGGAGTAGGGGAGTGGTGACTGGCATGTAGTAGGGTAGTGATGACTGGAGTGGAGTAGGGTAGTGATGACTGGCATGTAGTAGGGTAGTGATGACTGGCGTGTAGTAGGGTAGTAGTGACTGGCATCTAGTAGGGGAGTGGTGACTGGCGTGTAGTAGGGTAGTGATGACTGGCGTGGAGTAGGGTAGTGATGACTGGCGTGTAGTAGGGTAGTAGTGACTGGTGTGGAGTAGGGTAGTGATGACTGGCATGTAGTAGGGGAGTGGTGACTGGCATGTAGTAGGGTAGTGATGACTGGCGTGGAGTAGGGTAGTAGTGACTGGTGTGGAGTAGGGTAGTGGATACTGGAGTGGAGTAGGGTAGTGGTGACTGGAGTGGAGTAGGGTAGTCGTGACTGGAGTGGAGTAGGGTAGTGGTGACTGGAGTGGAGTAGGGTAGTAGTGACTGGTGTGGAGTAGGGTAGTGGATACTGGTGTGGAGTAGGGTAGTGGATACTGGAGTGGAGTAGGGTAGTGGTGACTGGAGTGGAGTAGGGTAGTCGTGACTGGAGTGGAGTAGGGTAGTGGTGACTGGAGTGGAGTGGGGGAGTGGTGACTGGAGTGGAGTAGGGTAGTAGTGACTGGTGTGGAATAGGGTAGTGGATACTGGAGTGGAGTAGGGTAGTGATGACTGGCGTGTAGTAGGGTAGTAGTGACTGGAGTGGAGTAGGGTAGTGGTGACTGGCGTGGAGTAGGGTAGTGGTGACTGGCATGGAGTAGGGTAGTGGTGACTGACGTGGATTAGGGTAGTGGTGACTGGAGTAGAGTAGGGTAGTGGTGACTGGAGTGGAGTAGGGTAGTGGTGACTGGAGTGGAGTAGGGTAGTGGTGACTGGAGTGGAGTAGGGTAGTAGTGACTGGAGTGGAGTAGGGTAGTAGTGACTGGAGTGGAGTAGGGTAGTAGTGACTGGAGTGGAGTAGGGTAGTAGTGACTGGAGTGGAGTAGGGTAGTAGTGACTGGAGTGGAGTAGGGTAGTGGTGACTGGAGTGGAGTGGGGGAGTGGTGACTGGAGTGGAGTAGGGTAGTAGTGACTGGTGTGGAATAGGGTAGTGGATACTGGAGTGGAGTAGGGTAGTGATGACTGGCGTGTAGTAGGGTAGTAGTGACTGGAGTGGAGTAGGGTAGTAGTGACTGGTGTGGAGTAGGGTAGTGGATACTGGAGTGGAGTAGGGTAGTGATGACTGGCGTGTAGTAGGGTAGTAGTGACTGGAGTGGAGTAGGGTAGTGGTGACTGGCGTGGAGTAGGGTAGTGGTGACTGGCATGGAGTAGGGTAGTGGTGGCCGGTGTGGAGTAGGGGAGTGGTGACTGGCATGTAGTAGGGTAGTGGTGACTGGAGTGGAGTAGGGGAGTGGTGACTGGAGTGGAGTAGGGGAGTGGTGACTGGAGTGGAGTAGGGGAGTGGTGACTGGAGTGGAGTAGGGGAGTGGTGACTGGAGTGGAGTAGGGGAGTGGTGACTGGAGTGGAGTAGGGGAGTGGTGACTGGAGTGGAGTAGGGGAGTGGTGACTGGCGTGGAGTAGGGGAGTGGTGACTGGCATGTAGTAGGGTAGTGGTGACTGGCATGGAGTAGGGTAGTGGTGACTGGCATGGAGTAGGGTAGTGGTGACTGGAGTAGGGTAGTGGTGACTGGAGTTGGGAAGTGGTGACTGGAGTGGAGTAGGGGAGTGGTGACTGGAGTGGAGTAGGGGAGTGGTGACTGGAGTGGAGTAGGGGAGTGGTGACTGGAGTGGAGTAGGGGAGTGGTGACTGGAGTGGAGTAGGGGAGTGGTGACTGGAGTGGAGTAGGGGAGTGGTGACTGGAGTGGAGTAGGGGAGTGGTGACTGGCGTGGAGTAGGGGAGTGGTGACTGGCGTGGAGTAGGGGAGTGGTGACTGGCGTGGAGTAGGGGAGTGGTGACTGGCGTGGAGTAGGGGAGTGGTGACTGGCATGGAGTAGGGTAGTGGTGACTGGCATGGAGTAGGGTAGTGGTGACTGGCATGGAGTAGGGTAGTGGTGACTGGAGTAGGGTAGTGGTGACTGGAGTTGGGAAGTGGTGACTGGAGTGGAGTAGGGGAGTGGTGACTGGCGTGGAGTAGGGGAGTGGTGACTGGCGTGGAGTAGGGGAGTGGTGACTGGAGTGGAGTAGGGGAGTGGTGACTGGAGTGGAGTAGGGGAGTGGTGACTGGAGTGGAGTAGGGGAGTGGTGACTGGCGTGGAGTAGGGGAGTGGTGACTGGAGTGGAGTAGGGGAGTGGTGACTGGAGTGGAGTAGGGGAGTGGTGACTGGCGTGGAGTAGGGGAGTGGTGACTGGCGTGGAGTAGGGGAGTGGTGACTGGCGTGGAGTAGGGAAGTGGTGACTGGCGTGGAGTAGGGGAGTGGTGACTGGCGTGGAGTAGGGGAGTGGTGACTGGCGTGGAGTAGGGGAGTGGTGACTGGAGTAGGGGAGTGGTGACTGGCGTGGAGTAGGGGAGTGGTGACTGGCGTGGAGTAGGGGAGTGGTGACTGGCGTGGAGTAGGGGAGTGGTGACTGGCATGGAGTAGGGGAGTGGTGACTGGCGTGGAGTAGGGGAGTGGTGACTGGAGTGGAGTAGGGGAGTGGTAACTGGCGTGGAGTAGGGGAGTGGTGACTGGCATGTAGTAGGGTAGTGATGACTGGAGTGGAGTAGGGTAGTGATGACTGGCATGTAGTAGGGTAGTGATGACTGGCGTGTAGTAGGGTAGTAGTGACTGGCATCTAGTAGGGGAGTGGTGACTGGCGTGTAGTAGGGTAGTGATGACTGGCGTGGAGTAGGGTAGTGATGACTGGCGTGTAGTAGGGTAGTAGTGACTGGTGTGGAGTAGGGTAGTGATGACTGGCATGTAGTAGGGGAGTGGTGACTGGCATGTAGTAGGGTAGTGATGACTGGCGTGGAGTAGGGTAGTAGTGACTGGTGTGGAGTAGGGTAGTGGATACTGGAGTGGAGTAGGGTAGTGGTGACTGGAGTGGAGTAGGGTAGTCGTGACTGGAGTGGAGTAGGGTAGTGGTGACTGGAGTGGAGTAGGGTAGTAGTGACTGGTGTGGAGTAGGGTAGTGGATACTGGAGTGGAGTAGGGTAGTGGTGACTGGAGTGGAGTAGGGTAGTCGTGACTGGAGTGGAGTAGGGTAGTGGTGACTGGAGTGGAGTGGGGGAGTGGTGACTGGAGTGGAGTAGGGTAGTAGTGACTGGTGTGGAATAGGGTAGTGGATACTGGAGTGGAGTAGGGTAGTGATGACTGGCGTGTAGTAGGGTAGTAGTGACTGGAGTGGAGTAGGGTAGTGGTGACTGGCGTGGAGTAGGGTAGTGGTGACTGGCATGGAGTAGGGTAGTGGTGACTGACGTGGATTAGGGTAGTGGTGACTGGAGTAGAGTAGGGTAGTGGTGACTGGAGTGGAGTAGGGTAGTGGTGACTGGAGTGGAGTAGGGTAGTGGTGACTGGAGTGGAGTAGGGTAGTAGTGACTGGAGTGGAGTAGGGTAGTAGTGACTGGAGTGGAGTAGGGTAGTAGTGACTGGAGTGGAGTAGGGTAGTAGTGACTGGAGTGGAGTAGGGTAGTAGTGACTGGAGTGGAGTAGGGTAGTAGTGACTGGAGTGGAGTAGGGTAGTAGTGACTGCCTGCCAGTGTGGAGAGGCGTAGTGGTGGCCGGTGTGGAGAGGCGTAGTGGTGGCCGGTGTGGAGAGGCGTAGTGGTGGCCGGTGTGGAGAGGCGTAGTGGTGGCCGGTGTGGAGTGGCATAGTGGTGGCCGGTGTGGAGAGGCGTAGTGGTGGCCGGTGTGGAGCGGCGTAGTGGTGGCCGGTGTGGAGTAGCGTAGTGGTGGCCGGTGTGGAGTGGTGGCCGGTGTGGAGAGGCGTAGTGGTGGCCGGTGTGGAGTGGCATAGTGGAGGCCGGTGGGGAATGGTGTGAGGACCTGTTCAGCGGAGGAATCCATGAAGTTGGTGAATTGTCTTTACAAACCACCTCCTTTTAGTAAAATTACAATAAACAATTTTGGATTTTTTTCCCTTAAACATTGTCTGTATTACTGTTTGCCGCCTGCATAAAGTTTGGTAAGCATGGGGTCTAGCCATGTTTATTTTTAAGATAATGAGTTACTTGGACACCCAGATATTCATCTACTGACTGATGAAGACAATTTGTATAAACGACCTGGTTTATTGAGGTATTAGAATGGAAACCAATCCTCTTTTGTACAGTTTAGAATCATTGGATGCTGGTTCCTTGATCCCTCTGGAAGTTGGACAGTAAGAAGAGGTCTCCTATGATGTATAGATAGCAAAGCCAGGCCAGCATCAGTACCAGAGAGGCGTAGTGGTGGCCGGTGTGGAGAGGCGTAGTGGTGGCCGGTGTGGAGAGGCGTAGTGTTGGCCGGTGTGGAGTGGCGTAGTGGTGGCCGGTGTGGAGAGGCGTAGTGTTGGCCGGTGTGGAGTGGCGTAGTGGTGGCCGGTGTGGAGAGGCGTAGTGGTGGCCGGTGTGGAGAGGCGTAGTGGTGGCCGGTGTGGAGTGGCGTAGTGGTGGCCGGTGTGGAGAGACGTAGTGGTGGTCGGTGTGGAGAGGCGTAGTGGTGGCTGGTGTGGAGTGGCGTAGTGGTGGCCGGTGTGGAGAGGCGTAGTGGTGGCCGGTGTGGAGAGGCGTAGTGGTGGCCGGTGTGGAGTGGCATAGTGGTGGCCGGTGTGGAGAGGCGTAGTGGTGGCCGGTGTGGAGAGGCGTAGTGGTGGCCAGTGTGGAGTGGTGGCCGGTGTGGAGAGGCGTAGTGGTGGCCGGTGTGGAGAGACGTAGTGGTGGTCGGTGTGGAGAGGCGTAGTGGTGGCTGGTGTGGAGTGGCGTAGTGGTGGCCGGTGTGGAGAGGCGGTGTGGAGTGGCGTAGTGGTGGCTGGTGTGGAGTGGCGTAGTGGTGGCCGGTGTGGAGAGACGTAGTGGTGGCTGGTGTGGAGTGGCGTAGTGGTGGCCGGTGTGGAGTGGCGTAGTGGTGGCCGGTGTGGAGAGGCGTAGTGGTGGCCGGTGTGGAGAGGCGTAGTGGTGGCCGGTGTGGAGAGGCGTAGTGGTGGCCGGTGTGGAGAGGCGTAGTGGTGGCCGGTGTGGAGTGGCATAGTGGTGGCCGGTGTGGAGAGGCGTAGTGGTGGCCGGTGTGGAGCGGCGTAGTGGTGGCCGGTGTGGAGTAGCGTAGTGGTGGCCGGTGTGGAGTGGTGGCCGGTGTGGAGAGGCGTAGTGGTGGCCGGTGTGGAGTGGCATAGTGGAGGCCGGTGGGGAATGGTGTGAGGACCTGTTCAGCGGAGGAATCCATGAAGTTGGTGAATTGTCTTTACAAACCACCTCCTTTTAGTAAAATTACAATAAACAATTTTGGATTTTTTCCCTTAAACATTGTCTGTATTACTGTTTGCTGCCTGCATAAAGTTTGGTAAGCATGGGGTCTAGCCATGTTTATTTTTAAGATAATGAGTTACTTGGACACCCAGATATTCATCTACTGACTGATGAAGACAATTTGTATAAACGACCTGGTTTATTGAGGTATTAGAATGGAAACCAATCCTCTTTTGTACAGTTTAGAATCATTGGATGCTGGTTCCTTGATCCCTCTGGAAGTTGGACAGTAAGAAGAGGTCTCCTATGATGTATAGATAGCACAGCCAGGCCAGCATCAGTACCAACGTCAATCCTCTACAGCTGCCTTCAGGTCTTCACAATGACGGAGCACGGCTCCCATAAACTGGCTGAAGACTCTGTTCATGTACTGCTGCTGAGTTGGGAAGACCCCTTCCAGAAACCCTATGTGTCCACCATGAGCTGTAATCAGGAGGGCCACGTGGGGGTTATTGGCAGCATCGGCAACTGGAATGGCTGCAATGAGAGAAAACATGGGCAAATTATCATTTGGTTTGGAGGAAAGATAAGTTCTGTGGGAGATAATAGTATAGAGAGGTCGGAAGCAGAGATATAGATTTATGTAAGCAACATAGAGGTGATGCTGAAATCAAATGAGCTTACTATAGCATATTGTAAGTATAGGTAGAGATGAGGTCTAAGAACAGAACCTTGTGGTACACCAACATACAGCGAATGAGGGAAGGAGTTAATATGGAAGTGAGAGACAGTAAAAAGAACACAGAGAAGTATGTAGAGATGCAAGAAACCTGTTAGGCTTCTGATTCCTAGAGATGAGCGAATTTGTAAAGAAAATGATGATTAACAGTGTCAGAAGAAGAGATGAGGAGGATTAGTATGGAAAATTGACTTTTGGATTTTACAACCACAAGGTCATTAGTGACTTTATGAAGGACTGTTTGGAATGGTGTGGTGGAATCCAGACTGAAGAGGTTCAAACAAACAGTAGAGAGTAAAAAGGGGAACACTGGCAATGGAGTAGAATTGTTGCTTGTAGGTCCATGTTTGTCATATCATGGTAAAACCCACTTCAGGTACTGAGATCTTTGAAGATAAATTTGCCTGGTCTGCTCACCAGACAGCTTCATGGAATTAGATACAGGGCAACACAGTACATTATAATCCACACTTGTACATGAGTACAAATCTATAAATAATAGGGGGGCACCTGGGCTCTACATAAAACAAAGACTCTGTATGCCCTGAAACTCGTGTCCTACCATGCTCCTTACCTTCTCATCTGGAGATCCCCATCCCAACCCTCTGGCTTCTATCTCTATTCTTACCAGGGCTGTGGAGTTGGTACAAAACTCATCCGACTAACTCCGACAAAACGTCTGACTCCAGAGGCCAGATGCAATTCACGCTTTCTCCTAGGAGATATTTGTTCATCTTCAATGTAAATGGACTTTTTAGCACTTTTGCAATGGAAAAAGTGCCCAAAGTAGGTGAAAAAACACTTGTCAACATTATTTTGAGTATTTGTTTGTTTGCTGGTGGTGTAAAAGGCATTTTATTTACAAGTCATGAAAATATCACCTTGGAGAAAACTCAGGTGAAAAAGTGACTTGCATCTGGGCCCAGGTATCCCAAATTGTTGTGACTCCAACTCCTTGACTTCGGCTCCACCGTCCTTGCCGGGCTATGGAATCGGTACAAAGATCTTCCAACTCCGACTCCTCAGTTTATGAAACCACCAACTCCAGTTAGCCAACAACTGTGCTGCCTCCACAGCACTGATTTCTGCAGGCTTTCTGCATTGCATTAAAAGAGAATGTTCTACTACAGTCAGATCTCTCTTAAGCTTCTCTGTTCTACCATCTCTGTTCTACCTCTGTCTACCTCCTCTGGCTTCTCCTCTGTTCTATCATCTCTGTTCTACCTCTGTCTGTCTCCTCTGGCTTCTCCTCTGTTCTACCTCTGTCTGTCTCCTCTGTCTTTTTCCTCTGGCTTCTCTGTTCTACCATCTCTTTTCTATCTCTGTCTACCTCCTCTGGCTTATCTGTTCTACCATCTCTGTTCTATCTCTGTCTACCTCCTCTGGCTTCTCCTATGTTCTACCTCTGTCTACCTCGTCTGGCTTCTCTTCTGTTCTACCTCTGTCTACCTCCTCTGGCTTCTCCTCTGTTCTACCTCTGTCTATCTCCTCTGTTCTACCATTTCTGTTCTATCTCTCTGTCTCCTCTGGCTTCTCCTCTGTTCTACCATCTCTGTTCTGCCTCTGTCTACCTCCTCTGGCTTCTCCTCTGTTCTACCATCTATGTTCTACCTCTGTCTCCTCTGGCTTCTCCTCTGTTCTACCATCAATGTTCTACCTCTGTCTCCTCTGGCTTCTCCTCTGTTCTACCATCTATGTTCTGCCTCTGTCTACCTCCTCTGGCTTCTCCTCTGTTATATCATCTCTGTTCTACCTCTGTCTGTCTCCTCTTGCTTCTCCTCTGGTCTTGTTCTACCATCTCTGTTCGACCTCTGTCTGTCTCCTCTGTTCTACCATCTCTGTTCTACTTCTGTCTATCTCCTCTGGCTTCTCCTCTGTTCTTGTTCTACCGTCTCTGTTCTACCTCTGTCTGTCTCTGGCTTCTCCTCTGTTCTACCATCTTTGTTCTACCTCTTTCTGTTTCCTCTAACTTCTCCTCTGTTCTACCAAACTTACTAATAAACTTCTCCTCTGGCGATCTCTGTTTCAGAACTGTAATATTATGATGCTGTGTGTTGTACAGTTTGAGTTGTTTAGGTGGTACAGTACCTTTAATGACTAACTACAACATTTCTTTACACGCTTTGGAAACTGTTTTTTTTTTTTGTTCAGAACGTAAGAACAGAACGGCTCTGATCCAGTGTCACGCCAGTGTCACGCCAGTGTCAAGCCTAGATGAAAAGTTTTGAAAGCTTGCAGAGAAATCTTCTGCAGTTAGTCAGTAAAGGTATCACCTAAACAACTTTTGTTGTTATGTCTTTGGATTCTCTCCATGACTTATACTAGGTGCACACGATGCAAGTTTCTAACAGATTGATTATTTCCAACATGTCCAATCTAATTTCTAAGTGATTTTCTGTTCAATTTTATGGAAAAAAAATCGATAGGGAAATCAGATGGGACATGTTGGAAATAGTTGGACTGATAGTAAATCTTTCAGAAAATAGCATGGTGCGTACATAGCGTAATAGTGGGAAGGTAGCTGTGTATAGAGGGAATAGTATGGTGCGTACATAGCGTAATAGTGGGAAGGTAGCTGTGTATAGAGGGAATAGCATGGTGCGTACATAGCGTAATAGTGGGAAGGTAGCCTTGTATAGAGGGAATAGCATGGTGCGTACATAGCGTAATAGTGGGAAGGTAGCCTTGTATAGAGGGAATAGCATGGTGCGTACATAGCGTAATAGTGGGAAGGTAGCTGTGTATAGAGGGAATAGCATGGTGCGTACATAGCGTAATAGTGGGAAGGTAGCTGTGTATAGAGGGAATAGCATGGTGCGTACATAGCGTAATAGTGGGAAGGTAGCTGTGTATAGAGGGAATAGCATGGTGCGTACATAGCGTAATAGTGGGAAGGTAGCCTTGTATAGAGGGAATAGCATGGTGCGTACATAGCGTAATAGTGGGAAGGTAGCTGTGTATAGAGGGAATAGCATGGTGCGTACATAGCGTAATAGTGGGAAGGTAGCTGTGTATAGAGGGAATAGCATGGTGCGTACATAGCGTAATAGTGGGAAGGTAGCTGTGTATAGAGGGAATAGCATGGTGCGTACATAGCGTAATAGTGGGAAGGTAGCCTTGTATAGAGGGAATAGCATGGTGCGTACATAGCGTAATAGTGGGAAGGTAGCCTTGTATAGAGGGAATAGCATGGTGCGTACATAGCGTAATAGTGGGAAGGTAGCTGTGTATAGAGGGAATAGCATGGTGCGTACATAGCGTAATAGTGGGAAGATTAGCTGTGTATAGAGGGAATAGCATGGTGCGTACATAGCGTAATAGTGGGAAGGTAGCTGTGTATAGAGGGAATAGCATGGTGCGTACATAGCGTAATAGTGGGAAGGTAGCCTTGTATAGAGGGAATAGCATGGTGCGTACATAGCGTAATAGTGGGAAGGTAGCCTTGTATAGAGGGAATAGTATGGTGCGTACATAGCGTAATAGTGGGAAGGTAGCTGTGTATAGAGGGAATAGCATGGTGCGTACATAGCGTAATAGTGGGAAGGTAGCTGTGTATAGAGGGAATAGCATGGTGCGTACATAGCGTAATAGTGGGAAGGTAGCTGTGTATAGAGGGAATAGTATGGTGCGTACATAGCGTAATAGTGGGAAGGTAGCCTTGTATAGAGGGAATAGCATGGTGCGTACATAGCGTAATAGTGGGAAGGTAGCTGTGTATAGAGGGAATAGCATGGTGCGTACATAGCGTAATAGTGGGAAGGTAGCTGTGTATAGAGGGAATAGCATGGTGCGTACATAGCGTAATAGTGGGAAGGTAGCTGTGTATAGAGGGAATAGCATGGTGCGTACATAGCGTAATAGTGGGAAGGTAGCCTTGTATAGAGGGAATAGCATGGTGCGTACATAGCGTAATAGTGGGAAGGTAGCTGTGTATAGAGGGAATAGCATGGTGCGTACATAGCGTAATAGTGGGAAGGTAGCTGTGTATAGAGGGAATAGCATGGTGCGTACATAGCGTAATAGTGGGAAGGTAGCTGTGTATAGAGGGAATAGCATGGTGCGTACATAGCGTAATAGTGGGAAGGTAGCTGTGTATAGAGGGAATAGCATGGTGCGTACATAGCGTAATAGTGGGAAGGTAGCCTTGTATAGAGGGAATAGCATGGTGCGTACATAGCGTAATAGTGGGAAGGTAGCTGTGTATAGAGGGAATAGCATGGTGCGTACATAGCGTAATAGTGGGAAGGTAGCTGTGTATAGAGGGAATAGCATGGTGCGTACATAGCGTAATAGTGGGAAGGTAGCTGTGTATAGAGGGAATAGCATGGTGCGTACATAGCGTAATAGTGGGAAGGTAGCTGTGTATAGAGGGAATAGCATGGTGCGTACATAGCGTAATAGTGGGAAGGTAGCCTTGTATAGAGGGAATAGCATGGTGCGTACATAGCGTAATAGTGGGAAGATTAGCTGTGTATAGAGGGAATAGCATGGTGCGTACATAGCGTAATAGTGGGAAGGTAGCCTTGTATAGAGGGAATAGCATGGTGCGTACATAGCGTAATAGTGGGAAGGTAGCTGTGTATAGAGGGAATAGCATGGTGCATACATAGCGTAATAGTGGGAAGGTAGCCTTGTATAGAGGGAATAGCATGGTGCGTACATAGCGTAATAGTGGGAAGGTAGCTGTGTATAGAGGGAATAGCATGGTGCGTACATAGCGTAATAGTGGGAAGGTAGCTGTGTATAGAGGGAATAGCATGGTGCGTACATAGCGTAATAGTGGGAAGGTAGCTGTGTATAGAGGGAATAGCATGGTGCGTACATAGCGTAATAGTGGGAAGGTAGCCTTGTATAGAGGGAATAGCATGGTGCGTACATAGCGTAATAGTGGGAAGGTAGCTGTGTATAGAGGGAATAGCATGGTGCGTACATAGCGTAATAGTGGGAAGGTAGCTGTGTATAGAGGGAATAGTATGGTGCGTACATAGCGTAATAGTGGGAAGGTAGCTGTGTATAGAGGGAATAGCATGGTGCGTACATAGCGTAATAGTGGGAAGGTAGCTGTGTATAGAGGGAATAGTATGGTGCGTACATAGCGTAATAGTGGGAAGGTAGCTGTGTATAGAGGGAATAGCATGGTGCGTACATAGCGTAATAGTGGGAAGGTAGCTGTGTATAGAGGGAATAGCATGGTGCGTACATAGCGTAATAGTGGGAAGGTAGCTGTGTATAGAGGGAATAGCATGGTGCGTACATAGCGTAATAGTGGGAAGGTAGCTGTGTATAGAGGGAATAGCATGGTGCGTACATAGCGTAATAGTGGGAAGGTAGCTGTGTATAGAGGGAATAGCATGGTGCGTACATAGCGTAATAGTGGGAAGGTAGCTGTGTATAGAGGGAATAGCATGGTGCGTACATAGCGTAATAGTGGGAAGGTAGCTGTGTATAGAGGGAATAGCATGGTGCGTACATAGCGTAATAGTGGGAAGGTAGCCTTGTATAGAGGGAATAGTATGGTGCGTACATAGCGTAATAGTGGGAAGGTAGCTGTGTATAGAGGGAATAGCATGGTGCGTACATAGCGTAATAGTGGGAAGGTAGCTGTGTATAGAGGGAATAGCATGGTGCGTACATAGCGTAATAGTGGGAAGGTAGCCTTGTATAGAGGGAATAGCATGGTGCGTACATAGCGTAATAGTGGGAAGGTAGCTGTGTATAGAGGGAATAGCATGGTGCGTACATAGCGTAATAGTGGGAAGGTAGCTGTGTATAGAGGGAATAGCATGGTGCGTACATAGCGTAATAGTGGGAAGGTAGCTGTGTATAGAGGGAATAGCATGGTGCGTACATAGCGTAATAGTGGGAAGGTAGCTGTGTATAGAGGGAATAGCATGGTGCGTACATAGCGTAATAGTGGGAAGAGTAGCTGTGTATAGAGGGAATAGCATGGTGCGTACATAGCGTAATAGTGGGAAGATTAGCTGTGTATAGAGGGAATAGCATGGTGCGTACATAGCGTAATAGTGGGAAGGTAGCTGTGTATAGAGGGAATAGCATGGTGCGTACATAGCGTAATAGTGGGAAGGTAGCCTTGTATAGAGGGAATAGCATGGTGCGTACATAGCGTAATAGTGGGAAGGTAGCTGTGTATAGAGGGAATAGCATGGTGCGTACATAGCGTAATAGTGGGAAGGTAGCCTTGTATAGAGGGAATAGCATGGTGCGTACATAGCGTAATAGTGGGAAGGTAGCTGTGTATAGAGGGAATAGTATGGTGCGTACATAGCGTAATAGTGGGAAGGTAGCTGTGTATAGAGGGAATAGCATGGTGCGTACATAGCGTAATAGTGGGAAGGTAGCTGTGTATAGAGGGAATAGCATGGTGCGTACATAGCGTAATAGTGGGAAGGTAGCTGTGTATAGAGGGAATAGCATGGTGCGTACATAGCGTAATAGTGGGAAGGTAGCCTTCTATAGAGGGAATAGCATGGTGCGTACATAGCGTAATAGTGGGAAGGTAGCTGTGTATAGAGGGAATAGCATGGTGCGTACATAGCGTAATAGTGGGAAGGTAGCTGTGTATAGAGGGAATAGCATGGTGCGTACATAGCGTAATAGTGGGAAGGTAGCCTTGTATAGAGGGAATAGCATGGTGCGTACATAGCGTAATAGTGGGAAGGTAGCCTTGTATAGAGGGAATAGCATGGTGCGTACATAGCGTAATAGTGGGAAGGTAGCCTTGTATAGAGGGAATAGCATGGTGCGTACATAGCGTAATAGTGGGAAGGTAGCTGTGTATAGAGGGAATAGCATGGTGCGTACATAGCGTAATAGTGGGAAGGTAGCTGTGTATAGAGGGAATAGCATGGTGCGTACATAGCGTAATAGTGGGAAGGTAGCTGTGTATAGAGGGAATAGCATGGTGCGTACATAGCGTAATAGTGGGAAGGTAGCTGTGTATAGAGGGAATAGCATGGTGCGTACATAGCGTAATAGTGGGAAGGTAGCTGTGTATAGAGGGAATAGCATGGTGCGTACATAGCGTAATAGTGGGAAGGTAGCCTTGTATAGAGGGAATAGCATGGTGCGTACATAGCGTAATAGTGGGAAGGTAGCTGTGTATAGAGGGAATAGCATGGTGCGTACATAGCGTAATAGTGGGAAGGTAGCCTTGTATAGAGGGAATAGCATGGTGCGTACATAGCGTAATAGTGGGAAGGTAGCTGTGTATAGAGGGAATAGCATGGTGCGTACATAGCGTAATAGTGGGAAGGTAGCCTTGTATAGAGGGAATAGCATGGTGCGTACATAGCGTAATAGTGGGAAGGTAGCTGTGTATAGAGGGAATAGCATGGTGCGTACATAGCGTAATAGTGGGAAGGTAGCTGTGTATAGAGGGAATAGCATGGTGCGTACATAGCGTAATAGTGGGAAGGTAGCTGTGTATAGAGGGAATAGCATGGTGCGTACATAGCGTAATAGTGGGAAGGTAGCTGTGTATAGAGGGAATAGCATGGTGCGTACATAGCGTAATAGTGGGAAGGTAGCCTTGTATAGAGGGAATAGCATGGTGCGTACATAGCGTAATAGTGGGAAGGTAGCCTTGTATAGAGGGAATAGCATGGTGCGTACATAGCGTAATAGTGGGAAGGTAGCCTTGTATAGAGGGAATAGCATGGTGCGTACATAGCGTAATAGTGGGAAGGTAGCTGTGTATAGAGGGAATAGCATGGTGCGTACATAGCGTAATAGTGGGAAGGTAGCTGTGTATAGAGGGAATAGCATGGTGCGTACATAGCGTAATAGTGGGAAGGTAGCTGTGTATAGAGGGAATAGCATGGTGCGTACATAGCGTAATAGTGGGAAGGTAGCTGTGTATAGAGGGAATAGCATGGTGCGTACATAGCGTAATAGTGGGAAGGTAGCTGTGTATAGAGGGAATAGCATGGTGCGTACATAGCGTAATAGTGGGAAGGTAGCTGTGTATAGAGGGAATAGCATGGTGCGTACATAGCGTAATAGTGGGAAGGTAGCTGTGTATAGAGGGAATAGCATGGTGCGTACATAGCGTAATAGTGGGAAGGTAGCTGTGTATAGAGGGAATAGCATGGTGCGTACATAGCGTAATAGTGGGAAGGTAGCTGTGTATAGAGGGAATAGCATGGTGCGTACATAGCGTAATAGTGAGGTTGAAGAGGTGCTGTGTATAGAGGGAATAGTATGGTGCGTACATAGCGTAATAGTGGGAAGGTAGCTGTGTATAGAGGGAATAGCATGGTGCGTACATAGCGTAATAGTGGGAAGGCAAGCCTGTGTATAGAGGGAATAGCATGGTGCGTACATAGCGTAATAGTGGGAAGGTAGCTGTGTATAGAGGGAATAGTATGGTGCGTACATAGCGTAATAGTGGGAAGGTAGCTGTGTATAGAGGGAATAGTATGGTGCGTACATAGCGTAATAGTGGGAAGGTAGCCTTGTATAGAGGGAATAGCATGGTGCGTACATAGCGTAATAGTGGGAAGGTAGCCTTGTATAGAGGGAATAGCATGGTGCGTACATAGCGTAATAGTGGGAAGGTAGCTGTGTATAGAGGGAATAGCATGGTGCGTACATAGCGTAATAGTGGGAAGGTAGCTGTGTATAGAGGGAATAGCATGGTGCGTACATAGCGTAATAGTGGGAAGGTAGCTGTGTATAGAGGGAATAGCATGGTGCGTACATAGCGTAATAGTGGGAAGGTAGCTGTGTATAGAGGGAATAGCATGGTGCGTACATAGCGTAATAGTGGGAAGGTAGCTGTGTATAGAGGGAATAGCATGGTGCGTACATAGCGTAATAGTGGGAAGGTAGCCTTGTATAGAGGGAATAGTATGGTGCGTACATAGCGTAATAGTGGGAAGGTAGCCTTGTATAGAGGGAATAGCATGGTGCGTACATAGCGTAATAGTGGGAAGGTAGCCTGTGTATAGAGGGAATAGCATGGTGCGTACATAGCGTAATAGTGGGAAGGTAGCTGTGTATAGAGGGAATAGCATGGTGCGTACATAGCGTAATAGTGGGAAGGTAGCTGTGTATAGAGGGAATAGCATGGTGCGTACATAGCGTAATAGTGGGAAGGTAGCTGTGTATAGAGGGAATAGCATGGTGCGTACATAGCGTAATAGTGGGAAGGTAGCTGTGTATAGAGGGAATAGCATGGTGCGTACATAGCGTAATAGTGGGAAGGTAGCTGTGTATAGAGGGAATAGCATGGTGCGTACATAGCGTAATAGTGGGAAGGTAGCCTGTGTATAGAGGGAATAGCATGGTGCGTACATAGCGTAATAGTGGGAAGGTAGCTGTGTATAGAGGGAATAGCATGGTGCGTACATAGCGTAATAGTGGGAAGGTAGCTGTGTATAGAGGGAATAGCATGGTGCGTACATAGCGTAATAGTGGGAAGGTAGCTGTGTATAGAGGGAATAGCATGGTGCGTACATAGCGTAATAGTGGGAAGGTAGCTGTGTATAGAGGGAATAGCATGGTGCGTACATAGCGTAATAGTGGAAGGTAGCTGTGTATAGAGGGAATAGCATGGTGCGTACATAGCGTAATAGTGGGAAGGTAGCCTTGTATAGAGGGAATAGCATGGTGCGTACATAGCGTAATAGTGGGAAGGTAGCTGTGTATAGAGGGAATAGCATGGTGCGTACATAGCGTAATAGTGGGAAGGTAGCTGTGTATAGAGGGAATAGCATGGTGCGTACATAGCGTAATAGTGGGAAGGTAGCTGTGTATAGAGGGAATAGCATGGTGCGTACATAGCGTAATAGTGGGAAGGTAGCTGTGTATAGAGGGAATAGCATGGTGCGTACATAGCGTAATAGTGGGAAGGTAGCTGTGTATAGAGGGAATAGCATGGTGCGTACATAGCGTAATAGTGGGAAGGTAGCCTTGTATAGAGGGAATAGCATGGTGCGTACATAGCGTAATAGTGGGAAGGTAGCTGTGTATAGAGGGAATAGCATGGTGCGTACATAGCGTAATAGTGGGAAGGTAGCCTTGTATAGAGGGAATAGCATGGTGCGTACATAGCGTAATAGTGGGAAGGTAGCTGTGTATAGAGGGAATAGCATGGTGCGTACATAGCGTAATAGTGGGAAGGTAGCCTTGTATAGAGGGAATAGCATGGTGCGTACATAGCGTAATAGTGGGAAGGTAGCTGTGTATAGAGGGAATAGCATGGTGCGTACATAGCGTAATAGTGGGAAGGTAGCTGTGTATAGAGGGAATAGCATGGTGCGTACATAGCGTAATAGTGGGAAGGTAGCTGTGTATAGAGGGAATAGCATGGTGCGTACATAGCGTAATAGTGGGAAGGTAGCTGTGTATAGAGGGAATAGCATGGTGCGTACATAGCGTAATAGTGGGAAGGTAGCTGTGTATAGAGGGAATAGCATGGTGCGTACATAGCGTAATAGTGGGAAGGTAGCCTTGTATAGAGGGAATAGCATGGTGCGTACATAGCGTAATA
Source organism: Hyperolius riggenbachi (assembly GCF_040937935.1). Taxonomy (NCBI): domain Eukaryota; kingdom Metazoa; phylum Chordata; class Amphibia; order Anura; family Hyperoliidae; genus Hyperolius; species Hyperolius riggenbachi. The sequence goes on along the minus strand of NC_090649.1, from coordinate 864,864 downwards.
GTGGGAAGGTAGCCTGTGTATAGAGGGAATAGCATGGTGCGTACATAGCGTAATAGTGGGAAGGTAGCTGTGTATAGAGGGAATAGCATGGTGCGTACATAGCGTAATAGTGGGAAGGTAGCTGTGTATAGAGGGAATAGCATGGTGCGTACATAGCGTAATAGTGGGAAGGTAGCTGTGTATAGAGGGAATAGCATGGTGCGTACATAGCGTAATAGTGGGAAGGTAGCCTGTGTATAGAGGGAATAGCATGGTGCGTACATAGCGTAATAGTGGGAAGGTAGCTGTGTATAGAGGGAATAGCATGGTGCGTACATAGCGTAATAGTGGGAAGGTAGCTGTGTATAGAGGGAATAGCATGGTGCGTACATAGCGTAATAGTGGGAGAAGGTAGCTGTGTATAGAGGGAATAGCATGGTGCGTACATAGCGTAATAGTGGGAAGGTAGCTGTGTATAGAGGGAATAGTATGGTGCGTACATAGCGTAATAGTGGGAAGGTAGCTGTGTATAGAGGGAATAGCATGGTGCGTACATAGCGTAATAGTGGGAAGGTAGCTGTGTATAGAGGGAATAGCATGGTGCGTACATAGCGTAATAGTGGGAAGGTAGCTGTGTATAGAGGGAATAGCATGGTGCGTACATAGCGTAATAGTGGGAAGGTAGCTGTGTATAGAGGGAATAGAATGGTGCGTACATAGCGTAATAGTGGGAAGGTAGCTGTGTATAGAGGGAATAGCATGGTGCGTACATAGCGTAATAGTGGGAAGGTAGCTGTGTATAGAGGGAATAGCATGGTGACGTACATAGCGTAATAGTGGGAAGGTAGCTGTGTATAGAGGGAATAGCATGGTGCGTACATAGCGTAATAGTGGGAAGGTAGCTGTGTATAGAGGGAATAGCATGGTGCGTACATAGCGTAATAGTGGGAAGGTAGCTGTGTATAGAGGGAATAGCATGGTGCGTACATAGCGTAATAGTGGGAAGGTAGCTGTGTATAGAGGGATTATAGCATGGTGCGTACATAGCGTAGAAGGTAGCTGTGTATAGAGGGAATAGCATGGTGCGTACATAGCGTAATAGTGGGAAGGTAGCTGTGTATAGAGGGAATAGCATGGTGCGTACATAGCGTAATAGTGGGAAGGTAGCTGTGTATAGAGGGAATAGCATGGTGCGTACATAGCGTAATAGTGGGAAGGTAGCTGTGTATAGAGGGAATAGCATGGTGCGTACATAGCGTAATAGTGGGAAGGTAGCCTTGTATAGAGGGAATAGCATGGTGCGTACATAGCGTAATAGTGGGAAGGTAGCTGTGTATAGAGGGAATAGCATGGTGCGTACATAGCGTAATAGTGGGAAGGTAGCTGTGTATAGAGGGAATAGCATGGTGCGTACATAGCGTAATAGTGGGAAGGTAGCTGTGTATAGAGGGAATAGCATGGTGCGTACATAGCGTAATAGTGGGAAGGTAGCTGTGTATAGAGGGAATAGCATGGTGCGTACATAGCGTAATAGTGGGAAGGTAGCTGTGTATAGAGGGAATAGCATGGTGCGTACATAGCGTAATAGTGGGAAGGTAGCCTGTGTATAGAGGGAATAGCATGGTGCGTACATAGCGTAATAGTGGGAAGGTAGCTGTGTATAGAGGGAATAGCATGGTGCGTACATAGCGTAATAGTGGGAAGGTAGCTGTGTATAGAGGGAATAGCATGGTGCGTACATAGCGTAATAGTGGGAAGGTAGCTGTGTATAGAGGGAATAGCATGGTGCGTACATAGCGTAATAGTGGGAAGGTAGCTGTGTATAGAGGGAATAGCATGGTGCGTACATAGCGTAATAGTGGGAAGGTAGCTGTGTATAGAGGGAATAGCATGGTGCGTACATAGCGTAATAGTGGGAAGGTAGCTGTGTATAGAGGGAATAGCATGGTGCGTACATAGCGTAATAGTGGGAAGGTAGCTGTGTATAGAGGGAATAGCATGGTGCGTACATAGCGTAATAGTGGGAAGGTAGCTGTGTATAGAGGGAATAGCATGGTGCGTACATAGCGTAATAGTGGGAAGGTAGCTGTGTATAGAGGGAATAGCATGGTGCGTACATAGCGTAATAGTGGGAAGGTAGCTGTGTATAGAGGGAATAGCATGGTGCGTACATAGCGTAATAGTGGGAAGGTAGCTGTGTATAGAGGGAATAGCATGGTGCGTACATAGCGTAATAGTGGGAAGGTAGCTGTGTATAGAGGGAATAGCATGGTGCGTACATAGCGTAATAGTGGGAAGGTAGCCTTGTATAGAGGGAATAGCATGGTGCGTACATAGCGTAATAGTGGGAAGGTAGCTGTGTATAGAGGGAATAGCATGGTGCGTACATAGCGTAATAGTGGGAAGGTAGCTGTGTATAGAGGGAATAGCATGGTGCGTACATAGCGTAATAGTGGGAAGGTAGCTGTGTATAGAGGGAATAGCATGGTGCGTACATAGCGTAATAGTGGGAAGGTAGCTGTGTATAGAGGGAATAGCATGGTGCGTACATAGCGTAATAGTGGGAAGGTAGCTGTGTATAGAGGGAATAGCATGGTGCGTACATAGCGTAATAGTGGGAAGGTAGCTGTGTATAGAGGGAATAGCATGGTGCGTACATAGCGTAATAGTGGGAAGGTAGCTGTGTATAGAGGGAATAGCATGGTGCGTACATAGCGTAATAGTGGGAAGGTAGCTGTGTATAGAGGGAATAGCATGGTGCGTACATAGCGTAATAGTGGGAAGGTAGCTGTGTATAGAGGGAATAGCATGGTGCGTACATAGCGTAATAGTGGGAAGGTAGCTGTGTATAGAGGGAATAGCATGGTGCGTACATAGCGTAATAGTGGGAAGGTAGCTGTGTATAGAGGGAATAGCATGGTGCGTACATAGCGTAATAGTGGGAAGGTAGCTGTGTATAGAGGGAATAGCATGGTGCGTACATAGCGTAATAGTGGGAAGGTAGCTGTGTATAGAGGGAATAGCATGGTGCGTACATAGCGTAATAGTGGGAAGGTAGCTGTGTATAGAGGGAATAGCATGGTGCGTACATAGCGTAATAGTGGGAAGGTAGCTGTGTATAGAGGGAATAGCATGGTGCGTACATAGCGTAATAGTGGGAAGGTAGCTGTGTATAGAGGGAATAGCATGGTGCGTACATAGCGTAATAGTGGGAAGGTAGCTGTGTATAGAGGGAATAGCATGGTGCGTACATAGCGTAATAGTGGGAAGGTAGCTGTGTATAGAGGGAATAGCATGGTGCGTACATAGCGTAATAGTGGGAAGGTAGCTGTGTATAGAGGGAATAGCATGGTGCGTACATAGCGTAATAGTGGGAAGGTAGCTGTGTATAGAGGGAATAGCATGGTGCGTACATAGCGTAATAGTGGGAAGGTAGCTGTGTATAGAGGGAATAGCATGGTGCGTACATAGCGTAATAGTGGGAAGGTAGCTGTGTATAGAGGGAATAGCATGGTGCGTACATAGCGTAATAGTGGGAAGGTAGCCTTGTATAGAGGGAATAGCATGGTGCGTACATAGCGTAATAGTGGGAAGGTAGCTGTGTATAGAGGGAATAGCATGGTGCGTACATAGCGTAATAGTGGGAAGGTAGCTGTGTATAGAGGGAATAGCATGGTGCGTACATAGCGTAATAGTGGGAAGGTAGCTGTGTATAGAGGGAATAGCATGGTGCGTACATAGCGTAATAGTGGGAAGGTAGCTGTGTATAGAGGGAATAGCATGGTGCGTACATAGCGTAATAGTGGGAAGGTAGCTGTGTATAGAGGGAATAGCATGGTGCGTACATAGCGTAATAGTGGGAAGGTAGCTGTGTATAGAGGGAATAGCATGGTGCGTACATAGCGTAATAGTGGGAAGGTAGCTGTGTATAGAGGGAATAGCATGGTGCGTACATAGCGTAATAGTGGGAAGGTAGCTGTGTATAGAGGGAATAGCATGGTGCGTACATAGCGTAATAGTGGGAAGGTAGCTGTGTATAGAGGGAATAGCATGGTGCGTACATAGCGTAATAGTGGGAAGGTAGCTGTGTATAGAGGGAATAGCATGGTGCGTACATAGCGTAATAGTGGGAAGGTAGCTGTGTATAGAGGGAATAGCATGGTGCGTACATAGCGTAATAGTGGGAAGGTAGCTGTGTATAGAGGGAATAGCATGGTGCGTACATAGCGTAATAGTGGGAAGGTAGCTGTGTATAGAGGGAATAGCATGGTGCGTACATAGCGTAATAGTGGGAAGGTAGCTGTGTATAGAGGGAATAGCATGGTGCGTACATAGCGTAATAGTGGGAAGGTAGCTGTGTATAGAGGGAATAGCATGGTGCGTACATAGCGTAATAGTGGGAAGGTAGCTGTGTATAGAGGGAATAGCATGGTGCGTACATAGCGTAATAGTGGGAAGGTAGCTGTGTATAGAGGGAATAGCATGGTGCGTACATAGCGTAATAGTGGGAAGGTAGCTGTGTATAGAGGGAATAGCATGGTGCGTACATAGCGTAATAGTGGGAAGGTAGCTGTGTATAGAGGGAATAGCATGGTGCGTACATAGCGTAATAGTGGGAAGGTAGCTGTGTATAGAGGGAATAGCATGGTGCGTACATAGCGTAATAGTGGGAAGGTAGCTGTGTATAGAGGGAATAGCATGGTGCGTACATAGCGTAATAGTGGGAAGGTAGCTGTGTATAGAGGGAATAGCATGGTGCGTACATAGCGTAATAGTGGGAAGGTAGCTGTGTATAGAGGGAATAGCATGGTGCGTACATAGCGTAATAGTGGGAAGGTAGCTGTGTATAGAGGGAATAGCATGGTGCGTACATAGCGTAATAGTGGGAAGGTAGCTGTGTATAGAGGGAATAGCATGGTGCGTACATAGCGTAATAGTGGGAAGGTAGCTGTGTATAGAGGGAATAGCATGGTGCGTACATAGCGTAATAGTGGGAAGGTAGCTGTGTATAGAGGGAATAGCATGGTGCGTACATAGCGTAATAGTGGGAAGGTAGCTGTGTATAGAGGGAATAGCATGGTGCGTACATAGCGTAATAGTGGGAAGGTAGCTGTGTATAGAGGGAATAGCATGGTGCGTACATAGCGTAATAGTGGGAAGGTAGCTGTGTATAGAGGGAATAGCATGGTGCGTACATAGCGTAATAGTGGGAAGGTAGCTGTGTATAGAGGGAATAGCATGGTGCGTACATAGCGTAATAGTGGGAAGGTAGCTGTGTATAGAGGGAATAGCATGGTGCGTACATAGCGTAATAGTGGGAAGGTAGCTGTGTATAGAGGGAATAGCATGGTGCGTACATAGCGTAATAGTGGGAAGGTAGCTGTGTATAGAGGGAATAGCATGGTGCGTACATAGCGTAATAGTGGGAAGGTAGCTGTGTATAGAGGGAATAGCATGGTGCGTACATAGCGTAATAGTGGGAAGGTAGCTGTGTATAGAGGGAATAGCATGGTGCGTACATAGCGTAATAGTGGGAAGGTAGCTGTGTATAGAGGGAATAGCATGGTGCGTACATAGCGTAATAGTGGGAAGGTAGCTGTGTATAGAGGGAATAGCATGGTGCGTACATAGCGTAATAGTGGGAAGGTAGCTGTGTATAGAGGGAATAGCATGGTGCGTACATAGCGTAATAGTGGGAAGGTAGCTGTGTATAGAGGGAATAGCATGGTGCGTACATAGCGTAATAGTGGGAAGGTAGCTGTGTATAGAGGGAATAGCATGGTGCGTACATAGCGTAATAGTGGGAAGGTAGCTGTGTATAGAGGGAATAGCATGGTGCGTACATAGCGTAATAGTGGGAAGGTAGCTGTGTATAGAGGGAATAGCATGGTGCGTACATAGCGTAATAGTGGGAAGGTAGCTGTGTATAGAGGGAATAGCATGGTGCGTACATAGCGTAATAGTGGGAAGGTAGCTGTGTATAGAGGGAATAGCATGGTGCGTACATAGCGTAATAGTGGGAAGGTAGCTGTGTATAGAGGGAATAGCATGGTGCGTACATAGCGTAATAGTGGGAAGGTAGCTGTGTATAGAGGGAATAGCATGGTGCGTACATAGCGTAATAGTGGGAAGGTAGCTGTGTATAGAGGGAATAGCATGGTGCGTACATAGCGTAATAGTGGGAAGGTAGCTGTGTATAGAGGGAATAGCATGGTGCGTACATAGCGTAATAGTGGGAAGGTAGCTGTGTATAGAGGGAATAGCATGGTGCGTACATAGCGTAATAGTGGGAAGGTAGCTGTGTATAGAGGGAATAGCATGGTGCGTACATAGCGTAATAGTGGGAAGGTAGCTGTGTATAGAGGGAATAGCATGGTGCGTACATAGCGTAATAGTGGGAAGGTAGCTGTGTATAGAGGGAATAGCATGGTGCGTACATAGCGTAATAGTGGGAAGGTAGCTGTGTATAGAGGGAATAGCATGGTGCGTACATAGCGTAATAGTGGGAAGGTAGCTGTGTATAGAGGGAATAGCATGGTGCGTACATAGCGTAATAGTGGGAAGGTAGCTGTGTATAGAGGGAATAGCATGGTGCGTACATAGCGTAATAGTGGGAAGGTAGCTGTGTATAGAGGGAATAGCATGGTGCGTACATAGCGTAATAGTGGGAAGGTAGCTGTGTATAGAGGGAATAGCATGGTGCGTACATAGCGTAATAGTGGGAAGGTAGCTGTGTATAGAGGGAATAGCATGGTGCGTACATAGCGTAATAGTGGGAAGGTAGCTGTGTATAGAGGGAATAGCATGGTGCGTACATAGCGTAATAGTGGGAAGGTAGCTGTGTATAGAGGGAATAGCATGGTGCGTACATAGCGTAATAGTGGGAAGGTAGCTGTGTATAGAGGGAATAGCATGGTGCGTACATAGCGTAATAGTGGGAAGGTAGCTGTGTATAGAGGGAATAGCATGGTGCGTACATAGCGTAATAGTGGGAAGGTAGCTGTGTATAGAGGGAATAGCATGGTGCGTACATAGCGTAATAGTGGGAAGGTAGCTGTGTATAGAGGGAATAGCATGGTGCGTACATAGCGTAATAGTGGGAAGGTAGCTGTGTATAGAGGGAATAGCATGGTGCGTACATAGCGTAATAGTGGGAAGGTAGCTGTGTATAGAGGGAATAGCATGGTGCGTACATAGCGTAATAGTGGGAAGGTAGCTGTGTATAGAGGGAATAGCATGGTGCGTACATAGCGTAATAGTGGGAAGGTAGCTGTGTATAGAGGGAATAGCATGGTGCGTACATAGCGTAATAGTGGGAAGGTAGCTGTGTATAGAGGGAATAGCATGGTGCGTACATAGCGTAATAGTGGGAAGGTAGCTGTGTATAGAGGGAATAGCATGGTGCGTACATAGCGTAATAGTGGGAAGGTAGCTGTGTATAGAGGGAATAGCATGGTGCGTACATAGCGTAATAGTGGGAAGGTAGCTGTGTATAGAGGGAATAGCATGGTGCGTACATAGCGTAATAGTGGGAAGGTAGCTGTGTATAGAGGGAATAGCATGGTGCGTACATAGCGTAATAGTGGGAAGGTAGCTGTGTATAGAGGGAATAGCATGGTGCGTACATAGCGTAATAGTGGGAAGGTAGCTGTGTATAGAGGGAATAGCATGGTGCGTACATAGCGTAATAGTGGGAAGGTAGCTGTGTATAGAGGGAATAGCATGGTGCGTACATAGCGTAATAGTGGGAAGGTAGCTGTGTATAGAGGGAATAGCATGGTGCGTACATAGCGTAATAGTGGGAAGGTAGCTGTGTATAGAGGGAATAGCATGGTGCGTACATAGCGTAATAGTGGGAAGGTAGCTGTGTATAGAGGGAATAGCATGGTGCGTACATAGCGTAATAGTGGGAAGGTAGCTGTGTATAGAGGGAATAGCATGGTGCGTACATAGCGTAATAGTGGGAAGGTAGCTGTGTATAGAGGGAATAGCATGGTGCGTACATAGCGTAATAGTGGGAAGGTAGCTGTGTATAGAGGGAATAGCATGGTGCGTACATAGCGTAATAGTGGGAAGGTAGCTGTGTATAGAGGGAATAGCATGGTGCGTACATAGCGTAATAGTGGGAAGGTAGCTGTGTATAGAGGGAATAGCATGGTGCGTACATAGCGTAATAGTGGGAAGGTAGCTGTGTATAGAGGGAATAGCATGGTGCGTACATAGCGTAATAGTGGGAAGGTAGCTGTGTATAGAGGGAATAGCATGGTGCGTACATAGCGTAATAGTGGGAAGGTAGCTGTGTATAGAGGGAATAGCATGGTGCGTACATAGCGTAATAGTGGGAAGGTAGCTGTGTATAGAGGGAATAGCATGGTGCGTACATAGCGTAATAGTGGGAAGGTAGCTGTGTATAGAGGGAATAGCATGGTGCGTACATAGCGTAATAGTGGGAAGGTAGCTGTGTATAGAGGGAATAGCATGGTGCGTACATAGCGTAATAGTGGGAAGGTAGCTGTGTATAGAGGGAATAGCATGGTGCGTACATAGCGTAATAGTGGGAAGGTAGCTGTGTATAGAGGGAATAGCATGGTGCGTACATAGCGTAATAGTGGGAAGGTAGCTGTGTATAGAGGGAATAGCATGGTGCGTACATAGCGTAATAGTGGGAAGGTAGCTGTGTATAGAGGGAATAGCATGGTGCGTACATAGCGTAATAGTGGGAAGGTAGCTGTGTATAGAGGGAATAGCATGGTGCGTACATAGCGTAATAGTGGGAAGGTAGCTGTGTATAGAGGGAATAGCATGGTGCGTACATAGCGTAATAGTGGGAAGGTAGCTGTGTATAGAGGGAATAGCATGGTGCGTACATAGCGTAATAGTGGGAAGGTAGCTGTGTATAGAGGGAATAGCATGGTGCGTACATAGCGTAATAGTGGGAAGGTAGCTGTGTATAGAGGGAATAGCATGGTGCGTACATAGCGTAATAGTGGGAAGGTAGCTGTGTATAGAGGGAATAGCATGGTGCGTACATAGCGTAATAGTGGGAAGGTAGCTGTGTATAGAGGGAATAGCATGGTGCGTACATAGCGTAATAGTGGGAAGGTAGCTGTGTATAGAGGGAATAGCATGGTGCGTACATAGCGTAATAGTGGGAAGGTAGCTGTGTATAGAGGGAATAGCATGGTGCGTACATAGCGTAATAGTGGGAAGGTAGCTGTGTATAGAGGGAATAGCATGGTGCGTACATAGCGTAATAGTGGGAAGGTAGCTGTGTATAGAGGGAATAGCATGGTGCGTACATAGCGTAATAGTGGGAAGGTAGCCTTGTATAGAGGGAATAGCATGGTGCGTACATAGCGTAATAGTGGGAAGGTAGCTGTGTATAGAGGGAATAGCATGGTGCGTACATAGCGTAATAGTGGGAAGGTAGCTGTGTATAGAGGGAATAGCATGGTGCGTACATAGCGTAATAGTGGGAAGGTAGCTGTGTATAGAGGGAATAGCATGGTGCGTACATAGCGTAATAGTGGGAAGGTAGCTGTGTATAGAGGGAATAGCATGGTGCGTACATAGCGTAATAGTGGGAAGGTAGCTGTGTATAGAGGGAATAGCATGGTGCGTACATAGCGTAATAGTGGGAAGGTAGCTGTGTATAGAGGGAATAGCATGGTGCGTACATAGCGTAATAGTGGGAAGGTAGCTGTGTATAGAGGGAATAGCATGGTGCGTACATAGCGTAATAGTGGGAAGGTAGCTGTGTATAGAGGGAATAGCATGGTGCGTACATAGCGTAATAGTGGGAAGGTAGCTGTGTATAGAGGGAATAGCATGGTGCGTACATAGCGTAATAGTGGGAAGGTAGCTGTGTATAGAGGGAATAGCATGGTGCGTACATAGCGTAATAGTGGGAAGGTAGCTGTGTATAGAGGGAATAGCATGGTGCGTACATAGCGTAATAGTGGGAAGGTAGCTGTGTATAGAGGGAATAGCATGGTGCGTACATAGCGTAATAGTGGGAAGGTAGCTGTGTATAGAGGGAATAGCATGGTGCGTACATAGCGTAATAGTGGGAAGGTAGCTGTGTATAGAGGGAATAGCATGGTGCGTACATAGCGTAATAGTGGGAAGGTAGCTGTGTATAGAGGGAATAGCATGGTGCGTACATAGCGTAATAGTGGGAAGGTAGCTGTGTATAGAGGGAATAGCATGGTGCGTACATAGCGTAATAGTGGGAAGGTAGCTGTGTATAGAGGGAATAGCATGGTGCGTACATAGCGTAATAGTGGGAAGGTAGCTGTGTATAGAGGGAATAGCATGGTGCGTACATAGCGTAATAGTGGGAAGGTAGCTGTGTATAGAGGGAATAGCATGGTGCGTACATAGCGTAATAGTGGGAAGGTAGCTGTGTATAGAGGGAATAGCATGGTGCGTACATAGCGTAATAGTGGGAAGGTAGCTGTGTATAGAGGGAATAGCATGGTGCGTACATAGCGTAATAGTGGGAAGGTAGCTGTGTATAGAGGGAATAGCATGGTGCGTACATAGCGTAATAGTGGGAAGGTAGCTGTGTATAGAGGGAATAGCATGGTGCGTACATAGCGTAATAGTGGGAAGGTAGCTGTGTATAGAGGGAATAGCATGGTGCGTACATAGCGTAATAGTGGGAAGGTAGCTGTGTATAGAGGGAATAGCATGGTGCGTACATAGCGTAATAGTGGGAAGGTAGCTGTGTATAGAGGGAATAGCATGGTGCGTACATAGCGTAATAGTGGGAAGGTAGCTGTGTATAGAGGGAATAGCATGGTGCGTACATAGCGTAATAGTGGGAAGGTAGCTGTGTATAGAGGGAATAGCATGGTGCGTACATAGCGTAATAGTGGGAAGGTAGCTGTGTATAGAGGGAATAGCATGGTGCGTACATAGCGTAATAGTGGGAAGGTAGCTGTGTATAGAGGGAATAGCATGGTGCGTACATAGCGTAATAGTGGGAAGGTAGCTGTGTATAGAGGGAATAGCATGGTGCGTACATAGCGTAATAGTGGGAAGGTAGCTGTGTATAGAGGGAATAGCATGGTGCGTACATAGCGTAATAGTGGGAAGGTAGCTGTGTATAGAGGGAATAGCATGGTGCGTACATAGCGTAATAGTGGGAAGGTAGCTGTGTATAGAGGGAATAGCATGGTGCGTACATAGCGTAATAGTGGGAAGGTAGCTGTGTATAGAGGGAATAGCATGGTGCGTACATAGCGTAATAGTGGGAAGGTAGCTGTGTATAGAGGGAATAGCATGGTGCGTACATAGCGTAATAGTGGGAAGGTAGCTGTGTATAGAGGGAATAGCATGGTGCGTACATAGCGTAATAGTGGGAAGGTAGCTGTGTATAGAGGGAATAGCATGGTGCGTACATAGCGTAATAGTGGGAAGGTAGCTGTGTATAGAGGGAATAGCATGGTGCGTACATAGCGTAATAGTGGGAAGGTAGCTGTGTATAGAGGGAATAGCATGGTGCGTACATAGGCGTAATAGTGGGAAGGTAGCTGTGTATAGAGGGAATAGCATGGTGCGTACATAGCGTAATAGTGGGAAGGTAGCTGTGTATAGAGGGAATAGCATGGTGCGTACATAGCGTAATAGTGGGAAGGTAGCTGTGTATAGAGGGAATAGCATGGTGCGTACATAGCGTAATAGTGGGAAGGTAGCTGTGTATAGAGGGAATAGCATGGTGCGTACATAGCGTAATAGTGGGAAGGTAGCTGTGTATAGAGGGAATAGCATGGTGCGTACATAGCGTAATAGTGGGAAGGTAGCTGTGTATAGAGGGAATAGCATGGTGCGTACATAGCGTAATAGTGGGAAGGTAGCCTGTGTATAGAGGGAATAGCATGGTGCGTACATAGCGTAATAGTGGGAAGGTAGCTGTGTATAGAGGGAATAGCATGGTGCGTACATAGCGTAATAGTGGGAAGGTAGCCTTGTATAGAGGGAATAGCATGGTGCGTACATAGCGTAATAGTGGGAAGGTAGCTGTGTATAGAGGGAATAGCATGGTGCGTACATAGCGTAATAGTGGGAAGGTAGCTGTGTATAGAGGAATAGCATGGTGCGTACATAGCGTAATAGTGGGAAGGTAGCCTTGTATAGAGGGAATAGCATGGTGCGTACATAGCGTAATAGTGGGAAGGTAGCCTGTATAGAGGGAATAGATGGTGCGTACATAGCGTAATAGTGGGAAGGTAGCTGTGTATAGAGGGAATAGCATGGTGCGTACATAGCGTAATAGTGGGAAGGTAGCTGTGTATAGAGGGAATAGCATGGTGCGTACATAGCGTAATAGTGGGAAGGTAGCTGTGTATAGAGGGAATAGCATGGTGCGTACATAGCGTAATAGTGGGAAGGTAGCTGTGTATAGAGGGAATAGCATGGTGCGTACATAGCGTAATAGTGGGAAGGTAGCTGTGTATAGAGGGAATAGCATGGTGCGTACATAGCGTAATAGTGGGAAGGTAGCCTTGTATAGAGGGAATAGCATGGTGCGTACATAGCGTAATAGTGGGAAGGTAGCTGTGTATAGAGGGAATAGCATGGTGCGTACATAGCGTAATAGTGGGAAGGTAGCTGTGTATAGAGGGAATAGCATGGTGCGTACATAGCGTAATAGTGGGAAGGTAGCTGTGTTTAGAGGGAATAGCATGGTGCGTACATAGCGTAATAGTGGGAAGGTAGCTGTGTATAGAGGGAATAGCATGGTGCATACATAGCGTAATAGTGGGAAGGTAGCTGTGTATAGAGGGAATAGCATGGTGCATACATAGCGTAATAGTGGGAAGGTAGCTGTGTATAGAGGGAATAGCATGGTGCGTACATAGCGTAATAGTGGGAAGGTAGCTGTGTATAGAGGGAATAGCATGGTGCATACATAGCGTAATAGTGGGAAGGTAGCTGTGTATAGAGGGAATAGCATGGTGCGTACATAGCGTAATAGTGGGAAGGTAGCTGTGTATAGAGGGAATAGCATGGTGCGTACATAGCGTAATAGTGGGAAGGTAGCTGTGTATAGAGGGAATAGCATGGTGCGTACATAGCGTAATAGTGGGAAGGTAGCTGTGTATAGAGGGAATAGCATGGTGCGTACATAGCGTAATAGTGGGAAGGTAGCCTTGTATAGAGGGAATAGCATGGTGCGTACATAGCGTAATAGTGGGAAGGTAGCTGTGTATAGAGGGAATAGTATGGTGCGTACATAGCGTAATAGTGGGAAGGTAGCTGTGTATAGAGGGAATAGCATGGTGCGTACATAGCGTAATAGTGGGAAGGTAGCTGTGTATAGAGGGAATAGCATGGTGCGTACATAGCGTAATAGTGGGAAGGTAGCTGTGTATAGAGGGAATAGCATGGTGCGTACATAGCGTAATAGTGGGAAGGTAGCTGTGTATAGAGGGAATAGCATGGTGCGTACATAGCGTAATAGTGGGAAGGTAGCTGTGTATAGAGGGAATAGCATGGTGCGTACATAGCGTAATAGTGGGAAGGTAGCCTTGTATAGAGGGAATAGCATGGTGCGTACATAGCGTAATAGTGGGAAGGTAGCCTTGTATAGAGGGAATAGCATGGTGCGTACATAGCGTAATAGTGGGAAGGTAGCCTTGTATAGAGGGAATAGCATGGTGCGTACATAGCGTAATAGTGGGAAGGTAGCTGTGTATAGAGGGAATAGCATGGTGCGTACATAGCGTAATAGTGGGAAGGTAGCTGTGTATAGAGGGAATAGCATGGTGCGTACATAGCGTAATAGTGGGAAGGTAGCTGTGTATAGAGGGAATAGCATGGTGCGTACATAGCGTAATAGTGGGAAGGTAGCTGTGTATAGAGGGAATAGCATGGTGCGTACATAGCGTAATAGTGGGAAGGTAGCCTTGTATAGAGGGAATAGCATGGTGCGTACATAGCGTAATAGTGGGAAGGTAGCTGTGTATAGAGGGAATAGCATGGTGCGTACATAGCGTAATAGTGGGAAGGTAGCCTTGTATAGAGGGAATAGCATGGTGCGTACATAGCGTAATAGTGGGAAGGTAGCCTTGTATAGAGGGAATAGCATGGTGCGTACATAGCGTAATAGTGGGAAGGTAGCTGTGTATAGAGGGAATAGCATGGTGCGTACATAGCGTAATAGTGGGAAGGTAGCTGTGTATAGAGGGAATAGCATGGTGCGTACATAGCGTAATAGTGGCAAGGTAGCTGTGTATAGAGGGAATAGCATGGTGCGTACATAGCGTAATAGTGGGAAGGTAGCTGTGTATAGAGGGAATAGCATGGTGCGTACATAGCGTAATAGTGGGAAGGTAGCCTTGTATAGAGGGAATAGCATGGTGCGTACATAGCGTAATAGTGGGAAGGTAGCTGTGTATAGAGGGAATAGCATGGTGCGTACATAGCGTAATAGTGGGAAGGTAGCCTTGTATAGAGGGAATAGCATGGTGCGTACATAGCGTAATAGTGGGAAGGTAGCTGTGTATAGAGGGAATAGCATGGTGCGTACATAGCGTAATAGTGGGAAGGTAGCTGTGTATAGAGGGAATAGCATGGTGCGTACATAGCGTAATAGTGGGAAGGTAGCTGTGTATAGAGGGAATAGCATGGTGCGTACATAGCGTAATAGTGGGAAGGTAGCTGTGTATAGAGGGAATAGCATGGTGCGTACATAGCGTAATAGTGGGAAGGTAGCTGTGTATAGAGGGAATAGCATGGTGCGTACATAGCGTAATAGTGGGAAGGTAGCTGTGTATAGAGGGAATAGTATGGTGCGTACATAGCGTAATAGTGGGAAGGTAGCTGTGTATAGAGGGAATAGCATGGTGCGTACATAGCGTAATAGTGGGAAGGTAGCTGTGTATAGAGGGAATAGCATGGTGCGTACATAGCGTAATAGTGGGAAGGTAGCTGTGTATAGAGGGAATAGCATGGTGCGTACATAGCGTAATAGTGGGAAGGTAGCTGTGTATAGAGGGAATAGCATGGTGCGTACATAGCGTAATAGTGGGAAGGTAGCTGTGTATAGAGGGAATAGCATGGTGCGTACATAGCGTAATAGTGGGAAGGTAGCTGTGTATAGAGGGAATAGCATGGTGCGTACATAGCGTAATAGTGGGAAGGTAGCCTTGTATAGAGGGAATAGCATGGTGCGTACATAGCGTAATAGTGGGAAGGTAGCCTTGTATAGAGGGAATAGCATGGTGCGTACATAGCGTAATAGTGGGAAGATTAGCTGTGTATAGAGGGAATAGCATGGTGCGTACATAGCGTAATAGTGGGAAGGTAGCTGTGTATAGAGGGAATAGCATGGTGCGTACATAGCGTAATAGTGGGAAGGTAGCTGTGTATAAAGGGGAATAGCATGGTGCGTACATAGCGTAATAGTGGGAAGGTAGCCTTGTATAGAGGGAATAGCATGGTGCGTACATAGCGTAATAGTGGGAAGATTAGCTGTGTATAGAGGGAATAGTATGGTGCGTACATAGCGTAATAGTGGGAAGGTAGCTGTGTATAGAGGGAATAGCATGGTGCGTACATAGCGTAATAGTGGGAAGGTAGCTGTGTATAGAGGGAATAGCATGGTGCGTACATAGCGTAATAGTGGGAAGGTAGCTGTGTATAGAGGGAATAGCATGGTGCGTACATAGCGTAATAGTGGGAAGGTAGCTGTGTATAGAGGGAATAGCATGGTGCGTACATAGCGTAATAGTGGGAAGGTAGCTGTGTATAGAGGGAATAGCATGGTGCGTACATAGCGTAATAGTGGGAAGGTAGCTGTGTATAGAGGGAATAGCATGGTGCGTACATAGCGTAATAGTGGGAAGGTAGCTGTGTATAGAGGGAATAGCATGGTGCGTACATAGCGTAATAGTGGGAAGGTAGCCTTGTATAGAGGGAATAGCATGGTGCGTACATAGCGTAATAGTGGGAAGGTAGCTGTGTATAGAGGGAATAGCATGGTGCGTACATAGCGTAATAGTGGGAAGGTAGCTGTGTATAGAGGGAATAGCATGGTGCGTACATAGCGTAATAGTGGGAAGGTAGCCTTGTATAGAGGGAATAGCATGGTGCGTACATAGCGTAATAGTGGGAAGGTAGCCTTGTATAGAGGGAATAGCATGGTGCGTACATAGCGTAATAGTGGGAAGGTAGCCTTGTATAGAGGGAATAGCATGGTGCGTACATAGCGTAATAGTGGGAAGGTAGCTGTGTATAGAGGGAATAGCATGGTGCGTACATAGCGTAATAGTGGGAAGGTAGCCTTGTATAGAGGGAATAGCATGGTGCGTACATAGCGTAATAGTGGGAAGATTAGCTGTGTTTAGAGGGAATTGTGCTGCAGTTGTTAGTAAGCACATCTGCTGTTTATTCTTCAATGGAGTTCTTCTACTGCTTGGAATGGAACAGATGAGTTGTCTTCTAATTGCCGGTCTGCTCGTGGTGTATGGACTCTCATCCTGTCACATTGGTGGCGGCGTGTGGACAGATCTTCTAATTGCCGGTCTGCTCGTGGTGTATGGACCCTCATCCTGTCACATTGGTGGCAGCGTGTGGACAGATCCTCTAATTGCCGGTCTGCTCGTGGTGTATGGACCCTCATCCTGTCACATTGGTGGCAGCGTGTGGACAGATCCTCTAATTGCCGGTCTGCTCGTGGTGTATGGACCCTCATCCTGTCACATTGGTGGCAGCATGTGGACAGACCCTCTAATTGCTGACCTGCTCGTGGTGTATGGACCCTCATCCTGTCACATTGTTGGCAGCGTGTGGACAGATCTTCTAATTGCCGGGCTGCTCGTGGTGTACGGACCCTCATCCTGTCACATTGGTGGCAGCGTGTGGACAGATCTTGTGATTGCCGGTCTGCTCGTGGTGTATGGACCCTCATCCTGTCACATTGGTGGCGGCGTGTGGACAGATCTTCTAATTGCCGGTCTGCTCGTGGTGTATGGACCCTCATCCTGTCACATTGGTGGCGGCGTGTGGACAGATCTTGTGATTGCCGGTCTGCTCGTGGTGTATGGACCCTCATCCTGTCACATTGGTGGCGGCGTGTGGACAGATCTTGTGATTGCCGGTCTGCTCGTGATGTATGGACCCTCATCCTGTCACATTGGTGGCGGCGTGTGGACAGATCCTCTAATTGCCGGTCTGCTCGTGGTGTATGGACTCTCATCCTGTCACATTGGTGGCAGCGTGTGGACAGATCTTGTGATTGCCGGTCTGCTCGTGGTGTATGGACCCTCATCCTGTCACATTGGTGGCAGCGTGTGGACAGATCTTCTAATTGACGGTCTGCTCGTGGTGTATGGACCCTCATCCTGTCACATTGGTGGCAGCGTGTGGACAGATCCTCAAATTGCCGGTCTGCTCGTGGTGTATGGACCCTCATCCTGTCACATTGGTGGCAGCGTGTGGACAGATCCTCTAATTGCCGGTCTGCTCGTGGTGTATGGACCCTCATCCTGTCACATTGGTGGCAGCGTGTGGACAGATCCTCTAATTGCTGGTCTGCTCGTGGTGTATGGACCCTCATCCTGTCACATTGGTGGCAGCGTGTAGACAGATCTTCTAATTGCCGGTCTGCTCATGGTGTATGGACCCTCATCCTGTCACATTGGTGGCAGCGTGTGGACAGATCCTCTAATTGCTGGTCTGCTCGTGGTGTATGGACCCTCATCCTGTCACATTGGTGGCAGCGTGTAGACAGATCTTCTAATTGCCGGTCTGCTCATGGTGTATGGACCCTCATCCTGTCACATTGGTGGCAGCGTGTGGACAGATCCTCTAATTGCCGGTCTGCTCGTGGTGTATGGGCCCTCATCCTGTCACATTGGTGGCAGCGTGTGGACCGATCCTCTAATTGCTGGTCTGCTCGTGGTGTATGGACCCTCATCCTGTCACATTGGTGGCAGTGTGTGGACAGATCCTCTAATTGCTGGTCTGCTCGTGGTGTATGGACCCTCATCCAGTCACATTGGTGGCGGCGTGTGGACAGATCTTGTGATTGCCGGTCTGCTCGTGGTGTATGGACCCTCATCCTGTTACATTGGTGGCAGCGTGTGGACAGATCTGCTAATTGCCGGTCTGCTCGTGGTGTATGGACCCTAATCCTGTCACATTGGTGGCAGCGTGTGGACAGATCTTCTAATTGCCGGTCTGCTCGTGGTGTATGGATCCTTATCCTGTCACATTGGTGGCAGCGTGTGGACAGATCCTCTAATTGCTGGTCAGCTCGTGGTGTATGGACCCTCATCCTGTCACATTGGTGGCAGCGTGTGGACAGATCCTCTAATTGCCGGTCTGCTCGTGGTGTATGGACCCTCATCCTGTCACATTGGTGGCAGCGTGTGGACACATCCTCTAATTGCCGGTCTGCTCGTGGTGTATGGACCCTCATCCTGTCACATTGGTGGCAGCGTGTGGACACATCCTCTAATTGCCGGCATGCTCGTGGTGTATGGGCCCTCATCATGTCACATTGGTGGCAGCGTGTGGACAGATCCTCTAATTGCCGGTCCGCTCGTGGTGTATGGACCCTCATCCTGTCACATTGGTGGCAGTGTGTGGACAGATCCTCTAATTGCTGGTCTGCTCGTGGTGTATGGACCCTCATCCTGTCACATTGGTGGCAGCGTGTGGACAGATCCTCTAATTGCCGGTCTGCTCGTGGTGTAAGGGCCCTCATCCTGTCACATTGGTGGCAGCGTGTGGGCAGATCTTGTAATTGCCGGTCTGCTCATGGTGTATGGACCCTCATCCTGTCACATTGGTGGCAGCGTGTGGACAGATCCTCTAATTGCCGGTCTGCTCGTGGTGTATGGACCCTCATCCTGTCACATTGGTGGCAGCGTGTGGACAGATCCTCTAATTGCCGGCCTGCTCGTGGTGTATGGACCCTCATCCTGTCACATTGGTGGCAGTGTGTGGACAGATCTTCTAATTGCCGGCCTGCTCGTGGTGTATGGACCCTCATCCTGTCACATTGGTGGCAGCGTGTGGACAGATCCTCTAATTGCCGGCCTGCTCGTTGTGTATGGACCCTGATCCTGTCACATTGGTGGCAGCGTGTGGACAGATCCTCTAATTGCCGGCCTGCTCGTGGTGTATGGACCCTGATCCTGTCACATTGGTGGCAGCGTGTGGACAGATCCTCTAATTGGCAGTCTGCTCGTGGTGTATGGACCCTCATCCTGTCACATTGGTGGCAGCGTGTGGACACATCCTCTAATTGCCGGTCTGCTCGAGGTGTATGGACCCTCATCCTGTCACATTGGTGGCAGCGTGTGGACAGATCCTCTAATTGCCGGTCTGCTCGTGGTGTATGGACCCGCATCCTGTCACATTGGTGGCAGTGTGTGGACAGATCCTCTAATTGCTGGTCTGCTCGTGGTGTATGGACCCTCATCCTGTCACATTGGTGGCAGCGTGTGGACAGATCCTCTAATTGCCGGTCTGCTCGTGGTGTATGGACCCTTATCCTGTCACATTGGTGGCAGCGTGTGGACAGATCTTCTAATTGCCGGTCTGCTCGTTGTGTATGGACCCTCATCCTGTCACATTGGTGGCAGTGTGTGGACAGATCCTCTAATTGCCGGTCTGCTCGTGGTGTATGGACCCTCATCCTGTCACATTGGTGGCAGCGTGTGGACAGATCTTCTAATTGCCGGTCTGCTCGTGGTGTATGGACCCTCATCCTGTCACATTGGTGGCAGTGTGTGGACAGATCCTCTAATTGCTGGTCTGCTCGTGGTGTATGGACCCTCATCCTGTCACATTGGTGGCAGTGTGTGGACAGATCCTCTAATTGCCGGTCTGCTCGTGGTGTATGGACCCTCATCCTGTCACATTGGTGGCAGCGTGTGGACAGATCCTCTAATTGCCGGTCTGCTCGTGGTGTATGGACTCTCATCCTGTCACATTGGTGGCAGCGTGTGGACAGATCCTCTAATTGCCGGTCTGCTCGTGGTGTATGGACCCTCATCCTGTCACATTGGTGGCAGCGTGTGGACAGATCCTCTAATTGCCGGTCTGCTCGTGGTGTATGGACCCTCATCCTGTCACATTGGTGGCAGCGTGTGGACAGATCCTCTAATTGCCGGTCTGCTCGTGGTGTATGGACCCTCATCCTGTCACATTGGTGGCAGCGTGTGGACAGATCTTCTAATTGCCGGTCTGCTCGTTGTGTATGGACCCTCATCCAGTCACATTGGTGGCAGCGTGTGGACAGATCCTCTAATTGCCGGCCTGCTCGTGGTGTATGGACCCTCATCCTGTCACATTGGTGGCAGTGTGTGGACAGATCTTCTAATTGCCGGCCTGCTCGTGGTGTATGGACCCTCATCCTGTCACATTGGTGGCAGCGTGTGGACAGATCCTCTAATTGCCGGCCTGCTCGTTGTGTATGGACCCTGATCCTGTCACATTGGTGGCAGCGTGTGGACAGATCCTCTAATTGCCGGCCTGCTCGTGGTGTATGGACCCTGATCCTGTCACATTGGTGGCAGCGTGTGGACAGATCCTCTAATTGCCGGCCTGCTCGTGGTGTATGGACCCTCATCCTGTCACATTGGTGGCAGCGTGTGGACAGATCCTCTAATTGCCGGTCTGCTCGTGGTGTATGGACCCTCATCCTGTCACATTGGTGGCAGCATGTGGACAGATCCTCTAATTGCCGGTCTGCTCGTGGTGTATGGACCCTCATCCTGTCACATTGGTGGCAGCGTGCGGACAGATCTTCCAATTGCCGGCCTGCTCGTGGTGTATGGACCCTCATCCTGTCACATTGGTGGCAGCGTGTGGACAGATCCTCTAATTGCCGGTCTGCTCGTGGTGTATGGACCCTCATCCTGTCACATTGGTGGCAGCGTGTGGACACATCCTCTAATTGCCGGTCTGCTCGTGGTGTATGGACCCTCATCCTGTCACATTGGTGGCAGCGTGTGGACACATCCTCTAATTGCCGGCATGCTCGTGGTGTATGGGCCCTCATCATGTCACATTGGTGGCAGCGTGTGGACAGATCCTCTAATTGCCGGTCCGCTCGTGGTGTATGGACCCTCATCCTGTCACATTGGTGGCAGTGTGTGGACAGATCCTCTAATTGCTGGTCTGCTCGTGGTGTATGGACCCTCATCCTGTCACATTGGTGGCAGCGTGTGGACAGATCCTCTAATTGCCGGTCTGCTCGTGGTGTATGGGCCCTCATCCTGTCACATTGGTGGCAGCGTGTGGGCAGATCTTGTAATTGCCGGTCTGCTCATGGTGTATGGACCCTCATCCTGTCACATTGGTGGCAGCGTGTGGACAGATCCTCTAATTGCCGGTCTGCTCGTGGTGTATGGACCCTCATCCTGTCACATTGGTGGCAGCGTGTGGACAGATCCTCTAATTGCCGGCCTGCTCGTGGTGTATGGACCCTCATCCTGTCACATTGGTGGCAGTGTGTGGACAGATCTTCTAATTGCCGGCCTGCTCGTGGTGTATGGACCCTCATCCTGTCACATTGGTGGCAGCGTGTGGACAGATCCTCTAATTGCCGGCCTGCTCGTTGTGTATGGACCCTGATCCTGTCACATTGGTGGCAGCGTGTGGACAGATCCTCTAATTGCCGGCCTGCTCGTGGTGTATGGACCCTGATCCTGTCACATTGGTGGCAGCGTGTGGACAGATCCTCTAATTGGCAGTCTGCTCGTGGTGTATGGACCCTCATCCTGTCACATTGGTGGCAGCGTGTGGACACATCCTCTAATTGCCGGTCTGCTCGAGGTGTATGGACCCTCATCCTGTCACATTGGTGGCAGCGTGTGGACAGATCCTCTAATTGCCGGTCTGCTCGTGGTGTATGGACCCGCATCCTGTCACATTGGTGGCAGTGTGTGGACAGATCCTCTAATTGCTGGTCTGCTCGTGGTGTATGGACCCTCATCCTGTCACATTGGTGGCAGCGTGTGGACAGATCCTCTAATTGCCGGTCTGCTCGTGGTGTATGGACCCTCATCCTGTCACATTGGTGGCAGCGTGTGGACAGATCTTCTAATTGCCGGTCTGCTCGTTGTGTATGGACCCTCATCCTGTCACATTGGTGGCAGTGTGTGGACAGATCCTCTAATTGCCGGTCTGCTCGTGGTGTATGGACCCTCATCCTGTCACATTGGTGGCAGCGTGTGGACAGATCTTCTAATTGCCGGTCTGCTCGTGGTGTATGGACCCTCATCCTGTCACATTGGTGGCAGTGTGTGGACAGATCCTCTAATTGCTGGTCTGCTCGTGGTGTATGGACCCTCATCCTGTCACATTGGTGGCAGTGTGTGGACAGATCCTCTAATTGCCGGTCTGCTCGTGGTGTATGGACCCTCATCCTGTCACATTGGTGGCAGCGTGTGGACAGATCCTCTAATTGCCGGTCTGCTCGTGGTGTATGGACTCTCATCCTGTCACATTGGTGGCAGCGTGTGGACAGATCCTCTAATTGCCGGTCTGCTCGTGGTGTATGGACCCTCATCCTGTCACATTGGTGGCAGCGTGTGGACAGATCCTCTAATTGCCGGTCTGCTCGTGGTGTATGGACCCTCATCCTGTCACATTGGTGGCAGCGTGTGGACAGATCCTCTAATTGCCGGTCTGCTCGTGGTGTATGGACCCTCATCCTGTCACATTGGTGGCAGCGTGTGGACAGATCTTCTAATTGCCGGTCTGCTCGTTGTGTATGGACCCTCATCCAGTCACATTGGTGGCAGCGTGTGGACAGATCCTCTAATTGCCGGCCTGCTCGTG
Source organism: Hyperolius riggenbachi (assembly GCF_040937935.1). NCBI lineage: Eukaryota > Metazoa > Chordata > Amphibia > Anura > Hyperoliidae > Hyperolius > Hyperolius riggenbachi. The sequence continues at coordinate 842,079 of NC_090649.1, read as the reverse complement.
GTGTATGGACCCTCATCCTGTCACATTGGTGGCAGTGTGTGGACAGATCTTCTAATTGCCGGCCTGCTCGTGGTGTATGGACCCTCATCCTGTCACATTGGTGGCAGCGTGTGGACAGATCCTCTAATTGCCGGCCTGCTCGTTGTGTATGGACCCTGATCCTGTCACATTGGTGGCAGCGTGTGGACAGATCCTCTAATTGCCGGCCTGCTCGTGGTGTATGGACCCTGATCCTGTCACATTGGTGGCAGCGTGTGGACAGATCCTCTAATTGCCGGCCTGCTCGTGGTGTATGGACCCTCATCCTGTCACATTGGTGGCAGCGTGTGGACAGATCCTCTAATTGCCGGTCTGCTCGTGGTGTATGGACCCTCATCCTGTCACATTGGTGGCAGCATGTGGACAGATCCTCTAATTGCCGGTCTGCTCGTGGTGTATGGACCCTCATCCTGTCACATTGGTGGCAGCGTGCGGACAGATCTTCCAATTGCCGGCCTGCTCGTGGTGTATGGACCCTCATCCTGTCACATTGGTGGCAGCGTGTGGACAGATCCTCTAATTGCCGGTCTGCTCGTGGTGTATGGACCCTCATCCTGTCACATTGGTGGCAGCGTGTGGACAGAGGAAACTGGATTTTATGCATTTTGCTGGGACAGTTGTGAGTGGATTGTACTGTGTAATGATGTACGCAGTGTGATGGCAGACAGGACATGGAAACCATCTTCTATGACCTCATGTGGAATTTATTTTGATGACACGTTATGTCTGCTTTGTGCGTTATGCATTGTATTTTATTTGGAGAGAGCGCTGGACATTCGTCTGCTGTGCAATGAGTAAGCATTTGCATCTCTTGTGAAATCTGCCTACAATGACCTGTAAATGTAACACCTAGCCAGCGCCATTCAATAGCCCACTAGAAATTAGGCGGCAGGCAATTAGCCATTACATAGTTACATAGTTATTTTGGTTGAAAAAAGACATACGTCCATCGAGTTCAACCAGTATAAAGTACAACACCAGCCTGCTCCCTCACATATCCCTGTTGATCCAGAGGAAGGCGAAAAAACCCTTACAAGGCATGGTCCAATCAGCCCCCAAAGAGAAAAATCCCTTCCTGACTCCAGATGGCAGTCAGATAAAATCCCTGGATCAACATCATTAGGCATTACCTAGTAATTGTAGCCATGGATGTCTTTCAACGCAAGGATAGCATCTAAGCCCCCTTTAAATGCAGGTATAGTGTTTGCCATAACGACTTCCTGTGGCAATGCATTCCACATCTTAATCACTCTTACTGTAAAGAACCCTTTCCTAAATAAATGGTTAAAACGTTTTTCCTCCATGCGCAGATCATGTCCTCTAGTCCTTTGAGAAGGCCTAGGGACAAAAAGCTCATCCGCCAAGCTATTATATTGCCCTCTGATGTATTTATACATGTTAATTAGATCCCCTCTAAGGCGTCTTTTCTCTAGACTAAATAAACCCAGTTTATCTAACCTTTCTCGATAAGTGAGACCTTCCATCCCATGCATCAATTTTGTTGCTCAAGCTAGTGTAAGCTAGTGTCATGCAAGCACCTTGAGCAGAGTATGGCATGAGGAAGCAGTATGATCACATGAATGGAGCGATATATATATATAATTCAATAACTTACAAGCATTTCTACAAGAAATAGTTTTTCTAGCCTAGAGCTACAGTCTGGGCCATAAAATAGATGCTCACAGTATGGTAGGCGTATTTCCCCCGAGATATCGCTAAGTTAGGAATACCCTGGTCTATTGTCAGGACTGCGTATTCCTGCCCCAGAAATGAAGCCTTACACAGGGTAACCTTTATTTCTATTTTATTCCCTTTTATTTTATAAGCAAATGTCTTGCTGTGTGTCTTTGTCATTTTTACTTTTGTTTTGTAAATATTTTTGTATATATTTCCTTCTGCATTTGTTCCACTTTTTGGAATATTAAATCCTTATTTAATAAGTTGGGTTTAAAGAGACACTGAAGCGAAAAAAAAATATGATATAGTGAATTGGTTGTGTACTATGAATAATTACTAGAAGATTAGCAGCAAAGAAAATATTCTCATACTTTTATTTTAGGGTATATAGTGTTTTTTCTAACATTGCATCATTCTCTAATATGTGCAGATTACACAACACTCAGCATTCAAAATGAGTCTTTCAGAGCAGTCTGTGAAGTAATGATATCTCCTCTAGCAGAGGAAAAGTAAACAGTTCAATTACAGTTGAGATAATAAAAGTCAGATAACAGCCCTCTCCACGACTAACTTGGTCAGAGAGCTTAATGGCTTGTTTGCATAGAGATAACAACTGGAGTTTCTCAACTCTTCCTGTACTGGAAACAATTACACTGATGTATCTGATCTTAATGTTTTATTTCTTAGCTGTGCTACACATACAAATCATAATATCATTTTTTTTCCGCTTCAGTGTCTCTTTAACCAGAGAATTGTGCATCTCTTAGAGAGAGACTGCAGTGTATCTTGTTTCAGTTCAGTGTCTAAGTGTATGCTCAGGTTGTTCATTGCTACCCATGTGAGATTGCATTGTGTGTGGGGTGATCCGGTAGTTTTGGCCTAAAGCCCGTGGCTGACCCAAGGTACGTGACGCCAGCCTGAGCGCAGTGCATGAAATTGTCATACCTGCCATAGACAGGGACAGATCTCCTTCGGTACAGGAATCTGTGTGTGTATGGGATCTAGCAGTAGCGTCACAGGTGACTGCTAGTGGTGGCTGAGTCTTGCAGAGTGTGATTGAGGGCGACAGCCTTGTGTTAGCTTAAATAAGGTGGCTCCTCTGGATTTTGGTCAAACCCTGTCAGTACCCGTCTCTGCAGGCTTACTGCGGGGCTGGGTCCTGAGATACTGTACGGAGCAACATGCCGCGAGAGGAGCTCTTGCCGGTAGCCTCTCTATGGGAATAATGCTGTCTCAGGGGACTCATTCCTGAAGGTAAACAGAAGGATGAATTGGTACATTTTATATTGGACTAGCAGAGACTGGAAGTACTGAATCGGGTGGGTGGGAGGAACGGGTTCCCCAGAGAGAGATAGGAACCAGCTGTAGCACCTGGGCAATCCCTCACTAGTCTGGTGGAGGATATTTTCCAAAGGCGACTGGTTGTGTTGGGGAACAATCTTACAGTAGCAGAACAATGAGAACTTCTAAAACTAGTAAGAGAGGAATGTTGCACGAGGAAACAAGCACACAACAGAGGTCTGAGGAACAAGACGGTTTACTAAGAGTTGACCTCTGCAGCTTTCCCTGCATTTGTGGAGAGGAAAGAAGGAATTGAAGCACCTTTGAAATGATGTGTGAGGACCACCACGTTCCAGAGGAGGAATGGAGCAGAATTTTGGCTGATAAACTAACAGGGAGGGCTGCTGACACTTACAGAGGTCTCTCTTCTGAACTCAGCTGTGATTATCATGAAGGGAAACCAGCTCTGTTTGAGAGGTGTGCTATCACACCTGAAGCCCATCGTCCATCATTCCAATTTATGGCTAAGACCCATCAGGAGAGATATTTGGAATACGGTACAAAACTGAAACCTGTAGCGCCTTATTACTTGGGACAATTGAGACCTACCTTGTCCAGGAGAAAGGGGGTCATCTTCAGCATTGACACATAGTACCGGGGTCTGTACTTTACTCAGCTTGGTGCATGGACTTCCATGGCGGTAATAGTCATCACATGTCTCATAGCCAAACACAGGTGACGTGTATCTCTCATCAAACTCCCGTATGGAACGAGACTGCAGAGATGGAAACACTGAAAAGTCATAATGGGTCATCTGCCCCAGGTCATCCTTACTACATCCAAGTTCAATGTCCCGTGTTGCAACAGTGTGACCATTCTACCTTGGTTTCTGTGGTCTTCAGGAGGAGGGTCTCTACAACATCATCCTAGAACTTCCTTAGAACATACATGTCAAACTCTGGCTCGCAGTGCCATCCAGTTCCCACTTTGCATTATATTTGGCCTGCAAGCACCTGACCACTAAGGCTATATAAAATATACAGTATAAACTATGAAACCACATGGTTAAGGGAGAGGGGCCACTAGACACCAGGGATCTGTATAGGGAAGGGAGGCACAAGACACCGGGGAACTGTATTGAGTAGGGTGGACCACTAGACACAAGGGAACTGTATAGAGGAGGGCGCTTAACCAACCATCCAGCAGGGTCAGAGCAGGAACGAGGCTACTCGACCTCAAACAGCCAGTATCCAAGTAAGTGATGTTCCGCATCATATGCTATGATTAAGAACCATTGTGTGTTCTAAACATGTTAGCAGGCATGTCGTGCCATGTTTTACTGCCTCAATAAATATTATTAACTGCTGGACTATTGAGCAGAACATGACTTACTTGGATACACACCAGGGACACTGTCGTCTTCTGCTGCCTGGATCCTCAGCTACAGATCCCGGTAATCCAGGCAGTCGGGACGTAGTGCGCACGTGTGGCATAGCCATGCACACCCCATCGCGTTCCCATTGGCAGGAGCGTTCTGTGCCTGCTCAGCTTTAGCAGAGGATCCAGGAGCTGGTGGAGGACGGTGAGGGACCGATCAGTCTGAAGATGGCTGGAGGAAGACCCAGGGATGTATACATTTCTTCTTTACTTTCATCTCAGGTACACTATAATGTTAATGCGTGAGTGTAATCCCACTTTAACGCTTCTAGTAGAGAGAAGTCCTTCTGAGAGGTACAGTCTAGAGAGGGTTCCCTGGTCACACTTCTAGTACAGAGAAGTCCTCCTAGGGGGTACAGTCTAGAGAGGGTTCCCTGGTCACACTTCTAGTACAGAGAAGTCCTCCTGGAAGGTACAGTCTAGAGAGTGTTCCCTGGTCACACTTCTAGTACAGAGAAGTCCTCCTGGGAGGTACAGTCTAGAGAGGGTTCCCTGGTCACACTTCTAGTACAGAGATGTCGTCCTGGGGGGTACATTCTAGAGAGTGTTCCCTGGTCACACCTCTAGTACAGAGAAGTCCTCCTGAGAGGTGAAGTCTAGAGAAGGTTCCCTGGTCACACTTCTAGTACAGAGACGTCCTCCTGGGGGTACAGTCTAGAGAGGGCTCCCTGGTCACACTTCTAGTACAGAGAAGTCTTCCTGGGAGGTACAGTCTAGAGAGGGTTCCCTGGTCACACGTCTAGTACAGAGAAGTCCTCCTGGGGGGTACAGTCTAGAGAGGGTTCCCTGGTCACACTTCTAGTAGAGAGAAGTCCTCCTGAGAGGTACAGTCTAGAGAGGGTTCCCTGGTCACACTTCTAGTACAGAGAAGTCCTTCTGAGAGGTGCAGTCTAGAGAAGGTTCCCTGGTCACACGTCTAGTACTGAGAAGTCCTAGTACAGAGACGTCTTCCTGGGAGGTACAGTCTAGAGAGGGTTCCCTGGTCACACCTCTAGTACAGAGAAGTCTTCCTGGGGGTACAGTCTAGAGAGGGTTCCCTGGTCACACTTCTAGTGTACAAAGAAGTCCTTCTGGGAGGTACAGTCTAGAGAGGTTCCCTGGTCACACTTCTAGTACAGAGAAGTCCTCCTGGGAGATACAGCCTAGAGAGGGTTCCCTGGTCACACTTCTAGTACAGAGAAGTCTTCCTGGGGGTACAGTCTAGAGAGGGTTCCCTGGTCACACTTCTAGTACAGAGAAGTCCTCCTAGGAGGTACAGTCTAGAGATGATTCCCTGGTCACACTTCAAGTACAGAGAAGTCCTCCTGGAAGGTACAGTCTAGAGAGGGTTCCCTGGTCACACTTCTAGTACAGAGATGTCCTCCTGGGGGGTACATTCTAGAGAGTGTTCCCTGGTCACACTTCTAGTACAGAAAAGTCCTCCTGAGAGGTGCAGTCTAGAGAGGGTTCCCTGGTCACACCTCTAGTACAGAGAAGTATTCCTGGCAGGTACAGTCTAGAAAGGGTTCCCTGTTCACACTTCTAGTACAGAGAAGTCCTCCTGGGAGATACAGTCTAGAGAGGGTTTCCTGGTCACACTTCTAGTACAGAGAAGTCCTCCTGGGAGGTACAGTCCAGAGAGGGTTCCCTGGTCACACTTCTAGTACAGAGAAGTCCTCCTGGGGGTACTGTCTAGAGACGGTTCCCTGGTCACACTTCTAGTACAGAGAAGTCCCCCTGGGGGGTACAGTCTAGAGAGGGTTCCCTGATCACACTTCTAGTACAGAGAAGCCCTCCTGGGGGGTACAGTTTAGAGAGGGGTCCCTGGTCACAATTCTAGTACAGAGAAGTCTTCCTGGGAGGTACAGTCTAGAAAGGGTTCCCTGTTCACACTTCTAGTACAGAGAAGTCCCCCTGGGGGGTACAGTCTAGAGAGGGTTCCCTGATCACACTTCTAGTACAGAGAAGCCCTCCTGGGAGGTACAGTCTAGAGAGGGTTCCCTGGTCACACTTCTAGTACTGAGAAGACCTGGGGGGTACAGTCTAGAGAGGGTTCCCTGCTCACACTTCTAGGACACAGAAGTCCTCCTAGAAGATACAGGCTAGAGAGGGATCCCTGGGCACACTTCTAGTACAGAGAAGTCCTCCTGAGAGGTACAGTCTAGAGAAGGTTCCCTTGTAACACTTCTAGTACAGAAAAGTCCTCCTGGGGGGGGGGGGAGGAGGTACAGTCTAGAGAGGGTTCCCTGGTCACACTTCTACTAGAGAGAAGTACTCCTGAGAGGTACAGTCTAGAGAGGGTCCCCTGGTCACACTTCTAGTACAGATAAGTCCTCCTGGGAGGTGCAGTCTAGAGAGGGTTCCCTGGTCACACTTCTAGTACAGAGAAGTCCTCCTGGGAGGTACAGTCTAGAGAGGGTTCCCTGGTCACACTTCTAGTACAGAGAAGTCCTCCTGGGAGGTGCAGTCTAGAGAGGGTTCCCTGGTCACACTTCTAGTACAGAGAAGTCCTCCTGGGAGGTACAGTCTAGATAAGGTTCCCTGGTCACACTTCTAGTACAGAGAAGTCCTCCTGGGAGGTGCAGTCTAGAGAGGGTTACCTGGTCACACTTCTAGTACAGAGAAGTCCTCCTGGGAGGTACAGTCTAGAGAGGGTTCCCTGGCCACACTTCTAGTACAGAGAAGTCCTCCTGGGAGGTACAGTCTAGAGAGGGTTCCCTGGTCACACTTCTAGTACAGAGAAGTCCTCCTGGGAGGTGCAGTCTAGAGAGGGTTACCTGGTCACACTTCTAGTACAGAGAAGTCCTCCTGGGAGATACAGTCTAGAGAGGGTTCCCTGGCCACACTTCTAGTACAGAGAAGTCCTCCTGGGGGTACAGTCTAGAGAGGGTTCCCTGGTCACACTTCTAGTACAAAGAAGTCCTCCTGGAAGGTACAGTCTAGAGAGGTTTCCCTGGTCACACTTCTAGTACAGAGAAGTCTTCCTGTGGGTACAGTCTAGAGATGGTTCCCTGGTCACACTTCTAGTACAGAGAAGTATTCCTGGGAGGTACAGTCTAGAGAGGGTTCCCTGTTCACACTTCTAGTACAGAGAAGTCCTCCTGGGAGGTACAGTCTAGAGAGGATTCCCTGGTCACACCTCTAGTACAGAGAAGTCCTCCTGGGAGGTACAGTCTAGAGAGGTTCCCTGGTCACACTTCTAGTACAGAGAAGTCCTCCTGGGAGGTACAGTCTAGAGAGGGTTCCCTGGTCACACTTCTAGTACAGAGAAGTCCTCCTGGGAGGTACAGTCTAGAGAGGGTTCCCTGGGCACACTTCTAGTACAGAGAAGTGCTCCTGGGAGGTGCAGTCTAGAGAAGGTTCCCTGGTCACACCTCTAGTACAGAGAAGTCCTCCTGGGGGGTACAGTCTAGAGAGGGTTCCCTGGTCACACCTCTGGTACAGAGAAGTCCTCCTGGGAGGTGCAGTCTAGAGAGGGTTCCCTGGTCACACCTCTAGTACAGAGAAGTATTCCTGGGAGGTACAGTCTACAAAGGGTTCCCTGTTCACACTTCTAGTACAGAGAAGTCCTCCTGGGAGATACAGTCTAGAGAGGGTTCACTGGTCACACTTCTAGTACAGAGAAGTCCTCCTGGGAGGTACAGTCTAGAGAGGGTTCCCTGGTCACACTTCTAGTACAGAGAAGTCCTCCTGGGAGATACAGTCTAGAGAGGGTTCACTGGTCACACTTCTAGTACAGAGAAGTCCTCCTGGGAGGTACAGTCTAGAGAGGGTTCCCTGGGCACACTTCTAGTACAAAGAAGTCCTCCAAGGGGGTACAGTCTAGAGAGGGTTCCCTGGTCACACTTCTAGTACAGAGAAGTCCCCCTGGGGGGTACAGTTTACAGAGTGTTCCCTGGTCACACTTCTAGTACAGAGAAGTCCTCCTGGGGGGTACAGTCTAGAAAGGGTTCCCTGATCACACTTCTAGTAGAGAGAAGTCCTCCTGGGAGGTACAGTCTAGAGAGGGTTCCCTGGTCACACTTCTAGTACAGAGAAGTCCTCCTAGGGGGTACAGTCTAGAGAGGGTTCCCTGGTCACACTTCTAGTACAGAGAAGTCCTCCTGGGAGGTGCAGTCTAGAGAGGGTTCCATGGTCACACCTCTAGTACAGAGAAGTCTTCCTGGGAGGTACAGTCTAGAAAGGGTTCCCTGTTCACACTTCTAGTACAGAGAAGTCCTCCTGGGAGATACAGTCTAGAGAGGGTTCCCTGGTCACACTTCTAGTACAGAGAAGTCCTCCTGGGAGGTACAGTCTAGAGAGGGTTCCCTGGTCACACTTCTAGTACAGAGAAGTCCTCCTGGGAGGTACAGTCTAGAGAGGGTTCCCTGTTCACACTTCTAGTACAGAGAAGTCCTCCTGGGAGATACAGTCTAGAGAGGGTTCCCTGGCCACACTTCTAGTACAGAGAAGTCCTCCTGCGAGGTGCAGTCTAGAGAGGGTTCCCTGGTCACACCTCTAGTACAGAGAAGTCCTCCTGGGAGGTACAGTCTAGAGAGGGTTCCCTGGCCACACTTCTAGTACAGAGAAGTCCCCCTGGAAGGTTCAGTCTAGAGAGGGTTCCCTGGTCACACTTCTAGTACAGAGAAGTCCTCCTGGGGGTTAATATTATTAACTGCTGGACTATTGAGCAGAACATGACTTACTTGGATACACACCAGGGACACTGTCGTCCTCTGCTGCCTGGATCCTCAGCTACAGATCCCGGTAATCCAGGCAGTCGGGACGTAGTGCGCACGTGTGGCATAGCCATGCACACCCCATCGCGTTCCCATTGGCAGGAGCGTTCTGTGCCTGCTCAGCTTTAGCAGAGGATCCAGGAGCTGGTGGAGGACGGTGAGGGACCGATCAGTCTGAAGATGGCTGGAGGAAGACCCAGGGATGTATACATTTCTTCTTTACTTTCATCTCAGGTACACTATAATGTTAATGCGGGAGTGTAATCCCACTTTAACGCTTCTAGTAGAGAGAAGTCCTTCTGAGAGGTACAGTCTAGAGAGGGTTCCCTGGTCACACTTCTAGTACAGAGAAGTCCTCCTGGGAGGTACAGTCTAGAGAGGGTTCCCTGGTCACACTTCTAGTACAGAGAAGTCCTCCTAGGGGGTACAGTCTAGAGAGCGTTCCCTGGGCCCACTTCTAGTACAGAGAAGTTCTCCTGGGAGGTGCAGTCTAGAGAGGGTTCCCTGGTCACACTTCTAGTACAGAGAAGTCCTCCTAGGGGGTACAGTCTAGAGAGGGTTCCCTGGTCACACTTCTAGTACAGAGAAGTATTCCTGGGAGGTACAGTCTAGAGAGGGTTCCCTGTTCACACTTCTAGTACAGAGAAGTCCTCCTGGGAGGTACAGTCTAGAGAGGATTCCCTGGTCACACCTCTAGTACAGAGAAGTCCTCCTGGGAGGTACAGTCTAGAGAGGTTCCCTGGTCACACTTCTAGTACAGAGAAGTCCTCCTGGGAGGTACAGTCTAGAGAGGGTTCCCTGGTCACACTTCTAGTACAGAGAAGTCCTCCTGGGAGGTACAGTCTAGAGAGGGTTCCCTGGGCACACTTCTAGTACAGAGAAGTGCTCCTGGGAGGTGCAGTCTAGAGAAGGTTCCCTGGTCACACCTCTAGTACAGAGAAGTCCTCCTGGGGGGTACAGTCTAGAGAGGGTTCCCTGGTCACACCTCTGGTACAGAGAAGTCCTCCTGGGAGGTGCAGTGTAGAGAGGGTTCCCTGGTCACACCTCTAGTACAGAGAAGTATTCCTGGGAGGTACAGTCTACAAAGGGTTCCCTGTTCACACTTCTAGTACAGAGAAGTCCTCCTGGGAGATACAGTCTAGAGAGGGTTCACTGGTCACACTTCTAGTACAGAGAAGTCCTCCTGGGAGGTACAGTCTAGAGAGGGTTCCCTGGTCACACTTCTAGTACAGAGAAGTCCTCCTGGGGGTACTGTCTAGAGAGGGTTCCCTGGTCACACTTCTAGTACAGAGAAGTCCCCCTGGGGGGTACAGTTTACAGAGTGTTCCCTGGTCACACTTCTAGTACAGAGAAGTCCTCCTGGGGGGTACAGTCTAGAAAGGGTTCCCTGATCACACTTCTAGTACAGAGAAGTCCTCCTAGGAGGTACAGTCTAGAGATGATTCCCTGGTCACACTTCAAGTACAGAGAAGTCCTCCTGGAAGGTACAGTCTAGAGAGGGTTCCCTGGTCACACTTCTAGTACAGAGATGTCCTCCTGGGGGGTACATTCTAGAGAGTGTTCCCTGGTCACACTTCTAGTACAGAAAAGTCCTCCTGAGAGGTGCAGTCTAGAGAGGGTTCCCTGGTCACACCTCTAGTACAGAGAAGTATTCCTGGCAGGTACAGTCTAGAAAGGGTTCCCTGTTCACACTTCTAGTACAGAGAAGTCCTCCTGGGAGATACAGTCTAGAGAGGGTTTCCTGGTCACACTTCTAGTACAGAGAAGTCCTCCTGGGAGGTACAGTCCAGAGAGGGTTCCCTGGTCACACTTCTAGTACAGAGAAGTCCTCCTGGGGGTACTGTCTAGAGACGGTTCCCTGGTCACACTTCTAGTACAGAGAAGTCCCCCTGGGGGGTACAGTCTAGAGAGGGTTCCCTGATCACACTTCTAGTACAGAGAAGCCCTCCTGGGGGGTACAGTTTAGAGAGGGGTCCCTGGTCACAATTCTAGTACAGAGAAGTCTTCCTGGGAGGTACAGTCTAGAAAGGGTTCCCTGTTCACACTTCTAGTACAGAGAAGTCCCCCTGGGGGGTACAGTCTAGAGAGGGTTCCCTGATCACACTTCTAGTACAGAGAAGCCCTCCTGGGAGGTACAGTCTAGAGAGGGTTCCCTGGTCACACTTCTAGTACTGAGAAGACCTGGGGGGTACAGTCTAGAGAGGGTTCCCTGCTCACACTTCTAGGACACAGAAGTCCTCCTAGAAGATACAGGCTAGAGAGGGATCCCTGGGCACACTTCTAGTACAGAGAAGTCCTCCTGAGAGGTACAGTCTAGAGAAGGTTCCCTTGTAACACTTCTAGTACAGATAAGTCCTCCTGGGAGGTGCAGTCTAGAGAGGGTTCCCTGGTCACACTTCTAGTACAGAGAAGTCCTCCTGGGAGGTACAGTCTAGAGAGGGTTCCCTGGTCACACTTCTAGTACAGAGAAGTCCTCCTGGGAGGTGCAGTCTAGAGAGGGTTCCCTGGTCACACTTCTAGTACAGAGAAGTCCTCCTGGGAGGTACAGTCTAGATAAGGTTCCCTGGTCACACTTCTAGTACAGAGAAGTCCTCCTGGGAGGTGCAGTCTAGAGAGGGTTACCTGGTCACACTTCTAGTACAGAGAAGTCCTCCTGGGAGATACAGTCTAGAGAGGGTTCCCTGGCCACACTTCTAGTACAGAGAAGTCCTCCTGGGAGGTACAGTCTAGAGAGGGTTCCCTGGTCACACTTCTAGTACAGAGAAGTCCTCCTGGGAGGTGCAGTCTAGAGAGGGTTACCTGGTCACACTTCTAGTACAGAGAAGTCCTCCTGGGAGATACAGTCTAGAGAGGGTTCCCTGGCCACACTTCTAGTACAGAGAAGTCCTCCTGGGGGTACAGTCTAGAGAGGGTTCCCTGGTCACACTTCTAGTACAAAGAAGTCCTCCTGGAAGGTACAGTCTAGAGAGGTTTCCCTGGTCACACTTCTAGTACAGAGAAGTCTTCCTGTGGGTACAGTCTAGAGATGGTTCCCTGGTCACACTTCTAGTACAGAGAAGTATTCCTGGGAGGTACAGTCTAGAGAGGGTTCCCTGTTCACACTTCTAGTACAGAGAAGTCCTCCTGGGAGGTACAGTCTAGAGAGGATTCCCTGGTCACACCTCTAGTACAGAAAAGTCCTCCTGGGAGGTACAGTCTAGAGAGGTTCCCTGGTCACACTTCTAGTACAGAGAAGTCCTCCTGGGAGGTACAGTCTAGAGAGGGTTCCCTGGTCACACTTCTAGTACAGAGAAGTCCTCCTGGGAGGTACAGTCTAGAGAGGGTTCCCTGGGCACACTTCTAGTACAGAGAAGTGCTCCTGGGAGGTGCAGTCTAGAGAAGGTTCCCTGGTCACACCTCTAGTACAGAGAAGTCCTCCTGGGGGGTACAGTCTAGAGAGGGTTCCCTGGTCACACCTCTGGTACAGAGAAGTCCTCCTGGGAGGTGCAGTCTAGAGAGGGTTCCCTGGTCACACCTCTAGTACAGAGAAGTATTCCTGGGAGGTACAGTCTACAAAGGGTTCCCTGTTCACACTTCTAGTACAGAGAAGTCCTCCTGGGAGATACAGTCTAGAGAGGGTTCACTGGTCACACTTCTAGTACAGAGAAGTCCTCCTGGGAGGTACAGTCTAGAGAGGGTTCCCTGGTCACACTTCTAGTACAGAGAAGTCCTCCTGGGAGATACAGTCTAGAGAGGGTTCACTGGTCACACTTCTAGTACAGAGAAGTCCTCCTGGGAGGTACAGTCTAGAGAGGGTTCCCTGGGCACACTTCTAGTACAAAGAAGTCCTCCAAGGGGGTACAGTCTAGAGAGGGTTCCCTGGTCACACTTCTAGTACAGAGAAGTCCCCCTGGGGGGTACAGTTTACAGAGTGTTCCCTGGTCACACTTCTAGTACAGAGAAGTCCTCCTGGGGGGTACAGTCTAGAAAGGGTTCCCTGATCACACTTCTAGTAGAGAGAAGTCCTCCTGGGAGGTACAGTCTAGAGAGGGTTCCCTGGTCACACTTCTAGTACAGAGAAGTCCTCCTAGGGGGTACAGTCTAGAGAGGGTTCCCTGGTCACACTTCTAGTACAGAGAAGTCCTCCTGGGAGGTGCAGTCTAGAGAGGGTTCCATGGTCACACCTCTAGTACAGAGAAGTCTTCCTGGGAGGTACAGTCTAGAAAGGGTTCCCTGTTCACACTTCTAGTACAGAGAAGTCCTCCTGGGAGATACAGTCTAGAGAGGGTTCCCTGGTCACACTTCTAGTACAGAGAAGTCCTCCTGGGAGGTACAGTCTAGAGAGGGTTCCCTGGTCACACTTCTAGTACAGAGAAGTCCTCCTGGGAGGTACAGTCTAGAGAGGGTTCCCTGTTCACACTTCTAGTACAGAGAAGTCCTCCTGGGAGATACAGTCTAGAGAGGGTTCCCTGGCCACACTTCTAGTACAGAGAAGTCCTCCTGCGAGGTGCAGTCTAGAGAGGGTTCCCTGGTCACACCTCTAGTACAGAGAAGTCCTCCTGGGAGGTACAGTCTAGAGAGGGTTCCCTGGCCACACTTCTAGTACAGAGAAGTCCCCCTGGAAGGTTCAGTCTAGAGAGGGTTCCCTGGTCACACTTCTAGTACAGAGAAGTCCTCCTGGGGGTTAATATTATTAACTGCTGGACTATTGAGCAGAACATGACTTACTTGGATACACACCAGGGACACTGTCGTCCTCTGCTGCCTGGATCCTCAGCTACAGATCCCGGTAATCCAGGCAGTCGGGACGTAGTGCGCACGTGTGGCATAGCCATGCACACCCCATCGCGTTCCCATTGGCAGGAGCGTTCTGTGCCTGCTCAGCTTTAGCAGAGGATCCAGGAGCTGGTGGAGGACGGTGAGGGACCGATCAGTCTGAAGATGGCTGGAGGAAGACCCAGGGATGTATACATTTCTTCTTTACTTTCATCTCAGGTACACTATAATGTTAATGCGTGAGTGTAATCCCACTTTAACGCTTCTAGTAGAGAGAAGTCCTTCTGAGAGGTACAGTCTAGAGAGGGTTCCCTGGTCACACTTCTAGTACAGAGAAGTCCTCCTGGGAGGTACAGTCTAGAGAGGGTTCCCTGGTCACACTTCTAGTACAGAGAAGTCCTCCTAGGGGGTACAGTCTAGAGAGCGTTCCCTGGGCCCACTTCTAGTACAGAGAAGTTCTCCTGGGAGGTGCAGTCTAGAGAGGGTTCCCTGGTCACACTTCTAGTACAGAGAAGTCCTCCTAGGGGGTACAGTCTAGAGAGGGTTCCCTGGTCACACTTCTAGTACAGAGAAGTATTCCTGGGAGGTACAGTCTAGAGAGGGTTCCCTGTTCACACTTCTAGTACAGAGAAGTCCTCCTGGGAGGTACAGTCTAGAGAGGATTCCCTGGTCACACCTCTAGTACAGAGAAGTCCTCCTGGGAGGTACAGTCTAGAGAGGTTCCCTGGTCACACTTCTAGTACAGAGAAGTCCTCCTGGGAGGTACAGTCTAGAGAGGGTTCCCTGGTCACACTTCTAGTACAGAGAAGTCCTCCTGGGAGGTACAGTCTAGAGAGGGTTCCCTGGGCACACTTCTAGTACAGAGAAGTGCTCCTGGGAGGTGCAGTCTAGAGAAGGTTCCCTGGTCACACCTCTAGTACAGAGAAGTCCTCCTGGGGGGTACAGTCTAGAGAGGGTTCCCTGGTCACACCTCTGGTACAGAGAAGTCCTCCTGGGAGGTGCAGTGTAGAGAGGGTTCCCTGGTCACACCTCTAGTACAGAGAAGTATTCCTGGGAGGTACAGTCTACAAAGGGTTCCCTGTTCACACTTCTAGTACAGAGAAGTCCTCCTGGGAGATACAGTCTAGAGAGGGTTCACTGGTCACACTTCTAGTACAGAGAAGTCCTCCTGGGAGGTACAGTCTAGAGAGGGTTCCCTGGTCACACTTCTAGTACAGAGAAGTCCTCCTGGGGGTACTGTCTAGAGAGGGTTCCCTGGTCACACTTCTAGTACAGAGAAGTCCCCCTGGGGGGTACAGTTTACAGAGTGTTCCCTGGTCACACTTCTAGTACAGAGAAGTCCTCCTGGGGGGTACAGTCTAGAAAGGGTTCCCTGATCACACTTCTAGTAGAGAGAAGTCCTCCTGGGAGGTACAGTCTAGAGAGGGTTCCCTGGTCACACTTCTAGTACAGAGAAGTCCTCCTAGGGGGTACAGTCTAGAGAGGGTTCCCTGGTCACACTTCTAGTACAGAGAAGTCCTCCTGGGAGGTGCAGTCTAGAGAGGGTTCCATGGTCACACCTCTAGTACAGAGAAGTCTTCCTGGGAGGTATAGTCTAGAAAGGGTTCCCTGTTCACACTTCTAGTACAGAGAAGTCCTCCTGGGAGATACAGTCTAGAGAGGGTTCCCTGGTCACACTTCTAGTACAGAGAAGTCCTCCTGGGAGGTACAGTCTAGAGAGGGTTCCCTGGTCACACTTCTAGTACAGAGAAGTCCTCCTGGGAGGTACAGTCTAGAGAGGGTTCCCTGTTCACACTTCTAGTACAGAGAAGTCCTCCTGGGAGATACAGTCTAGAGAGGGTTCCCTGGTCACACCTCTAGTACAGAGAAGTCCTCCTGGGAGGTACAGTCTAGAGAGGGTTCCCTGGCCACACTTCTAGTACAGAGAAGTCCCCCTGGAAGGTTCAGTCTAGAGAGGGTTCCCTGGTCACACTTCTAGTACAGAGAAGTCCTCCTGGGGGTTAATATTATTAACTGCTGGACTATTGAGCAGAACATGACTTACTTGGATACACACCAGGGACACTGTCGTCCTCTGCTGCCTGGATCCTCAGCTACAGATCCCGGTAATCCAGGCAGTCGGGACGTAGTGCGCACGTGTGGCATAGCCATGCACACCCCATCGCGTTCCCATTGGCAGGAGCGTTCTGTGCCTGCTCAGCTTTAGCAGAGGATCCAGGAGCTGGTGGAGGACGGTGAGGGACCGATCAGTCTGAAGATGGCTGGAGGAAGACCCAGGGATGTATACATTTCTTCTTTACTTTCATCTCAGGTACACTATAATGTTAATGCGTGAGTGTAATCCCACTTTAACGCTTCTAGTAGAGAGAAGTCCTTCTGAGAGGTACAGTCTAGAGAGGGTTCCCTGGTCACACTTCTAGTACAGAGAAGTCCTCCTGGGAGGTACAGTCTAGAGAGGGTTCCCTGGTCACACTTCTAGTACAGAGAAGTCCTCCTAGGGGGTACAGTCTAGAGAGCGTTCCCTGGGCCCACTTCTAGTACAGAGAAGTTCTCCTGGGAGGTGCAGTCTAGAGAGGGTTCCCTGGTCACACTTCTAGTACAGAGAAGTCCTCCTAGGGGGTACAGTCTAGAGAGGGTTCCCTGGTCACACTTCTAGTACAGAGAAGTCATCCTGGAAGGTACAGTCTAGAGAGGGTTCCCTGGGCACACTTTAGTACAGAGAAGTCCTCCTGAGAGGTACAGTCTAGAGAGGGTTCCCTGGTCACACTTCTAGTACAGAGAAGTCCTGCGAGGCACAGTCTAGAGAGGGTTACCTGGCCACACTTCTCTGTACTAGAAGTCCTCTTGAGAGGTACAGTCTAGAAAGGGTTCCCTGGCCACACTTCTAGTACAGAGAAGTCCTCCTGGGGGTACAGTCTAGAGAGGGTTCCCTGGTCACACTTCTAGTACAGAGAAGTCTTCCTGGGAGGTACAGTCTAGAGAGGGTTCCCTGGGTACACTTCTAGTACAGAGAAGTCCTCCTGAGAGGTACAGTGTAGAGAGGGTTCCCTGGTCACACTTCTAGTACAGAGAAGTCCTCCTGCGAGGCACAGTCTAGAGAGGGTTACCTGGTCACACTTCTAGAACAGAGAAGTCCTCTTGAGAGGTACAGTCTAGAAAGGGTTCCCTGGCCACACTTTTAGTACAGAGAAGTCCTCCTCGGGGTACAGTCTAGAGAGGGTTCCCTGGTCACACTTCTAGTACAGAGAAGTCTTCCGGGGAGGTACAGTCTAGAGAGGGTTCCCTGGTCACACTTCTAGTACAGAGAAGTCCTCCTGGGAGGTACAGTCTAGAGAGGGTTCCCTGGTCACACTTCTAGTACAGAGAAGTCCTCCTGGGGGTACAGTCTAGAGAGGATTCCCTGATCACACTTCTAGTACAGAGAAGACCTGGGGGTACAGTCTAGAGAGGGTTCCCTGGGCACACTTCTAGTACAGAGAAGTCCTCCTGAGAGGTACAGTATAGAAAGGGTTCCCTGGTCACACTTCTAGTACAGAGAAGTCCTCCTGGGGGTACAGTCTAGAGAGGGTTCCCTGGTCTCACTTCTAGTACAGAGAAGTCTTCCTGAGAGGTACAGTCTAGAGAAGGTTCCCTGGGCACACTTCTAGTACTGAGAAGTCCTAGTACAGAGAAGTCTTCCTGGGAGGTACAGTCTAGAGAGGGTTCACTGGTCACACCTCTAGTACAGAGAAGTCCTCCTGGAAGGTACAGTCTAGAAAGGGTTCCCTGGGCACACTTCTAGTACAGAGAAGTCCTCCTGAGAGGTACAGTCTAGAGAGGGTTCCCTGGGCACACTTCTAGTACAGAGAAGTCCTCCTGGGAGGTGCAGTCTAGAGAGGGTTCCCTGGTCACACCTCTAGTACAGAGAAGTCCTCCTGGAAGGTACAGTCTAGAAAGGGTTCCCTGGGCACACGTCTAGTACAGAGAAGTCCTCCTGGGATATACAGTCTAGAGAGGGTTCCCTGGTCACACTTCTAGTACAGAGAAGTCCTCCTGAGTGGTACAGTCTAGAGAGGGTTTCCTGGTCACACTTCTAGTACAGAGAAGTCCTCCTGGGAGGTGCAGTCTATAGAGGGTTCCCTGGTCACACTTCTAGTACAGAGAAGTCCTCCTGGGAGGTGCAGTCTAGAGAGGGTTCCCTGGTCACACTTCTAGTACAGAGAAGTCCTCCTGGGGGTACAGTCTAGAGAGGGTTCCCTGGTCACACTTCTAGTACAGAGAAGTCCTCCTGCGAGGTACAGTCTAGAGAGGGTTCCCTGGTCACACCTCTAGTACAGAGAATTCCTCCTGGGAGGTAAAGTCTAGAGAGGGTTCCCTGGTCACACTTCTAGTACAGAGAAGTCCTCCTGGGAGATACAGTCTAGAAAGGGTTCCCTGGTCACACTTCTATGTACTAGAAGTGTGACCAGGGAACCCTCTCTAGACTGTACCTTCCAGGAGGACTTCTCTGTACTAGAAGTCCTCCTAGGAGATACAGTCTAGAGTCAGAGGTACTCACCTGCAAGACATGATCTACATCTACAGCTTTTCCAATGATGCTTCGGTATCTGAAAAGAAAGAGAAGTCACAGGCTTGGCCAATAGAAATGAAATAATACAAAAATCCAGGTTCCCTTCTGTAGCAGACATATTAGCTTTGCTGTGGGAGCCCCACACTTACTTATGCACAGTTTTCCGCATCCCAGAAGTCAAGTTACGGTTGAACAGGAGATAATTTACCGGCTTCTCCAGAGAAGCTGTGGAAACAAACACGTCCCATGGTGTAGAGAAGACCAGTGCAGCCTGAAGACCAGAATCAGAGCCGCTGGAGGCCAGATAATTCAGGAGGATCATCCTGGAGAGACATAGAGCAGCAATTTTAGGACCGCCCCTTATCAGTGCAACCTGCAGACCAGAACTGGAGGCCACATAACTCAGAAGGACCATCCTGGAGAGACATAGAGCAGCATTATAGGACCGCCCCTTATCAGTGCAGCCTGCAGACCAGAACTGAAGGCCAGTTACCTCAGGAAGACCATCCTAGCGAGACATAGAGCAGCATTATGGGACCGCCCCTTATCAGTGCAGCCTGCAGACCAGAACTGGAGGCCACATAACTCAGAAGGACCATTCTAGCGAGACATAGAGCAGCATTATAGGACCGCCCCTTATCAGTGCAGCCTGCAGACCAGAACTGGAGGCCACATAACTCAGAAGGACCATCCTAGCGAGACATAGAGCAGCATTATGGGACCGCCCCTTATCAGTGCAGCCTGAAGACCAGAATCAGAGCCGCTGGAGGCCAGATAATTCAGGAGGATCATCCTGGAGAGACATAGAGCAGCATTATAGGACCGCCCCTTATCAGTGCAGCCTGCAGACCAGAACTGGAGGCCACATAACTCAGAAGGACCATCCTGGAGAGACATAGAGCAGCATTATAGGACCGCCCCTTATCAGTGCAGCCTGCAGACCAGAACTGAAGGCCAGTTACCTCAGGAAGACCATCCTAGCGAGACATAGAGCAGCATTATGGGACCGCCCCTTATCAGTGCAGCCTGAAGACCAGAACTGGAGGCCAGAAGACTCAGGAGGACCAGTCTGGAGAAACAGAGCAGCATTATAGGACCCTCCCCTTATGAGCAGCCTGCAGACCAGAACTGGAGGCCACATAACTCAGGAGGATGTGATGATATATAGTGACTGGAGGGGGCACAGTTATAGGTGGAGGGTGATGGAGAGAGATTACTGTAGAGGGCACAGTGATTGGTTAGGGTAGATTGGGAGAAGTGATGGGAGAGGGCACAGTGTTGCTGCCCACCATCATCCCGACCTACAATAAAGGTTTCTCGGAGATTCTCCTTTGTAATACAAGGAGCGGCAGGCATCAGAGATGGGTGTAAAGAATGTTTGCCCTTTCTCCACAGTTGGAAGGTCCACCCAGAATCTTCATGCTATTTGCAGCTTCCTCCCTGGAGGACTCCTAACAGCCATAACATGAGCTGTAAAGTGACAGATGTGACTGTGATGTATGATATGTAATAACTGCATTTGTTGCTTAATGTATTTTGTTCCTGCATTGTTTGTTTGCTGTGATTGGACTCTGCATTGATTGTGTTACTGGAGTCGGGTGGGGGATATACCATTGTTCTGTTGTGTGTTAGCAGACTGGCCTTGTCCTTATCACTTGATTACATTTGAGGTGTGTTTGTTGACAATCCTAATTTAGAAACAGTCAGTTTTGGTGTGAGTCAGCTAGGTGAAAGCCGTATGCTACTTTGCTTACAAATGCTTCAGAATAAAGTGTTCGTCATTGGATTCCATGTCTGCTCACTATTTATGGACAGTCCTCATGTCATATCATGACATATTAGTGAGCAGTGCTGGGACAGAGCAGACTTTGGAAGACCAGAAGCATGGAGGAGATGCTGCAGGAGCTGGAAATCACTACCCTTCGGAAATTATGCCGTAAGAGGAACTTACATCCTGATGGACTAAAGAAACCTCAGCTTGTGGAACTTCTAGTGGACAGGATACACGCTACCAGTAATGCGGAGGCACCGAGTGAAGGTGACGTACAGACTGATGAAGGCTCGGGTGAAGGTGACGTGCAGAACGATGAAGGCTTGGAGGAACAGTCTATGGATCAGGCCCAGCAAGGTGTTGCCAGAGGTGAGGACATGCTTCACACATTGCTCAGGATGGTTTGTGAGATGATGGCACAGAATGTGAACAGATCTCAGGCGGGAATGTCACAGCCACATATGGACATTGTTAAGGTCCGTACACACGCCGGACTGGAGGCAACAACGGGTCCGTTGTCACCTCCCGCTGGGTGGGCGTTCAAACGACAGTCCGGCGTGTGTACGCACTGTCGGCGGACTGATACGGCTGTTTCTAAACGATCCGCCGGGCGGCTGGCTGACGTATTCGCAACTCTATCTGAGCCCATCCACCAATCAGACGGGGGGCGCTAGCCCAGATCCGCCAATCACCGCTACTCTCATCTCTGCTCAGTCTTTTAATTGGTCCCAATGCTCCCGCCTCCGAGACCATCGGGTCCCAATTCAAAGACTGAGCAGAGACGAGAGTATGAGAGTGATTGGCGGATCTGGGGTAGCGCCCCCCGCCTCATTGGTGGATGGGCTCAGATAGAGTTGCGAATACTTCAACCAGCTGCTTGTAGTATTTTAATCCAGGGCAGGGGCAGCTGGACATGGGAGGGTCGGGCAGAGGATGGACGCTGCAGGGGGAAGTATTTACTGCAGTTTTATATGCTTCTGTGCTGTCCCGAAGTCAAGAAACCAGGGAAGACCGGGGCATAAATAACATCAAGGAATCGGGGAAGAGAGATACTAAACTCCCCGTAAATTCCTAATACATAATTTATCGTTACGGGCAAAAGGAAAGAGTAATGCAGACCATGAATTACGGCAAGGTCAGATGCTATAACGCTAAATTATGATAAGCGGCAAAAAAATATCGGCATCACTGTGCGGCATTTTTCGCAGGCGCCATTTTTATATGGAAGCGGGGAATACACTATTGTTCTGTTGTGTGTTAGCAGACTGGCCTTGTCCTTATCACTTGATTACATTTGAGGTGTGTTTGTTGACCATCCTAATTTATTGTCTGGTAGAGAGGGAGAAACAGTCAGTTTGGTGTGAGACAGCTAGGGGAAAGCTGTATGCTACTCTGCTGATGTAACTTTGCTTACAAATGCTTCAGAATAAAGTGTTCATCATCGGATTCCATGTCTGCTCCCTGTTTATGGACAGTCCTCATGTCATATCATGACATATTGGTGGCAGTGGTGGGATAGAGCAGACTTTGGAAGACCAGAAGTATGGAGGAGATGCTGCAAGAGCTCAAAATCACTACCCTTCGGAAATTATGCCGTAAGAGGGGCTTACATCCTGATGGCCTGAAGAAACCTCAGCTTGTGGAACTTTTGATGGAGAGGATACAAGCCGCCAGTAATGCTGAGGCACTGAGTGAAAGTGGACATGTGCAGACCGATGAAGGCTTGGAGGAACAGTCTCAGGAACAGACCCAGGAAGGTGTTGCCAGAGGTGAGGACATGCTTCACACATTGCTTAGAGTGCTGAGTGAGATGATAGCACAGAATGTGAACAGATCTCATGGGGGAATGTTACAGCCACATACGGACACTGCCAGACTGTATTCCTTATTCCCCATGTTTGATGAAAGTAAAGCGGAAATAGATGCCTACTTAGAAACCTTTGAACTGATATGTGAGACACATTGTATCCCAACCAGTGAGTGGCATCGCATCCTGTTGGGAAAGCTGACTGGCCGGGCCAGTGACACTTTTAAATCGCTCCCTCTGGCACAACGAATGAACTTTACTGAATTGAAGCGGGCATTGCTGGCTCGGTATGCCAAAACTCCCACCTAGGTTGAGAAGGAGCAGGTGGACAGATTTGCCACATGCCTGTACCTCAGTCTCATCCAACTAATGGGTTCACCTGGGGGTCCAGGAATGTAAGGGGGGAGGAATGTGATGTATGATATGTAATAACTGTATTTTTTGTTGAATGTATTTTGTTCCTGCCTTGTTTGTTTGCTGTGATTGTGTTACTGGAGTCGGTGGGGGATATACTATTGTTCTGTTGTGTGTTAGCAGACTGGCCTTGTCCTTATCACTTGATTACATTTGAGGTGTGTTTGTTGACCATCCTAATTTATTGTCTGGTAGAGAGAGAGAAACAGTCAGTTTGGTGTGAGACAGCTGGGTGAAAGCTGTATGCTACTCTGCGGATGTAACTTTGCTGACAAATGCTTCAGAATAAAGTGTTCATCATCAGACTCCATGTCTGCTCCCTGTTTCTGGACAATCCTCATGTCATATCATGACAGTGACTGGTTGACTTACCCTCCCAGTGAGACGCCCACAGCCAAGAGAGGAGCTTCGGGAAGGCATCTTCTGACGTGTTCCACCACCCTGGCCATATCCTCTGTGTTTGCTGCACAGAAAGTGCGATGTGTCTTAAGAGAGAAAAGGAGCAAAAGCTGAATGTCCACTCTGCATGAGGACACAAACCTAAACAAAGACGCTCCATTATTATCTCCATCCACTGGAATCACTCACCAGAAGTTCCTCTCCACCGGAGCCACGGTTATTAAACACAACACACCTGCCCAAGAAGAGAGTGATCATCAGAAGGACAGCTTATTTCTCTTGTCTCCTCACAATTCTGCCTATGTATGTCTTCCACGAGAAGCAGTGTCCACCACAGAGCCTTCAAGCTTCTCCTAGTAGAGTGTCAGCTCTCTGACCTCTCCACCACAGACTTGTCTAACTTGTGGAAGATTCAGACCTGTGCTGTAATGTTTTCCCCAATATCTCTGAGGCCAGTTACTGACAGGGTGGAGACAGGGATGATCAATGTTCTGATCTGGTTTCTGGGTCTTCCTATGACTTCAGGCTGCCCCTTGCCCACATCAAACCCTACTGAGACAAGTAAGGGTGGCTTCAGAGTAAGCCTCATGCACTCGTATATCTGGCAGGGCTTGGACTCGATCCCGGGGGTGAAAGTTTAAGGCTGAGTTAGGTAGACACATGTTGATAGCTGAAACTCTCTGTGCAGAAGGTAACCCCTGGAACTCTCTGTGCAGAAGGGAACCCCTGGAACTCTCTGTGCAGAAGGGAACCCCTTTGAACTCTCTGTGCAGAAGGGAACCCCCGGTACTCTCTGTGCAGAAGGTAACCCCCGGAAACTCTCTGTGCAGAAGGTTACCCCCGGAACTCTCTGTGCAGAAGGGAACCCCCGGAACGCTCTGTGCAGAAGGGAACCCCTGGAACTCTCTGTGCAGAAGGGAACCCCTGGAACTCTCTGTGCAGAAGGGAACCCCCGGAACGCTCTGTGCAGAAGGGAACCCCTGGAACTCTCTGTGCAGAAGGGAACCCCTGGAACTCTCTGTGCAGAAGGGAACACCCGGTACTCTCTGTGCAGAAGGGAACCCCTGGAACTCTCTGTGCAGAAGGGAACACCCAGTACTCTCTGTGCAGAAGATAACCCCCGGAACTCTCTGTGCAGAAGTGAACCCCCGGTACTCTGTGCAGGAGGGAACCCCCGGAACTCTCAGTGCAGAAGGTAACCCCCGGTACTCTCTGTGCAGAAGGGAACCCCCGGTACTCTCTGTGCAGAAGTGAACCCCCTGTACTCTGTGCAGGAGGGAACCCCCGAACTCTCTGTGCAGAAGGGAACCCCCTGGAACTCTCTGTGCAGGAGAGAACCCCTGGAACTCTCTGTGCAGAAGGGAACCCCTGGAACTCTCTGTGCAGAAGCTGACCCATGGGATTCTCTGTGCAGAAGGGAACCCCCGGAACTCTCTGTGCAGAAGGGAACCCCCGGAACTCTCTGTGCAGAAGGAAACCCCTGGAACTCTCTGTGCAGAAAGGAACCCCCGGTACTCTCTGTGCAGAAGGGAACCCCCGGAACTCTCTGTGCAGAAGGGAACACCCAGTAATCTCTGTGCAGAAGATAACCCCCGGAACTCTCTGTGCAGAAGTGAACCCCCGGTACTCTGTGCAGGAGGGAACCCCCGAAACTCTCTGTGCAGAACGGAACCCCTGGAACACTCTGTGCAGAAGGGAACACCCGGTACACTCTGTGCAGAAGATAACCCCCGAGACTCTCTGTGCTTGAGGGAACCCCCGGAACTCTGTGCAGAAGGGAACACCCAGTACTCTCTGTGCAGAAGGAAACCCCCGGAACTCTCTGTGCAGAAGATAACCCCCGGAACTCTCTGTGCAGGAGGGAACCCCTGGAACTCTCTGTGCAGACGGGAACCCCTGGAACTCTCTGTGCAGAAGGGAACACCCAGTACCCTCTGTGCAGAAGATAACCCCCGGAACTCTTTGTGCAGAAGTGAACCCCCGGTACTCTGTGCAGGAGGGAACCCCTGGAACTCTCTGTGCAGAAGGGAACCCCTGGAACTCTCTGTGCAGGAGGGAACCCCCGGAACTCTCTGTGCAGAAGGGAACCCCCGGAACTCTCTGTGCAGAAGGGAACCCCCGGAACTCTCTGTGCAGAAGGGAACCCCCGGTACTCTGTGCAGAAGGTAACCCCCGGAAACTCTCTGTGCAGAAGGTAACCCCTG
The DNA here is from genome assembly GCF_040937935.1 of Hyperolius riggenbachi. NCBI lineage: Eukaryota > Metazoa > Chordata > Amphibia > Anura > Hyperoliidae > Hyperolius > Hyperolius riggenbachi. The sequence continues at coordinate 817,049 of NC_090649.1, read as the reverse complement.
GAACTCTCTGTGCAGAAGGGAACCCCTGGAACTCTCTGTGCAGAAGGGAACCCATGGGACTCTATGTGCAGAAGGGAACCCCCGGTACTCTCTGTGCAGAAGGTAACCCCCAGACACTCTCTGTGCAGAAGGGAACCCCTGGAACTCTCTGTGCAGAAGGGAACCCCCGGAACTCTCTGTGCAGAAGGGAACCCCCGGGACTCTGTGCAGAAGGGAACCCCCGGAACTCTCTGTGCAGAAGGGAACCCCCGGAACTCTCTGTGCAGAAGGCAACCCCCGGAACTCTCTGTGCAGAAGGCAACCCCCGGAACTCTCTGTGCAGAAGGCAACCCCCGGAACTCTCTGTGCAGAAGGCAACCCCCGGAACTCTCTGTGCAGAAGGGAACACCCGGAACTCTCTGTGAAGAAGGGAACCCCCGGAACTCTCTGTGCAGAAGGGAACCCCCGGAACTCTCTGTGCAGAAGGGAACTCCCGGAAGTCTCTGTGCAGAAGGGAACCCCCGGGACTCTCTGTGTAGAAGGGAACCCCTGGAACGCTCTGTGCAGAAGGGAACCCCCGGAACGCTCTGTGCAGAAGGGAACCCCTGGAACTCTCTGTGCAGAAGGGAACCCCTGGGACTCTGTGTGGAAGGGAACCCCTGGAACTCTCAGTGCAGAAGGGAACCCCCGGAACTCTCTGTGCAGAAGGGAACCCCTGGAACTCTCTGTGCAGAAGGGAACACCCAGTACTCTCTGTGCAGAAGATAACCCCCGGAACTCTCTGTGCAGAAGTGAACCCCCGGAACTCTCTGTGCAGAAGGGAACCCCTGGAACTCTCTGTGCAGAAGGGAACACCCAGTACTCTCTGTGCAGAAGATAACCCCCGGAACTCTCTGTGCAGAAGGGAACCCCCGGAACTCTCTGTGCAGAAGGGAACCCCTGGAACTCTCTGTGCAGAAGGGAACCCCTGGAGCTCTGTGTGGAAGGGAACCCCTGGAACTCTCTGTGTAGAAGGTAACCCCTGGAACTCTCAGTGCAGAAGGGAACCTCCGGAACTCTGTGCAGAAGGGAACCCCTGGAACTCTCTGTGCAGAAGGGAACCCCTGGAACTCTCTGTGTGGAAGGGATTGTGCATTGACATATGAGCCATTTAATTGGCTAATATTGCTTTTGAATTGTAATCCAATTTTGACCAATTATAATAAGTGCACCTGTGGGAGGAGAATGGGAGGTACTTGGTGGATGTATCCCCACTCATGTGGGGGGAGAATGGGAGGGACTAGGTGGGTGTATCCTCCCTCCTGTGGGAGGAGAATGAGAAGTACTGGTGGATGTATCCCCACTCCTGTGGGAGGCGAATGGGAGGGACTAGGTGGGTGTATCCCCACTCCTGTGGGAGGAGAATAGGAGGGTCTATGTGGATGTGCCCCCTCCTGTGGGAGGAGAATGGGAGGGGCTAGGTGGATCTATCCTCCCTCCTGTGGGAGGAGAATGGGAGGGACTAGCTGGGTGTATCCCTGCTCCTGTGGGAGGAGAATGGGAGGGACTAGGTGGATCTATCCTCCCTCCTGTGGGAGGAGAATGGGAGGGACTAGATAGGTGTATCCCTGCTCCTGTGGGAGGAGAATAGGAGGGACTAGTTGGATGTGTCCCTCTCCGATGATGGCCACATAAGCATGGTGAGGTTACCTGTAGCCGTCCTTGCGGGCCTGCCCCACCATGTGCAGCACGTAGGACTGTTCACTGTTCCCGGTCAGTCCTGGTAGCAGGAGGATTGTGGGACGAGAGGAGGATTCTGGGTACTGTGAGCTCTCCTGATTATCATTCCAGTCCAGCGATATCTGACCTCCATCTGCTGTGCTGATCACCTCTCTGTATGTAAAGAGACATCATGATCAGTACATGGTACAGTCCTGGCACACACCTGTGCTATCAGTGCATGGTACAGTCCTGGCATACACCTGCGCTATCAGTGCATGGTACAGTCCTGGCACACACCTGTGCTATCAGTGCATGGTACAGTCCTGGCATACACCTGCGCTATCAGTGCATAGTACAGTCCTGGCACACACCTGTGCTATCAGTGCATGGTACAGTCCTGGCATACACCTGCGCTATCAGTGCATGGTACAGTCCTAGCACACACCTGTGCTATCAGTGCATGGTACAGTCCTGGCACACACCTGCACTATCAGTGCATGGTACAGTCCTGGCACACACCTGTGCTATCAGTGCATGGTACAGTCCTGGCATACACCTGCACTATCAGTGCATGGTACAGTCCTGGCACACACCTGTGCTATCAGTGCATGGTACAGTCCTGGCATACACCTGCGCTATCAGTGCATGGTACAGTCCTAGCACACACCTGTGCTATCAGTGCATGGTACAGTCCTGGCACACACCTGCCCTATCAGTGCATGGTACAGTCCTAGCACACACCTGTGCTATCAGTGCATGGTACAGTCCTGGCATACACCTGCACTATCAGTGCATGGTACAGTCCTGGCACACACCTGCCCTATCAGTGCATGGTACAGTCCTGGCACACACCTGCACTATCAGTGCATGGTTCAGTGCTGGCATACACCTGCCCTATCAGTGCATGGTACAGTCCTAGCATACCCCTGCGCTATCAGTGCATGGTACAGTTCTGGCATACACCTGCACTATCAGAGCATGGTATAGTCCTAGCATACACCTGCACTATCAGAGCATGGTACAGTCCTAGCATACACCTGCGCTATCAGTGCATGGTACAGTCCTGGCATACACCTGCACTATCAGTACATGGTATAGTCCTAGCATACACCTGCCCTATCAGTGCATGGTACAGTCCTGGCACACACCTGTGCTATCAGTGCATGGTACAGTCCTAGCATACACCTGCACTATCAGTGCATGGTACAGTCCTGGCATACACCTGCACTATCAGTGCATGGTACAGTCCTAGCATACACCTGCACTATTAGTGCATGGTACAGTCCTGGCATACACCTGCACTATCAGTGCATGGTACAGTCCTGGCACACACCTGTGCTATCAGTGCATGGTACAGTCCTGGCATACACTTGCGCTATCAGTGCATGGTACAGTCCTGGCACAAACCTGCCCTATCAGTGCATGGTACAGTCCTGGCATACACCTGCCCTATCAGTGCATGGTACAGTCCTGGCATACACCTGCCCTATCAGTGCATGGTACAGTCCTGGCAAACACCTTCCCTATCAGTGCATGGTACAGTCCTAGCATACACCTGCCCTATCAGTGCATGGTACAGTCCTGGCAAACACCTTCCCTATCAGTGCATGGTACAGTCCTAGCATACACCTGCCCTATCAGTGCATGGTTCAGTCCTGGCATAAACCTGCGCTATCAGTGCATGGTACAGTCCTGGCATACACCTGCACTATCAGAGCATGGTACAGTCCTGGCATACACCTGCACTATCAGTGCAAAGTACAGTCCTGGCATACAATTGCCCTATCAGTGCATGATACAGTCCTGGCATACACCTGCCCTATCAGTGCATGGTACAGTCCTGGCATACACCTGCGCTATCAGTGCATGGTACAGTCCTGGCATACACCTGCGCTATCAGTGCATGGTACAGTCCTGGCATACACCTGCACTATCAGAGCATGGTACAGTCCTGGCATACACCTGCACTATCAGTACATGGTACAGTCCTGGCATACACCTGCGCTATCAGTGCATGGTACAGTCCTGGCACACACCTGCGCTATCAGTGCATGGTACAGTCCTGGCACACACCTGTGCTATCAGTGCATGGTACAGTCCCGGCATACACCTGCGCTATCAGTGCATGTAGCCGTCCTTGCGGGCCTGCCCCACCATGTGCAGCACGTAGGACTGTTCACTGTTCCCGGTCAGTCCTGGTAGCAGGAGGATTGTGGGACGAGAGGAGGATTCTGGGTACTGTGAGCTCTCCTGATTATCATTCCAGTCCAGCGATATCTGACCTCCATCTGCTGCGCTGATCACCTCTCTGTATGTAAAGAGACATCATGATCAGTACATGGTACAGTCCTGGCACACACCTGTGCTATCAGTGCATGGTACAGTCCTGGCATACACCTGCGCTATCAGTGCATGGTACAGTCCTAGCACACACCTGTGCTATCAGTGCATGGTACAGTCCTGGCACACACCTGTGCTATCAGTGCATGGTACAGTCCTGGCACACACCTGTGCTATCAGTGCATGGTACAGTCCTGGCATACACCTGCGCTATCAGTGCATGGTACAGTCCTGGCACACACCTGTGCTATCAGTGCATGGTACAGTCCTGGCATACACCTGCGCTATCAGTGCATGGTACAGTCCTGGCACACACCTGTGCTATCAGTGCATGGTACAGTCCTGGCATACACCTGCCCTATCAGTGCATGGTACAGTCCTGGCACACACCTGTGCTATCAGTGCATGGTACAGTCCTGGCACACACCTGTGCTATCAGTGCATGGTACAGTCCTGGCATACACCTGCGCTATCAGTGCATGGTACAGTCCTGGCACACACCTGTGCTATCAGTGCATGGTACAGTCCTGGCATACACCTGCGCTATCAGTGCATGGTACAGTCCTGGCACACACCTGCCCTATCAGTGCATGGTACAGTCCTGGCACACACCTGCACTATCAGTGCTTGGTTCAGTGCTGGCATACACCTGCCCTATCAGTGCATGGTACAGTCCTGGCATACACCTGCGCTATCAGTGCATGGTACAGTCCTAGCACACACCTGTGCTATCAGTGCATGGTACAGTCCTGGCACACACCTGCCCTATCAGTGCATGGTACAGTCCTAGCACACACCTGCCCTATCAGTGCATGGTACAGTCCTAGCACACACCTGCCCTATCAGTGCATGGTACAGTCCTGGCATACACCTGCGCTATCAGTGCATGGTACAGTCCTGGCACACACCTGCCCTATCAGTGCATGGTACAGTCCTGGCACACACCTGCACTATCAGTGCTTGGTTCAGTGCTGGCATACACCTGCCCTATCAGTGCATGGTACAGTCCTAGCATACCCCTGCGCTATCATTGCATGGTACAGTTCTGGCATACCCCTGCGCTATCAGTACATGGTATAGTCCTAGCATACACCTGCCCTATCAGTGCATGGTACAGTCCTGGCACACACCTGTGCTATCAGTGCATGGTACAGTCCTAGCATACACCTGCACTATCAGTGCATGGTACAGTCCTGGTATACACCTGCACTATCAGTGCATGGTACAGTCCTAGCATACACCTGCACTATTAGTGCATGGTACAGTCCTGGCATACACCTGCACTATCAGTGCATGGTACAGTCCTGGCACACACCTGTGCTATCAGTGCATGGTACAGTCCTGGCATACACTTGCCCTATCAGTGCATGGTACAGTCCTGGCATACACCTGCCCTATCAGTGCATGGTACAGTCCTGGCATACTTCTGCCCTATCAGTGCATGGTACAGTCCTAGCATACACCTTCCCTATCAGTGCATGGTACAGTCCTGGCATACACCTGCCCTATCAAAGCAACGTACAGTCCTAGCATACACCTGCGCTATCAGTGCATGGTTCAGTCCTGGCATAAACCTGCGCTATCAGTGCATGGTACAGTCCTGGCATACACCTGCGCTATCAGTGCATGGTACAGTCCTGGCATACACCTGCGCTATCAGAGCATGGTACAGTCCTGGCATACACCTGCACTATCAGTACATGGTACAGTCCTGGCACACACCTGCGCTATTAGTGCATGGTACAGTCCTGGCATACACCTGCCCCATCAGTGCATGGTACAGTCCTGGCATACACCTGCACTATCAGTACATGGTACAGTCCTGGCACACACCTGCGCTATCAGTGCATGGTACAGTCCTGGCATACACCTGCCCCATCAGTGCATGGTACAGTCCTGGCATACACCTGCACTATCAGTACATGGTACAGTCCTGGCACACACCTGCGCTATCAGTGCATGGTACAGTCCTGGCATACACCTGCACTATCAGTGCATGGTACAGTCCTGGAATACACCTGCCCTATCAGTGCATGGTACAGTCCTGGCACACACCTGTGCTATCAGTGCATGGTACAGTCCTGGCATACACCTGCCCTATCAGTGCATGGTACAGTCCTGGCATACAACTGCCTTATCACTGATAGCATACACCTGAACGATTAGTGTATGGTACAATCCTGGCATACACCTGCGCTTTTAGTGCATGGTACAGTCCTGGCACACATCTGCGCTATCAGTACATGGTACAGTCCTGGCACACACCTGCACTATCAGTGCATGGTACAGTCATAGCATACGCCTGCGCTATTAGTGCATGGTACAGTCCTGGCATACACCTGCCCTATCAGTGCATGGTACAGTCCTGGCATACACATGCACTATCAGTGCATGGTTCAGTCCTGGCATACACCTGCCCTATCAGTGCATGGTAGAGTCCTGGCATACACCTGCACTATCAGTGCATGGTACAGTCCTAGCATACACCTGCACTATCAGAGCATGGTACAGTCCTAGCACACACCTGTGCTATCAGTGCATGGTACAGTCCTGGCATACACCTGCCCTATCAGTGCATGATACAGTCCTGGCATACACCTGCGCTATCAGTGCATGGTACAGTCCTGGCATACACCTGCACTATCAGTGCATGGTTCAGTCCTGGCATACACCTGCCCTATCAGTGCATGGTTCAGTCCTGGCATACACCTGCACTATCAGTGCATGGTACAGTCCTGGCATACACCTGCCCCATCAGTGCATGGTACAGTCCTGGCATACACCTGCCCTATCAGTGCATGGTACAGTCCTGGCATACACCTTCCCTATCAGTGCATGGTACAGTCCTGGCATACACCTGCCCTATCAGTGCATGGTACAGCCCTGGCACACACCTGTGCTATCAGTGCATGGTACAGTCCTGGCACACACCTGCGCTATCAGTGCATGGTACAGTCCTGGCATACACCTGCCCCATCAGTGCATGGTACAGTCCTGGCATACACCTGCACTATCAGTGCATGGTACAGTCCTGGAATACACCTGCCCTATCAGTGCATGGTACAGTCCTGGCACACACCTGTGCTATCAGTGCATGGTACAGTCCTGGCATACACCTGCGCTATCAGTGCATGGTACAGTCCTGGCATACACCTGCGCTATCAGAGCATGGTACAGTCCTGGTATACACTTGCCCTATCAGTGCATGGTACAGTCCTGGCATACACCTGCCCTATCAGTGCATGGTACAGTCCTGGCATACTTCTGCCCTATCAGTGCATGGTACAGTCCTAGCATACACCTTCCCTATCAGTGCATGGTACAGTCCTGGCATACACCTGCCCTATCAAAGCAACGTACAGTCCTAGCATACACCTGCGCTATCAGTGCATGGTTCAGTCCTGGCATAAACCTGCGCTATCAGTGCATGGTACAGTCCTGGCATACACCTGCGCTATCAGTGCATGGTACAGTCCTGGCATACACCTGCGCTATCAGAGCATGGTACAGTCCTGGCATACACCTGCACTATCAGTACATGGTACAGTCCTGGCACACACCTGCGCTATCAGTGCATGGTACAGTCCTGGCATACACCTGCCCCATCAGTGCATGGTACAGTCCTGGCATACACCTGCACTATCAGTACATGGTACAGTCCTGGCACACACCTGCGCTATCAGTGCATGGTACAGTCCTGGCATACACCTGCCCCATCAGTGCATGGTACAGTCCTGGCATACACCTGCACTATCAGTGCATGGTACAGTCCTGGAATACACCTGCCCTATCAGTGCATGGTACAGTCCTGGCACACACCTGTGCTATCAGTGCATGGTACAGTCCTGGCATACACCTGCCCTATCAGTGCATGGTACAGTCCTGGCATACAACTGCCTTATCAGTGCATGGTACAGTCCTAGCATACACCTGAACGATTAGTGTATGGTACAATCCTGGCATACACCTGCGCTTTTAGTGCATGGTACAGTCCTGGCACACATCTGCGCTATCAGTACATGGTACAGTCCTGGCACACACCTGCACTATCAGTGCATGGTACAGTCATAGCATACGCCTGCGCTATTAGTGCATGGTACAGTCCTGGCATACACCTGCCCTATCAGTGCATGGTACAGTCCTGGCATACACATGCACTATCAGTGCATGGTTCAGTCCTGGCATACACCTGCCCTATCAGTGCATGGTAGAGTCCTGGCATACACCTGCACTATCAGTGCATGGTACAGTCCTAGCATACACCTGCACTATCAGAGCATGGTACAGTCCTAGCACACACCTGTGCTATCAGTGCATGGTACAGTCCTGGCATACACCTGCCCTATCAGTGCATGATACAGTCCTGGCATACACCTGCGCTATCAGTGCATGGTACAGTCCTGGCATACACCTGCACTATCAGTGCATGGTTCAGTCCTGGCATACACCTGCCCTATCAGTGCATGGTTCAGTCCTGGCATACACCTGCACTATCAGTGCATGGTACAGTCCTGGCATACACCTGCCCCATCAGTGCATGGTACAGTCCTGGCATACACCTGCCCTATCAGTGCATGGTACAGTCCTGGCATACACCTTCCCTATCAGTGCATGGTACAGTCCTGGCATACACCTGCCCTATCAGTGCATGGTACAGCCCTGGCACACACCTGTGCTATCAGTGCATGGTACAGTCCTGGCACACACCTGCGCTATCAGTGCATGGTACAGTCCTGGCATACACCTGCCCCATCAGTGCATGGTACAGTCCTGGCATACACCTGCACTATCAGTGCATGGTACAGTCCTGGAATACACCTGCCCTATCAGTGCATGGTACAGTCCTGGCACACACCTGTGCTATCAGTGCATGGTACAGTCCTGGCATACACCTGCGCTATCAGTGCATGGTACAGTCCTGGCATACACCTGCGCTATCAGAGCATGGTACAGTCCTGGCATACACCTGCACTATCAGTACATGGTACAGTCCTGGCACACACCTGCGCTATCAGTGCATGGTACAGTCCTGGCATACACCTGCCCCATCAGTGCATGGTACAGTCCTGGCATACACCTGCACTATCAGTGCATGGTACAGTCCTGGAATACACCTGCCCTATCAGTGCATGGTACAGTCCTGGCACACACCTGTGCTATCAGTGCATGGTACAGTCCTGGCATACACTTGCCCTATCAGTGCATGGTACAGTCCTGGCATACACCTGCACTATCAGTGCATGGTACAGTCCTGGCATACAACTGCCTTATCAGTGCATGGTACAATCCTGGCATACACCTGCGCTTTTAGTGCATGGTACAGTCCTGGCACACATCTGCGCTATCAGTACATTGTACAGTCCTGGCACACACCTGCGCTATCAGTGCATGGTACAGTCCTGGCATACACCTGCGCTTTCAGTGCATGGTACAGTCCTGGCACACATCTGCGCTATCAGTACATGGTACAGTCCTGGCACACACCTGCACTATCAGTGCATGGTACAGTCATAGCATACGCCTGCGCTATTAGTGCATGGTACAGTCCTGGCATACACCTGCCCTATCAGTGCATGGTTCAGTCCTGGCATACACCTGCCCTATCAGTGCATGGTACAGTCCTGGCATACACCTGCACTATCAGTGCATGGTTCAGTCCTGGCATACACCTGCCCTATCAGTGCATCGTATAGTCCTGGCATACACCTGCACTATCAGTGCATGGTTCAGTCCTGGCATACACCTGCCCTATCAGTGCATGGTTCAGTCCTGGCATACACCTGCACTATCAGTGCATGGTACAGTCCTGGCATACACCTGCCCCATCAGTGCATGGTACAGTCCTGGCATACACCTGCCCTATCAGTGCATGGTACAGTCCTGGCATACACCTTCCCTATCAATGCATGGTACAGTCCTGGCATACACCTGCCCTATCAGTGCATGGTACAGTCCTGGCACACACCTGTGCTATCAGTGCATGGTACAGTCCTGGCACACACCTGCACTATCAGAGCATGGTACAGTCCTAGCATACACCTGCCCTATCAGTGCATGGTACAGTCCTGGCACACACCTGTGCTATCAGTGCATGGTACAGTCCTGGCATACACCTGCCCTATCAGTGCATGGTACAGTCCTGGCATACACCTGCGCTATCAGAGCATGGTACAGTCCTGGCATACACCTGCACTATCAGTACATGGTACAGTCCTGGCACACACCTGCGCTATCAGTGCATGGTACAGTCCTGGCATACACCTGCCCCATCAGTGCATGGTACAGTCCTGGCATACACCTGCACTATCAGTGCATGGTACAGTCCTGGAATACACCTGCCCTATCAGTGCATGGTACAGTCCTGGCACACACCTGTGCTATCAGTGCATGGTACAGTCCTGGCATACACCTGCCCTATCAGTGCATGGTACAGTCCTGGCATTCACCTGCACTATCAGTGCATGGTACAGTCCTGGCATACAACTGCCTTATCAGTGCATGGTACAGTCCTAGCATACACCTGAACGATTAGTGTATGGTACAATCCTGGCATACACCTGCGCGTTTAGTGCATGGTACAGTCCTGGCACACATCTGCGCTATCAGTGCATGGTACAGTCCTGGCACACACCTGCGCTATCAGTGCATGGTACAGTCCTGGCATACACCTGCGCTTTTAGTGCATGGTACAGTCCTGGCACACATCTGCGCTATCAGTGCATGGTACAGTCATAGCATACGCCTGCGCTATTAGTGCATGGTACAGTCCTGGCATACACCTGCCCTATCAGTGCATGGTTCAGTCCTGGCATACACCTGCCCTATCAGTGCATGGTACAGTCCTGGCATACACCTGCACTATCAGTGCATGGTTCAGTCCTGGCATACACCTGCCCTATTAGTGCATGGTATAGTCCTGGCATACACCTGCACTATCAGTGCATGGTTCAGTCCTGGCATACACCTGCACTATCAGTGCATGGTACAGTCCTGGCATACACCTGCCCCATCAGTGCATGGTACAGTCCTGGCATACACCTGCCCTATCAGTGCATGGTACAGTCCTGGCATACACCTTCCCTATCAGTGCATGGTACAGTCCTGGCATACACCTGCCCTATCAGTGCATGGTACAGTCCTGGCATACACCTGCCCTATCAGTGCATGGTACAGTCCTGGCACACACCTGTGCTATTAGTGCATGGTACAGTCCTGGCACACACCTGCGCTTTCAGTGCATGGTACAGTCCTGGCACACACCTGCACTATCAGTGCATGGTACAGTCATAGCATACGCCTGCGCTATTAGTGCATGGTACAGTCCTGGCACACACCTGCACTATCAGTGCATGGTACAGTCATAGCATACGCCTGCGCTATTAGTGCATGGTACAGTCCTGGCATACACCTGCCCTATCAGTGCATGGTTCAGTCCTGGCATACACCTGCCCTATCAGTGCATGGTACAGTCCTGGCATACACCTGCACTATCAGTGCATGGTTCAGTCCTGGCATACACCTGCCCTATTAGTGCATGGTATAGTCCTGGCATACACCTGCACTATCAGTGCATGGTTCAGTCCTGGCATACACCTGCACTATCAGTGCATGGTACAGTCCTGGCATACACCTGCCCCATCAGTGCATGGTACAGTCCTGGCATACACCTGCCCTATCAGTGCATGGTACAGTCCTGGCATACACCTTCCCTATCAGTGCATGGTACAGTCCTGGCATACACCTGCCCTATCAGTGCATGGTACAGTCCTGGCATACACCTGCCCTATCAGTGCATGGTACAGTCCTGGCACACACCTGTGCTATTAGTGCATGGTACAGTCCTGGCACACACCTGCGCTTTCAGTGCATGGTACAGTCCTGGCACACACCTGCACTATCAGTGCATGGTACAGTCATAGCATACGCCTGCGCTATTAGTGCATGGTACAGTCCTGGCATACACCTGCCCTATCAGTGCATGGTTCAGTCCTGGCATACACCTGCCCTATCAGTGCATGGTACAGTCCTGGCATACACCTGCACTATCAGTGCATGGTTCAGTCCTGGCATACACCTGCCCTATCAGTGCATGGTACAGTCCTGGCATACACCTTCCCTATCAATGCATGGTACAGTCCTGGCATACACCTGCCCTATCAGTGCATGGTACAGTCCTGGCACACACCTGTGCTATCAGTGCATGGTACAGTCCTGGCACACACCTGCACTATCAGAGCATGGTACAGTCCTAGCATACACCTGCCCTATCAGTGCATGGTACAGTCCTGGCACACACCTGTGCTATCAGTGCATGGTACAGTCCTGGCATACACCTGCGCTATCAGAGCATGGTACAGTCCTGGCATACACCTGCACTATCAGTACATGGTACAGTCCTGGCACACACCTGCGCTATCAGTGCATGGTACAGTCCTGGCATACACCTGCACTATCAGTACATGGTACAGTCCTGGCACACACCTGCGCTATTAGTGCATGGTACAGTCCTGGCACACACCTGTGCTATCAGTGCATGGTACAGTCCTGGCATACACCTGCCCTATCAGTGCATGGTACAGTCCTGGCATACACCTGCGCTATCAGAGCATGGTACAGTCCTGGCATACACCTGCACTATCAGTACATGGTACAGTCCTGGCACACACCTGCGCTATCAGTGCATGGTACAGTCCTGGCATACACCTGCCCCATCAGTGCATGGTACAGTCCTGGCATACACCTGCACTATCAGTGCATGGTACAGTCCTGGAATACACCTGCCCTATCAGTGCATGGTACAGTCCTGGCACACACCTGTGCTATCAGTGCATGGTACAGTCCTGGCATACACCTGCCCTATCAGTGCATGGTACAGTCCTGGCATTCACCTGCACTATCAGTGCATGGTACAGTCCTGGCATACAACTGCCTTATCAGTGCATGGTACAGTCCTAGCATACACCTGAACGATTAGTGTATGGTACAATCCTGGCATACACCTGCGCGTTTAGTGCATGGTACAGTCCTGGCACACATCTGCGCTATCAGTGCATGGTACAGTCCTGGCACACACCTGCGCTATCAGTGCATGGTACAGTCCTGGCATACACCTGCGCTTTTAGTGCATGGTACAGTCCTGGCACACATCTGCGCTATCAGTGCATGGTACAGTCATAGCATACGCCTGCGCTATTAGTGCATGGTACAGTCCTGGCATACACCTGCCCTATCAGTGCATGGTTCAGTCCTGGCATACACCTGCCCTATCAGTGCATGGTACAGTCCTGGCATACACCTGCACTATCAGTGCATGGTTCAGTCCTGGCATACACCTGCCCTATTAGTGCATGGTATAGTCCTGGCATACACCTGCACTATCAGTGCATGGTTCAGTCCTGGCATACACCTGCACTATCAGTGCATGGTACAGTCCTGGCATACACCTGCCCCATCAGTGCATGGTACAGTCCTGGCATACACCTGCCCTATCAGTGCATGGTACAGTCCTGGCATACACCTTCCCTATCAGTGCATGGTACAGTCCTGGCATACACCTGCCCTATCAGTGCATGGTACAGTCCTGGCATACACCTGCCCTATCAGTGCATGGTACAGTCCTGGCACACACCTGTGCTATTAGTGCATGGTACAGTCCTGGCACACACCTGCGCTTTCAGTGCATGGTACAGTCCTGGCACACACCTGCACTATCAGTGCATGGTACAGTCATAGCATACGCCTGCGCTATTAGTGCATGGTACAGTCCTGGCACACACCTGCACTATCAGTGCATGGTACAGTCATAGCATACGCCTGCGCTATTAGTGCATGGTACAGTCCTGGCATACACCTGCCCTATCAGTGCATGGTTCAGTCCTGGCATACACCTGCCCTATCAGTGCATGGTACAGTCCTGGCATACACCTGCACTATCAGTGCATGGTTCAGTCCTGGCATACACCTGCCCTATTAGTGCATGGTATAGTCCTGGCATACACCTGCACTATCAGTGCATGGTTCAGTCCTGGCATACACCTGCACTATCAGTGCATGGTACAGTCCTGGCATACACCTGCCCCATCAGTGCATGGTACAGTCCTGGCATACACCTGCCCTATCAGTGCATGGTACAGTCCTGGCATACACCTTCCCTATCAGTGCATGGTACAGTCCTGGCATACACCTGCCCTATCAGTGCATGGTACAGTCCTGGCATACACCTGCCCTATCAGTGCATGGTACAGTCCTGGCACACACCTGTGCTATTAGTGCATGGTACAGTCCTGGCACACACCTGCGCTTTCAGTGCATGGTACAGTCCTGGCACACACCTGCACTATCAGTGCATGGTACAGTCATAGCATACGCCTGCGCTATTAGTGCATGGTACAGTCCTGGCATACACCTGCCCTATCAGTGCATGGTTCAGTCCTGGCATACACCTGCCCTATCAGTGCATGGTACAGTCCTGGCATACACCTGCACTATCAGTGCATGGTTCAGTCCTGGCATACACCTGCCCTATCAGTGCATGGTACAGTCCTGGCATACACCTTCCCTATCAATGCATGGTACAGTCCTGGCATACACCTGCCCTATCAGTGCATGGTACAGTCCTGGCACACACCTGTGCTATCAGTGCATGGTACAGTCCTGGCACACACCTGCACTATCAGAGCATGGTACAGTCCTAGCATACACCTGCCCTATCAGTGCATGGTACAGTCCTGGCACACACCTGTGCTATCAGTGCATGGTACAGTCCTGGCATACACCTGCGCTATCAGAGCATGGTACAGTCCTGGCATACACCTGCACTATCAGTACATGGTACAGTCCTGGCACACACCTGCGCTATCAGTGCATGGTACAGTCCTGGCATACACCTGCCCCATCAGTGCATGGTACAGTCCTGGCATACACCTGCACTATCAGTGCATGGTACAGTCCTGGAATACACCTGCCCTATCAGTGCATGGTACAGTCCTGGCACACACCTGTGCTATCAGTGCATGGTACAGTCCTGGCATACACCTGCCCTATCAGTGCATGGTACAGTCCTGGCATTCACCTGCACTATCAGTGCATGGTACAGTCCTGGCATACAACTGCCTTATCAGTGCATGGTACAGTCCTAGCATACACCTGAACGATTAGTGTATGGTACAATCCTGGCATACACCTGCGCTTTTAGTGCATGGTACAGTCCTGGCACACATCTGCGCTATCAGTGCATGGTACAGTCCTGGCACACACCTGCGCTATCAGTGCATGGTACAGTCCTGGCATACACCTGCGCTTTTAGTGCATGGTACAGTCCTGGCACACATCTGCGCTATCAGTACATGGTACAGTCCTGGCACACACCTGCACTATCAGTGCATGGTACAGTCATAGCATACGCCTGCGCTATTAGTGCATGGTACAGTCCTGGCATACACCTGCCCTATCAGTGCATGGTTCAGTCCTGGCATACACCTGCCCTATCAGTGCATGGTACAGTCCTGGCATACACCTGCACTATCAGTGCATGGTTCAGTCCTGGCATACACCTGCCCTATTAGTGCATGGTATAGTCCTGGCATACACCTGCACTATCAGTGCATGGTTCAGTCCTGGCATACACCTGCACTATCAGTGCATGGTACAGTCCTGGCATACACCTGCCCCATCAGTGCATGGTACAGTCCTGGCATACACCTGCCCTATCAGTGCATGGTACAGTCCTGGCATACACCTTCCCTATCAGTGCATGGTACAGTCCTGGCATACACCTGCCCTATCAGTGCATGGTACAGTCCTGGCACACACCTGTGCTATTAGTGCATGGTACAGTCCTGGCACACACCTGCACTATCAGAGCATGGTACAGTCCTAGCATACACCTGCCCTATCAGTGCATGGTACAGTCCTGGCACACACCTGTGCTATCAGTGCATGGTACAGTCCTGGCACACACCTGCACTATCAGTGCATGGTACAGTCCTGGCATACACCTGCCCTATCAGTGCATGGTACAGTCCTGGCATACACCTGCACTATCAGTGCATGGTACAGTCCTGGCATACAACTGCCTTATCAGTGCATGGTACAGTCCTAGCATACACCTGAACGATTAGTGTATGGTACAATCCTGGCATACACCTGCGCTTTTAGTACATGGTACAGTCCTGGCACACATCTGCGCTATCAGTGCACGCTACAGTCCTGGCACACACCTGCACTATCAGTGCATGGTACAGTCCTAGCATACACCTGCGCTATCAGTGCACGCTACAGTCCTGGCACACACCTGCACTATCAGTGCATGGTACAGTCATAGCATACACCTGCGCTATTAGTGCATGGTACAGTCATGGATTACATTTCCCTTTGTATATAGACTGGTCCTGGCATACACCTTTAGTCTTTGTACATGGTATTGTCCAGGCATACACATCTCTGTATGGTACAGATATTAGATCAGTGAGTAACTTACTTCCTGTAGGTTGGGTGAGGCTTGGACAGTAGGAAGACCCGGGCAATGGTTTGAATCCTTCCTCCAACGCACCAGAAGGTGGGGCAGAAGGCAGTCTTCACCACTGGACAGTGAGACTGCAGGAAATGGTGTAGTGGATCTGCTGCCACCAGACGAGGTATCTACAACAGAAAACATATCCGCTTCATTAAACATCTGACAAACCAAACAGGCCATCATCTAGAAATTCCATCCAAGGCCACCTCACCTTTATCAAACATCGGACAAACAAAACAGAGGCCATCATCTAACAATTCCATCCCAGACAACCTCAGCTTCATCAAACATTGGACAAACCAGACAGGGCATCATCTAACAATTCCATCCAAGGCAACCTCAGCTTCATCAAACATTGGACAAACCAAACAGAGTCCATCATCTAACAATTCCACCCTAGACAACCTCAGCTTAATCAAACATCTGACAAACCAAACAGGCCATCATCTAACAATTCCACCCCAGGCCACCCCAGCCTCATCACACATCTGACAAACCGAACAGGGCCATCATCTAACAATTCCATCCCAGGATACCTCAGCTTCATCAAACATCGGGCAAACAGGCCATCATCTATCAATTCCATCCCAAGCCACCCCAGCTTCATCAAACATCGGACAAACCAAACAGAGGCCATCATCTAACAATTCCATCCTAGGCCACCCCAGCTTCATCACACATCTGACAAACCAAACAGAGGCCATCATCTAACAATTCCATCCCAGGCCCCCCAGCTTCATCAAACATCTGACAAACCAAACAGGCCATCATCTAACAATTCCATCCCAGGCCCCCCAGCTTCATCAAACATCGGACAAACCAAACAGAGGCCATCATCTAACAATTCTTTTAAAGGCCACCCAGCTTCATCAAACATCTGACAAACCAAATAGAGGCCATCATCTAACAATTCCATCCCAGGCCACCCCACCTTCATCACACATCTGACAAACCAAACAGGCCATCATCTATCAATTCCATCCCAGGCCACCCCGGCTTCATCAAACATCAAACAAACCAAACAGAGGCCATCATCTAACAATTCTTTTACAGGCCACCCCAGCTTCATCAAACATCTGACAAACCAAATAGAGGCCATCATCTAACAATTCCATCCCAGGCCACCCCAGCTTCATCAAACATCTGACAAACCAAACAGAGGCCATCATCTAACAATTCCATCCCAGGATACCTCAGCTTCATCAAACATCGGGCAAACCAGAGACCATCATCTAACAAATCCATCCCAGGCCACCCCAGCCTCATCACACATCTGACAAACCACACAGAGGCCATCATCTAACAATTCCATCCCAGGCCACCCCAGCTTCATCACACATCTGACAAACCAAACAGAGGCCATCATCTAACAATTCCATCCCAGGCCACCCCAGCTTCATCAAACATCTGACAAACCAAACAGGCCATCATCTAACAATTCCATCCCAGGCCACCCCAGCATCATCAAACATCGGACAAACCAAACAGAGGCCATCATCTAACAATTCCATCCTAGGCCACCCCAGCTTCATCAAACATCCGGCAAACCAAACAGAGGCCATCATCTAACAATTCCATCCCAGGATACCCAAGCTTCATCAAACATCAGACAAACCAAACAGAGGCCATCATCTAACAATTCCATCCCAGGCCACCTCACCTTCATCAAACATCTGACAAACCAAACAGAGGCCATCATCTAACAATTCCATCCCAGGCCACCCCGGCTTCATCAAACATCTGACAAACTAGAGGCCATCATCTAACAATTCCATCCCAGGCCACCTCACCTTCATCAAACATCTGACATACCAAACAGGCCATCATCTAACAATTCCATCCCATGCCACCCCAGCTTCATCAAACATCTGACAAACCAAACAGAGGCCATCATCTAACAATTCCATCCCAGGCCACCCCAGCTTCATCAAACATCTGACAAACCAAACAGAGGCCATCATCTAACAATTCCATCCCAGAGCACCCCAGCTTCATCACACATCTGACAAACCAAACAGAGGCCATCATCTAACAATTCCATCCCAGCCCCCCCCCCCCCCCCCCAGCTTCATCACACATCTGACAAACCAAACAGGCCATCATCTAACAATTCCATCCCAGGCCACCCCAGCATCATCAAACATCGGACAAACCAAACAGAGGCCATCATCTAACAATTCCATCCCAGGCCACCCCAGCTTCATTAAACATCTGACAAACCAAACAGAGGCCATCATCTAACAATTCCATCCCAGGCCCCCCCAGCTTCATCACACATCTGACAAACCAAACAGTGGCCATCATCTAACAATTCCATCCCAGGACACCTCACCTTCATCAAACATCTGACAAACCAAACAGGCCATCATCTAACAATTCCATCCCATGCCACCCCAGCTTCATCAAACATCTGACAAACCAAACAGAGGCCATCATCTAACAATTCCATCCCAGGCCACCCCAGCTTCATCAAACATCTGACAAACCAAACAGAGGCCATCATCTAACAATTCCATCCCAGGCCCCCCCAGCTTCATCAAACATCTGACAAACCAAACAGAGGCCATCATCTAACAATTTCATCCCAGACCACCCCAGCTTCATCAAACATCTGACAAACCACAGGCCATCAACTAGCAATTCCATCCCAGGCCACCTTAGCTTCATCACACATCTGACAAACCAAACAGAGGCCATCTTCTAACAATTAAATCCCAGGCCACCTCAGCTTCATCACACATCTGACTAACCAAACAGAGGCCATCATCTAACAATTCCATCCCAGGCCCCCCCAGCTTCATCAAACATCTGACAAACCAAACAGAGGCCATCATCTAACAATTCCATCCCAGACCACCTCAGCTTCATCAAACATCAGACAAACCAGAGGCCATCATCTAACAATTCCATCCCAGGCCACCCCAGCTTCATCAAACATCTGACAAACCAAACAGAAACCATCATCTAATAATTCCATCCCAGGCCCCCTTAGCTTCATCAAACATCTGACAAACCAAACAGAGGCCATCATCTAACAATTCCATCCCAGACCACCTCAGCTTCATCAAACATCAGACAAACCAGAGGCCATCATCTAACAATTTCATCCCAGACCACCCCAGCTTCAGCACACATTTGACAAACCAAACAGAGGCCATCATCTAACAATTCCATCCCAGACCACCCCAGCTTCATCAAACGTCTGACAAACCACAGGCCATCAACTAGCAATTCCATCCCAGGCCACCTTAGCTTCATCAAACATCTGACAAACCAAACAGAGGCCATCTTTTAACAATTGAATCCCAGGCCACCTCAGCTTCATCACACATCTGACTAACCAAACAGAGGCCATCATCTAACAATTCCATCCAAGGCCACCCCAGCTTCATCAAACATCCGGCAAACCAAACAGAGGCCATCATCGAACAATTCCATCCCAGGCCACCTCAGCTTCATCAAACATCTGACTAACCAAACAGAGACCATCATCTAACAATACCATCCCAGGCCACCTCAGCTTCATCAAACATCTGACTAACCAAACAGAGGCTATCATCTAACAATACCATCCCAGGCCACCTCAGCTTCATCAAACATCTGACAAACCAAACAGAGGCCATCATCGAACAATTCCATCCCAGGCCACCTCAGCTTCATCAAACATCTGACAAACCAAACAGAGACCATCATCTAACAATACCATCCCAGGCCACCTCAGCTTCATCAAATATCTGACAAACCAAACAGAGGCCATCATCGAACAATTCCATCCAAGGCCACCCCAGCTTCATCAAACATCTGACAAACCAAACAGAAACCATTATCTAATAATTCCATCCCAGGCCACCCCACCTTCATCACACATCTGACAAACCAAACAGGGCATCATCTAACAATTTCATCCCAGACCACCCCAGCTTCATCAAACATCTGACAAACCAAACAGGCCATCATCTAACAATTGCATCCTAGGCCACCTTAGCTTCATCACACATCTGACAAACCAAACAGAGGCCATCTTCTAACAATTCAATCCCAGGCCACCTCAGCTTCATCACACATCTGACAAACTAGAGGCCATCATCTAACAATTCCATCCCAGGTCACCTCAGCTTCATCACACATCTGACTAACCAAACAGAGGCCATCATCTAACAATTCCATCCCAGGCCACCTCAGCTTCATCACACATCTGACAAACCAAACAGAGGCCATCTTCTAACAATTCAATCCCAGGCCACCTCAGCTTCATCACACATCTGACAAACCACACAGAGGCCATCATCGAACAATTCCATTCCAGGCCACCCCAGCTTCATCACACATCTGACAAACCAAACAGAGGCCATCATCTAACAATTCCACCCCAGGCCACCCCAGCTTCATCAAACATCTGACAAACTAGAGGCTATCATCTAACAATTTCATCCCAGGCCACCCCGGCTTCATCAAACATTGGACAAACTAAACAGAGGCCATCATCTAACAATTCCATCCCAGGCCACCTCAGCTTCATCGAACATCTGACAAACCAAACAGGACATCATCTAATAATTCCAACCCAGGCCACCTCATCTTCATCACACATCTGACAAACCAAACAGAGGCCATCATCTAACAATTCCATCCCAGGCCCCCCAGCTTCATCACACATCTAACAAACCAAACAGAGGCCATCATCTAATAATTCCAACCCAGGCCACCCCAGCTTCATCAAACATCTGACAAACTAAACAGTGGCCATCATCTAGCAATTCCATCCCAGGCCACCTCAGCTTCATCAAACATCTGACAAACCAAACAGGCCATCATCTAACAATTCTATCCCAGGCCACCCCAGCTTAATCAAACATCGGACAAACCAAACAGGCTATCATCTAACAATTCCATCCCAGGCCACCTCAGCTTCATCACACATCTGACAAACCAAACAGAGGCCATCATCTAATAATTCCAACCCAGGCCACCCCAGCTTCATCACACATCTGACAAACCAAAAAGAGGCCATCATCTAATAATTCCATCCCAGGCCACCTCACCTTCATCAAACATTGGACAAACCAAACAGAAAGGGCCGGCGCTACCATAGAGGCAAAGGGGGCAACTGCCCCAGGGCCCCAGAGCTTGTAGGGGCCCCCAGTGGCTACAAGAGGAAAAAAAAAATTCAAATCGACCTTATAGTTTTTGAGAAAACTGATTTTAAAGTTTCAAAGGAAAAAAAATACACATTTAAAAACCCGCTGACTTTAATGGTCAATAGCAAATCCACCAAATCGATTTTAAAGTTTCGAAGGAAGAAAGTATACTTTTAAATGCGGTAAATGTCACTTTTAGTAGCAAACCCAACGGTAGTGTAATTTTACATGTATCAAAAGAAAGAGCACTAAATTTCCTGATGGGGTTTCCAGGGGGTCTATACGCAGCCGCAGCGCTTTGGCCAGGGATCGCTATACAGCCGCAATATGGCTGTATGAAGATCCCTGGCATGTTTTCCTATTTTCCCAATTTTCTTTTTATGTTTAGAGTGCGGGAATTAAAAAAAAAATTATGTGGGGTCCCCCCTCCTGAAATGTTTTAACCACTTGTCCCCCATGCAGGCTGGGGTAGCCAGAATGTGGAGCTCCGACCGATTGGGGCTTCACACCCTGACTATACCAGCTGCAAAAAAGGTCCCTTAATGCCGATTTTTGTTCCGGGGTATCTGTTGGGGGGGGGGGGGGGCCCAGGTTTATTTTGCCCTGGGGCCCCATTGTTGCTTAAACCGGCCCTGCAAACAGAGGCCATCGTCTAACAATTCCATCCCAGGCCACCCCAGCTTCATCAAATATCTGACAAACCAAACAGAGGCCATCATCTAACAATTCCATCCTAGGCCACCTCAGCTTCATCAAACATCTGACAAACCAAACAGAGGCCATCATCTAACAATTCCATCCCAGGCCACCCCAGCCTCATCACACATCTGACAAACCAAACAGGCCATCATCTAACAATTCCATCCCAGGCCACCCCAGCTTCATCACACATCTGACAAACCACACAGAGGCCATCATCTAACAATTCCATCCCAGGACACCCCAGCTTCATCAAACATCGGATAAACCAAACAGGACATCATCTAATAATTCCAACCCAGGCCACCTCATCTTCATCACACATCTGATAAACCACACAGAGGCCATCATCTAACAATTCCATCCCAGGCCCCCCAGCTTCATTACACATCTGACAAACCAAACAGAGGCCATCATCTAATAATTCCAACCCAGGCCACCCCAGCTTCATCAAACATCTGACAAACTAAACAGTGGCCATCATCTAACAATTCCATCCCAGGCCACCTCAGCTTCATCAAACATCTGACAAACCAAACAGGCCATCATCTAACAATTCTATCCCAGGCCACCCCAGCTTAATCAAACATTGGACAAACCAAACAGGCTATCATCTAACAATTCCATCCCAGGCCACCTCAGCTTCATCACACATCTGACAAACCAAACAGAGGCCATCATCTAATAATTCCAACCCAGGCCACCCCAGCTTCATCACACATCTGACAAACCAAAAAGAGGCCATCATCTAATAATTCCATCCCAGGCCACCTCACCTTCATCAAACATTGGACAAACCAAACAGAAAGGGCCGGCGCTACCATAGAGGCAAAGGGGGCAATTGCCCCAGGGCCCCAGAGCTTGTAGGGGCCCCCAGTGGCTACAAGAGGAAAAAAAAATTCAAATCGACCTTATAGTTTTTGAGAAAACTGATTTTAAAGTTTCAAAGGAAAAAAAATACACATTTAAAAACCCGCTGACTTTAATGGTCAATAGCAAATCCACCAAATCGATTTTAAAGTTTCGAAGGAAGAAAGTATACTTTTAAATGCGGTAAATGTCACTTTTAGTAGCAAACCCAACGGTAGTGTAATTTTACATGTATCAAAAGAAAGAGCACTAAATTTCCTGATGGGGTTTCCAGGGGGTCTATACGCAGCCGCAGCGCTTTGGCCAGGGATCGCTATACAGCCGCAATATGGCTGTATGAAGATCCCTGGCATGTTTTCCTATTTTCCCAATTTTCTTTTTATGTTTAGAGTGCGGGAATTAAAAAAAAAATTATGTGGAGTCCCCCCTCCTGAAATTTTTTAACCCCTTGTCCCCCATGCAGGCTGGGGTAGCCAGAATGTGGAGCTCCGACCGATTGGGGCTTCACACCCTGACTATACCAGCTGCAAAAAAGGTCCCTTAATGCCGATTTTTGTTCCGGGGTATCTGTTGGGGGGGGGGCTCAGGTTTATTTTGCCCTGGGGCCCCATTGTTGCTTAAACCGGCCCTGCAAACAGAGGCCATCGTCTAACAATTCCATCCCAGGCCACCCCAGCTTCATCAAATATCTGACAAACCAAACAGAGGCCATCATCTAACAATTCCATCCTAGGCCACCTCAGCTTCATCAAACATCTGACAAACCAAACAGAGGCCATCATCTAACAATTCCATCCCAGGCCACCCCAGCCTCATCACACATCTGACAAACCAAACAGGCCATCATCTAACAATTCCATCCCAGGCCACCCCAGCTTCATCACACATCTGACAAACCACACAGAGGCCATCATCTAACAATTCCATCCCAGGACACCCCAGCTTCATCAAACATCGGATAAACCAAACAGGACATCATCTAATAATTCCAACCCAGGCCACCTCATCTTCATCACACATCTGATAAACCAAACAGGCCATCATCTAACAATTCCATCCCAGGCCCCCCAGCTTCATTACACATCTGACAAACCACACAGAGGCCATCATCTAACAATTCCATCCCAGGCCACCCCAGCTTCATCACACATCTGACAAACCACACAGAGGCCATCATCTAACAATTCCATCCCAGGACACCCCAGCTTCATCAAACATCGGATAAACCACACAGAGGCCATCATCTAACAATTCCATCCCAGGCCCCCCCAGCTTCATCACACATCTGATAAACCACACAGAGGCCATCATCTAACAATTCCAACCCAGGCCACCCCAGCATCATCACACATCTGATAAACCAAACAGGCCATCATCTAACAATTCCAACCCAGGCCACCCCAGCATCATCAAACATCGGACAAACCAAACAGAGGCCATCATCTAACAATTCCATCCTAGGCCACCCCAGCTTCATCAAACATCCGGCAAACCAAACAGAGGCCATCATCTAACAATTCCATCCCAGGCCCCCCAGCTTCATCACACATCTGATAAACCAAACAGGCCATCATCTAACAATTCCATCCCAGGCCACCTCATCTTCATCACACATCTGATAAACCAAACTGAGGCCATCATCTAACAATTCCATCCCAGACAACCTCAGCTTCATCACACAGCTGAGAAACCAAACAGGACATCATCTAACAATTCCATCCCAGGATACCTCAGCTTCATCAAACATCTGACAAACCAGAGGCCATCATCTAACAATTCCACCCCAGACCACCTCAGCCTCATCAAACATCTGACAAACCAAACAAAGGCCATCATCTAATAATTCCAACCCAGGCCACCTCAGCTTCATCAAACATCTGACAAACCAAACAGGCCATCATCTAACAATTCCATCCCAGGCCACCCCAGCTTCATCACACATCTGACAAACCAAACAGAGGCCATCATCTAACAATTCCATCCCAGGCCACCTCAGCTTCATCACACATCTGACAAACCAAAAAGAGGCCATCATCTAATAATTCCATCCCAGGACACCCCACCTTCATCACACATCTGACAAACCAAACAGAGGCCATCATCTAATAATTCCAACCCAGGCCACCCCAGCTTCATCAAACATCTGACAAACCAAATAGTGGCCATCATCTAACAATTCCATCCCAGGCCACCTTAGCTTCATCAAACATCTGACAAACCAAACAGGACATCATCTAACAATGCCATCCCAGGACACCCCAGCTTCATCAAACATCTGACAAACCAAACAGAGGTCATCATCTAACAATTCCATCCCAGGCCACCTCAGCTTCATCAAACATCTGACAAACCAAACAGGCCATCATCTAACAATTCCATCCCAGGCCACCCCAGCTTAATCAAACATCGGACAAACCAAACAGGCTATCATCTAACAATTCCATCCCAGGCCACCCCAACTTCATCACACATCTGACAAACCAAACAGAGGCCATCATCTAATAATTCCAACCCAGGCCACCTCAGCTTCATCACACATCTGACAAACCAAACAGAGGCCATCATCTAACAATTCCATCCCAGGCCACTTCAGCTTCATCACACATCTGACAAACCAAAAAGAGGCCATCATCTAATAATTCCATCCCAGGACACCCCACCTTCATCACACATCTGACAAACCAAACAGAGGCCATCATCTAATAATTCCATCCCAGGCCACCTCAGCTTCATCAAACATCTGACAAACCAAACAGGCCATCATCTAACAATTCCATCCCAGGCCACCCCAGCTTCATCAAACATCTGACAAACCAAACAGAGGCCATCATCTAATAATTCCAACCCAGGCCACCCCAGCTTCATCACACATCTGACAAACCAAACAGAGGCCATCATCTAATAATTCCAACCCAGGCCACCCCAGCTTCATCAAACATCTGACAAACCAAATAGTGGCCATCATCTAACAATTCCATCCCAGCCCCCCCAGCTTCATCACACATCTGATAAACCAAACAGGCCATCATCTAACAATTCCATCCCAGGCCACCTCATCTTCATCACACATCTGATAAACCAAACTGAGGCCATCATCTAACAATTCCATCCCAGACAACCTCAGCTTCATCACACAGCTGAGAAACCAAACAGGCCATCATCTAACAATTCCATCCCAGGATACCTCAGCTTCATCAAACATCTGACAAACCAGAGGCCATCATCTAACAATTCCACCCCAGACCACCTCAGCCTCATCAAACATCTGACAAACCAAACAAAGGCCATCATCTAATAATTCCAACCCAGGCCACCTCAGCTTCATCAAACATCTGACAAACCAAACAGGCCATCATCTAACAATTCCATCCCAGGCCACCCCAGCTTCATCACACATCTGACAAACCAAACAGAGGCCATCATCTAACAATTCCATCCCAGGCCACCTCAGCTTCAGCACACATCTGACAAACCAAAAAGAGGCCATCATCTAATAATTCCATCCCAGGACACCCCACCTTCATCACACATCTGACAAACCAAACAGAGGCCATCATCTAATAATTCCAACCCAGGCCACCTCAGCTTCATCAAACATCTGACAAACCAAACAGGCCATCATCTAACAATTCCATCCCAGGCCACCCCAGCTTCATCACACATCTGACAAACCAAACAGAGGCCATCATCTAACAATTCCATCCCAGGCCACCCCAGCTTCATCAAACATCTGACAAACCAAATAGTGGCCATCATCTAACAATTCCATCCCAGGCCACCTCAGCTTCATCAAACATCTGACAAACCAAACAGGACATCATCTAACAATGCCATCCCAGGACACCCCAGCTTCATCAAACATCTGACAAACCAAACAGAGGTCATCATCTAACAATTCCATCCCAGGCCACCTCAGCTTCATCAAACATCTGACAAACCAAACAGGCCATCATCTAACAATTCCATCCCAGGCCACCCCAGCTTAATCAAACATCGGACAAACCAAACAGGCTATCATCTAACAATTCCATCCCAGGCCACCCCAGCTTCATCACACATCTGACAAACCAAACAGAGGCCATCATCTAATAATTCCAACCCAGGCCACCTCAGCTTCATCACACATCTGACAAACCAAACAGAGGCCATCATCTAACAATTCCATCCCAGGCCACTTCAGCTTCATCACACATCTGACAAACCAAAAAGAGGCCATCATCTAATAATTCCATCCCAGGACACCCCACCTTCATCACACATCTGACAAACCAAACAGAGGCCATCATCTAATAATTCCATCCCAGGCCACCTCAGCTTCATCAAAC
This sequence comes from Hyperolius riggenbachi, assembly GCF_040937935.1. Lineage (NCBI taxonomy): Eukaryota > Metazoa > Chordata > Amphibia > Anura > Hyperoliidae > Hyperolius > Hyperolius riggenbachi. Next base: position 789,483 of record NC_090649.1, on the reverse strand, counting down.
ATCGGACAAACCAAACAGGCCATCATCTAACAATTCCATCCCAGGCCACCCCAGCTTCATCAAACATCTGACAAACCAAACAGAGGCCATCATCTAATAATTCCAACCCAGGCCACCTCAGCTTCATCACACATCTGACAAACCAAACAGAGGCCATCATCTAACAATTCCATCCCAGGCCACTTCAGCTTCATCACACATCTGACAAACCAAAAAGAGGCCATCATCTAATAATTCCATCCCAGGCCACCTCAGCTTCATCAAACATCTGACAAACCAAACAGGCCATCATCTAACAATTCCATCCCAGGCCACCCCAGCTTCATCAAACATCTGACAAACCAAACAGAGGCCATCATCTAATAATTCCAACCCAGGCCACCCCAGCTTCATCACACATCTGACAAACCAAACAGAGGCCATCATCTAATAATTCCAACCCAGGCCACCCCAGCTTCATCAAACCTCTGACAAACCAAATAGTGGCCATCATCTAACAATTCCATCCCAGGCCACCTCAGCTTCATCAAACATCTGACAAACCAAACAGGACATCATCTAACAATGCCATCCCAGGACACCCCAGCTTCATCAAACATCTGACAAACCAAACAGAGGTCATCATCTAACAATTCCATCCCAGGCCACCTCAGCTTCATCAAACATCTGACAAACCAAACAGGCCATCATCTAACAATTCCATCCCAGGCCACCCCAGCTTAATCAAACATCGGACAAACCAAACAGGCTATCATCTAACAATTCCATCCCAGGCCACCCCAGCTTCATCACACATCGGACAAACCAAACAGGCCATCATCTAACAATTCCATCCCAGGCCACCTCAGCTTCATCAAACATCTGACAAACCAAACAGAGGCCATCATCTAACAATGCCATCCCAGGACACCCCAGCTTCATCAAACATCTGACAAACCAAACAGAGGTCATCATCTAACAATTCCATCCCAGGCCACCTCAGCTTCATCAAACATCTGACAAACCAAACAGGCCATCATCTAACAATTCCATCCCAGGCCACCCCAGCTTCATCAAACATCGGACAAACCAAACAGGCTATCATCTAACAATTCCATCCCAGGCCACCCCAGCTTCATCACACATCTGACAAACCAAACAGAGGCCATCATCTAATAATTCCAACCCAGGCCACCTCAGCTTCATCACACATCTGACAAACCAAACAGAGGCCATCATCTAATAATTCCACCCCAGCTTCATCAAACATCTGACAAACCAAACAGAGGCCATCATCTAATAATTCCATCCCTAGCCACCTCAGCTTCACAGATCAGATGTACCATAAAATGTACTCCTTTGTAGTATTTAGCGGAGGAAAAACGGACCTAAAAAGATGAATGTATATGCATGATGTATATTGCTCGCAGAGTACGGGACTTGAGATATGTAAAATGTTGGGTCCTGGATCAGAATGCAAAGTGTATGAAAGAAACTAAACGTTTGACAGATCAGTTTGTAAAGAATCAAGCTCAGGTTCAGATAGCTGTTGTTTCCTGCACCCGAGTGGGAGCTGCAGGACCCTGAAGAACTGAGGTAAGTGGGGATTGATATCCTGTCTCCACCTCAAGATTTTCTAGTCACAAGTCGTGCTTTGGCTGTGCACCTGGTTGCAGCATGGCCACAGGTCATCACAGGCTACAGAGCTGCTTGATATCCTCAGCCTGTTAGTGGAAAGAATGTCATGGTCGTTTCCTTGGATGTTTCTCCAGACTTGACCACTGCAGAGGAAAATGAGGATGCCACGAGGATCAAATGCATTAGTCTATCAAGTGATGCGGTGCAACAACAAGAAGACCTGTGCTTCACCAAGCTGAACCTGACTTATCTGGCTGCACCAAGAAGACCTGTGCTACACCAAGCTGAACCTGACTTATCTGGCTGCACCAAGACCTGAGCTTCACCAAGCTGGACCTGACTTATCTGGCTGCACCAAAAAGACCTGTGCTACACCAATCGGAACCTGACTCATCTGGTTGCACCAAGACCTGTGCTTCACCAAGCTGAATCTAACTCATCTGGCTGTATCAAGACCTGTGGTTCACCAAGCTGTACCTGACTCATCTGGCTGCACCAAGACCTGAGCTTCACCACGCTGAACCTGACTCATCTGGCTGCACCAAGACCTGAGCTTCACCAAGCTGTACCTGACTCATCTGGCTGCACCAAGACCTGTGCTTCACCAAGCTGTACCTGACTCATCAGGCTGCACCAAGAACTGAGCTTCACCAAGCTGACCCTGACTCATCTGGCTGCACCGAGACCTGAGCTTCACCAAGCTGAACCTGACTCATCTGGCTGCAGGAAGAAGACTTGTGCTTCACCAAGCTGTACCTGACTCATCTGGCTTTACCAAGAAGACCTGAGCTTCACCAAGCTGAACCTGACTCATCTGGCTGCACCAAGACTTGTGCTTCACCAAGCTGAACCTGACTCATCTGGCTGCACCAAGACCTGTGCTTCACCAAGCTGAACTTGACTCATCTGGCTGCAGCAAGAAGATCTGAGCTTCACCAAGCTGAACCTGACTCATCTGGCTGCACCAAGACCTGTGCTTCACCAAGCTGATCCTGACTCATCTGGCTGCACCAAGAAGACCTGTGCTTCACCAAGCTGATCCTGACTCATCTGGCTGCACCAAGACCTGTGCTTCACCAAGCTGATCCTGACTCATCTGGCTGCACCAAGAAGACCTGTGCTGCACCAAGCTGAACCTGACTCATCTGGCTGCACCAAGACCTGAGATTCACCAAGCTGAACCTGACTCATCTTGCTGCACCAAGAAGACCTGAGCTTCACCAAGCTGAACCTGACTCATCTGGCTGCACCAAGACCTGAGCTTCACCAAGCTGATCCTGACTCATCTGGCTGCACCAAGACCTGTGCTTCACCAAGCTGTACCTGACTCATCAGGCTGCACCAAGACCTGAGCTTCACCAAGCTGACCCTGACTCATCTGGCTGCACCGAGACCTGAGCTTCACCAAGCTGAACCTGACTCATCTGGCTGCAGCAAGAAGACTTGTGCTTCACCAAGCTGTACCTGACTCATCTGGCTTTACCAAGAAGACCTGAGCTTCACCAAGCTGAACCTGACTCATCTGGCTGCACCAAGACTTGTGCTTCACCAAGCTGAACCTGACTCATCTGGCTGCACCAAGACCTGTGCTTCACCAAGCTGAACTTGACTCATCTGGCTGCAGCAAGAAGATCTGAGCTTCACCAAGCTGAACCTGACTTATCTGGCTGCACCAAGACCTGAGCTTCACCAAGCTGTACCTGACTCATCTGGCTGCACCAAGACCTGAGCTTCACCAAGCTGAACCTGACTCATCTGGCTGCACCAAGACCTGAGCTTCATCAAGCTGATCCTGACTCATCTGGCTGCACCAAGAAGACCTGTGCTTCACCAAGCTGATCCTGACTCATCTGGCTGCACCAAGACCTGTGCTTCACCAAGCTGATCCTGACTCATCTGGCTGCACCAAGAAGACCTGTGCTTCACCAAGCTGTACCTGACTCATCTGGCTGCACCAGGACCAGAGCTTCACCAAGCTGATCCTGACTCATCTGGCTGCACCAAGAAGACCTGTGCTTCACCAAGCTGTACCTGACTCATCTGGCTGCACCAGGACCAGAGCTTCACCAAGCTGATCCTGACTCATCTGGCTGCACCAAGACCTGTGCTTCACCAAGCGGAACCTGACTCATCTGGCTGCACCGAGAAGACCTGAGCTTCACCAATCTGATCCTGACTCATCTGGCTGCACCAAGACCTGAGCTTCACCAAGCTGAACCTGGCTCATCTGACTGCACCAAGAAGACCTGTGCTTCACCAAGCTGAACCTGACTCATCTGGCTGCACCAAGACTTGAGCTTCACCAAGATGAACCTGACTCATCTGGCTGCACCAAGACCTGAGCTTGACCAAGCTGAACCTGACTCATCTGACTGCACCAAGAAGACCTGTGCTTCACCAAGCTGAACCTGACTCATCTGGCTGCACCAAGACCTGTGCTTCACCAAGCTGGACCTGACTCATCTGGCTGCACCAAGACCAGAGCTTCACCAAGCTGGATCTGACTCATGTGGCTGCACCAAGACCTGTGCTTCACCAAGCTGAACCTGACTCATCTGGCTGCACCAAGACCAGAGCTTCACCAAGCTGATCCTGACTCATCTGGCTGCACCAATAGCTGTGCTTCACCAAGCGGAACCTGACTCATCTGGCTGCACCAAGACTTGAGCTTCACCAAGTTGAACCTGACTCATCTGGCTGCACCAAGACCTGTGCTTCAACGAGCTGAACCTGACTCATCTGGCTGCACCAAGACATGTGCTTCACCAAGCTAAACCTGACTCATCTGGCTGCACCAAGACCTGAGCTTCACCAAACTGTACCTGACTCATCTGGCTGCAACAAGACCTGTGATTCACCAAGCTGAACCTGACTTATCTGGCTACACCAAGACCTGAGCTTCACCAAGCTGTACCTGACTCATCTGGCTGCACCAAGACTTGAGCTTCATCAAGCTGAACCTGACTCATCTGGCTGCACCAAGACCTGTTCTTCACCAAGCTGAACCTGACTCATCTGGCTGCACCAAGACCTGTGCTTCACCGAGCTGAACCTGACTCATCTGGCTGCACCAAGACATGTGCTTCACCAAGCTGAACCTGACTCATCTGGCTGCACCAAGACCTGAGCTTCACCAAGCGGCAAGAAGATCTGAGCTTCACCAAGCTGAACCTGACTCATCTGGCTGCACCAAGACCTGTGCTTCACCAAGCTGATCCTGACTCATCTGGCTGCACCAAGAAGACCTGTGCTTCACCAAGCTGATCCTGACTCATCTGGCTGCACCAAGACCTGAGCTTCACCAAGCTGAACCTGGCTCATCTGACTGCACCAAGAAGACCTGTGCTTCACCAAGCTGAACCTGACTCATCTGGCTGCACCAAGACTTGAGCTTCACCAAGATGAACCTGACTCATCTGGCTGCACCAAGACCTGTGCTTCACCAAGCTGATCCTGACTCATCTGGCTGCACCAAGAAGATGTGTGCTTCACAAAGCTGTACCTGACTCATCTGGCTGCACCAAGACCTGAGCTTCACCAAGCTGATCCTGACTCATCTAGCTGCACCAAGAAGACCTGTGCTTCACCAAGCTGTACCTGACTCATCTGGCTGCACCAGGACCAGAGCTTCACCAAGCTGATCCTGACTCATCTGGCTGCACCAAGACCTGTGCTTCACCAAGCGGAACCTGACTCATCTGGCTGCACCGAGAAGACCTGAGCTTCACCAATCTGATCCTGACTCATCTGGCTGCACCAAGACCTGAGCTTCACCAAGCTGAACCTGGCTCATCTGACTGCACCAAGAAGACCTGTGCTTCACCAAGCTGAACCTGACTCATCTGGCTGCACCAAGACTTGAGCTTCACCAAGATGAACCTGACTCATCTGGCTGCACCAAGACCTGAGCTTCACCAAGCTGAACCTGACTCATCTGACTGCACCAAGAAGACCTGTGCTTCACCAAGCTGAACCTGACTCATCTGGCTGCACCAAGACCTGTGCTTCACCAAGCTGGACCTGACTCATCTGGCTGCACCAAGACCAGAGCTTCACCAAGCTGGATCTGACTCATGTGGCTGCACCAAGACCTGTGCTTCACCAAGCTGAACCTGACTCATCTGGCTGCACCAAGACCAGAGCTTCACCAAGCTGATCCTGACTCATCTGGCTGCACCAATAGCTGTGCTTCACCAAGCGGAACCTGACTCATCTGGCTGCACCAAGACTTGAGCTTCACCAAGTTGAACCTGACTCATCTGGCTGCACCAAGACCTGTGCTTCAACGAGCTGAACCTGACTCATCTGGCTGCACCAAGACATGTGCTTCACCAAGCTAAACCTGACTCATCTGGCTGCACCAAGACCTGAGCTTCACCAAACTGTACCTGACTCATCTGGCTGCAACAAGACCTGTGATTCACCAAGCTGAACCTGACTTATCTGGCTACACCAAGACCTGAGCTTCACCAAGCTGTACCTGACTCATCTGGCTGCACCAAGACTTGAGCTTCATCAAGCTGAACCTGACTCATCTGGCTGCACCAAGACCTGTTCTTCACCAAGCTGAACCTGACTCATCTGGCTGCACCAAGACCTGTGCTTCACCGAGCTGAACCTGACTCATCTGGCTGCACCAAGACATGTGCTTCACCGAGCTGAACCTGACTCATCTGGCTGCACCAAGACCTGAGCTTCACCAAGCGGCAAGAAGATCTGAGCTTCACCAAGCTGAACCTGACTCATCTGGCTGCACCAAGACCTGTGCTTCACCAAGCTGATCCTGACTCATCTGGCTGCACCAAGAAGACCTGTGCTTCACCAAGCTGATCCTGACTCATCTGGCTGCACCAAGACCTGAGCTTCACCAAGCTGAACCTGACTCATCTTGCTGCACCAAGAAGACCTGAGCTTCACCAAGCTGAACCTGACTCATCTGGCTGCACCAAGACCTGAGCTTCACCAAGCTGATCCTGACTCATCTGGCTGTACCAAGAAGACCTGTGCTTCACCAAGCTGAACCTGATTTATCTGGCTGCACCAAGACCTGAGATTCACCAAGCTGAACCTGACTCATTTGGCTGCAGCAAGAAGACCCGAGCTTCACCAAGCTGAACCTGACTCATCTGGCTGCACCAAGAAGATTTGTGCTTCACCAAGCTGTACCTGACTCATCTGGCTGCACCAAGACCTGTGCTTAACCAAGCTGACCCTGACTCATCTGGCTGCACCAAGACCTGAGCTTCACCAAGCTGTACCTGACTCATCTGGCTGCACAAAGACCTGTGCTTCACCAAGCTGTACCTGACTCATCTGGCTGCACCAATAGCTGTGCTTCACCAAGCGGAACCTGACTCATCTGGCTGCACCAAGACTTGAGCTTCACCAAGTTGAACCTGACTCATCTGGCTGCACCAAGACCTGTGCTTCAACGAGCTGAACCTGACTCATCTGGCTGCACCAAGACATGTGCTTCACCAAGCTAAACCTGACTCATCTGGCTGCACCAAGACCTGAGCTTCACCAAACTGTACCTGACTCATCTGGCTGCAACAAGACCTGTGATTCACCAAGCTGAACCTGACTTATCTGGCTACACCAAGACCTGAGCTTCACCAAGCTGTACCTGACTCATCTGGCTGCACCAAGACTTGAGCTTCATCAAGCTGAACCTGACTCATCTGGCTGCACCAAGACCTGTTCTTCACCAAGCTGAACCTGACTCATCTGGCTGCACCAAGACCTGTGCTTCACCGAGCTGAACCTGACTCATCTGGCTGCACCAAGACATGTGCTTCACCAAGCTGAACCTGACTCATCTGGCTGCACCAAGACCTGAGCTTCACCAAGCGGCAAGAAGATCTGAGCTTCACCAAGCTGAACCTGACTCATCTGGCTGCACCAAGACCTGTGCTTCACCAAGCTGATCCTGACTCATCTGGCTGCACCAAGAAGACCTGTGCTTCACCAAGCTGATCCTGACTCATCTGGCTGCACCAAGACCTGAGCTTCACCAAGCTGAACCTGGCTCATCTGACTGCACCAAGAAGACCTGTGCTTCACCAAGCTGAACCTGACTCATCTGGCTGCACCAAGACTTGAGCTTCACCAAGATGAACCTGACTCATCTGGCTGCACCAAGACCTGTGCTTCACCAAGCTGATCCTGACTCATCTGGCTGCACCAAGAAGATGTGTGCTTCACAAAGCTGTACCTGACTCATCTGGCTGCACCAAGACCTGAGCTTCACCAAGCTGATCCTGACTCATCTAGCTGCACCAAGAAGACCTGTGCTTCACCAAGCTGTACCTGACTCATCTGGCTGCACCAGGACCAGAGCTTCACCAAGCTGATCCTGACTCATCTGGCTGCACCAAGACCTGTGCTTCACCAAGCGGAACCTGACTCATCTGGCTTCACCGAGAAGACCTGAGCTTCACCAATCTGATCCTGACTCATCTGGCTGCACCAAGACCTGAGCTTCACCAAGCTGAACCTGGCTCATCTGACTGCACCAAGAAGACCTGTGCTTCACCAAGCTGAACCTGACTCATCTGGCTGCACCAAGACTTGAGCTTCACCAAGATGAACCTGACTCATCTGGCTGCACCAAGACCTGAGCTTCACCAAGCTGAACCTGACTCATCTGACTGCACCAAGAAGACCTGTGCTTCACCAAGCTGAACCTGACTCATCTGGCTGCACCAAGACCTGTGCTTCACCAAGCTGGACCTGACTCATCTGGCTGCACCAAGACCAGAGCTTCACCAAGCTGGATCTGACTCATGTGGCTGCACCAAGACCTGTGCTTCACCAAGCTGAACCTGACTCATCTGGCTGCACCAAGACCAGAGCTTCACCAAGCTGATCCTGACTCATCTGGCTGCACCAATAGCTGTGCTTCACCAAGCGGAACCTGACTCATCTGGCTGCACCAAGACTTGAGCTTCACCAAGTTGAACCTGACTCATCTGGCTGCACCAAGACCTGTGCTTCAACGAGCTGAACCTGACTCATCTGGCTGCACCAAGACATGTGCTTCACCAAGCTAAACCTGACTCATCTGGCTGCACCAAGACCTGAGCTTCACCAAACTGTACCTGACTCATCTGGCTGCAACAAGACCTGTGATTCACCAAGCTGAACCTGACTTATCTGGCTACACCAAGACCTGAGCTTCACCAAGCTGTACCTGACTCATCTGGCTGCACCAAGACTTGAGCTTCATCAAGCTGAACCTGACTCATCTGGCTGCACCAAGACCTGTTCTTCACCAAGCTGAACCTGACTCATCTGGCTGCACCAAGACCTGTGCTTCACCGAGCTGAACCTGACTCATCTGGCTGCACCAAGACATGTGCTTCACCGAGCTGAACCTGACTCATCTGGCTGCACCAAGACCTGAGCTTCACCAAGCGGCAAGAAGATCTGAGCTTCACCAAGCTGAACCTGACTCATCTGGCTGCACCAAGACCTGTGCTTCACCAAGCTGATCCTGACTCATCTGGCTGCACCAAGAAGACCTGTGCTTCACCAAGCTGATCCTGACTCATCTGGCTGCACCAAGACCTGAGCTTCACCAAGCTGAACCTGACTCATCTTGCTGCACCAAGAAGACCTGAGCTTCACCAAGCTGAACCTGACTCATCTGGCTGCACCAAGACCTGAGCTTCACCAAGCTGATCCTGACTCATCTGGCTGTACCAAGAAGACCTGTGCTTCACCAAGCTGAACCTGATTTATCTGGCTGCACCAAGACCTGAGATTCACCAAGCTGAACCTGACTCATTTGGCTGCAGCAAGAAGACCCGAGCTTCACCAAGCTGAACCTGACTCATCTGGCTGCACCAAGAAGATTTGTGCTTCACCAAGCTGTACCTGACTCATCTGGCTGCACCACGACCTGTGCTTAACCAAGCTGACCCTGACTCATCTGGCTGCACCAAGACCTGAGCTTCACCAAGCTGTACCTGACTCATCTGGCTGCACCAAGACCTGTGCTTCACCAAGCTGTACCTGACTCATCTGGCTGCACCAAGACCTGTGCTTCACCAAGCTGAACCTGACTCATCTGGCTGCACCAAGAAGACCTGTGCTTCACCAAGCTGATCCTGACACATCTGGCTGCACCAAGACCTGTGCTTCACCAAGCGGAACCTGACTCATCTGGCTGCACCGAGAAGACCTGAGCTTCACCAGTCTGATCCTGACTCATCTGGCTGCACCAAGACCTGAGCTTCACCAAGCTGAACCTGACTCATCTGGCTGCACCAAGAAGACTTGTGCTTCACCAAGCTGTACCTGACTTATCTGGCTGCACCAAGACCTGTGCTTCACCAAGCTGATCCTGACTCATCTGGCTGCACCAAGACCTGAGCTTCACCAAGCTGTACCTGACTCATCTGGCTGCACCAAGACCTGAGCTTCACCAAGCTGAACCTGACTCATCTGGCTGCACCAAGACCTGTGCTTCACCAAGCTGTACCTGACTCATCTGGCTGCACTAAGACCTGAGCTTCACCAAGCTGTTCCTGACTCATCTGGCTGCACCAAGAAGACCTGTGCTTCACCAAGCTGAACCTGACTCATCTGGCTGCACCAAGACCTGAGCTTCACCAAGCTCATCCTGACTCATCTGGCTGCACCAAGACCTGTGCTTCACCAAGCTGTACCTGACTCATCTGGCTGCACCAAGACCTGTGCTTCACCAAGCTGAACCTGACTCATCTGGCTGCACCAAATGGACCTGTGCTTCACAAAGCTTTATCTGACTCATCTGGCTGCACCAAGACCTGAGCTTCACCAAGCTGATCCTGACTCATCTGGCTGCACCAAGAAGACCTGTGCTTCACCAAGCTGTACCTGACTCATCTGGCTGCACCAAGACCTGAGCTTCACCAAGCTGATCCTGACTCATCTGGCTGCACCAAGACCTGTGCTTCAGTAAGCGGAACCCGACTCATCTGGCTGCACCGAGAAGACCTGAGCTTCACCAATCTGATCCTGACTCATCTGGCTGCACCAAGACCTGAGCTTCACCAAGCTGAACCTGACTCATCTGACTGCACCAAGAAGACCTGTGCTTCACCAAGCTGAACCTGACTCATCTGGCTGCACCAAGATCTGTGCTTTACCAAGCTGAACCTGACTCATCTGGCTGCACCAAGACCTGTGCTTCACCAAGCTGAATCTGACTCATCTGGCTTCAGCAAGACCTCACCTGTGCTTCACCAAACTGATCCTTACTCATCTGGCTACACCAAGACATGTGCTTTACCAAGCTGATCCTGACTCATCTGGCTGCACCAAGACCTAAGCTTAACCAAGCTGATCCTGACTCATCTGGCTGCACCAAAACCTGAACTTCACCAAGCTGAACCTGACTCATCTGGCTGCACCAAGACCTGTGCTTCACCAAGCTGATCCTGACTCATCTGGCTGCACCAAGAAGATGTGTGCTTCACAAAGCTGTACCTGACTCATCTGGCTGCACCAAGACCTGAGCTTCACCAAGCTGATCCTGACTCATCTGTCTGCACCAAGAAGACCTGTGCTTCACCAAGCTGTACCTGACTCATCTGGCTGCACCAGGACCAGAGCTTCACCAAGCTGATCCTGACTCATCTGGCTGCACCAAGACCTGTGCTTCACCAAGCGGAACCTGACTCATCTGGCTGCACCGAGAAGACCTGAGCTTCACCAATCTGATCCTGACTCATCTGGCTGCACCAAGACCTGAGCTTCACCAAGCTGAACCTGGCTCATCTGACTGCACCAAGAAGACCTGTGCTTCACCAAGCTGAACCTGACTCATCTGGCTGCACCAAGACTTGAGCTTCACCAAGATGAACCTGACTCATCTGGCTGCACCAAGACCTGAGCTTGACCAAGCTGAACCTGACTCATCTGACTGCACCAAGAAGACCTGTGCTTCACCAAGGTGAACCTGACTCATCTGGCTGCACCAAGACCTGTGCTTCACCAAGCTGGACCTGACTCATCTGGCTGCACCAAGACCAGAGCTTCACCAAGCTGGATCTGACTCATGTGGCTGCACCAAGACCTGTGCTTCACCAAGCTGAACCTGACTCATCTGGCTGCACCAAGACCAGAGCTTCACCAAGCTGATCCTGACTCATCTGGCTGCACCAATAGCTGTGCTTCACCAAGCGGAACCTGACTCATCTGGCTGCACCAAGACTTGAGCTTTACCAAGTTGAACCTGACTCATCTGGCTGCACCAAGACCTGTGCTTCAACGAGCTGAACCTGACTCATCTGGCTGCACCAAGACATGTGCTTCACCAAGCTAAACCTGACTCATCTGGCTGCACCAAGACCTGAGCTTCACCAAACTGTACCTGACTCATCTGGCTGCAACAAGACCTGTGATTCACCAAGCTGAACCTGACTTATCTGGCTACACCAAGACCTGAGCTTCACCAAGCTGTACCTGACTCATCTGGCTGCACCAAGACTTGAGCTTCATCAAGCTGAACCTGACTCATCTGGCTGCACCAAGACCTGTTCTTCACCAAGCTGAACCTGACTCATCTGGCTGCACCAAGACCTGTGCTTCACCGAGCTGAACCTGACTCATCTGGCTGCACCAAGACCTGTGCTTCACCAAGCTGGACGTGACTCATCTGGCTGCACCAAGACCTGTGCTTCACTAAGGTGAACCTGACTCATCTGGCTGCACCAAGACCTGAGCTTCACCAAGCTGTACCTGGCTCATCTGGCTGTACCAAGACCTGTGCTTCACCAAACTGTACCTGACTCATTTGGCTGCACCGAGACCTGAGCTTCACCAAGCTGAACCTGACTCATCTGGCTGCACCAAGACCTGAGCTTCACCAAGCTGACCCTGACTCATCTGGCTGCACCAAGACCTGAGCTTCACCAAGCTGTACCTGACTCATCTGGCTGCACCAAGACCTGAGCTTCACCAAGCTGATCCTGACTCATCTGGCTGCACCAAGACCTGTGCTTCACCAAACTGTACCTGACTCATCTGGCTGCACCAAGACCTGAGCTTCACCAAGCTGTACCTGACTCATCTGGCTGTACCAAGACCTGTGCTTCACCAAGCTGGACGTGACTCATCTGGCTGCACCAAGACCTGTGCTTCACCAAGCTGAACTTGACTCATCTGGCTGCACCAAGACCTGAGCTTCACCAAGGTGAACCTGACTCATCTGGCTGCACCAAGACCTGTGCTTCACCAAGCTGAACCTGACTCATCTGGCTGCACCAAGACCTGTGCTTCACCAAGCTGAACCTGACTTATCTGGCTACACCAAGACCTGAGCTTCACCAAGCTGTACCTGACTCATCTGGCTGCACCAAGACCTGAGCTTCACCAAGCTGTTCCTGACTCATCTGGCTGCACCAAGACCTGAGCTTCACCAAGCTGACCCTGACTCATCTGGCTGTACCAAGACCTGTGCTTCACCAAACTGTACCTGACTCATCTGGCTGCACCAAGACCTGTGCTTCACCAAGCTTTTCCTGACTCATCTGGCTGCACCAAGACCTGAGCTTCACCAAGCTTTACCTGACTCATCTGGCTGTACCAAGACCTGTGCTTCACCAAACTGTACCTGACTCATCTGGCTGCACCAAGACCTGAGCTTCACCAAGCTGTTCCTGACTCATCTGGCTGCACCAAGACCTGAGCTTCACCAAGCTGACTCTGACTCATCTGGCTGCACCAAGACCTGAGCTTCACCAAGCTGTACCTGACTCATCTGGCTGCACCAAGACCTGAGCTTCACCAAGCTGTTCCTGACTCATCTGGCTGCACCAAGACCTGAGCTTCACCATGCTGAACCTGACTCATCTGGCTACACCAAGACCTGAGCTTCACCAAGCTGTACCTGACTCATCTGGCTGCACCAAGACTTGAGCTTCATCAAGCTGAACCTGACTCATCTGGCTGCACCAAGACCTGCTCTTCACCAAGCTGAACCTGACTCATCTGGCTGCACCAAGACCTGTGCTTCACCGAGCTGAACCTGACTCATCTGGCTGCACCAAGACATGTGCTTCACCAAGCTGAACCTGACTCATCTGGCTGCACCAAGACCTGAGCTTCACCAAGCTGAACCTGACTCATCTGGCTGCACCAAGACTTGAGCTTCATCAAGCTGAACCTGACTCATCTGGCTGCACCAAGACCTGTTCTTCACCAAGCTGAACCTGACTCATCTGGCTGCACCAAGACCTGTGCTTCACCGAGCTGAACCTGACTCATCTAGCTGCACCAAGACATGTGCTTCACCAAGCTGAATCTGACTCATCTGGCTGCACCAAGTCCTGAGCTTCACCAAGCTGAACCTGACTCATCTGGCTGCACCAAAACCTGTGCTTCACCAAGCTGACCCTGACTCATCTGGCTGCACCAAGACCTGTGCTTCACCAAGCTGAACCTGGGCTGCACCAAGACCTGTGCTTCACCAAGCTGACCCTGACTCATCTGGCTGCACCAGGACCTGTGCTTCACCAAGCTGAACCTGACTTATCTGGCTACACCAAGACCTGAGCTTCACCAAGCTGTGCCTGACTCATCTGGCTGCACCAAGACCTGAGCTTCACCAAACTGTACCTGACTCATCTGGCTGCAACAAGACCTGTGATTCACCAAGCTGAACCTGACTTATCTGGCTACACCAAGACCTGAGCTTCACCAAGCTGTACCTGACTCATCTGGCTGCACCAAGACTTGAGCTTCATCAAGCTGAACCTGACTCATCTGGCTGCACCAAGACCTGTTCTTCACCAAGCTGAACCTGACTCATCTGGCTGCACCAAGACCTGTGCTTCACCGAGCTGAACCTGACTCATCTGGCTGCACCAAGACCTGTGCTTCACCAAGCTGGACGTGACTCATCTGGCTGCACCAAGACCTGTGCTTCACTAAGGTGAACCTGACTCATCTGGCTGCACCAAGACCTGAGCTTCACCAAGCTGTACCTGGCTCATCTGGCTGTACCAAGACCTGTGCTTCACCAAACTGTACCTGACTCATTTGGCTGCACCGAGACCTGAGCTTCACCAAGCTGAACCTGACTCATCTGGCTGCACCAAGACCTGAGCTTCACCAAGCTGACCCTGACTCATCTGGCTGCACCAAGACCTGAGCTTCACCAAGCTGTACCTGACTCATCTGGCTGCACCAAGACCTGAGCTTCACCAAGCTGATCCTGACTCATCTGGCTGCACCAAGACCTGTGCTTCACCAAACTGTACCTGACTCATCTGGCTGCACCAAGACCTGAGCTTCACCAAGCTGTACCTGACTCATCTGGCTGTACCAAGACCTGTGCTTCACCAAGCTGGACGTGACTCATCTGGCTGCACCAAGACCTGTGCTTCACCAAGCTGAACTTGACTCATCTGGCTGCACCAAGACCTGAGCTTCACCAAGGTGAACCTGACTCATCTGGCTGCACCAAGACCTGTGCTTCACCAAGCTGAACCTGACTCATCTGGCTGCACCAAGACCTGTGCTTCACCAAGCTGAACCTGACTTATCTGGCTACACCAAGACCTGAGCTTCACCAAGCTGTACCTGACTCATCTGGCTGCACCAAGACCTGAGCTTCACCAAGCTGTTCCTGACTCATCTGGCTGCACCAAGACCTGAGCTTCACCAAGCTGACCCTGACTCATCTGGCTGTACCAAGACCTGTGCTTCACCAAACTGTACCTGACTCATCTGGCTGCACCAAGACCTGTGCTTCACCAAGCTTTTCCTGACTCATCTGGCTGCACCAAGACCTGAGCTTCACCAAGCTTTACCTGACTCATCTGGCTGTACCAAGACCTGTGCTTCACCAAACTGTACCTGACTCATCTGGCTGCACCAAGACCTGAGCTTCACCAAGCTGTTCCTGACTCATCTGGCTGCACCAAGACCTGAGCTTCACCAAGCTGACTCTGACTCATCTGGCTGCACCAAGACCTGAGCTTCACCAAGCTGTACCTGACTCATCTGGCTGCACCAAGACCTGAGCTTCACCAAGCTGTTCCTGACTCATCTGGCTGCACCAAGACCTGAGCTTCACCATGCTGAACCTGACTCATCTGGCTACACCAAGACCTGAGCTTCACCAAGCTGTACCTGACTCATCTGGCTGCACCAAGACTTGAGCTTCATCAAGCTGAACCTGACTCATCTGGCTGCACCAAGACCTGCTCTTCACCAAGCTGAACCTGACTCATCTGGCTGCACCAAGACCTGTGCTTCACCGAGCTGAACCTGACTCATCTGGCTGCACCAAGACATGTGCTTCACCAAGCTGAACCTGACTCATCTGGCTGCACCAAGACCTGAGCTTCACCAAGCTGAACCTGACTCATCTGGCTGCACCAAGACTTGAGCTTCATCAAGCTGAACCTGACTCATCTGGCTGCACCAAGACCTGTTCTTCACCAAGCTGAACCTGACTCATCTGGCTGCACCAAGACCTGTGCTTCACCGAGCTGAACCTGACTCATCTAGCTGCACCAAGACATGTGCTTCACCAAGCTGAATCTGACTCATCTGGCTGCACCAAGTCCTGAGCTTCACCAAGCTGAACCTGACTCATCTGGCTGCACCAAAACCTGTGCTTCACCAAGCTGACCCTGACTCATCTGGCTGCACCAAGACCTGTGCTTCACCAAGCTGAACCTGGGCTGCACCAAGACCTGTGCTTCACCAAGCTGACCCTGACTCATCTGGCTGCACCAGGACCTGTGCTTCACCAAGCTGAACCTGACTTATCTGGCTACACCAAGACCTGAGCTTCACCAAGCTGTGCCTGACTCATCTGGCTGCACCAAGACCTGAGCTTCACCAAGCTGTTCCTGACTCATCTGGCTGCACCAAGACCTGAGCTTCACCAAGCTGATTCTGACTCATCTGGCTGCACCAAGACCTGAGCTTCACCAAGCTGTACCTGACTCATCTGGCTGTACCAAGACCTGTGATTCACCAAGCTGGACGTGACTCATCTGGCTGCACCAAGACCTGTGCTTCACCAAGCTGATCCTGACTCATCTGGCTGCACCAAGACCTGTGCTTCACCAAACTCTACCTGACTCATCTGGCTGCACCAAGACCTGAGCTTCACCAAGCTGTACCTGACTCATCTGGCTGTACCAAGACCTGTGCTTCACCAAGCTGGACGTGACTCATCTGGCTGCACCAAGACCTGTGCTTCACCAAGGTGAACCTGACTCATCTGGCTGCACCAAGACCTGAGCTTCACCAAGCTGTACCTGGCTCATCTGGCTGTACCAAGACCTGTGCTTCACCAAACTGTACCTGACTCATCTGGCTGCACCAAGACCTGAGCTTCACCAAGCTGTTCCTGACTCATCTGGCTGCACCAAGACCTGAGCTTCACCAAGCTGACCCTGACTCATCTGGCTGCACAAAGACCTGAGCTTCACCAAGCTGTACCTGACTCATCTGGCTGCACCAAGACCTGAGCTTCACCAAGCTGATCCTGACTCATCTGGCTGCACCAAGACCTGTGCTTCACCAAACTGTACCTGACTCATCTGGCTGCACCAAGACCTGAGCTTCACCAAGCTGTACCTGACTCATCTGGCTGCACCAAGACCTGTGCTTCACCAAACTGTACCTGACTCATCTGGCTGCACCAAGACCTGAGCTTCACCAAGCTGTTCCTGACTCATCTGGCTGCACCAAGACCTGAGCTTCACCAAGCTGACCCTGACTCATCTGGCTGCACAAAGACCTGAGCTTTACCAAGCTGTACCTGACTCATCTGGCTGCACCAAGACCTGAGCTTCACCAAGCTGATCCTGACTCATCTGGCTGCACCAAGACCTGTGCTTCACCAAACTGTACCTGACTCATCTGGCTGCACCAAGACCTGAGCTTCACCAAGCTGTACCTGACTCATCTGGCTGCACCAAGACCTGAGCTTCACCAAGCTGACCCTGACTCATCTGGCTGCACCAAGACCTGAGCTTCACCAAGCTGTAACTGACTCATCTGGCTGCACCAAGACCTGAGCTTCACCAAGCTGGTCCTGACTCATCTGGCTGCACCAAGACCTGAGCTTCACCAAGCTGATCCTGACTCATCTGGCTGCACCAAGACCCGTGCTTCACCAAGCTGACCCTGACTCATCTGGCTGCACCAAGACCTGTGCTTCACCAAACTGTACCTGACTCATCTGGCTGTACCAAGACCTGTGCTTCACCAAGCTGGACGTGACTCATCTGGCTGCACCAAGACCTGTGCTTCACCAAGCTGAACCTGACTCATCTGGCTGCACCAAGACCTGAGCTTCACCAAGCTGAACCTGACTCATCTGGCTGTACCAAGACCTGTGCTTCACCAAGCTGGACGTGACTCATCTGGCTGCACCAAGACCCGTGCTTCACCAAGCTGACCCTGACTCATCTGGCTGCACCAAGACCTGTGCTTCACCAAACTGTACCTGACTCATCTGGCTGTACCAAGACCTGTGCTTCACCAAGCTGGACGTGACTCATCTGGCTGCACCAAGACCTGTGCTTCACCAAGCTGATCCTGACTCATCTTGCTGCACCAAGACCTGTGCTTCACCGAGCTGAACCTGACTCATCTGGCTGCACCAAGACCTGTGCTTCACCAAGCTGGACGTGACTCATCTGGCTGCACCAAGACCTGTGCTTCACCAAGCTGATCCTGACTCATCTTGCTGCACCAAGACCTGTGCTTCACCAAGCTGATCCTGACTCATCTGGCTGCACCAAGACCTGTGCTTCACCGAGCTGAACCTGACTCATCTGGCTGCACCAAGACCTGAGCTTCACCAAGCTGAACCTGACTCATCTGGCTGTACCAAGACCTGTGCTTCACCAAGCTGTTCCTGACTCATCTGGCTGCACCAAGACCTGAGCTTCACCAAGCTGATCCTGACTCATCTGGCTGCACCAAGACCTGTGCTTCACCAAGGTGATCCTGACTCATCTGGCTGCACCAAGACCTGAGCTTCACCAAGCTGATCCTGACTCATCTGGCTGCACCAAGACCTGTGCTTCACCAAGGTGATCCTGACTCATCTGGCTGCACCAAGACCTGTGCTTCACCAAGCTGAACCTGACTTATCTGGCTGCACCAAGACCTGTGCTTCACCAAGCTGATCCTGACTCATCTGGCTGCACCAAGACCTGTGCTTCACCAAGCTGATCCTGACTCATCTGGCTGCACCAAGACCTGTGCTTCACCAAGCTGTACCTGACTCATCTGGCTGTACCAAGACCTGTGCTTCACCAAGCTGATCCTGACTCATCTGGCTGCACCAAGACCTGAGCTTCACCAAGCTGATCCTGACTCATCTGGCTGCACCAAGACCTGAGATTCACCAAGCTGATCCTGACTCATCTGGCTGCACCAAGACCTGTGCTTCACCAAGCTGATCCTGACTCATCTGGCTGCACCAAGACCTGTGCTTCACCAAGCTGATCCTGACTCATCTGGCTGCACCAAGACCTGTGCTTCACCAAGCTGATCCTGACTCATCTGGCTGCACCAAGACCTGTGCTTCACCAAGCTGATCCTGACTCATCTGGCTGCACCAAGACCTGTGCTTCACCAAGCTGATCCTGACTCATCTGGCTGCACCAAGACCTGTGCTTCACCAAGCTGAACCTGACTCATCTGGCTGCACCAAGACCTGTGCTTCACCAAGCTGTTCCTGACTCATCTGGCTGCACCAAGACCTGTGCTTCACCAAGCTGATCCTGACTCATCTGGCTGCACCAAGACCTGTGCTTCACCAAGCTGATCCTGACTCATCTGGCTGCACCAAGACCTGAGCTTCACCAAGCTGTACCTGACTCATCTGGCTGCACCAAGACCTGTGCTTCACCAAGCTGATCCTGACACATCTGGCTGCACCAAGACCTGTGCTTCACCAAGCGGAACCTGACTCATCTGGCTGCACCAAGACCTGAGCTTCACCAAGCTGGACGTGACTCATCTGGCTGCACCAAGACCTGTGCTTCACCAAGCTGAACCTGACTCATCTGGCTGCACCAAGACCTGAGCTTCACCAAGCTGATCCTGACACATCTGGCTGCACCAAGACCTGTGCTTCACCAAGCGGAACCTGACTCATCTGGCTGCACCAAGACCTGAGCTTCACCAAGCTGGACGTGACTCATCTGGCTGCACCAAGACCTGTGCTTCACCAAGCTGAACCTGACTCATCTGGCTGCACCAAGACCTGTGCTTCACCAAGCTGGACCTGACTCATCTGGCTGTAAACCTAGCTTGATCGGCTCAACTAATGACAGATACAATATATAGCGAGTAATCAGATCAGCGGAGAGGATTATCGGGAGACCTCTCCATCACTTGACTTCCTTCACTCCACTAGACTGCGCCCCAGAGCATTGAGGATTGCAAACGACCCCTCACACCCTCGCCACCTCTCACACCATGGCCACCTCTTCTTCAGTCGGCTACCAGCAGGCCGCAGGTTCAGGGCCATCTCCACCAAAACTTCAAGACATAAGAACTCTTTTTTTCCCCAGTGCAGTCAAACTCGTACCTCCAACACCCTCCCCCCTCACGTTCTCCCTCCCCTAAGGTAATGATAGGGATGGATCTAGTGGAATGCTGTTCTCAAAACATTTACATTTAAGTATCTAGTTTTCATGATTTTTCTTACTGTGCTGTTGCACTATAGTTGTTGTCCTAGCATACTTTCATAGAACGATCATGCACTATTGTATTATTACTGTGCCTTATTGTACTATTACTGTGTGTTAGTGTACTATTCCTACTGTGCACCGTGCCTTTTTGTACCACTCCACCTTTACTCTGAGCTTTGCAGTGTGCCAAATCCAATTCTGGGCACCTACTTACCACAGGAAGTGCCCGAGATACAAATAACCTGCTAATCCTGTTGCATTTCATTGTACACCCCCTTCCTGCACTCCCCCAGCCCAGTATGTAAATGCAGAGCATAGTGCAGCAGAAGCCGTGCTCACAGCTCTCCACTGGAGTCCAGTGCTATTCCTGTGTGACCATCCTGTCTGTCCCCATCCCCCTCCTGCACTCCCCCAGCTCAGTATGTAAATGCAGAGCATAGTGCAGCAGAAGCCGTGCTCACAGCTCTCCACTGGAGTCCAGTGCTGTGCCTGTGCGACCATCCTGTCTGTCCCCATCCCCTTCCTGCACTCTCCCAGCTTAGTGTGTAAATGCAGAGTATAGTGCAGCAGAAGCTGGGCTCTCACCTCTCCGCTGGAGTCCAGTGCTGTGCCTGTGTGACCATCCTGTCTGTCCCCATCCTCCTGTTGCACTCCCCCAGCCTAGTGTGTAAATGCAGAGTATAGTGCAGCAGAAGCCGTGCTCTCACCTCTCCGCTGGAGTCCAGTGTTGTGCCTGTATGACCATCCTGTCTGTCCCCATCCCCTTCCTGCACTCCCCCAGCTTAGTGTGTAAATGCAGAGTACAGTGCAACAGAAGCTGTGCTCTCACCTCTCCGCTGGAGTCCAGTGCTGTGCCTGTGTGACCATCCTGTCTGTCCCCATCCCCCCTCCTGTGCTCTGTGTAAATGCAGAGTATAGTGCAGCAGAAGCTGTGCTCTCACCTCTCCACTGGAGTCCAGTGCTGTGCCTGTGTGACCATCCTGTCTGTCCCCATCCCCCTCCTGCACTCCCCCAGCCTAGTGTGTAAATGCAGAGTATAGTGCAGCAGAAGCTGGGCTCTCACCTCTCCGCTGGAGTTCAGTGCTGTGCCTGTGTGACCATCCTGTCTGTCCCCATTCCCCTCCTGCACTCCCCCAGCCCAGTGTGTAAATGCAGAGTATAGTGCAGCAGAAGCTGGGCTCTCACCTCTCTGCTGGAGTCCAGTGCTGTGCCTGTGTGACCATCCTGTCTGTCCCCATCCTCCTGTTGCACTCCCCCAGCCTAGTGTGTAAATGCAAAGTATAGTGCAGCAGAAGCTGGGCTCTCACCTCTTCACTGGAGTCCAGTGCTGTGCCTGTGTGACCATCCTGTCTGTCCCCATCCCCCTCCTGCACTCCCCCAGCCCAGTGTGTAAATGCAGAGTATAGTGCAGCAGCAGCTGTGCTCTCACCTCTCCGCTGGAGTCCAGTGCTGTTCCTGTGTGACCATCCTGTCTGTCCCCATCCCCCTCCTGCACTCCCCCGGCCCAGTGTGTAAATGCAGAGTATAGTGCAACAGAAGCTGTGCTCTCACCTCTCCGCTGGAGTCCAGTGCTGTGCCTGTGTGACCATCCTGTCTGTCCCCGCCCCCTCCTGCACTCCCCCAGCTTAGTGTGTAAATGCAGAGTATAGTGCAGCAGAAGCTGTGCTCTCACCTCTCTGCTGGAGTCCAGTGCTGTGCCTGTGTGACCATCCTGTCTGTCCCCATCCCCCTCATGCACTCCCCTAGCTTAGTGTGTAAATGCAGAGTATAGTGCAGCAAAAGCTGGGCTCTCACCTCTCCGCTGGAGTCCAGTGCTGTTCCTGTGTGACGATCCTGTCTGTCCCCATCCCCCTCCTGCACTCCCCCGGCCCAGTGTGTAAATGCAGAGTATAGTGCAACAGAAGCTGTGCTCTCACCTCTCCGCTGGAGTCCAGTGCTGTGCCTGTGTGACCATCCTGTCTGTCCCCGCCCCCTCCTGCACTCCCCCAGCTTAGTGTGTAAATGCAGAGTATAGTGCAGCAGAAGCTGTGCTCTCACCTCTCTGCTGGAGTCCAGTGCTGTGCCTGTGTGACCATCCTGTCTGTCCCCATCCCCCTCATGCACTCCCCTAGCTTAGTGTGTAAATGCAGAGTATAGTGCAGCAAAAGCTGGGCTCTCACCTCTCCGCTGGAGTCCAGTGCTGTGCCTGTGTGACCATCCTGTCTGTCGCCATCCCCCTCCTGCACTCCCCTAGCTTAGTGTGTAAATGCAGAGTAGAGTGCAGCAGAAGCTGGGCTCTCACCTCTCAGCTGGAGTCCAGTGCTGTGCCTGTGTGACCATCCTGTCTGTCCCAATCCCCCTCCTGCACTCCCCCAGCTTAGTGTGTAAATGCAGAGTATAGTGCAGCAGAAGCTGTGCTCTCACCTCTCCACTGGAGTCCAGTGCTGTGCCTGTGTGACCATCCTGTCTGTCCCAATCCCCCTCCTGCACTCCCCCAGCTTAGTGTGTAAATGCAGAGTATAGTGCAGTAGAAGCTGTGCTCTCACCTCCCTACCAGAGTTCAGTGCTCTCTGTGTGCGACCATCCTGTCTGTCCCCATCCCCTTCTTGCACTACTCCAGCTTAGTGTGTTAATGCAGAGTATAGTGCAGCAGAAGCTGTGCTCTCACCTCCCCGCTGGAGTCCATTGCTGTGCCTGTATGACCATCCTGTCTGTCCCCATCCCCCTCCTGCACTCCCCCAGCTTATTGTGTAATGCAGAGTATAGTGCAGCAGAAGCTGTGCTCTCACCTCTCTGCTGGAGTCCAGTGCTGTGCCTGTGTGACCATCCTGTCTGTCCCCATCCCCCTCCTGCACTCCCCAAGCTTAGTGTGTGATTGCAGAGTAAAGAGCAGCAGAAGCTGTGCTTTCACCTCTCTCCTGGAGTCCAGTTCTGTGCCTGTGCGAACATCCTGTCTGTCTTCATCTCCCACCTGCGCTCCCCCAGCTTAGTGTGTAAATGCAGCGTATAGTGCAGCAGAAGCTGTGCTTTCACCTCTCCGCTGGAGTCCAGTGCTGTGCCTGTGCGACCATCCTATCTGTCCCCATCCCCTTCTTGCACTACCCCAGCTTAGTGTGTAAATGCAGAGTAAAGTGCAGCAGAAGCTGTGCTTTCACCTCTCTCCTGGAGTCCAGTTCTGTGCCTGTGCGACCATCCTGTCTGTCCCCATCCCCTTCCTGCACTCCCCCAGCTTAGTGTGTAAATGCAGAGTATACTGCAGTAGAAGCTGTGCTCTCTCCTCCCTGCCAGAGTTCAGTGCTGTGTGTGTGCGACCATCCTATCTGTCCCCATCCCCTTCTTGCACTACCCCAGCTTAGTGTGTAAATGCAGTTGTGCTCTGACCTCTCTGCTGGAGTCAAGTTCTGTGCCTGTGCGACCTTCCTGTCTGTCCCCGTCCCCTTCCTGCACTCCCCGAGCCTAGTGTGTAAAGGCAGAGTATAGTGCAACATAAGATGTGCTCCTACCTCTCCGCTGGAGTCCAGTGTTGTGCCTGTATGACCCTACTGTCTGTCCCCATCCCCCTCCTGCACTCCCCCAGCCTAGTGTGTAAATGCAGAGTATAGTGCAGCAGAAGCTGTGCCCTCACCTCTCTGCTGGAGTCCAGTGCTGTGCCTGTGCGACCATCCTGTCTGTCCCCATCCCCTTCCTGCACTCCCCCAGCTTAGTGTGTAAATGCAGAGTATAGTTCAGCAGAAGCTGTTCCCTCACCTCTCTGCTGGAGTCCAGTGCTGTGCCTGTGCGACCATCCTGTCTGTCCCCATCCCCTTCCTGCACTCCCCCAGCTTAGTGTGTAAATGCAGAGTATAGTGCAGCAGAAGCTGTGCTCTCACCTCTCCGCTGGAGTCCAGTGCTATTCCAGTGCGACTATCCTGTCTGTCCCCATCCCCTTCTGCATTTCCCCAGCCTAGTGTGTAAATACAGAGTATAGTGCAGCAGAAGCTGTGCTCTCACCTCTCTGCTGGAGTCCAGTGCTATTCCTGTGTGACCATCCTGTCTGTCCCCATCCCCCCTCCTGCAATCCCCCAGCTTAGTGTGTAAATGCAGAGTATAGTGCAGCAGAAGCTGTGCTCTGACCTCTCCGCTGGAGTCAAGTTCTGTGCCTGTGTGGGGATGGGAACAGACAGGATGGTCACACAGGCACAGCACTGGACTCCAGTGGAGAGGTGAGAGCACAGCACCTGGCCACACGCCTGCATGCCAACCCACCTGGCCAACCGCCTGCATGCCAACCTACCTGCATGCCAACCCACTTGGCCACCCGCCTGCATGCCAACCCACCTGCATGCCAACCCACCTGGCCACCCGCCTGCATGCCAACCCACCTGTATGTCAACTCACCTGGCCACCTCCCTTCATGAACACATCCAGGCAGGTGGCCGGGTGGGTTGGCATGCAGGTGGGTTGTCAGGTGGGTTGGCATACAGGTAAGTTGCCATGCAGGCGGGTGATCAGGTGGGTTGGCATACAGGTAGCTTGGCATGTAGGTGGGTTGGCATAGTAGTGGGTTGGCATTCAGGTGTGTGGCCAGGTGGTTTGGCATACAGGTGGGTTGGCATACAAGTAGGTTGGCATGCAGGCGGGTGGCCAGGTGGGTTGGCATGCAGGTAGGTTGGCATACTAGTGGGTTGGCATGCAGGCGATTGGTCAGGTGGGTTGGCATACAGGTGGGATGGCACGCAGGTAGGTGGCCAGGCAGGTTGGCATACAGGAAAGTTGGCATGCAGGCAGGTGGCCAGGTGTGTTGGCATGCAGGTGGGTTGGCATACAGATGGGTTGGCATACAGATGGGTTGGCATGTAGGCGGGTGGCCAGGTGTGTTGGCATGCAGGTGGGTTGGCATACAGATGGGTTGGCATGCAGGCGGGTGGCCAGGTGGGTTGGCATGCAGGTGGGTTGGCATGCAGGCGGGTGGCCAGGTGGGTTGGCATGCAGGTGGGTTGGCATACAGGTGGGTTGGCATGTAGGCAGGTGGCCAGGTGGGTTGGCATGTAGGTGGGTTGTCATGCAGGCAGGTGGCCAGGTGGTTTGGCTTGCAGGTGGCAGACTATGGAGAGGGTAGGTAGGCACTCAGTGTAAATTGCAGATGGAAAAATCTCGCTGAAAGGCAGTGTAGAAAACTTCAGCAGAAGCTACGTGCTCACGACAAGAGGAATTCAAACATTGTGACCATATCATATAGGAAAAAGAGAACAGAAAATGTCTGGCACTGTAGCTTTAATGCGTGACAGCAGGTGTACAAAAATAATGCATACAACGCATACAAGGACAATGTCCGTGGAAGTGATGGTACTTATCGTGCTCTTGCTGAAGGTGGGGAGGCAACTGTGGGCGCCAGTGGGTGCACGGCCTTACAGCCGTTTCGCAATGGGGTAAGCCTTGCTTCTTCGGAGGCTTCTCGTGCACAAATGTGCTGGAGGGAAGCGGCCATTATATCGCCTACTTCCGTATGGGTCCCGCCTCCCTGTGGGAAATGACAAGGGATAATGCCATTGGCTGGTAAGGGCGCGTCATCATGAGCGGCGCGCATGCGTCACACCGTATGGGGGCGCAAGCGCGTCACTGCGTACAGATGAAGCGTACGTATGGTGTTTAAGCGTGTTGTCCTGGCAACCTGGACCGCCCCAGCCCGCAGGGACGCACGGCAGCTGACGCCGTCGGCCAATGAGCGGAAGGAGGGGCGGGTGCGAAAACGCACGGTAGCGCTGCCTAGCAACAAGCAATAGACAAACATTTATACCATCCACAACAGGGACAGGATATATTATCCATATCCCTAAGCTATCTTAGCTAAAAACTCGTGGAAAGAACCTTACAGCACTTATGAATGCCACAAGCTATATGCAGCTATGGATAGTCCCATGCCAAAATCCGCTTTAAGATCTTTGTTGAGACAGGGGGTAGAGTTGGGCTTCCTTACTCCCAGATTGGCTAAGGATCTGCTACCTGACTTCCCGGTTAAACCGGTATGGTACCATCTGCCTAAGATACACAAATCCCTGACCGACTCACCGGGCCGACCCATTGTGTCGGGCCTGGGGTCGGTCACGGAGAGACTCTCTAGGTACCTGGACCACATCCTCAGACCTCTCTTATCTCATGTCCCTTCTCATCTTAGCGACACCCTTGATGTGCGTTTTCGCACCCGCCCCTCCTTCCGCTCATTGGCCGACGGCGTCAGCTGCCGTGCGTCCCTGCGGGCTGGGGCGGTCCAGGTTGCCAGGACAACACGCTTAAACACCATACGTACGCTTCATCTGTACGCAGTGACGCGCTTGCGCCCCCATACGGTGTGACGCATGCGCGCCGCTCATGATGACGCGCCCTTACCAGCCAATGGCATTATCCCTTGTCATTTCCCACAGGAAGGCGGGACCCATACGGAAGTAGGCGATATAATGGCCGCTTCCCTCCAGCACATTTGTGCACGAGAAGCCTCCGAAGAAGCAAGGCTTACCCCATTGCGAAACGGCTGTAAGGCCGTGCACCCACTGGCGCCTACAGTTGCCTCCCCACCTTCAGCAAGAGCACGATAAGTACCATCACTTCCACGGACATTGTCCTTGTATGCGTTGTATGCATTATTTTTGTACACCTGCTGTCACGCATTAAAGCTACAGTGCCAGACATTTTCTGTTCTCTTTTTCCTATATGATATGGCTTGCAGGTGGGTTGGTATGCAGGTGGGTGGCCAGGTAGGTTGGCATGCAGGTGGGTTTGCATGCCAACTCACCTCCATTCCAACCCACCTGGCCCCCCGCCTGCATGCCAACTTTCCTGTATGCCAACCCACCTAGCCACCTGCCTACATGCCAACCCACCTAGCCACCCACCTGCACGCCAACCCACCTGTTGGCAAGGGGGTGGGTTGGCATACTAGTGGGTTGGATTGTAAGCGGATGGCCAGGTGGGTTGGCATGAGTTGGGTGGCTAGGTGGGTTGGCATGCAGGTGGGTTGGAAGGCGGGTTGGCATGCAGGTGTGTTGACATGCAGGCGGGTGGCCAGGTTGGTTGGCGTGCAGGTGGATTGGCATGCGGGTGGATTGGCATGCAGGCAGGTGGCTAGGTGGGTTGGCATGCAGGTGGGTTGTCATGCAGGCAGGTGGGCTAGGTGGGTTGGCATGCAGGTGGGTTGGCATGTAGGCGGGTGGCCAGGTGGGTTGTCATGCAGGCG